>NC_083610.1:37016348-37641348 GCF_029168945.1 Cannabis sativa | reverse complement strand
CATAACCACCTCGGGCTTTGACTTTCAGGGGTCCGCAAACATCTGAATGCACTAACCCTAGGGGTTGTTTGGCACGCTCTCCCTTTGCAGAGAAAGAACGTTTGGTCATTTTTCCTTCTAGGCAGGACTCGCATACTGGCAATTCACCTAAGACGACATTTTTCAATGGACCGTCTTTGGTTAGCCTTTTAAGTCTATCAAAGCCTATATGACCTAAACGTAAATGCCATAGATAAGTTTGATCATCATTATCAATCTCTTTTCTTTTAAGGTTTCTAGGTTTAGCTACATTGAAAAGTTCATTACTTAGTGAGATTTGTGTATTTGGTCTTAAATCATAAAGCCCTTGTTCCATGGGAGCAACACATATATGAAATCCATTACGAGAAATTGAACAATAAGAACTCGAAAAATTCAATATATAAGATTGTGTTTTCAAACATGAGACACTAATCAAGTTTCTACTAAAGTTTGGAATATATAAAACATTTTCTAAAATTAAAAATCTTTGTTGAAACTTGATACGGGCTTTTCCTCTAGCTTTGACCGACACTAACTCGCCATTCCCAACTTTAAGCTTTAACTCTTCTGGAAGCAAATTTTTCCTGGTAAAATAACTTCCAACAAAACATGCAAACTTCAGTTCGCGATTCGAGTTTGCCTTCTTTCTTTCTTAAGACGTGAGCAGGGCACCCCCAATTCCTATAATGGCGTAAACTAGGTGTACGACCATTCCATAGTTCGACGGGTGTCTTAGGGACTGCATTAGATGGAACAACATTTAAAATGTCGTTTGCCATTTGAATAGCATATCCCCAGAAGGACGTAGACAGAGTTGAATAACTCAGCATAGACCTAACCATTTCTAAGAGAGTGCGATTTCTTCTTTCTGCAACTCCATTCTGCTGTGGAGTGCTTGGGGCGGTATATTGGGATTCAATTCCAAGTTCAATTAAATGATCTTTGAACTGCATATCCATATATTCTCCACCCCTATCAGTTCGCAAGATCTTTAATGTTTTACCTAATTGGTTTTGAGCCAAAGCATGAAATTCCTGAAACTTATCAAACGTTTCAGATTTCTTTTGCATTAGGTAAAGAAAACTATATCTAGAGAAATCGTCAATGAAAGTGACGAAATACTCATAACCTCCTCTGGCTTTTACATTCAGCGGTCCGCAAACATCTGAATGTACTAACACTAGGGGTTCTTTGGCACGCTCTCCCTTCGCAGAGAAAGAACGTTTGGTCATTTTTCCTTCTAGGCAAGACTCGCAGACTGGCAGTTCTCCTGAGACGACATTTTTCAATGGACCGTCTTTGGTTAGCCTATTGAGTCTATCAAAACCTATATGACCTAAACGTAAATGCCATAGATAAGTTTGATCATCATTATCGATCTCTTTTCTCTTAAGGCTTCTAGGTTTAGCTACATTGAAAAGTTCAGTATTTAGTGAGATTTGAGTATCAGGTCTTAAAACATAAAGCCCTTGTTCCATGTTTGCAACACATATATGAAATCCATTACGAGAAATTGAACAATTTGAACTCGAAAAATTCAATATATAATAAAGTGTTTGTAAACATGAAACGCTAATCAAGTTTCTACTAAAATTAGGAATATATAAAACATTCTCTAAAAGTAAAAACTTCTTAGAATTAAACTTGATTCGGGCTGTTCCTCTTGCTTTAACTGATACCAACTCGCCATTTCCAACTTTAAGCTTTAACTCATTTGGGTGAAGATTCTCCCAAGTTTCAAGCAGCTGTAATGAAAAACATACATGGTTAGTAGATCCAGAATCAACAATCTAGGAGGATTTGTCGTTCTCTAAAACACATGATTCAAATACAAAAGCATCACCTTCGTTTGAATTGTCTAGAAGCCTGGGACATTGTTCTTCTTTATGTCCCTTTCCATTACAATTCGCACATAGAACGTGATGTCTGATAATTGTACTTGAAGAAGCAGCTTTGTTAGAGCCCTCATGCTTAATCTTCTTCCTCTGATTAAAGCTTGCAATACCAGGAGGTCTCATTGCAATCAGATTCCGCTCATGGGCCCTTAACTCAGTCTCGAGTTTGTCCATGTCGGAGGAGTTAGGATTGTTCAATAAATAATATAGAACAAAACTGTTATACTCCTGAGGAAGACTATAAAGTATGAGTCTTACCCATTGTTCCTTTGATAAATCAATTCCTAGTAGATTTGCCTTTTGGAATTTCAGATTCATCAACAATAGGTGCGAGTTAATGCAACTACCAGGATGCATTTTCACACTATTGAGTTCTTTTGCAAAGATACTAACTAGGAGTGGATCGGGATGAGGGTTATTCATATTGGCACTACAACATATCAATAAACAGAAGTAAGGTTTTGGTTCTATAAATTCATACACAGGTTCAGAAAACAAATAATCACATATGTTATAAAAATACTAAATCTAACATAGTTTATTTTCCAAGGTTTCCAACGAACTGATACAGTGTCCCGTTTAGGCGAGAGTCAAAGCATCATCCATTGAATAGAGTTGTCAATTCATCTAAAATGTCAAACATTCTAGCAACCTTTTATTCGATCAAGATTGGAATTCAACGCTGTCCCGTTTAGGCGAGAGTCAAGGCAATTCTATCTTATGAGCTTCTACCATTGTTTCGCATTCTTGTAAGTCTTATACAGTCGCCACCATTAGGGTGGTCATGAACCATATAAAAAAAACTTAAAAGAATACTTATCTTTCGAGATTAAACGGCGCTAACTTGCTAATGAACGTTCCTCCATTAGGGAGGATTACTCACTAAAACAATAGCTATGTAAAACCAACAATGGAGATCGAATTTCTCTTGATTAAAGCTCATTAAAAAAGTATTTTGTTTAATCATTTATATTCCATATCTCAATAATGAAATATTACAAATTAAAGTAATAACTTTAATTAAATTTCAAAAAATGGAATAATTTTGAAAAATATCATATTTAAGTTGTTTAAAAAAAATCTAAATACCCAACTTAAAATATTCTTCAACCAATGACTTAATTAAATATTACCAATTAAGTAGTAACCACTTAATTTAGAAGATATTCCATTTTAAGTTCTCATATTTATAAAATATCAACTTAAAAAATATCTAAAGAATCTTAATAACCAATTCCCAAAATTCCTCAACTTAATTTATAATAGGAAATTCAAAAATATTCAAATCTAAGTTGATTTAATAGATTTAACTAAATCTCAACTTAAATAGGAATATTTAATGAAATTATAAAATTAAGATTCAGAAAGAATTTATATATGGTTATAATTCCATATTTAATTAAAAAACAAGAAAAATACATATAGCTTTCCAGAATATAACTATTCAAACTATGTTTTTCTTAAATTAATTTCAAGGAAGAATGAAATTAATTATGTTGCTAATCAATTTTTATTAGGTCAAACTAATATAATTAACCTAGCACAGTTATCCAAATCAGGCAAATGGGCCTTCACAATTGGGGTTGTTCATGTGAGGGGGGGCTGGGTCCAGTATGTCGTACCCACTTCTAAGGCTCCCAACTCTCACACAAGGCCCAAAAGAGAGGAATTTAACCTTAAAATGAATAACTGTTATTAATTGAATAGACTCACTACTAAATGAGCCTAAATAAAATCTATCAGTTATGATATTTTATTTAGCAGCAACAACCTATATGTATCTATAATAGAAATTAAACATATAGGCTCACACAGGCATACACATTTGGATGGATCCTATCATGTTGCTAGGTCATACACAGATGAAAGAAGTTTGTAAAAATTACCTGTTACAAATCATTTACTTGATCTATCATCAATTGAACCTTTGGTTAAAATTAGATCATAGGATCTATCATCAAGTTAACCAAGGTAATTTAGATCAAGCAATAATATGTTTTAGAAAACTTACAAACAATCTAAAACACATACTCCTGCAACAAGGTTAGATTTTGATAGTTGGATGTAGGATTTATTTAATTTTAAACATTTATTTCGAAAAATAAAATTAAAATTAAACCTACCATTTTGAAAAATTAGGTTTTGGGTAACCTAAATGTCATTTCAAAATTAAATTGCTAACTTTCCTTTTTAAATTTCATGTCATTTAATAAATTAAATAATAAAATAGAAAATGGTAAATACATACCCTTTTCTTGTTTTACAATTTAATTTAATTAAAAAATAACAAAATTTAAAAGTTAACAAAATTACCTTATTTCCTCTTTTAAAATTATCATGATTATTTTGATCTTATTTTAATTAAGGTCAAGTTACCAAAAAAAATAAATTAATATCTGACCTTTAAAAAAATAAAATAATCAAATTTTAAAGGAAATAAGAAAAGAGGTAAGCAAAACTTGATTTTTCCTATTTTCAAAATCAAATTACACTAATATCTAAAATTAATTTTAAAAAATAAAATTAATTTATTTCTGATAATTAGATTTAAAATTTGAAAAACAAAAATCAACATACAAAACTACACAAAAAATCGGAATTTAATTCCATGAAATAGCATGAAAAATCAAAAAAATTGAAAAATTGGATGAACTGTACGGATGGCATGCCATGCATGCCCATCCGCGCGCATATCTGGGGTGAATAGCCGAGAAATCACGGCGCAGGAAGGCTGCAGGCAGCCATTCCGCGCGCGTGATGAGGGTGCTCATCACCCCGATTTTTCCAATTTTCAAAAATTCATAACTAATTCAAATTAAATCGAAATCGAGTTCTGTAAAAAAGTAAATTTCTTAGAATTTTCCAAACTATCCAATAAAAATAATTACAGAGACAGAACAGTAACTATTTTTCCCAGAATTCACAAACAACAATCAAACATCAATATGACACTCAAAGCAACATGATACCATCCAAAAAACAAACAAATCGTTATAAGTCCAAATTTCTTGCAAGCAAATCAATTACCATGGCTCTAGTGTCAGTTGTTGGAAGTTATTTTACCAGGAACTTAGATCTACTCACAAGTATGTTGATTTAACAACCTAAATATGAACTTCTAAAACGATAGAAAATTAAACACATACGAGTGTCAGAAATCTTACATTGGGTGCAGCGGAATATATGTCTCCTCCCACTCAGATCTCTAACCCTTGATTCCTTTCTGTAGCAGAGTATAATCAAGATCTGAGCCCGATAGTCCTTCTTTGTTGTTTCTGAATTCTACACAGCCTTCCTCACTATGATTGAGGTATTACTTAATGTGTGTGGGCACTACTCTAGCACTTATACATTTCGAAACAGTGAAGGAAGAGAGAGAGAGAGGGTGGCGGCTCAGAGAGAATTTTCTGAGAGAAAATTCTGTCAGAATAATGTTGTGAAAAGGTTGTACAGTTGTGTTCAACTCAAAAGCCTTTGCCTTCTATTTATAGAAGACCACCCAGGGCTATGATTGACATTTAGAATTGAAAAAATCAAAGAGAAAAGGAAGCTTAAGTGGCCGGTCTAGGCATTGTGGAAACAAGGCTTGCCACTTTTCCAACTTTCCTTTTCCTACACTGATAGTTTCCTGTTTTGTCAAAAACTGCCAATTCCTTTGTTCAACCACATAAATGTCAAATCTAATTATTTAATAATTAAAATTAATTATCAAATAATATATTGTCATTTATTTTATTAATAATGAAACTAATTAAAGTTTCCTAATTAATAAATATGCCCTTCAAAATCTCCATTTACTGTTTTGCCCTTAATAAGTGATAAATTCTCAAACAGACAAGTGTATCTTGAGAATTTTTAATTGATTAATTAAAATCAATTAAATGAGTCTTACAAGTAATATCATCTCAACTAGTGAGGGGACCATGGGTCTATATATCTGAGCTTCCAATAAGCAGATCTAGAATTTACCACTTAAATTCACTGACTTATTAATTCTTCGTTGAATCCACACATAGAACTCAGAATTGCACTCTCAGTATATAGAATGCTCTATATGTTCCACCATATAGACACATCATTATTTATCCATTGTTATAATCCTAATGTGATCAATGATCCTCTATATGGATGATTTACACTGTAAAGGGACTAAATTACCGTAACACCCTACAATGTATTTTATCCTTAAAACACTTAACCTTGTATAAATGATATTTCAACTAAGTGAAATGAGTACTCAATCATTTATCTCGTTTGGTTAAGCTCGAAGGAAATCACCCTTTGCTTACTATTCGCCAGATAGAAGCTATAGATTCCATATTTATGTTAGCGCTCCCACTCAATCGCACTACCGTGTTCCCAAAATGTATGTATTTCCCAGACTAAAGATTAGGCTTAACTAACAAATCAAAGAACACGAATAATACTCTTGAAATTGAGCCTAACCATATCAGGATTTCGATCATGTGATCTAGGATCAACTTACGATATTGAATTGAATAGATATTTACGGTAAGTTTCAAAAATCTAATTCAAAGTTCAATATCGGTCCATTCCAATGCATACTCCATGCATTCAACCTGAGCTTTACTTTAACCTATGTTCTGGAAAGAACATAACATTTCTCCAAATGTAAGTAAACTCTGTTGTAGATTGTCATATCAGTAAAACCCAGTGTTCTGATAAATCTAGGAATACTTTATTCACATAGTCATGTTTATTTTCCACTGTGTTGACAACACAATAAACATGATCAAGTATGTGAAAAGGGGTTTGGATGAATTTATAAATCAAATAGACAAGCAATTGATTAAGTGAACCAAAACACACACAAATGAATGAAAAATTACTTCTGTTACTTTATTGATATTGAATAATCTGGATTACATTGAAACAGAGTTTTATTTAGGGCATAAAACCCAACACCAACTCTCACACAAGGCCCAAAAGAGAGGAATTTAACCTTAAAATGAACAACTGTTATTAATTGAATAGGCCCAAAAACTAAATGGGCCTAAATAAAATCTATCAAAAACTATGATATTTTATTTAGCAACAACAACCTATATGCATCTATAACAAAATTAAACATATAGGCTCACACAGGCACACATTTGGATGGATCCTATCATGTTGCTAGGTCATACACAGATGAAAGAAGATTGTAAAGTTTACCTGTTACAAATTATTTACTTGACCTATTGACAATTGAACCATGGGTTAAAATCAGATCATTGGATCTGTCAACAAGTTAACCATGACAATTTAAATCAAGCAATAATAGGTTTTATAAAACTTACACACAAGCTAAAACACATACTCCTGCAACAAGATGAATTGGATAGTTGGATGTAGGAATTATTTAATTTTAAATAAAGATTTTCGAAAATAATTAAATAATAAAAAAAAATCGGTTTTTATAAAAATAAAAATAAAAAAAAATTAAAATTAAACCTACAATTTTTGAAAAAAATAAGTTTCAACTAACCTAAATATCATTTCAAAAATAATTGATAACCACCTTTTAAATTTTTAAAGTTATTTTAAAAATTAAATATAAAATAAAAAAAAATAAATATTTTTCAGATTTTATAATTTAATTTAAATAAAAAATAACAAAATTTAAAAGTTAGCAAAATATCTTACTTCTATTTAAAATTACATGATTATAGTAATCTTATTTTAAATTTAAATAAGGTCAAATAATTTAAAAAAAAAATTAAATTAAAAATATTTAATATCTGACCTTTAAATTTAAAAATAAGATAAAATAATCAAATTTAAAATAAGATATAAAATCAAGCAAAAAGATAGATTTTTACTTGTTTTCAAATTCAAATTACACTAATATCTAAAATTAAATTTAAAAAATTCAAATTAATTTATTTATGATATTAGATTTGAAAGTTGAAAAGTGAAAATCAAAATACAAAACTACACAAAAAATTGGAAGTTAATTCCATGAAATAGCATGAAAAATTGAAGAAAACGAAAAAATTTGCGAGCTGTACGGACAGTATGCATTGCATACTGTCCGCGCGCGTCTTTGGGTGACACAGCCGAGCAAGCTCGGCGCTGGAAGTGTCCAGCATAGTTTTCGCGCGCGAAATGGGGTTTCAGACACCCCATGCGCGTGTTGCTTCGGACAAAACTTGTCCTAACACGCGTCTGGCCGAGGAAATAGGCCATCCGCGCACGCATGTGTGAGTGATGTCACCCTGATATTTTTTGAAACTTCAAAAAATCATAACTAATTCAAATTAAATCGAAATTGAGTTCTGTAAAAAAATAAATTGCTTAATTTTTCCCAAACTATCCAATAAAAATAATTCCAGAAACAGATATTCAATTATTTTTCACGAAAATTCACAAACATCAATCAATCATCATACAACACACAAAACAACATGATACCATCCAAATAACAAACAAATCGTTTTAAGTCCAAATTTCTTGCAAGCAAATCAATTACCATGGCTCTGAGGCCAGTTGTTGGAAATTATTTTACCAGGATCTTAGATCTACTCACAAGTATGTTGATTAACACCCTAAATATGAACTTCTAAAACGATTATAAAATTAAACACATATAAAGTATGAGAAACCTTACATTGGGTGCAGCAGAATAAAATGTCTCCTTCCGTTCAGATCTCTAACCCTTGTATCCTTTCTGTCGCAGAGTATTATCAAGATCTGAACCTGGATCTCTTTCTCTCCTTTATTTAGTGTTGAATCTCCTTCTTGTTGAATGTCTTTCTTCACGATCTTCCTCACTATGATTGAGGTATCACTTGCTGTGTGTGGGCACTACTCTATCACTAAGAGGTTCGAAATTATTCAAGGAAGAAGAAGAGGTTGAAGGTGGCGGCTAGGTTTAGAGAGAGAAGGCTCAGGTTTTTCTCTGAAGGAAACAAGATGTGAAAGTCTATATTTCCTGAAGCCTTCACTATCTATTTATAGCATACCACATAGGGTTAGGTTTGAATTATTTGGCATTAAAATAATGAAAATATCAGATGATAAACCCTATTAAAGTGGCCGGCCATGGCATATTGGATTTGGGCCTCACTTTTTGCAATTTTGCTGTTTTATCATTTCTGCATCTCATTTTCTCAAAAACGCCAATTTTCAAATTCAACCATTTAAATGTCAATTCTAACTATTTAATAACTATAAATAATTATTAAATAATATTGTCATTTATCATATTTATTAATTGAACCATACAAAGTATCTTAATTAACAAATATGCCCTAAAAACTCTTTCTTTACAATTTCGCCCTTACTTAGTGAAAAATTCACAAATAGACATAGTCTAATTTGAGAATTATAATTGATTAATCAAAACCAATCAAATGAGTCTTACAAGTAATATTACCTCAACTAGTGGGGGGACCATGGGTCTATATAACCGAGCTTCCAGTAAGCAGATCAAGAATTTATAACCTAAATTCACTGACTTATTAATTCTTCGTTGAATCCACGCATAGAACTTAGAATTGCACTCTCAGTATATAGAACGCTCTATATGTTCCACCATATAGACACGTCATTAGTTATCCAATGTTATAATCCTAATTTGATCAATGATCCTCTATATGAATGATCTACACTGTAAAGGGATTAGATTACCGTAACACCCTACAATGTATTTTATCCTTAAAACACTTAACCCGGTATAAAATGATATTTCAGCTATGTGAAATGAGTACTCCACCATTTATTTTCGTTTGGTCAAGCTCGAAGGAAATCATCCTTTACTTTCTATTCGCCAGATAGAAGCTATAGATTCCATATTTATGTTAGCGCTCCCACTCAATTGCACTACCGCATTCCCAAAATGTACGTATCACCCTGACCCAAAAGTAGGCTTAACTAACAAATCAAAGAACACGAATAACACTCTTGAGATTGAACGTAATCATATCAGGATTAAGATCATTTGATCTAGGATCAACTAGACGATATTGACTTGAATAGATATTACGGTAAGTTTAATAAAATCTAGTTCAAAGTTCAATATCGGTCCCTTCCGATGCATACTCCATGCACCCAACCTAAGCTTTACTTTAACCAATGCTTTGGAAAGAACATAGCATTTCTTCAAATGCAAGTAAACTCTGTTGTAGATTATTATATCAGTAAAACCTTGTGTCTGATAAATCTAGGAATCTTTATTCACATAGTCATGTTTACTTTCCACTATATTGACAACACAATAAACAGGATCAAGTATGTGAAAAGGATTTGAAATGAATTTATAAATCAAATAGACAAGCAATTGATAACATGAACCAAAACATACACAAATGAATGAAAAATACTTCTGTTTCTTTATTGATGTTGAATAAAATGGATTACATTGAATTGGAGTTTTATTTAGGGCATAAAACCCAACAATTTCAAGGGCGACCTTTTGTATGTTGCATCTATATGAGCTATAAGTACGTGCATGCCGTGTTGGCCTGACCTGTATTTTTGTGTGCTTTTCAAAATAGGGTCGTGTTGTCAGACCATGAAAAAATATAGATTGTGTCGTGCCGGGACATAAAAGAAACATGGGTAGTGTCGTGTCGTACCAACTATTTTATATAGGATAAGCCTAACACAAGCCGTAGGTCTGATATTTTTGTGTCATGTTTTATTTGGGTCGACTCGTCTTTTTTTTTTTATATATAAACCAGTCCATTTTCTTATACGAGCTTGAATTTGTGCTCTTTGATTTCATATTTTTATTATAATTAATGAGATAATTACTAAAATATACATATGAATAATTCAATTATTTTTTCATAATTTTTTTAACAATAACTACACACAATTATATAAAAATAAGAGCATTGCTATTAGGCACCAGTGGTGCCTAGCACCTTCTCGACATGTCGCGTTGCGATTGGCTAGCGATACTCCCTAAAAGTTATTATATTAAATTATATGGGACCTGATACTTAGTTAGACCAATAGCGATACTGACACGTAGGAAGGTGCTAGGCACCACTGGTGCCCTTTAGCATTTCTCTAAAAATAATTATAATTATTAGAACTTGAATATCTAGATAAAAAATATTTATTATTGTTATTATCATTAAATTATAGCGATATTTTACCTTCTATACTTTTTAACATACCATTTTAATTATTGGGCTTTTTAATGTAACATACTTTCGTGCTTAAACTCATATTTTTTGTATCGTATCATGCTTAAGTTTATATTTTTTTATATCGAGTCGTGCTCGTACCGTATAAAAAAGCCTGATCCGTATTTACAAGACTGAGGTTGTATTTCCCTCCCTTTCCTTATGATGTCCATGTATGGTTTTAATTGGTGGATATAGTCTACACTCGTGTAGCGGACTTGGCCTTGGTTTGTCATTATTTCATCATCTATGTTATCCTATATGAATGATAATTCATTTTTAACACACTAGTCTATTTATGGTAACTAAGACAGAGTTGATCACTCACGTGCAAAGTACAGAAAAATACAATGAATAAAATAATAAAAAATGCAAAAAATCAATTAGAAAGTGGTACAAAATAAAAAAGTGATATAAATCGTTAGATTATAAATATAGGAAGGGCTTTTTTCAGTTTTAACCAAAAAATAACTATATTACAAAAATACTTTCAGCTCCAAATAAACAAATATACAACACAGATAAATTTTTTTACACAAATACCACTTACACACACATTCAACTCAAGATCTATGCTTCCTGGGCAACTATCGTGCAACCATCGTGCAATTACGCAGCAACCTAACACAACTGAAACAAAAATTTAATAAGATAGAGAACCACCATTAATTTTGGCGACTTCACCTGAGAAGACGGCCAGAATCAATCAAAATAGGGGCTGCTACGAATTCATAAAAAACGTGTAGAAAAACTACTAATAAACTAAAATTCAACTAGAAATCCAATTTAATTTGCATAAAACTAATGTCCTGACTTCAATTTTTAGATCCATGAAAGACAGATCTCAAAAAGTTGAGCTGGAGTTCCCAAACAATCCAACTCAAGTATAATCCAAAAAAAATTACATCAATACTGTAGTAAAATGTTTATCCTGGTGTATTTTTGTTGTTTTCTAAATTTTTATTGGCGAATTTATTCATATTAAATTATTAAGAGACATGTAGATAGAGTTACATACGTGAAAATACTGTTTTGATTTTTAATATTTCACAATAGTTGCATTACAATTGCATTACAGTTGCCTAAACATTTTGCCAACAGTTATTTTGTCTGATTGAAACTTTCGTATGATGCAACTTTCAGCCAACCACCCAGCAACCACCTAGAAACTTTCGTCTGATTGAAACCTTCGTTTGATGCAACCTTTGGCCAACCACCTAGCAACCATCCTGCAACCATCGTCTAATTTGCCTGATGCAACCACCGTGCAACCATGCAGCAACCATTCTGCAACCATCGTCTGATTGTATAAGTGATGATAGTGTAAGTGGTATTTTAGTAATTAAAATCACATAAAATGTATAAATGTTGTCTTTACTTTATGGAAGTATTTTTGTAAATAAAATGTCAATTTATATTTTCTATGTAATAATTCCATATAGGAATAATTACATAAAGTAAATTTATTTTTTTTTTTCTAAAAAAATACATTTTTACATTTTTTTACAATTTTTCAATTTTTCATAAAAACAACACGAAAACAACAAGAAAACTACATAAAAGTAGCATGAAAATCACATCTAAATAACATCAAAACAATAACAAAAAATAACATACAGATAACAAAAAAATCAACGATAAATTAACAAGAGTACAACATAACATAAAAAACTATATTTTGTATAAATAAAATAAAAAAAATCTTAAAAATATTTAAAATTTCGTATAACTGTATTTTTGTAATTTTTTTTTAATGTTGTTGTATATTTGTGAATAATCCCTAAATTGTATTATTTATTGGGAATTTTACAAAAATACTGCTTTTTGACACAAACTTTACATTTTTACTGGGACACGGCAAAAACAACTTTTGTACTGCCCAAGCCCAATTTCATTACTTTTGTACTGCCCAAGCCCAACATCATTTCATTTCTACTGTGAACAGCAAAACACACGGGAAACAACCTTGTTCGTGTGTGAGCAGACGCCGGAGACGGAAATCACCAAGAAAACACCATTAAATCCGGCGAAGAGTTTTTTAAAAGGAATCAGAATTGAAGAACAACACGTACAGGAAACCGTCCCAACAAAATAACAGAGGTAAACACAACAAACCCAAAAAATAATTTAATTCTTAAGAAACCAAAAAAAATTAAAAATAAAAAAAAAGGATTTAGATCTGAAGTTTTAAACAAAAAAACGAAAACACAACTGTGATATTCTTTAATTTATGATGCAAAAACATAAATGAGGGTTGTTCTATTGTTAATTTGACGTTTGCAACACAAAATGATTTCGAAAAAAAAAATCGATAAATTGGAACAATTATTCAAACACAACATCAGGGTTGTTCAAATGTTGTTTTGCGGTCAGTACTAGAACAACATTCATACATATATGTATCAGACAAATATAATAATAAAAACTTAAAAAAAAATAATGGGTATTTCTGTTTGGTTGTTTTTGTGTTGTTTTATTGTTGTTATTTTATTTTTTTTGTTGATTTTTTTTTTGTTGTTTTGCTATTGTTTTATTGTTGTTGTACAATTGTTTTAACATTAAATAAGACCCTGGAATGACAGGTAATGGAACGTCTACCAGTACTCATCAAGAGCAATGGACAATGGAATGAAGATCACAATTATGTGAACTATGTGGCTAGTGGAGAATTCATACCAACAAAATGCAAGTACGAAGAGCTACTGCAAATACTGGTTACTTCATTGGGGTGCGAAAACACCAGCACAACACTACAAATACAGTACCAAGCTAAAGAAGGAATACCACCGATCAAAATATGCAACGATCGAAGCCTCTACTTTTACTTGGAATTGAAAATGAAGGAAACAGATTTCACGACATATCCACTATGTGTGAACCAGGAAAACAACAACACGACACGTCTTTACCCAACACCAAATTCGATATCCACAACAACACCGAATGAATATAATGTTGCAATGATCGAAAACAACACAACAACGCTTGAAAACAACATAACAACAACAGAATCATACACAACGGGACAGCAAACGGTAGAAGGGGAAAAGTCAGAAACAATAGAAGATGAGGAGGACAAATTCGACATAATTGACTATGCAAATCAAGTTCTTTGAAGAAATGGTAGAACAACTTGAAAACACCAGTAAAAAACTGGATCCAGAAATTGACATCAACAATGCAAAGTTAATAACAGACAAGCAACACCCCGAAGTGGAAAAAGGACAAGCATACAAAGACAAAGAAACTCTAAAAAATGTCCTCAGCTACTACGCAATCAAAAACAACTTTCAGTACAAAGTGTGGAAGTCCTGCTCTCAAGAATACAGTCTGAAATGTGTTTACGAAAGCTGCAATTGGTCACTAAGAGCATCGAGAAATGGGCCAACAAACACATTCATAATCAGGAGGTTGGTTTTTAATAGTTTTTTAATGTTGTTTTTGTTGGCATCCTTAACAAATGACCTGTTTTCACAATTTGTACTGAAATACACATGATTGGTATCTGCAACAGATTTGTTTTAATAGTTTTTTAATGTTGTTTTTTGTTGTTTTTTTTTTTGTTTCAATAGGTTCTCAAATATGCACACATGCCCCATAAATATAAGGCATGAAGACCAAAGGCAAGCAACATCGAAACTGATAGGGGAATGCATAAAACCGAAGTTCTTGAACATAAAGACCAAGGCAACAGCGATGGACATAAAAGGGGAGTTGAAATACGTATATGGCATCAAAATGAACTATATGAAAGCTTGGAGAAGTAAGGAACATGCAGTAAACGACTTGAGAGGAAATGCTAGTGACTCGTACAGCCTAATACCGAGTTTCTTACACATGGTGGAAAAAACAAACCCTGGATCATTTGTGGATCTGAAAACGGCAGAAGACAACAGCTTGCTCTTTGTTTTCATGGCGTTGGATGCATCCATAAAAGGGTGGGGAGCATGCAGACCGATAGTTGTTGTGGACGGAACGTTCCTCAAAGCAGCTTATGGGGGAACTTTGTTGTGCGCATGCACACAAGATGCAGCAGGTCATATTTTTCCACTAGCGTTTTGTGTTGCAGATTCTGAGAATGACCAATCTTGGAAATGGTTCTTCAAAAAATTTAAAGAAGCGTATGGTGTACGGGAACACCAATGCCTAATTTCAGACAGAAATGAAAGCCTCATCAAAGCAGCGAGAGAAATATATCCAGAAATTGCACACAGTTACTGCGGTTACCACATTTTGAGCAACCTTAAAACAAGCTTCAAACAACATGCTGCCAAATACAATCTGCCATTCTTTGGAGCAGTGAAAGCCTACACAGAAAAGCAATTCGAGTTCCACATGGCTGAATTGGATGGATTGGACAAACGCATAAGACCTTACCTCAAAAAAATCGGGTATGAAAAGTGGTCAAGAATTCATAGCCAAAACAAGAGGTATTCCACAATGACCTCAAACATATCAGAATCACTGAACGCTGCAAATTTGGCAGCAAGGGAGCTACCAATTACAACGCTGCTAGAATGCTTGAGAGCATTGGTGCAACAATGGACGCATACTAATAGGACAAAAGCACAAAACACCTTCACTAAGCTATCACCAACTGGAGAAGACATACTGTTGAAAAATTACACATACTCATTGAATCTGGAGGTAAAATATTAATTATGTTTTTTTTTTGTAGTGTTGTAGTGTTGTTGTAGTGCTGTTTCAATAGTTTTGTATTGTTGTTGTAGGAATTACAGCTATGTTTGATTTTTTTTTTTCAATAAAATTTAAAACAGGTTAAAGCAACAACAGATTACTTGTTTGAGGTAACAAGAATGAAAGAATCGTGGGAAGTAGACCTAGAAAAAAGAACATGCACGTGCAACAGGTTCCAAATAGATGAAATGCCATGCGGGCACGCAGTGGCCGTGATGAGGGAGATGAACATGGACCCGTACACCTACTGTTCAGATTACTACACAAAAAAAAAATTGGCTGGCAACTTATTCAGGGACAGTTTACCCAATAGGACACCAAAGTAAATGGGAGGTACCGGAAGAAGTGAAAAATATTACAGTCTTGCCTCCACATGAAAGAGTAAAATCAGGAAGACCAAAAACATTAAGAAGGAAGGCTGGATGGGAAAGGGATCAACACAACAAGTGCAGCAAATGTGGTGAACTGGGGCATAACAAAAGAACATGCAGCAGAAGACGTAGAAGGGAATAAAAACAACAACAGAACAACAGTGGAAAAACAAAAGAAAACTACACATACGTTATGAGAATTAGATATTGAGGAATTTAAATTTCTGAAATACACAGGGAATACAGTTTTTTATTTGAAAAACATTGATTACATTGGGAATTGTTGATACTCTAGATTGGATATTAAAAGATGTTGGATACTAAATTGAATATATATATATGAAGTTTGTTATTGAAACAGTTTGTGTTTTTAATACTGAAATGAATATTTGGATTCAAAAAACAGAGAAACTATAAGAAAAAAAAAAAAGAATGGATCTGAAATGAAAAAACAAACAACTTTAACATACCAACTTTTTTGTACATAAAAATAATAAGAAAAAACATACGAAAATAAAAGATTACATATTGTCCACACAAAGCGTAAGGAAAAACAACAGAACACCAATGTTTGTTTACGAAAAACAACATGAAAAACATTACAACAACATTAAAAAACTATAAGAACAATGACAGTCTGATTGAAAAAGCAAATCACTTCTTGGGAAGGCTGGGAGGGGCCTCGGATTCACTTTCAATGTTCTCAGTTTGCTTCTTCATCCCATATTGATAAAATAACGCAGCCAAACGATCGCGGTGAATTTCCACATCAAAATCAGAGGATGGGATGGGTTTGCCATCAATGAAATACTCAGCAAATGATGCAACAAAAACACCACAATCACTGGAAAAAAAAACAATAAAACACAAAAAAAGACACTATGAAAACACTGATAAAAAACAAAAGTCAACAACAAAAAAATAAAAATACAAACAACCAGTGAAAAAACATTGAACACTAAACATAAAACTTACGCTGTGACCTGCTCGGGTAAACCATCAACAGCAACAATAGGAAACGGTTCCATAGTGCTAAACTTAGTTTCGTTGCGAAGGCCTTTGAAGTCTAACATAGAGAAGTAATATGGTAAAATAACAGAGAAAGGCTTGCAAGCCTCTTTGGCAGCAGTCATATACCTCCCAGAACGCAGTGAATTGTACAGATATATGCGCCTGTCAACTATGTTAAGACGACCACAAATCCAATGATCCTGTAATTTTACATTGATAGGCATAATAACATGATCAACCAAATGCCAAGGAGTGGCACATAATATCTTACCACCTTGAATGTACTGGGCCACATTGTGAGAAAGAGACAACACCGATATATCGTTGTTTTTCTCAACAAACCTCTCATACAAAGTTGTTATGCTAGAACAAAAGAGGCAATCAGTTGTGGTGACTTTGATTTTCGGCTCGGCTGAGTACATTATTTTCTTACGAAGATAATAGAAAATGATGTCAATGTGCTGAACAAACAGATAAAAAAAAGTAAGTGAAAAAACATTCAAACTTATGAAAAACTAACAGAACAACACTTAAAAACATTAAAAAAAATAGATAAAAAAAATAATATGTAAAATAATAATAATAATAAAATAAAAACTTACAGAATTGGTAAGGAAACAATTAGGGTAGGCAAGGTTGTGAAACCACATCTTGTTGCTGATGTCCTCAACACCAAAACGAAATGGCGGAAATATAGTGTCCTTACCCTTACAATACACATTAGTTGTTGTGCTAGAAAAAAACAAATAAAAAAATATCAAAACAGAAATGAAAAAATAAAAATAAATAGAAAACAATAACAGATATACAACTGAAAACACCTACAAAAATACTTACTTAGATTTGTGCTTTCTAAGACCTGAATCAACCCACTTGACAAAATCAGCTTCCAATTGCGGATCAACAGGTTCACCAATCTTGTTGTCCAACGGGCACAAACCACGCACATATTTAACGACCTTATACACAGAATCATCAGGAGAAACCGAGGATGAACCTGATTTAGATGCACCAGAAGCAAGCTCAATGAATGGGGATTTCAAAACAGCTCCTTTCTTCCGATCCCTCTTTTGAGGACGTAAAATAGGAGTCTCTTGAAAAACAACCATTTCAAGATTAGTCTTCTCAGAAGTGTCAACAGGAGCAGGGGCATGAGTTGAGGAACCAATCTAAAAAAGAGAAAGGATAAATAAAAAGACTTATGTTTTAATTTCAAACAGTACAATTAAAACACCATAAAAACAACAATATAATACCAAATAAATACAAATATAAAAAAAAAACATAAACACAAACCAAATTCTCCACAGCTTTAACAGCAGATGCAATTGTTGCATCAACATCAATGTTCTCCTCCCCACCTTGAGACTGATCAGGCTGATAACAAAAAAAACAGTAAAACACTATTAAAACAAACACAAAACACAGAAACACACAAAAAAAAGCACAAACCAAAAATGATGTCCAAACAAGAAACACACCTGTTTGATCTCTGCAATAGGTTCCACAGTTTCAGAATTCTTGGCATCATCGACCTTGCCGGTATCATCATCCCTCGAAACAACCGCGGGGACAACAACACCCTCATCGTTACGAACATCGCCCGTGTGAGCCTCATCCTGACCAGCACCAACACCATCTCCACCCAGATCATCATCATCATCATCAGTTTCATCGTCATGATGATCATCTCCTTTGTCATCGTCGAATTTATCATCCTCGTCTTCCTCCGAAGTGGAATCTTCATCATCCTCATTTTCTGAAGTACGAAGAGCATCTTCAGACTGAGATCCATTGTGAGTGGGACCACCTTGGGATGACTGAGAAAAAAAAATAAGTAACTGTATAAAACAACATAAAAACACTATTAAAAAAATAACAGAAAAAGTAATGACAATTTACAAAAAAAAACCTCAATAAGAATGTCCAGCTTCTTGTTCATCTCAGCAACAGATTTCATAAGAATCCCTTGCTGGCTGACAACAACAGATAAACACTTTTTAAATTCCTCAAACTCAACTCGGGAGACATTCTCATGAGCAGTTGATGAAGAAGAACCCATCAAGCCAGGTTGACCAGCAGGCTTGGAACCACCTTTAATTTTGAATTTCACAGCCTCGGGAGTAGTCTCACCACAGAAAAAATCAGTGAGGCTCATACTCAATCTCTCAACGGAAGTTGGAGTGAGGTTTCTTAATTTTAACTGAAACAACAAAAGCCAACAAAAAACAATATGCACATGAAACTGAAATTATAAAATAACAACAACAATAAAAACATAAAGTATAAATAATGTATACAAAAACAACATTAAAACAACAGTGAAAAAATAATAAAAAACAACAGGATTACCTCTTTCAAAGACCGATCGAAAATGAGGGTGTTCATGACATCCATTTTCACCATACCCTCCTTGTCCTTGGGTAATTTAGGCCAATTCAAAATCCTTGGAATGCCAACATTTGAGTACAAGGATAGTTTCCCAATAACATACGGGCAACACTCGAAAAACCAGAATTGAATAGCCAAAGGAAAACCCAATAACCTGTAATACCCACCATCCTCGTCACTACGAACTACCCTCTTATAACCAGAATCTATCTTACCCTTCAAAGAATGCATAGTGATATCAAAACAATGCTTGCCCCACCCAAATTCATTATATCGACCACTATCCACAACATCTATTTCCTCAGACGAAACAACTTTACCCGGGGGACCACCTAACAAATAACACTGCACAAAATACAATACAGCCAACTTGACTGCAAGATCGTCGTTATCCTTAAGATTGTCAGCAATAAAAGCAGTCTGAATAGCAGCCTTGGTAATTTTTTTGTACCCCTTAAAACAAGATTTGACCAATTCATTATCATCTTGCTTAAACTTATAAAAATCAGAATCAACATGACAATCTAACCCCGTGACCAACGCAAACTCTTCGATACTAAACCTAAGGTATTTCCCTTGGACACAAACCCAAAACTCCAACCCATTAGGCTGCTGAACCTCCCTCAACAGCAAACAATGCAGCAATTGGTAATGAATTATGTACTCAGGAATTCGAAGAAAATAACCAAACACAGATTTTGAAAAAATTTCCAATTGGCTTTCAGTTAAAATTCTCTTAATGTCACCAAGTACAGAGTAATAACCAGATGTTACTACTCTAGAATGATAAAATTGAGATCGAGTGTACTTGCATTCCCAATCCTAAAAAACAGAACAATGAAAACACTGATAAAACACCAAAAAACACTACGAAAATAACAACAACAAAAAAACAACAAAAAAACATAGAACAGAATGCATAACATCACAAACCTCAACAATCCTATTAACAGGAATTTCTTCAGAAACACCTGATGATGGAACCACCTTCACAGGGGATTTACCCTTGCCCTAAAATAAAAAATAACAACACCAACAAAACAACAAATAAAAAATTGACAAAAACACATAAATAAAATCGAACAATATATATAAAACAATTACAAATACATAAACAAAAACAAACAAATACCCAGATATATGAACCTCAAATAGCGAATTTAACAAAAAAACAAAAAACCTCAAAAACAACAACAGATAAATAGTAAAATACCTTAACAGAAACAGGCGACTTAAGAAATTCAGAATCCAACTCAAAATCTGAGTCTGAATTTTCAACAACAGTTCGAGGTCTTTTTCCTCGAGTGTTCTTCGAAGGTCCAGCAATGGTTTTTCTTTTAACAGAAGGGGAAGTGGGGCTAGGAGGGTTCTCTTTCAGATTTTTTTTACCCATTTTTGATTTGGGTCTGGTTTTCTGCGATTGTTTTCTGGGTTTTGTAACTTTGGCCGGAGATGGTGATGAACGAGTAACGGCCATTATGAAGAACTATGAAGGTATTTATAGAAAAAAATAATAAAAATGGGAGGGAAAATGAGAGGGAAGTTTAAGATAGTGGGATGGGATTTGAAATTTTTTAAAATGAAAAAACTACCCACTATAACAACCGTCTAAGCAAACTGAAAATGGGGAAGAAGATGAACAGTTGAGGTGAGAGAGAATACCAATTACAAAATTTAGATTCGAAAATAATATAAAAAAAATAAAAGAAAAATACAAAAAAACAACACTTTTTGATCAGAACACATAACCGTCAAATCAAAACAATTAATTTTTTTTTTTTAAAAAAAAAAAAAACGTGGCAAAACTCTATCGTGACAAGTGGCAATGAAAACAAACACCACTCACATCAAGCGGCTAAAGTTTTAAAGGCAGTAAACTGCCAAAAAAAAAAAAAACAGTATAAATGTTGCAATTTCCGTGCAACAGTAAAAATGAAATAAATTGGGAAAAATCAGTATAGGGTGTAAATTTCCCTTATTTATTAGTTAAGTGCCTTAAGCCCAAAAATAGCCCATGAGAGCCTCCTCCTCCTCCTCCTCCTTCTTCTTCTTCTTTGATTCAGTTTCTTCTTCTTCTCTCGTGTCCTGTGCTCTTGTAATGGCTCTCAGCTCGTCAAAGTTTCTGAAATCGTACGGCTATGATCTGCTCTTGGGTTCTATAGCTGCATTTTATGTCTTCACCGTTCCATACACCAAGGTTGAAGAAAGCTTCAACGTTCAGGTAGATTCCATTTTCTCATACTTCTCCATTCATGTTTGGTTGGCAAGAAACTGTTGGAAAATGAAATATTCTAGGAATTGAAGTACTGGGACTGCTTATTTTTTAAGTAGTAACGATTAGCTATTGTGATTCATGAAATAAGGCATTTACTCTTTTTACTGGGATTGCTTAGGGAAAAGTATGTTGAGGAAAAAAAATAAAAGAAGGTTTTTCTGGGTTTTCTTTTTATATGAAATAAATTCATTGGAAATTTACATTGACTAGATTTTATAACTATACGAATTAGAAAGATATTCCCTTTAGAGTGATTCAATTGATTTTACTTGCTTTCTTGTTTGATGATGAGAAAGTGCAGAATTGAAAAGTTTTAATTTGGTTTTATGTGGTGATGATTTGTATTTTTACTCAACAGATTACTTTTGACCAAATGGCTTAATTGATAAATGTCTTAGTAATATTGAAAGATTATGTAGCTTCACATGATTTGTAATAGCTGGGAGAATTTGAGGCTTCACATGAAAGAAGGAAAGAAATGTCAGTAGTTTGATTTAACATACTTCATTCATATCAGCTAATTAAATAATTGAACATGGTGCACTGCATTATAGAGTGTGCATCTTTTCTGATTAATATGGATATTTTGCCACGGGAGACAGAGTGACAATAAAACTTTCTTGAAGAGGAGGCTACTAGAGAAGAAAATGACATATTGTGATCATAGCAATAACAGGTGGGGTTTGCGAAAATTAGAACCAGAAGAAAAGAAAAGAAAATCCAGGGTTTTGGGTGTTTTTGTGCTTGGTGTTCAAATTATTACTCATTTCCTGGGCTGGAAAAGAGATGGCCAGCACTTGGTGGAACTCTAGCTTAATATTACTCTAGTACATACATATAACTTTTTGGCGTTTAGTAAAAGAAAGAAACAAGAAGTAATAGAATCATACTCCATTGTCCTTGTCTGCTGCTCCATATTTCAACTCTAGCACAGAAAAATAAATAAAATGAAGTGATTGTTTTGAGTTTGATTTGTAGTGATAAGGAAGAATGACATTTTGCTATTCTGAATTGTTATCTCACTTGTCTGTTTTTTGGCATCTGTAATTTCTTGATTTGCTAATTTTTCTAAATCATAATATTTTTTCAAGGCAACGCATGACATTCTATATCATCGGCATCACATAGATAAAGTAAGTTCGGTTTTCTCTGTCTTTATGGAGCTTTCAAAACTGTAGTTGGCTGTATCACATCAGAATTATGGCTTACTTTTTTGTTTGAATTTTTTTCTCACTATCACAGTATGATCATTTGGAATTCCCTGGAGTGGTTCCGCGCACTTTTCTTGGTACGCATGCAATCTTACTATTCTTGTGCTTACGATAAATTGAATAGGATACCCTACATGTTCTACATAATAATTATTGTTTTTTTAAAGGCTCTGACTTCATGGTCTATTTATGGTGTCTTATTTTGTAGCTCAGTAACATAAGGCCCACTGTTTTGGTTCCTTGTGCTATCTCATTTCTCAAGTACTCTTTGTTCATCATATAGAAAGTCCATGTCCTTCTGTATATGTCTACATAATATATTAAGATGTGTGTTTGTCCAACCAGAAATGTATATGATGATATATATATTCCTTTTGTAACTGAAATATTCTGAATAATGATAAAAAAAAGATTAGTCTCCTTATTAAACATCTAATTTACCAAGCAATGTAATCTATATTCTTGTAGGTGCGTTGCTTGTATCTACCGTGGCATCTCCAGTCATATTGATAATAAACTTGATGCATTTCCCAAAGCTTTATGCTCTCTTTGCAGGTTAGCACTTATTTGTTTTTTAAGATGCTTGGAAAAGTGAATGGTCCCTTAACCTTTTTTCCTGTGCCTGTGAAAAGGGAAAATTTCTTCTATATTAATGTTGTACCTTTATTGAAGTGATTATTTTTGAGAGAGTAAGTGTAATGGGTGATAAGTTGATCTATGCTACAGTTTTCACATAGATGGTGAGGAAAATCAGGTCAAAGAGGGTATTGACAATCTTAAATGAGGAATAGGTGTAGTTTCGTGGCTGACATTACGAGGGAGTGATGGCCCATGGCTTTAGTAGATAGGGAGAGGAAAAGGCAGTAAAGAGCTTCTCCCCTCTTGCATTATATGATTTTGCTATGTAATACTATCCTGTGACAAGCTTTCTAAAAGAAGAAAGAACATATTCTAGCTGTTGAAGTTCTAGGATTTGCAATACAGTAAAGAAGGAAATTTAATCTACTCTAATAGTATACTTTTTTTGTTATCCAGTTCGCATGGCTTTAGTACTATTGATAAGACCTGAACTGTTGCTGCCAGTTTATTGAAAAGTATATGGAGTATAAAATAATTATAATAGGAATATACTGATCTGATATTAAAGGAAAATCTGATATTGATATTAAACAAACAAGCTGCCACAATTCCCACAGGTTTCGAGAGCCTGGGGTCTCTCCAATTGATGCTGAAATCAATAATCAGATCAAGCATGCCCCCCAAACCACTCAACACACACACATATATAGCACTCATACACTCACCAAGCCAAACCAAAAGCCAACTATAAATACACTAAAGAAACTGACAAACAAGTTAATTCTAGTGAGACCTCTTATTTTTCCTAGCATAAGTGAAGCTAACCAAAGGTCAAACATCAATTCCAAATCCGCTGTTAGAGTTGGTGGCAAGGTAGGAGAGGAGTGCGATGTGCCAATGGCTGTTCGTAGTTGAGACACATGAAATACTGGGTGAACTGTTGAAGATGGAGGTAAATCCAAGCAGTAAGCGACAACACCAATGTGCTTACCTTAAAGGGACCATAGAAATGAGCAATAAGTTTCTCATTTTTGCGAATAGCCAATGACTTTTGTCGATAAAGTCGCTACTTAACAAACACAGAATCACCCTCTTTAAATTCCACCAATTGACAAGACACAGCACCTGAAGATTTCATCTTTTGCCGAGCCCTGAGTAAATGCATTTTTAAGTCATCTAGAAAGAAATCTCGCTCTGCTAACAACTGATCCACTGCAATGGCAGCAGTGGCACCAGAAGAATGTCGAACTAGTGAAGGAGGATCTCTTCCATACAATACATTAAAAGGGGTACATCCCAAGGAGGAGTGAAAAGAAGTATTGTACCAATACTCAGCCCATGATAGCCACTTGGCCAAACTATTGGTTTCTCTGAAGCGAAGCATCGTAAATAAGTCTCAAGGTAGCAGTTAACAACCTCTGTTTGCCCATCAGTTTGAGGGTGATAAGCGGTACTATGTTTCAATTCAGTACCCTGGAGATGGAAGAGTTCAGTCCAGAAGTGACTAAGAATAATGAGATCCCTATCAGAGATGATAGAATTAGGCAACCCATGAAGTTTGACCACATTATGGAGAAAAGCTTCAGCAACTGCTCGAGCAATAAATGGATGTTTCAGCGGTATTAAATGAGCGTACTTAAATGATCCACCACAACAAAGATGGTGTCAACACTATTGGATTCGGGTAACCCTTCAATGAAATCTATAGTTAGATCCTCCCAAACCCGCTCGGGCAATGTCAATGGTTGCAACAAACCAGTGGGAGACATGGCCATGGTCTTATTCTGTTGGCACACCTCACACTCTCTGACGAACTCAACCACCATCCGCTTCATACCAAAAAATGTCACCACGAAGTTGTTGGTAAGTGCGAGACTCCCCAGAATGACCGCCAATCGGAGAACAGTGATACTCTTTCAAAAGGGAAGGGAGTAAGGTCGATGTAGCAGATAAAACCATCCTCCCTTGATACACCAAGCGATCATGTTCCAAGGCAAAACTAGGGACCATAGTAACCATTGGCTAAATCAACTCGAACCCGAGAGAGAAGGGCATCTTGTTGAATTTCTTGTTCTACAATATCCCAGTTTAACCAAGTGGTAGAGGTGAGAACTGAGCATGCCACTGTGGGAACTTGAGATAAAGCATCAACGACACTGTTGGCCGCCCTAGGCCTATAGACGATTTCAAAATCATAGCCAAGCAACTTAACCACCACTTCTGATTGTCAGGTGTCACAAGTCGTTCCAACAAAGACTCGAGGCTTTTCTAATCTATATGCACCACAAACCTTCGTCCTAGTAGGTAAGGACGCCACTTCAGAATAGCAAGGACAATAGCCATAAGTTCTTTTTCGTAGATAGATTTGAGTTGAGCGCGGGGCTTCAAAGGCTGACTGAAATAGGCTATGGGACACCCCTCTTGCATCTAGTCGACCTTGATTCCATAAGCGGAAGCATTTATTTCTGCCACAAAAGTTTTAGAAAAGTCTGGGAGAGCAAGGACCGGTATCGTTGTCATAGCTGTCTTAAGAGCATTGAATGATTTTGTAGCAGTATCAGTCCAACTAAAGCGATCCTTCTTGAGTTGGTCGAGCAATGGTGCCATACCCAGCCACAAACTTTCGGTAATAACCAGTGAGGCCCAAAAATCCTCGGAGTTCTTTGATGGTTTGAGGTAGCGGCCAGTTTAGCATGGCTTGGACTTTAGACGAGTCAAATGCCACACCTTCTGATGAAATTATGTGCCCCAAGTATTCCAACTGTCACTAACCAAAGCAACACTTCATATTAGCATATAATTGATGCTTGGAAAGAGTTTGCAACACAATGTTGAGATGCTCAACATGGGTAGCTTCATCAAGACTATAAACAAGGATATCATCAAAGAATACAAACACAAAACGACGAAGAAAAGGCCTAAAATTTTCATTCATGAGTGCCTGGAAGGTAGCTGGTGCATTAGTCAACCCAAACGACATCACCAACTTGTAATGACCATGAGTGCGAAAGGCTGTCTTATGAACGTCTTCTGCATGAACACGAATCTGGTGATATCCCGATCTTAAATCCAACTTTGAAATTTATTAGCTCATTGATAATTGGAATTGAAAATTTATTAGCTACTGTCACCTTATTAAGAGCTCGGTAATCAACACAAAAGCGCCAACTGCCATTTTTTTTACAAGTAATACCGGGCTAGAAAAAGGGTTGGTACTAGGTTGACAAATACTGGCATCCAACATCTCTCCGACCAACTGCTCAATTTCATCTTTCACTGACGGGGGATACCGGTACGGGCGAACACTAATCGAAGAGGTCCTATACGGAGAATTATGGCATGATCATGGCTACAGTTTGGATGGAGGCCCGTTGGTGGTTCAAAAACAGGAGCATAAGTTTGCAATAACTTTGAGATAGGAGCTAGTAATCCTTGGTGCAACTCTGTTACAACTGTACTGCCCAACTCCACCCAAACCC
The DNA here is from genome assembly GCF_029168945.1 of Cannabis sativa. Classification (NCBI taxonomy): domain Eukaryota; kingdom Viridiplantae; phylum Streptophyta; class Magnoliopsida; order Rosales; family Cannabaceae; genus Cannabis; species Cannabis sativa. The sequence goes on along the minus strand of NC_083610.1, from coordinate 37,614,280 downwards.
CCTACTTCTCTTGTTGGATGATTTTCATCATAGTCTTGAGAGATACTCGAGTTCTATCTAGTGTAGGATCACCACGAAGTGTAAAGGTTTTTCTTCCAAGGTAAGCTTCATGATGTGATCCTTCCAATGGTGATAAGTGCCTCCCAATGTTTCTAACCATTGCATCCTGAGTATAACATCGGTACTGCCTAACGATAACGGTAAAAAATCCTCAATTATCTCCAATTCTTGTAGCACTAAAGGCACAGCCTGAGAAATTCCTTCCCCTTTAATTGCTTGGCCTGACCCCATCTGCAATGTTTAAAAAGATGCTTTTGAGGTGCGCCTCAAGTTGAGGCGTTTAAAGATTGCACCAAGGCGTGCGCCTTGCTAAGGAGAAGAGAGGCGTACGCCTTAATGGGTGAGGCGTTGAACTGAGGCGTGAGGCATTGAGGCGTAAGAGGCGTGCACCTCAAATTTTGAAAGTGAAATGGGCTATTTGAGCCCTAAAAAAAGGCCCAAATTGTTATTTTAAATTCGTTTTTGCTGCCCAACTTAAAAAATCTAAAAAACCTTTAAAAAGCCCAATAAATATTAATTAAAAAGCCCAATGAAATATTTAAGTAAGCCCAAATGAAACTTAAAAATAAAAAACCTAATTCTATCTTCTTCCTATCTGCCTCTCTTCTTCACAGCAACTGTGCAACTGCTTATTTATTCAACCAACAGAGAAAAAAAAACTTGTTGCTTGCTTCCTTCAAATGTGTTCTAGGATAGTAGAATTTAGGATTCTAAATCTAGAAATATAATTATCTTGATTTTAGGAGTTTTATGAGACATATCTTTTGGTATGTTTGAATTTTATGAGATGTTTTATGGTTATTATTTTTATAAGACATTTTATAGTATGTTTGAAATTTATGTGACAGTTTATTCATTTGTAGGTGCTCTAAAAGCATTGATTCCATTAATTTTTGAGGCTTACGCCTTGTACGCCTCGTCTTACCAAAAAAAGAACGCCTTTAAGGCTCATTTGCGTTTTTTTAAACATTGCCCATCTGTACCCCATAAGTTTCGGTGGAAGAAATTGGGAGAGCCAACTTAGAAACCAACTCTGCTATGATGAAGTTATGGGTGGCACCACTATCAATCAATACCACCACTTCGTGCTCGTGAATTTTGCTGAGTAACTTCATAGTTTTTGGAGAAGTTAATCCAACAACTGAATTCAAGGAAGACCTCTACCAATTGCGCTTTGGTTGTGGTTGACGACAGAATGCCCAAAGCTTCCTCGATGGGATTATCTTCAAGAGGATCGGGTTCCTCTTCTTGGATAAGAAAAATTTGTAGTTCTGCCGCTTTACACTCATGGCCTTAGTGCCACTTCTCTTCGCACTTGTAACACACACTCCGACTTCTCTTCTCCTTCAATTCAGTCTCAGTCATCTTACGGTATCCTATCATTTTTCCTGTAGAAGAAATTGTAGATGTAGGTGGAGAAGAGTATGATTTATGAGTGGAAAAATTTGTCTTACCATTGTTTCTAATCGTGCCCTTGTATTCCTCTGTTTGATATGTACTAATGGGTCGAGTTACAGATGAGTTCACTTTACTAGACCCAAATTTGTGAGATCTAACCAAAGATTGATTGGCTTCTATGGATTCAGCAAGTTCCATAGTTTGGACGAGCCCATTGGGCTTCAAAATACGTGATGGGCCTTGGATTTCCATTTGGAGCCCTTTTAAAAAAGTTAACTCTAATATAGCCTCATCAATCGTCCCTATTGAAGCGGCCAGAGATTCGAACTGGCAATGATATTCCCGGACTGTAGATACCTATTGAAGATTGAGGAAACGATCATAAATCGTCCCTTCGATCGCTGGACGAAATCGCCTAATGAGCATAGATTTTAATTCTTCCCAGGTATTGATTGATCGCCGTAGATTTTCCCACCTGAACGAGTGGAAAGTCGCCCCTTCGCACGGTGGCTTCTAACTGCTCTACCACAGTCAACCGCTGTAAACTGAAGTATCGATCTGCACGGTACGCCCAATTATCGAGGTCAGCCCTTGAATACACGGGCAATTCAATTTGTCGGGCTCAGAACTCTTGTCATCTTCCTCCATCTTAGTTCTCGTTTCTACCAAACCCAGTCACAGTTGGGGTTGACAAATTCTCACCAACAATCTGCCTACCAGGGGTTTGAGAAGTCGCAGAGGCTTCACAGATGCTAGCGAGTTCATTGACGATGCGAGCTTGTCCATTCATCAGTATCTTCAGTTGTTCTGTAATCACAACCAAGTTGTGTGGTAAATAAAATATATGCAAGTATATGCAATCGAAACAAGTAATATAATGATAAATTAACACGATAAATAATGATAAATAAGTATACGCAAGTATATGGTAAAATTGATACGCAAGTATATGGTAAAATTGATACGCAAGTATACGCATCAAAAGAAGTAATATAAAGTATCGTTTCCTCGAGGATTGATTATTAATTACCAATTAATTAATTCTTTAGTTTTATTTGATTAATAAAAATATTTGAGAAAATAAATAAGACAAAACAATAATTAAAATTTAGAAAACTAGCAATGATAAAAACAAGAATTATTATGATCCCCAACTATCTTTTATTTTATCTTATAACGTAATTATCCAATTTTCTTCTTCCTATTCAATTAATAAGTTGAGTTAAGAAGTTTATAATTTAGTTAAGACTTATAAACTCAATCTATGTGAAAATTTCTTATATTTTTATAGTAAGTTTAATCACACAAATAGCATTAAACATAGCAACTAATAAAATCATACAAACACCATAGGTACTTTCGTCCTAAATCTACACTTAGCATTCCTCGCAATTTTCGAATGGTATCAAAAGCTTGCCTCAGCCCTCTTTAAATAGAGCCAAAAATTCGAGTCCCCCACCCACCCCAAAAAAAAAACAAGCAATTTCCTCTTATCTTCGCAGTTTCTCGTTGTCAGTTTCGTGTTGCGACGACTGATAGTATTTTGACCATATCTCTCTCAATATAACTCGGAATTGAACAATTTAAGATGTTTTGGAAAGATAAAAGAGAGATTTAGATGTTTCATTCAGAAAGTTTTTCCTAGAAGTGAATGGATCATAGTCTAAAATTGGCTTGAAGCTTCAGACTTTATTTTCAGTCACAAACGGAGCATGTTGAACATCCAAAACTTAGAAATTTCAATTTATTTTTGGAAAGTGATCACTATTAACTCTTGATCACGAAATTAAGAGATGACAATGCAATCTTTGACCCATTTGAGGCAATAGGAAATTACTCTAAGCTAAAAGAAGTTTCCTTTCTTCATTAGATTTTTTCATTTTTGCTCAAAAAGACTTGCAGAACACTAAAATTACTAAAATTGAAGATCTCCAAACATTTTTTTTAGAAAACAAATAAAAACAAAACCAAACATAAATCTGCACAATAAAATAATTAAAATACTAAAACACATCCTAAATTAGACTATAAAAAATACATAAAAATAAACCTAACATTGTGCTCATGGGATTTCAGATGTTCTTTTACGCCTAAAATCTCGGCATCTATAATCTACATATTCTAGCTGTTGAAGTTCTAGGATTTGCAATACAGTAAAGAAGGAAATTTAATGTACTCTAATAGTATACTTTTTCTGTTATCCAGTTCGCATGGCTTTAGGTTGCATTGTACTATCTACTTTACGCCTTTTCCGCCTTCAGGTATGTTCTTACCATTTTTTTTTCTAAAAAACAATTGTATACTCAATATATTCTGAGGTTTCCAAGTTTAGCTAGTTATGTATGATGTATCTTATGAGTTTTGTGACACTCTATGCTATAATATACAAGAGGCACCATCGTTTACTGATTTAGTTTTATACAAAATTCAAAAGCACTAACGAATTTTGTACCTGAAGCTGGTAGTTTATTGTACCTGAAGAGCAATAGTGCATTGATATTATTTGATTTATTTTATAACTTTCAGTAATGCTCCAATTTACATTATCAGGTCAGAGATAAGTTTGGACAGCAAGTAGAAGCGTTCTTTGTAATATTAACGACACTTCAGTTTCATTTGCTGTTCTATTGTTCTCGCCCTCTTCCTAATATATTTGCTTTGGGAGTAGGTAATTGCTTCTTGCACTTTAGTTCTTATTTTTAGTCTTTTGTCGGTTGCTGGTTGGTGATGATTTTAAAGTATTTGCCCCTGAGATGTCTAATATCACAGTATCTTCTGCTAAATCAATCTTCATGTTTCATTTAATATTGTAGTCAACTTGGCTTATGCATTTTGGCTCAAGGGGAAGTTTTATTCAGCTTTAAACTGTCTGGTATGTTTCTACTGTAAATATGGCTTTTTTTGTGTGTGTGGGGCAAATGAATATAACGGAATTTAGTTACACTTTATGACACAATTTACAAGTCTCATTTTATTCCTTTTCTACTACCTAACATGCCATCATTTAGCCCTTGAGTAAATATTAATTATACCTAGTTCTCAAGGTAATGATTTTTGTTATATTAAAATTTGGTTTGAATATAATGTTCATGTATAATATTTCTATTCTCTTGTCAAATATTTTTAGTCTGATTTGTGTGGTTGGCTTTGTTGCCACTTATAAATTTTCTTATCGGGGCAATTTTTATTCTCTATGGTTTTTTTTTTTTCTTACAGTTCTTTGTTTTATATGATCAGATTTTTGCTACAGTTGTCTTTAGATGCGATATCCTATTACTTATTTGTCCCCTTGGCTTGGAGCTATTGTTGGTAGGTTCTGTTTCGGACCTGGTTTATGTTTTTATTTTCATTCTTTTATTCCTGTTTGCAGTGAAAATTGCTACTCTCACAGAATTGTCTAGAATCTATTCCCAACTGTTGCTTGTTGTTGGTTAGGTTAAATCATGTGTAGTATTTTATCTCATGCCCTAATCGCTGTCATGGAGTGCTTTCAACTTTCTTTTTGTCACTTGAATTATTAGGGGACTTTTCTTGGTAGTACGGTAAATTGGGGCAGGTGTAGATCTAATGAGAGCCTACCAATTAAATATGATTGCAATAGTATTTCTATGTTTATGATGATCTATTATAACTTATTCCTTATATTGTTGTGTATATATAACAACATTTGTGACTTCACACCTGATGTTTTTATCTTTGTTCTTGATTAGACTAAATCAATTACAATATGGGGAACACTGAAACACTGCATCTGGTTTGCTCTGGTTTGCATAGGTTGGTGTACTATTTCAAATTTTCAGTGTTTCCGTTAGACTCGTGCATGTCAATTTGCATACTAGACATCCTGAATCAATAGCATGGTTTTGAATTCTTCACAGTGCAGGTCTTACTATATTGATTGATTCAATTTTTTGGAGAAGGTTATTGTGGCCTGAATTTGAAGTTTTTTGGTTCAACTCTGTTCTGAATCGAAGCTCTGAGTGGGGTGTATCCTTCTAAATGAAATTCTTGCACTGTTATTTTTATTTTTGTAAAGTTTTATATTTTACTATAATTTTCATTGTTATTTGTTTTCCTTTATATTGTTTACCTCCCTTCAGACACATCCATTCCACTGGTACTTCACTTCAGCACTTCCCCGCTCATTGCTAGCTGCATATCCTCTTTTTCTGGTGAGTCTATAGTACAAGAAACTTAGAGTACGTTTGGTTGAGAAGAATGAAAAGTTGAAAACATAGGAATAGAAATGGAAATGGGAATAGGAATGGAATAAAATTTAAAGTGCATAAAAAAATTGATAAAATAATTTGTTTTGGAATGTTCTTTCCTTCCATTTCTTAATGGAATAGGAAATAGCCCTTCATTTCAGACATTCCAATACTTTAAAATGCAACCAAACAAAGAAATGAAATGAAAATTGATTTCTTTCCATTCCATTACCTCCAATCAAACACAACCTAAGTTTCTTAGTGTAGCAATTTGTGATGAACTTAGCTCTATGGTGTGCTCAATATTTAATCTGTCTCTACCCGATAACATTGGGCTATTTCTGGCGTTTTGCACTGACCAAATACAACGTCATTCACGTGAAATCTTTAAAGATCACTGATTTCTGGTAGTTGTGTATCATTCATACTTTTTAATGTTTTGGAAGAATTTCTTGATAGTAAGAATCATCATTGGCTATTTTGTATTTGGCATAATAACTAATATGAGCAAATTTTAGTTTAATATCTTATGCTATAAGACTGGATTTTGTAAACATGCATGTTACTAACTTTAGTGTCTAACTTAGGGAAGTTTTGACAAAACTGATGAGTCGAAAAGTTCTTTTTTCTCTCTTCTCTCTCCTTTGACTGAGAACTGTGCCATGCACACGAGGGGGTTCCATGGTCCTTCTGGCCATGGAAAGCACCAAAACCCCACTGGTTTTGGGAAGAAAAAAGGTCACTACCCCACTGGTTTTGACTGGAAAAATTGTATTGCTTCGAATTATAATCCGAAAATCCGAAAATATTGGAGTTTCCACACTAAACACAAGGTGTTCATGATCACTTTGACTTGTGGTGGCGGCTCTGTCCGCATTTGTGAAAGAACTAGACATTTTGGGTATGAAGTTGCTGTAACGATTGATGCTGTGGATTGGATCATCGAGACAGTGAAGGAAGTCCAGCAGAAAGAGGAAAGGCGAAGGGTCAGCTTCAAAAAGATCGTTTCGAAATAGTTCTAGCTGCTATCTCGTGGAGTACTTCTCGAATACAAAAGGAAGCTTTTTGAAGATTTCAGTGCTTAAGAACAACATGATGAAAACAGTCATAATACCAGAAGAAGAGAAGGCAAATGGTTGGTCGGAATTTTTAAGGTGTCTCAACAGCACTATGAAGAGAGAGCAAGCAATTGATAACGAGAATAGAGTTCAGCAGAAAGCAGACACAAGTAATGGAAGATTGTTGAACCAGCGATCGTGGGCAAATGTAGTGAAGGAGCCATGGAAACCAATGACCAATCAGAATTCTCAGGTGGAGAATGGTGCTGTCAAAAAGTTTGTTACCGCTAATAAGGCCCCTGTGAAATTTTCTAACTGGAAGATTAAAGGGTTGGGATCCTGGGATTTTTTACCTAAAGCAAATGGAAGTTTCAGACCAAAAAATGATTTCCCGCTTAGAAGAATGAAACAGAGGAATTTCCAAGAGTATATGCAAGCAAAACAAGGTGAAAAAGACTGGAAGAAGGAGGCCTAGGAATTGGCTTGGGATGAGGTTTGTAGGCCTCGACATGAGGGAGGCCTAGGAATTGGGAGGTTAGAATTAAGAAACAAAAGTTTGCTTATGAAGTGGTTGTGGAGATTTCCCTTAGAGCAAAACTCGTTGTGGCATAGGGTGGTGGTCAGTAGATATGGTAGGGCTGATAATCTTTGGGACTCTAAGAAAGGTAGTCGTCTATCTCCTAAAGGTCCGTGGAGAGATATCTCGGATTTGTATGACGAGTTTCTGGGATTGGTACATTTTAAAATAGGTAGAGGGGATAGAATTCGGTTTTGGGAAGACGTCTGGATTGACGATCGTCCTTTGGTTAGTGCATTCCCTGATCTAGCAGTGATCTCAAATGGAAGAAACGTTCCTATAAAGGAAATGATAGTTGACGAGGGATTACCAGGTGGATGGGTGGAGAGTTGGAATTTCAAATTCAGAAGGAACTTAATGGATAGAGAGATACCAAGCCTTATCTCATTGATGCAAAAAGTAGAACATGTAAAAGTACTGAGTATCTCGGAGGATAGCCGTATTTGGAGACCAGATCTTTCTGGTGTTTTCTCTTGTAAATCAGCCTTCTCCTGGCTGACATCAAATCCATCAGTTAGGGGTCTTGATTGGACAAAGTCCCTATGGAAAAGCTGTGTGCCATCAAAAGTTAAGGTGTTTGGCTGGCTTGTGGTTTTGGAAAAAGTAAATGTCCATGATAAGGTGCAAAAAATGAAGCCTTTTCTTTGTATCTCCCCGGGGTGGTGTGTCTGTTGTAAAGGCAGCGGAGAAACTGTTGACCACCTTTTCTTGGAATGCAAATATATTCGTCGAATATGGACATATGTGTTGGGAGAATTTGAATTATCATGGGCTATGCCAAGGTCTGTATCACATTTGATAGTGTCCAAGTTAAATGGAAGTAAACGCAAAACAAAGTTATGGAAAACAACGATATTAGCAACAATTTGGGCCGTATGGCTTGAAAGAAATGCCAGAATCTTTGAAGGGACTACTAAATCAGAAGAGGATGTGTGGGAGCAAGTCAAATTTTGGACAGCTACTTGGGTCTTTAAAACTAAACATTTTGAGGACCTATCTTTTTTAGATTTGTGTAGAGAATGGAATTCATTTGTATAGGGCCAGTATGTGGATGTATTTACTTCTTATTCTTCTGAGGCAGAGTGGGGGAATAACCTTGCCTTAGAATTTTTGTTATTATTTGTAATTATGGTTTTTCTTCCACCATAAGGGAGACTTTTAATATATATCGGGGAGGATCCTGTCAATGACATAAGGATCTCTTCTCCTTTTTCAAAAAAAAGAAAAAGACTGGAAGAAGGCGGTTATCATGTTTAGAGATAACAGTGGGTTATCATGGAGCTGCATCTTTTATAATCTCTCAAAAGAGTTGGGTAGGAAACTGCAAGTGAGCCAAATGTTTGATGATCGAACCATCATTTGGTGCAGAGACGAGACCGAAGTGGAGTATTTTTTGGAGAAAGGCAATTGGAGTATTCCGGGAACAGGAGATACCGGAGTCTCCTTCAAGAGATGGTCAGTAGAGGAGCAAAATAGGGACATCAAAGTTGAATGCCGTGGTTCTTGGATTGGTGTCAAAGGCTTACCTTTGAATATATGGAACATGAAGTTATTTAGAAAGATTGGAGCTTTGTGTGGAGGATTGTTAGATGTAGAGAAAGATACAGCAGAAATGAACTTTCTCCATCATTTGAGGGTCAAACTTGAGGGGGACAACAATGGTTTTGTGCCAGAATCTTTGACGTTAGAGGTTGAAAAATCTGTTTTTAAGCTAGAGCTCTTTGAGCTTAATGATTTGGGATACAAGTTCAGTGGTTTTTTTAATACATGTTGGCATCAAGATTTTGAAATAGAAAGGAGGATCGAAGAAGAGGGGGTCCCTGGCCATCACGAAGAAGTCGAAGAAGAAGAGAGGACTAAAGAGCCGGGAAGGGTATCAGGTTGCGAGGAGGAAGAAGCCGCCTGTTCGCTGGAAGTCGAACCAGAAACAGAGGAGTTGGCTGGCAGCGATGAGCTTCTTGGAGGAGTCGACCTCGAGGCTGTTGGCTGGTTCACGAATGGCGACGACAGCTACAGAGAAGCTGAAATGAACCTCCCTGAGAACTCATTGGTGGCGGAATCGGTGGCTACGGTGACTGGAGTTGGTGTGGAGAACTCATTAAGTCCAGGGATCATGGTGACCGGTGCTCTGACAGGGAAGGACTCAACGGGCAGAAAAGAATTTGTGGTTATCGATACTGATGTTCATGCAAAAATTAATGGTATGGAGGCGGTTGGTATTTCCAAAATGAAATCACAGGAATCTAGGGATGTGATATTTATTCAGAAGGTTTTTAGGCGGCTGATGAGGGACCTAGAAGGGCCACGTGTGAGGTTATTTTCAATACCTAGTACTTTTATCAATTTAAAGTACATGTGGCAGATTTATGAAGAAGATATTGTTAATAAAATGGGCCAGGAAAGTAATTTATTTAAGGTGGGCCGAATTTATGAAGGGGAGAGGTCCAATATTAATTACTTGGAGTGTGAGGGGTCAAAGGACAGGTTGGGCCAGACTTTAAGTGGGCCGGTTGTGAAGTTTGTCCCTTCATTGGGTTTGGAGATGCTGAGAAGTGACATGGGCCATCTTAAGTATAAACATTTGGGCCCATATACTATTCTATTGGACCAAAAGGCTGCTCGGGTACCCTCATCTTGTCAAACAACAACTGCCTTGAATAAATTAAATCTAATTTTTGAAGGCATCCTCAAGGCAGTCAGACTGAAGAGAAGAGAAGATTTTAAAAATGCAGCTATTAGTTTGTGGGAAGACTTCAATGCTAAAGAGAGAATTATTGCAAACTCAGTGTTACAAGCAACGGAACAAGTTCTACTTGGGGAGGAAATTATTAGCAAAAAGAAGCTGAAAGTATACATTAGAAAAAGAAAATTCATTTCTTATGGCAGAGATGTTGTAAGTGAGCAGATATTCGGGGAAGATCACCTTGACGAGTTGGATAAGGATGAAGACCCAAGTGTGGAAGAAATTAATGAATTCAGTTCAGAAGATGACGATTCGGAGGAGGAAGATGATTCGTGTACTGAAGAAGAAAATGATGAAGAAGAAGAAGATGAAGATACTTTATGTCATATCAAGGAACTTTGGCAAGAGGAGGATCGATTTAAAGGTGACTTAGAGCCTCATGAGCTAGTTGCTGAGCAAGAAAGAATGGAATTGGCTGATCCAGAAGAGAGGAATACTTTGTTGTTTTCGAAATCGGAGCTAGTTGAATCCATGGCGGAAATGGGCATGAATCTAATACTTAAAGAGAATGAAGAGCATCAAAAGAGTCAGTGCCTTAAAAGTGAAAGGAAGAGCAATAGAGAACTCAAAAACTTGACTTTTAACATAAATTATGAGAAAGGTCAGAAAAAAGAGGGGCTTCCAAAAAGATCATTATGAGAATTCTAACTTGGAATGTTAGAGGAAGTGGAGACAAGATGAAGAGAAAGGCAATCGAAGCTACACTCAGTAAGGTGAATCCGGATTTGGTGGTGTTACAAGAAGTGAAGAAGGCATCCGTTGACCGAAAGTTCATCGGTAGTATTTGGAGATCCCGTTTTAAAGCATGGATTCTGTTACCGGCCATAGGAAGATCAGGAGGTACGTTGTTAGTATGGGATACTAGAAGTACCAATGTTTTGGAGTCCTTGGTCGGTGAATTTTCCATCTCAGTTTTAATTGAAGCAGAAGGTCGAAGACCGTGGTGGTTCTCTGGAGTATATGGTCCATGTTCATATAAAGATAGGGTAGCATTTTGGGATGAGATGGCTGGTCTAAGTGCTATTTGTGGTGATATGTGGTGTTTAGGAGGGGACTTTAATGTGGTTAGGAGGGTGCAAGAGAAACTAAATAGTAACTCTTGGACCAAGAGTATGAAGATGTTTGATCAATTGGTGCGAGAATTGAAGCTAATGGACCCAAAGCTGGATAATGGAAAATTTACTTGGTCGAATTTTCGAAATAAGCCTATTTGCTGCAGGCTGGACAGATTTTTCTTCACCAACAATTGGAGTAATGCGTTCACTTTTGTGAGACAAGAGATGTTGGTCAGGATTGTTTCGGATCATAGTCCAGTTGTACTTGATTCGAATCCCCCGTCCTGGGGACCTAGCCCTTTTCGTTTTGATAATCAATGGCTGGAGCACAACACATTCTCCAAGAGTTTTGAGAGTTGGTGGCAGAAGGCTGAAGGAGCCGGTTGGGAGGGCACTAAGTTTATGAGTAAATTGAGGGAAGTCAAAGGAAACATTAAGGAATGGAGTAAAAATACATACGGCAATAAGCACGTGATCAAAATTGCAATGGAAAGAAGACTGATGCTTCTAGATAGTTTGGAAGCCTCTGATGAGTGGAACCAATCATTAATGGAGGAGAGAAGGGCAATCAAAAAAGAATGGCAGCAATTGGTCTTTGAAGAAGAAAGAGGTGTTTGGATGAAATCAAAATGTAAATGGGCTAAGGAAGGCGATGCAAATTCAAGATTCTTCCATAATTTGTTGAATGCAAGGAAATCCAGGAACACAATCTCAAGAATTGAAAGAGAAGATGGATCAATTATTGAGGAGAAGGAAGAAATAGTCAAGGAGATAATTTCTTTTTTCTCAAGTTTGTATACTTCTGAAAGAAGAGCGGGTAGTAGTATTGAAGGAATTGACTGGCACGCAATACCAGATGACTCTGCTAGGCATTTAGAAAGACCGTTTGATGAGAGCGAAGTCAGAGAGGCAGTTTTCAGTTGTGAAGGCAGTAAAGCCCCGGGCCCGGACGGTTTCAGTTTGGCTTTGTTTCAGTCTCAATGGGAGGTAATCAAAGAAGATTTGATGAAAGTGGTTAAGTCGTTCGAAAGAGATGGCATTATTCAAGGAAGCATCAACGAAACATTCATTTGCCTAATTCCTAAGAAGCTTGGCAGTTGCAGGGTTAGAGACTACAGACCAATCAGTCTGATAACAAGTGTTTACAAGATTATTGCTAAGATGCTCTCTATTCGACTCAGGGGCGTTTTGGGGGAGACTATTCTTGAAACTCAGTCGGCCTTTGTTGAGGGTCGACAAATACTAGAACCAGTTCTCATCGCTAACGAGACAGTAGAAGACTACAGAAGTAGAGGTCGAAGTGGCTTGGTCTTCAAGATTGATTTTGAAAAAGTTTATGACCGAGTCGAATGGGAGTTTGTGGACTTAGTTTTGGGCAAGAAAGGCTTTGGAGAGATTTGGAGGAAATGGATCAAATGGTGTATATCATCTACATCATTCTCAGTCTTCGTCAACGGAGCACCAAGGGGAAAGTTTTCCGGGTCGCGAGGACTCAGACAAGGTGACCCACTTTCGCCCTTCTTATTTACATTGGTCGCGGATGTGCTGGGGAGAATGACGAATAAGGCTGTCAGCACCGGTAATATTTCCGGATTCTTGGTAGGAAAGGAGAGAGTCCAAGTTAGTCACCTTCAGTTCGCTGATGATACGCTATTTTTTGCTGAGAATGAACAATCGTTACACAAGTTGTTGAGGGTAGTAGAAGCTTTTTGTGCTATATCTGGACTAAAGATTAACTTGAGCAAAAGCCAATTGTTGGTGTTAGAGAATTAGCTGTATATTAGGTGTAAAAGAATTAGGGTAACTTGTATTTAGTAGTTTCCTATTTTGTTGGTAGTTTCCTATTTCCTAGTCTCCTAGCTTTGTATATAAATATGTACTATTCTATGAAATAAACATATAATTCGATTCACTATTTTCTACATGGTATCAGAGCCATTGTGATTCAAAATTCGAAATTCGAAATTAGGGTTCTGAAAAAAAAAAAAAAATAAAAAAAAATTTAGGGTTTGAGTTTAGTGGTTGTTTTTTCGAAAACCCTATTTGGAGTGACCATTTTTTCTCACCGCCCACATAGGAAGACCGCCCGCCCGCCGGACTGCAAAACCCAAAAGTCCGGCGTCCAGATTCACCGCGCGTGGGGCCCACGCGCCGTCGTCCGCCGCTGCCACCCTTCCCACGCGCCGGCGCGTGAGGGCGCGTCCGGCGTCTTCTCCGGTGTCGGTCGACGCCCGTCCCACTCCTGCTCCTTTCTCGTCCTCCTTGCTTCGGTTTTCGGCGGTTGTTCGCATTTTGTGGTTTGATACTTTTGTCTTCTTTGTGTTTGGGTATCTATTCCTTTGAGTTTGTTCTCTTCCTTTTTCTGTCAATTTTTTTTTGGTTTCGAGATTATGGCAGAGATAAAATCAGATTCGAAGTCAATCGTTGTTTCTGATGTGGTTCCCGTGATGTCTAAAATCACGGACCATAAGTTGATTGGTTCGAATTATTTGGAATGGAGTAAGACGATTCGACTGTATTTGAGGAGTATTGACAAAGATGATCACTTGATCGACGATCCTCCCCGAAGAAACAAACGATTCAAGGAAAATATGGCTCCGTGAGGATGCTCGCTTGTTCCTTCAAATTCGAAATTCTATCGATAATGAGGTAATTAGTTTGATTAATCATTGTGAATTGGTTAAAGAACTAATGGGTTACTTGGAGTTTTTGTATTCTGGCAAAGACAACATCTCTCGCATATATGATGTTTGCAAAGCTTTTTATCGTGCGGAAAAACAAGATAAGTCTCTTATGAATTATTTTATGGCTTTCAAGAAAACATATGAAGAACTTAATGTGCTATTACCCTTTAGTCCTGATGTAAAAGTTCAACAGCGCCAACGAGAACAGATGGCTATTATGAGTTTTCTTGCAGGACTCTCATCTGAATTTGACTCTGCAAAGTCACAAGTTCTCTCTGGTTCTGATGTCTCCTCTTTACAAGATGTGTTTACTCGTGTTCTTCGCACAGAGACTACCTCTTCAACTCCTCTTAATAGCGCCTTGGTGAGTCGTAATAATTCTGCACCAGAAAGAAACTCTACTCCAAGTGGATTTAAAGGAGGTAATTCACAAGGACCTGATAACCGCACACCAAATTCTGGGAGCATCATGTGCAATTATTGTAAGAAACCGAGGCCACACCAAGTTTGAGTGTAGGAAGATACAATTTAAGAATCGACAACAACACTCTGCCAATATTGCAAGCACTAGTGATGCATCTGACAAATCGGTCCTTATTTCTGCTGATGAATTTGCCAAGTTCTCAAGGTATCAGGAAACACTTAAGTCTTCATCTTCTTCTGTCACTGCGATTGCTGATTCAGGTAACTCTAATGCATGCCTTCTTTCCAAATCCTCGAAATGGGTCATTGATTCTGGTGCCACAGATCATATGACAGGTAATTCCCGTCTCTTTTCCACTTTTCAGTCTCACAGTCCCACTTCTGTTGTCACCTTAGCTGATGGGTCAACAGCGTCTGTTCTTGGATCTGGCACTATTATTCCTACACCTATGCTATCTTTATCATCAGTCTTACATTTACCTGATTTGTCCTTTAATTTGCTTTCTGTTAGTCAACTCACTCGTAATCTAAATTGTTGCATCTCATTCTTTCCTGATTATTGTTTGTTTCAGGATCTTATGACGAAGAAGATTATTGGTAAAGGACATGAATCTGGTGGCTTGTATGTTCTTGACCCACTTCCGCCAACCTCTATTGCTTGTTCGAGTGTTGCTTCCGCTTTTGAGGCTCATTGTCGTTTAGGTCATCCATCCCTTCCTTTGCTCAAGAAACTGTGTCCCCAATATAGTAGTTTATCTTCGTTAGAATGTGAGTCATGTCAGTTTGCCAAACATCATCGTGTTAGTTTGAGTCCACGTGTCAATAAACGTGCTAGTGTTCCTTTTGAGTTAGTTCATTCTGATGTTTGGAGTCCTCCTATTTTGTCTCAACCTGGATTCAGGTATTTTGTTACTTTTGTGGATGATTATTCTCGTTTAACTTGGTTATATTTAATGAAAAATCGTTCTGAGTTGTTTTTTATATTCTGTGCTTTTTGTGCTGAGATTCAAACTCAATTTAATGTATCTATTCGTACTTTGAGAAGTGATAATGCCAAAGAGTACATGTCTGCTCAATTTCAATCTTATATGACCTTTAATGGCATGCTTCATGAAACTTCTTGTGTTGATACGGCACCTCAGAATGGTGTTGCAGAACGTAAAAACAGACATCTTCTTGAAACTGCACGTGCTCTCTTGTTTCAAATGAAAGTCCCTAAACCTTTTTGGGCCGATGCAGTTTCCACGGCATGCTTTCTTATTAATCGCATGCCCTCTTCTGTTCTTAATGGTGAAATTCCATTTAAAATTCTTTTTCCTAATAAGTCATTATTTCCAGTTGCTCCGCGAGTATTTGGTAGTGTTTGTTTTGCTCGCGATGTCCGTCCATCTGTCACCAAATTAGACCCTAAGGCACTAAAGTGTGTCTTTCTTGGTTATTCTCGTCTTCAGAAAGGGTATAGGTGTTACTGTCCTGATCTCAACAAATATCTTGTTTCTATTGATGTTACTTTTGTAGAAAATACACCTTATTTTTCATCTTCCACTACTTCTACTAGTCAGGGGGAGGATGATGATTTGTTGGTTTA
Organism: Cannabis sativa; assembly: GCF_029168945.1. Lineage (NCBI taxonomy): Eukaryota > Viridiplantae > Streptophyta > Magnoliopsida > Rosales > Cannabaceae > Cannabis > Cannabis sativa. The sequence goes on along the minus strand of NC_083610.1, from coordinate 37,598,486 downwards.
TTCTGTCACATCCTATGCGCCTGCTCCATGTTCTGGCGGGTCTCTTGTTCCTTCACCTGCCTCGGTCGTCACCCCCACAATGTCTACACCTCCACCACCTCCACCACCTCTACCACCTCCACCACTCCCTCGGCCTCCTATAGTGTACACCAGGCGCCCCCCTCCTCCACCTCCTGTTTCATGTCCTGCACTAGCATCTTCGTCATCAGATCTGGACATCTCAGATGATTTTCCCATTGCACTACGTAAAGGTAAACGTCAATGTACTTTTCCTATTACTTCTTTTGTGTCTTATAATCATCTCTCCTCTTCTTCTTGTTCTTTTATTGCTTCTCTTGATTCTATCACTATTCCTAAAACTGTTCGAGAAGCGATGTCTCATCCTGGTTGGCTTGCTGCAATGATAGAAGAGATGAATGCTTTGGTTGCGAATGGTACTTGGGTCTTGGTTGATTTACCTTCCGGAAAACAGGCCATCGGGTGTAAATGGGTGTTCACGGTTAAATTCAATCCAGACGGCACAGTTGCTCGCTTAAAGGCCCGTCTTGTTGCCAAGGGTTATGCTCAAACTTATGGAGTGGACTATTGTGATACTTTTTCTCCTGTTGCTAAACTCACATCTGTTCGACTGTTTATTTCCATGGCAGCTACTCATCATTGGCCTTTGCATCAGCTTGATATTAAAAATGCTTTTCTTCATGGAGATCTTGAGGAAGAAGTATATATGGAGCAACCTCCTGGGTTTGTTGCTCAGGGGGAGTTAGGGCGAGTTTGTCATCTTCGCAAATCTTTATATGGATTGAAACAAAGCCCTCGTGCTTGTTTTGGTAAATTTAGTCAGGCTGTTGAGAAGTTTGGTTTGTTGAAAAGTAAGTCAGATCATTCTGTGTTTTATAAAAGATCCACTGTTGGTATCATTTTGTTAGTGGTGTATGTTGATGACATCGTTATTACTGGAAATGATACTGAAGGCATCTCATCCCTTAAGTCTTTCATTCACACCCAGTTTAACACGAAAGATTTAGGGGAACTCAAGTATTTCTTGGGGATTGAAGTTACTCGGAGTAAACAAGGTATTTTTCTGTCTCAAAGAAAGTATGTACTTGATTTGCTAACTGAGACAGGGAAATTGGGATCAAAACCTTGCAATGCTCCAATGAATCCAGCTGTGCATCTTACACGTGATGGGAAACCATTTGAAGATCCTGAGAAATATCGCAGGTTAGTTGGAAAGTTGAATTATTTAACTGTGACTCGTCCAGATATTGCATTTCCAGTTAGTGTTATCAGTCAGTTCATGTCTTCCCCAACAATTCATCATTGGGCAGCATTAGAACAAATTTTATGTTACTTAAAAGGAGCACCAGGACGAGGTATAGTTTACAAGGATCATGGACATACCCAGATTGAGTGTTTTTCTGATGCAGATTGGGCAGGCTCCAAGGTAGATAGACGATCCACTTCAGGATATTGTGTATTTGTTGGTGGCAATCTGGTCTCTTGGAAGAGTAAGAAACAAAATGTTGTATCTAGATCTAGTGCTGAATCAGAATATAGAGCTATGGCCCAGTCCGTGTGTGAGGTAATATGGATTTATCAGCTTTTGACTGAATTCGGGTTTGAGACTTCTATTCCAACAAAATTATGGTGTGATAATCAAGCTGCTCTTCATATTGCCTCGAATCCCGTATTCCACGAGCAAACTAAGCACATTGAGATCGATTGTCATTTTGTTCGTGAGAAAATTCAACAAGGTCTGATCTCCACAGGATATGTGAAAACCGGAGAACAACTAGGAGATATTTTTACAAAAGCTTTGAATGGGGTGCGGATTGACTATCTTTGTAACAAGCTGGGCATGATTAACATCTATGCTCCAGCTTGAGGGGGAGTGTTAGAGAATTAGCTGTATATTAGGTGTAAAAGAATTAGGGTAACTTGTATTTAGTAGTTTCCTATTTTGTTGGTAGTTTCCTATTTCCTAGTCTCCTAGCTTTGTATATAAATATGTACTATTCTATGAAATAAACATATAATTCGATTCACTATTTTCTACAGTTGGGAATATGTATGGATGAGGAGATTGTTTCAAGGCTTGCAAGGAGAATTGGATGTGAAGTAGGAAGTTGGCCATTGCAATATCTGGGGCTGCCCTTGGGGGGCTCGCCTAGGAAATGGAGTTTTTGGGAACCAGTTTTGGACAAGTGTGCCAAAAGACTTGATGGATGGAAATGTGCATTTTTATCTAAAGGGGGTAGGTTGACTCTCATTCAGTCAGTTCTAGCTTCTCTTCCTTTATATTTCTTATCATTATTTAAAGCACCTAAGTCGGTAACTAAAGCATTGGAGAAAATGATGAGAGATTTTTTATGGGAAGGTAGTGAGTCCTCAGGTGGGGAGCATCTAGTGGCTTGGGATGAGGCTTGTAGGCCCCGACATGAGGGAGGCTTAGGAATTGGAAGGTTAGAATTAAGAAACAAAAGTTTGCTTATGAAGTGGTTGTGGAGATTTCCCCTAGAGCAGAACTCATTGTGGCACAGGGTGGTCGTCAGTAGATATGGTAGGGCTGATAACCTCTGGGACTCTAAGAAAGGAAGTCGTCTATCTCCTAAAGGTCCGTGGCGAGATATCTCAGATTTGTATGACGAGTTTCTGGGTTTGGTACATTTTAAAATAGGAAGAGGGGATAGAATTCGATTTTGGGAAGACGTCTGGATTGACGATTATCCTTTGGTTAGAGCATTCCCTGATCTAGCAGTGATTTCAGAAGGGAGGAACGCTCCTATAAAGGAATTGATAGTTGACGAGGGGTCACCAGGTGGATGGGTGGAGAGCTGGAATTTCAAATTCAGAAGGAACTTAATGGATAGAGAGTTACCAAGCCTTATTTCGTTGATGCAAAAAGTGGAACATGTAAGAGTGTTGAGCATATCGGAGGATAGCCGTATTTGGAGACCAGATCCTTCTGGTGTCTTCTCTTGTAAATCAGCTTTTTCCCGGATGGTATCAAACCCATCAACTAGGGGTTTGGATTGGACGAAGTCCCTATGGAAAAGTTGTGTTCCATCTAAAGTTAAAGTGTTTGGATGGTTGGATGGCTTCTGGCTTTGGAAAAAGTTAATGTACACGATATGGTGCAAAAAAGGAAGCCTTTCCTTTATATTTCCCCTGGATGGTGCGTATGTTGCAAAGGCAGCGGAGAAAGTGTTGGCCACCTTTTCTTGGAATGCAAATTTATTCGAAGAGTATGGAGATATGTGTTGGGAGAATTTGAATTGTCTTGGGTCATGCCACGGTCTGTATCACATTTGATAGCATCCAAGCTAATCGGAAGTAAACGCAAAACAAAGCTATGGAAATCATCGATATTAGCAACAATTTGGGCCGTATGGCTAGAAAGAAATGCCAGAATCTTTGAAGGGACTACTAAATCAGAAGAGGATGTGTGGGAGCAAGTTAAATTTTGGACAGCTACTTGGGTCTTTAGAACTAAACATTTTGAGGATCTATCCTTTTTAGATTTGTGTAGAGAATGGAAAACAATTGTATAGGGGCTGTAGATGGTTGTATCTATCCTCCTTTTTTTTCTGAGGCAAAGTGGGGTGTACTTTTGCCCTAGAATTTATGTTTTGTTATTAATTGTAACCATGGTTTTCTTCCACCACAAGGGAGGCTGTTAATATTTATCGGGAAGGATCCTGTCAATGACAAACGGATCTTTTCTCTTTTTCAAAAAAAATATCTTATGCTATAAGAAGTGTTTTCATGAATCATGATAGAGACATTGTTCTTTGTTTCTAAACAATGCTTTCCACGTTAAATTTACTGGTTTCCTTAAACTTCATGATGTCCACCTGTCTCTTAGTTGAACCAAAAAATGAATCGATTATAAAACAAGTCAATATGGGAATTTATGCTTATTTGTATGCAACCTGAGTTATTTTGTTTCTTTGTCCGTACTCCATTTTTTTCTTCTGTAAATTGACACGCATTCTCTTGCAGTTCGGGGTCTTCCTTGATAGAAGGGTTCCGTTATTCATTATTCCTGTTTTCTCTTTTGTTTTAGTTTACTCAAAGCTCCCTCACAAGGTATAAAGTTTATGAATTTGTGAAGTTATTGGTATTTTGATTAAGTTTGAGAGTTTTTAACAATGTAAATTTTGTAATCCAGGAGCTTCGTTTTATTATTAGCTCAGTTCCAATCTTCAACTTATCTGCTGCAATTGCTGCTAATAGAATGTACGTGGAATCTGTTTTAAATTGATTGATATTCAATATATATGTATAAATATGATATATTTTGATTTCTTTGCACATGTGATCATTTTGCCTAATTAGTTGCTGCTTTATTGTGATGTGTTTTGTTGTAATGTAATAATTTTATAAATCTCTTTTTTTTTTCTTCCATGGATCTAAATGTGCACTTATCTGGCTTTCTGTGGGAAGTGGGCAGTGGGGAAGAAAAAGAAAAGATAATATAAGAACTGATATGTAGGTCACGAGAGCAGGGTGCTGCTGTTTTCTGCAAAAGATCTTTCACATGGTTGTGCATTTGATTTATATGAGAATGTATAATAATGATGAAAAAAGTTAACAAATTTCAAGACCTGTAAAGAGCATTTTGCTCATGGCTTTTTCGGTTATTGGGTGGGTTCAGTAGTTGGTCACGAATGCAAATAACATTTGTTCAATTTATTTAACACATACTACAGCTAACAAAAGGATGAATTTCTCCACTTCTTACAGTTATAACAATAGGGGAAAAAGTTACTGGAAGTTACTCTATTTTATGATGCTCGGGTTACTTTTAGTCAGGTATGAAGTTATTCTGTTCAATTTATGGAGTAATATTTTGCATCCTTCTCATGTACTTATTTCTCATTTTTGTAGTCTAGGATGTACTGCTATAACCTTCATGGCGTCCTATGAGAATTACCCCAGCGGTCATGCTTTGAGAAATTTGCATCAAATTGGTATGCCTCTTCTCTCACTGATACTGCCATGGTCTTGTTGAGGGTTTCAGAGATGTTGAGCCTGCGGTTTTCCATTAGCAACTTCTCTCTCTCCCTCCCTCTTTTTTTCGTTATCTGAAATTTTCATTCCCTTGTGATTTATAAGACTTTGAGCACATGATTTTAACATATAATTTTCTCTACATGGTGCACTTTAATACATTTTTTTTCCCCTTTTTCTCGATTGAATTAGTTTCCACAAAGCTTAAAATAATAAGCTATTTCTGATATTCTCACTGAAAGAGTAGAATACATTTTTGATGATCTTCATCAAACTAGCTAAGTTTCAACTGTAGTTTTATGGCAAGCCCTTGTAGTTTAATACTAAACAATAGGTATTATATTCTTTTCTTGCTCACGTCTTCATATCTTTGGTTTCCAACAATCATTCTCTATGATCTCAAACTGTGGTCTGTTCATTCTCTTTATTACTTGGTTGAATTGTGCTTCCTTTTGCTGAATAAGACTTGTGGCAGGTCATCTTGCTAACCATACAAAGGAAAAATGGGTGCATATTGATACATTTTCAGCAATGAATGGAATATCTCGTTTTTGTGAAAACGACTTTCCTTGGAGGTATATACAATTCTGGCATAGTTTAATATTTATAATGATGTTAGTTAATTAAAAATATTAAATTCTTTTCCAATCGCCTGCAATTCGAATTCAAATTGGAGAATACGTTTAATCAGGCATGAGTTTTAGCATATAACCATATAAAGTATCTTTCTTTTTTTTAATATAAAAAGTGAAATAAAATCAACAAATCTACACAAGTATTTATCCTTTGTGAGATTGCTGATTATGGGGATGGGGTACATAATAGCTTAATCAAATTTGTTCAGATACTTTCCTTTTAGCATACTGATTTTTTTATTCTTTTTCTGCTTTATGCACTTAGAAACATTAAAGATGATAAGTTTTTTTTCCTTTAGAAAGATTGACTTTCAATAAATTTAGCAATTTTTCCATGTATGTATGATTTGATAATGTGTGGTACTGATTTTCAAAGAACTGTTTAGTGACTATGAGAACTGAACTCTGTTACAGAAGTGAAGTCATATTTAGGTAATTCTTTATTAAGAAAGTTCTTTATTTAGGTTATGTTTGGTTGGAGGTAATGAAATAGAATGGAATGGAAATGAAACAATTTTTATTTCATTCCTTTGTTTGGTTGCATTTTAAAGTATTGGAATGTCATTCCAATAGAATGACTTTTTCATTTCTATTCCCATTCTTATTTTTATGTTTCTATTCCTTCTAATTAAACGCCACTTTAATATTTACTAAATTAATGAATGGTTTCTATTAATTTTTAATTACAGGATAGTTAGATATTTGGTGGTTAATACGCTTAGAAGAAACTTATAAATTAGGCATTGTATTCTCTCTAAGATCATCTCATTTTAGAAACTAGCTTAATTTTTCTCTTTTATATGTTTTGTTCTCAGTTTGGGGAGAGAATCGTATTTTCTTCTAAACTAGTGAAATTTTTTCTTCATTATTTCTAATTTAGTAAAACTAAATTAAAGAATGGTTTATACTATTGTGGCTAATATAAATTAAGGGATTGTATTGTCCCCAACATTATCACATTTCAAAAAATAACTTTACTCTTTCATTTGTTTTCTCCTCGATTTTTGGGAGAAATGTTGTTTTCTTCCAAACTAGTAAATTTTTTTCTTCATTATTTCCAATTTTGGGGAGAATGTTGGGAGAATGAAAGTTATTGGTTGTGAGTCATTGTTCATGGTGAATACAGAAGTCAGTTCAAGTTGGAAGCAAATTATAGTCAACAAATCGACAGCAGAGTTTGAAATTGAGAAGTTCAATAGGAATAATTTCTCGGTATGAAAAAAGAAGATGAAGGCAATCATGAGATCTTCAATTATCTTTCATCATGATTGCTTTTATCTTCATTTTCATACCAAGAAATTATTTCTATTAAACTTTTCAATTTCAAATTTGGCGGTCAATTTCTTGACTATGATCTGCTTCTAACTTGAACTGACTTCTGTACTCACCGTGAACAATAACCCGCAACCAAATTTCATATCGTTGTAAGAGAGTTGAGATATTTAAATTGGAAATAATGACAAAAATATCTCGCTGATTCGGAAGAAAACACAATTCTCCCAAAATTGAGGAGAAAACACATGTAAGAGTAAAGAAGTTATTTTCTGAAATGAGATAATCTTGGAGAGAATACAATGCCATAATTTATAGGTTTTTCGGAAATATATTAGCCACTAAATATTTAGTTATCCTATAATTAACAATTAGTACAAACAATTATTTAATTTAGTTTTGCTAAAATAGAAATAATGACGAAAAGATTTTACTAGTTCAGAAAGAAAATACAATTCACTCTAAGAAATGAGAACAAAACATATAAAAGAGGAAAATATAGTTTCTGAAATGCCTTAATTTAAAGATTTCTGCTAAGCGTATTAACCACAAAATATTAGCTATCCTATAATTAACAATTAAAATAAAAATAAATCATTCATTAATTTAGTAAAAAGCTAAATTAAGAACTTTCTAAATAAAGAAATGACTTCACTTTTCTAACAATAATTTCAAATTTAAATTGTCAAACACCCAAAGTCGCTGCCGAAATCTGCAACCAAATAAATTGCAACTTATTAAATTTGATGAAAGAACTAGTAAATTGCTTCATATTTTAGTACAAGCTCAGCAGTCAATGACGCGTTTAAGCTTTGTGTATCAGGTAACAAGAGTGATACTGTATTTTGTAGGTACTCCAAAGAAGAAGGGATACCTCTGGGAGAATTGGTCCAGAGAAATTTCACCTACCTCATAACGTGAGTTTTATTTTTCATTTATTTATTTATTTTTCTATCTTAGCTTTCATTAAAACTACTCTTGCATCATAGCCTTCTAGCTTTCCGGATGCTATTTACTCATGACGGAAGTGAAATAAGTTCAGCAACGAATAATAAGCCTGTTGATTTTGTAGATTGTATCTCTTAAGGCCTTGATAAGTTTGAGTTAGTCAACTCGGTTCAGATTACACAGGGAGTAAACTCAATAAGGCAACTTAACTCGAAGATTTTATTTGAAACTGACCTTCCCTTCACTAATAGTTTTTCTTTCCAAAAAAAATTGAAAAGAGAAAGAAAAACTTATTTTTTGATAATCAAATAAATCTCTTTCCTTAATGAGTACAATACAAAAACTTTTTAGTCCAAAGTCAATGCCGTTGTTGCATCATCTACATTCTACTGTCTTGTGACATGAACAACAAAGGATAGGAAAATTGTTTTTCATTTTTGACAGAATGCCAAAGATTCCAAATTCTAGTTTCAAGTTCAGCTTTGTTTTGATGTCAATTTCTGTTGTTTATGTGTATGATATATATTTATATATATCTGCAGTTGTAATTAAAATATGTTGGTTCTCACTTGGTTATTATTCATTTATAATAGAGAGCATCCTGCTGTTAATATGATGTATATGTATTATATAAAGGCTAAATAGCGGTATAAGTATTTAAAGCTTTAAGTTTGTAAGTGGCATAAAACCAATGTTTATTTTTAGCGGCATATGTACCTAATGTATGTAAAACTTTAATTTTTCTCTAATTTTGTCAGTACAGACTTGTCTTAAACAGGGCACATATAATTGGGTTTAGATAGAAACATGTAGTATCAGTTACTTCTAAATATTCTTTTAATAAATTCGACACGGAGTCTGTACTGACGAAATTGAAAGAAAATTACAATTTTACAAACATTGAGTATTTATGCCGCTAAAAATAAACATTAGGTTTATGCCGCTTACAAAATTAAAACTTTGAGTACTTATACCGCTATTTACCTTTATATAGTTTGGCTATGTTTTTAGTTTTTAGTTTTTAAAATTGTGTTTTTAAAAGTAAGAATAGAAAACAGTTTTTTGTCATTTTAAAAATTTAATGGTGTTTGGCACAAATTTTTAAAAACTAATTTTAGATTTTTTCTTAAGAAAAAAAAATCAATATTTTAACACCACACCATGACATTAATGTATACGGGTCCAAGTTCGGGTCTAGGATCTGAGTATGTGAGCAAAATATAAAATATAATATGTTAGACAAAAAAGATTGTTTTTGAAAATTGAAAATAGCATTTTGATGTTTTTTGTTTTCTAGTTTTTAAAAACTCAATTTTTAAAAAACTGTTTTTAAAAAATTTTGCCAAACGACCCTTATTAGTTTTTAAAAACAGTTTTCAGTTTTAAAAAACAGAAAACAGTTTTTAAACTATAAAGCCAAACAGTCTCATACATATCTATCATCAGTTGTAATTAAAATATGTTGGTTCTCACTTAGTTATTATTCATTTATAACAGAGAGCATCCTGCTGTCAATGGATTCAAATGTCTATTCACTATTGATGGGTTCTCAAAAGTTCGTTTTCAACCAGGATTCCCACCTATTTCAATGGTAGAAATCTCACCTTTTTATCATTCTCAAAGTAAAATGTAACACTTTCCATTGAATCTTAGCTGTTTTATACAAAATGCAGGTTAGAGAGCCCAAAGTTTATGCTCATGGAAATGAAAGTAACGAAGATGTTATAAATAGAAATTGGCCGGGATGTTTTTCATAGTTATTTGGTAAGATTGATTACTTATGGTTCGAAACTCAACTACTATAGTATGCTTTGGCTACACTTCCCAACTCATTACTATGACAGCTGAAGTGTGTATACTACTCTTACCCATGTAATTGGCCTCTCAAAAAAGGGAATAACTTGGATAAAAGCCTGAATATTTCTGCTTGAGTGATCATCAACTTTCATCTTAAAAATATACTTTCTCAGAATTGAGTGAATTCAATATCAAATCTGTGTAATAGGTGATTAAAGTGAACTCCATATTTAAGTTTAAGCATATACAATTTTTGAGTGAGTTTTGTTGTTTTGTTTCAATGTTTCCTGACATTATATATGTGCAATTTTGGATAGTTCTTCTTTTAGTGCAATGAATTCAGACTTAATTTTTAGAAAGAAAAAAATTTAATAAAAGTTCTTTCTTGGATTTGCTTAATTTGTTTTTCATTATCCTTTGGTTTAAGATCAACAAAACAAGCATGGAAGGAGGAAGAATTTTCAATGTTTCAAGTAGGAATATTCAGCCTTCTCTGTCTGGTTGGCTCATTGACTGACTTTACTACAATAAAATAGAAGTCATCAGTCAAAGTCATGTGTGTCATTTGACGTTTTCCTAGAAACTACGAGCTCATATACATTTGACTTTGATTTTTATCATCACTCTCTATACCCATAATAAAAGCCTGTCTATTTTTCCACATCTTACATAGAAAAGCATCAAGACCCTTGTCCTTATACATCATCACCTCTCAAATCCAAGCTTCATGGCCAACTATGGAACCGTCCAAAGGCCGTCCACAACCTCAGCTTCTCCTTCTCTAGGCGAGCCCTACAACCCAAAGAACTCCACAAGAAAGAACCTATCGGTATCCGACTTCAAACACCTTTGGCCTTTCAATATCCCCACAACCTCAGAATCTGCAGCCGTAAGAATCATCAGAAACCTGGGTGACTTTGGATTGTTCTATGCTCTTTTCATATGGATTGGCCTCTTCATATCCCTTATACCAGAAAGAAAAGTCTCATTGATTTATTTGGTGATTATGACCTATATAACATCTGTGTACCTTCTGGTGTTGAGGGCACTGCCCATGTCTATTGACCTCAATAGGTTTATAGACAAAAAAGTTGTCCTTTTCATTCTGGCTATAGTGACTATGGTTGAGCTCATCTTAACAAAGGCTGGTCTGCATCTCCTTGCTACTTTGGGTTGTGGTGTTCCAATAATTTTGGTTCATGCAGTTTTTACAATCCGAAGTGAGCTTTCGGTGGGTGGTGAAGATGCTGTCGAAGGTGTTCCTCTTATGAACTCCAGTGAAACAGAATCAGTTGATATAGTTTGAAGAGTTCTCTATTAAGTGTGGAATTAAATATTTAGTTTTAATTTTTTTTAAAAAAAAGAGTTTGAAGTTTTAATTAAATTTTGCTTTATTTGTGTACTGTTGATTCTAAATACTGCTTAGTTTAGTTTAAGTGTTCTTAAAAGGATATTTTTTTAGAGGCTTTGTTCTACTTAGCACTGCTATGCTCTCGTGAGATGCTTATTGTGAATGATAGCACTAAAAATTTAGTGGCTGCAGTCAATAATCAACTTAGTGCACTTTCGTTTCACCTCATAAATAATATTGGGTGGATATGAAGAAGATTATTGGAATGTTTAAACAACCAGAAAATGATCAACAAGAAATAAGTGCCAGCTGTCCCAATTCTGTTACCATTAATTCAAGTTTGTTAAGTTAATTATAAATTGATAGTTCGATTCCTTTATAATAAAAAGTCTATAAATAAAGAATCTATCTCAATTGAATTAGTTGAGCAGCTCAAACCATTTCTCACTCTTCATTCATTCATTTCACCATAAGCACCAGAGAATGTTCAACCAACTGCTCCATTACAAGCTCAAGAGGCTGCCTTACCAAACAATAATCTACTTTCGCTCAATCTTAGATTTCATCGATCTAACTATACTCTGTAAAAATTACTTGTGCTTGCTGCTGTTTGTGCTTACAACCTCGACGACTATCTTCTTGGCACAATTTCACAACCTCCACAGCTTTTTGCAGGTAACTATCCTAAGCCTGCATTTCAACAATGGCTTCGTTTTGATCAATTCATTATGCATTGGCTAATGAACTCAATAACTAAACTAATGCTTGATTATGTGATAAATTTTCAAACCTCTGCTGAGATCTGGACAATCTTCACTCAACTCGTCGCCACTAGATCCAGAGCAAGACTCCTTTTGATCCGTGGTCTTCTGCAATCCACAAAGAAATGATCACTTTTCATTGATGAATACTTCTTGAAGATGAATCTGTATGCAAATGCACTTACTATAGCAGCACAACCTCTTTCCAATGATGACTTGATTCTCTATATTCATGGTGGTCTTGATTCAAATTATGAAGTAGTAGTGGTGAACTTTACCTCTCGAACTGACAATCCTATTTTGCAAGAGGTTCAGTTCATGCTTCACAGTCAATAAATGAGAATCAATCAACTCACAATTGACTCTCTTACAAATGTGCAGGCAAATCTTGTTAACACAACAAATACCAAAGGTGGCTATCAAGGCAATTCAGGCCATGGAGATCATGGCTTCAGAGGTGGTCGAGGCAACTACGGAAATCGAGGTGGAAGAGCCACACTAGAATAAAAGAGAATTAAGATCATACAATATGAATAAAATAAATCGATAGTGTATAAAAGTATGAAATCTTTAATATGAAATTATTAAGTACGGTTTACTATGTACTATACTCTAGTGCGTGTGATTTTAATTGAGATCACATATGTGGATAGACATGTGGTAAAGGTACTGTGTATAATTTGATTATACATGATTGAATCAATATGTAATAACATATTTCATCAACATGTTATTTAGCATGAAAGAGTTATTCATATCACAATGATGATCATTAGTAGATCTGTCTAAATCCGTCAGAGTCGTGGCTCGTCGCTCGAGACTTGAATTCACCATCACGGTGAGGCTAAAGTTTATTCTTTAAACCCGAGCTCACTCAATGTAAAATTCTTATACTACAAATATGGTGTATTTTCTAAAAAAAATATAAAAAAAATTCTTAACCCAAATTTACTATATAATTAACAATTCACAATCATGTAAATAAACTATCCATTCTTAATATATCATATACATAAATGCATAATATCCAACACAATATTTAATTTATGTAATTGTGGAGATGGCTCTGGTACCATGTGTTGATTTTTTAGATTCATATCAAAGTCGCGGTTGAAGCATAAAACTGGATTATAGGTTTTTAAAAAAATATTCGTTGAATCCGATATGAATCTTAAACTCCGGATCTCAACACAATATAACATAAATTAAATCTAATTACTTGGAATAAGTATTTTACCTCTTTATGCCTATCAGGGGATTCTTGTATCTTTTCATATAATTGTTTGATCATCTAATCTAAAGTTTTATGGGCTTAATGAAGAATCTACACCAGATCTTTCAGATTAGCCTCAACACTTAAGATAAGAGTAGGCTTATAGAGATTTAATGAGATGAATCTACATTAAAATATTTTTATTATTAAATAATTAATTAAATTAGAATTATTTAATTATTTAATTACAATAAAGACAAGAAAAAGGATTTAAAAATTAATTTATATTGATTAGAAATTTAAAATCATGTGGTGGTGGTAAATGGAGTATGTTGGGAAATTCTTAAAGCTACATGGATGGACAACAAGAGAGAGTCAAGAGAGAGAACACGACGAGTTCTTGAAGAGGAGAGTTGCCCGAGTGTAGTTTATTTTTTTAATTTCAAAGATTGTAATTTTAGAAATACTCAATATTTACTCGGTTCATATTTTATTTATTTATTTATTATTGTTAAATACTTGTTTACTAATAGTTGATTAGTACATGCAAATACATAAAATCTCACACAATTTGCTATTTTGATTATTATGCATCTCATTTTAGAACATGATTATTTAGGATTGTTTTATATATTTTTGTGTATTACATTTAGTGAAATGAATAAACTAGGTTGCTTTAAATAGTTTAAATAACCTGGTATATCAAATCAATAGACTATCTCCTAAAGTTAGTCACTAATTTAACCAACTTTTTTTTCTCTTAAATTGTTTTCAAAAATTATTTTTGTAATATGGTATTAGTTAAATTATTTTTAGGCCTATACTATAGTAATTTAATTATACAAGAGGCTAAAATTAGAAATTAAAATCTTTTTTTTTTCAACATGATTTTAGTAAGAGAAACACGTGTTTTAAAATAGTAAGTGGGAGAGAGTTGTCATCTGTTATGAAACCCATGGTCTCCATTATTAGTCCAACACCGAGAGTATGAGGAGGGCCTCAAGACGACTTTATTTTCGTCCTCCTAAGGAAGGTGTTGAACCATGCGATTTCAAGGTTGGCTTCTTCTATAGGATAGGACAAAGTGATGTACTTTAGTGTGATATCGATCGGCAACATTACTAAGTTAAGTCATGGAATCCAAAATAATAGATTACACTCGCAAAGTAATTTCACTGTCTTTGACGCTAGGGGCATAACTTGACCAAACAAGCAATACTTTACTTTGTAAAGAAAATAAGAATTATTCTAGTTACAATCAATAAAGACAAGAACAAGTCTTATAGATTATTCAATGTTAATTTGACCAACCCAAAGGTGGAATTTTAATCTTTGGATAATCTTATCGTAGAATTTCTAAATTATTTTATGTGTTTTAAATGTGTTCATGCATCATGTTTAGATTCTAAATTTGATATTTATTTTTTCATTTATAGCATTTATATTGTGTTTGTATCTTATTGCTTATGTCCTGTTTTATTTTAATTTTATTTCAGTCTAATAATAAAATGACACACCAACAATATAATGTTAACAATTACCCCCTACAATATGGTAACCGTACTTGATGGTGATTTCACGTCCGAGTAGAGAGTAGACATAGAACTTCTACAACTCAAGGAGAACTTGTATGAATTAGTAGCTGAACAAGACTCATGGCTAGAAGTATGTGAACAATCGAGTCACGCGGCCAGGAATGTCTTTGCACAATAACAATATCTTGTTGACTTCATTCAATGAAAAGATTAGAGAAAAGTATGACATGTTTGTCTACACTTGTGATATTTGGAAGGAACTTCACAACTAGTACGGTACCGCTCATGAACATTTAGTTTAAGAGAGAAATGTTTTTCAAAATAAGTTGAACATTTTGACAAAATTACAACATGATAAGACAAGGTAAATTTGATTTACTCTACATCCCTATTACATAAGTGTTAAAATTGTTTTTTGCCACTGATAATATTTTCTCTTGCTTGCAGTTTTCAGAGTCTACGTAAATAATTTAAGGAAGTGAGACTTCTTCAAAGGTCCAATTAGAGGCAAATTTTAGAAGAGCATTAAAGGAATCCAAGTTTTAATTTTAGTTTAAGAGTTTTATTTAAAAGATAATTTATTTTAATTTATTATTTTGTTATTTAATTCTTAGTTGCATATTTTTTTTTTATCTATTTAAATAAATTTATTTGAACTTTTTGTCAAATTTAATAAATATTTATTTAATTTCAAATCAAATGTGCAAAGTTAACTTTTACTAAATAAGAACTTCAATGCTCATAGTATAATTTTAAAATTAAAAGTTGAATGTTTTACTATTTATTCCTAATAATGTTTATAAGTTAAAACTATTTAGCTAGTAACTTATAAAAGATTTTTACACTTAAGTTTGATTGAATTAAAATTGTTTTAATTCTAAAATTTAAACTTAATAATTAAATGAGATTTAACTAGAAGTTTTGAATACTTATTCAAAATATACAAGGATTAGGGATTCAAAGTCAATCTTATATAACCAAAGACTCATTAAAGAATCTATATATTAATATAAAGGAAAGCACAAATGAGATGAAGTGGCATTCTATAATTATTTTTTGGCTATTTATCTATTTTATTAGGATTTTAGTAAATTTGTATTTTCTTAATTTTGTGCATGTTGAATCATATGACTTCTTAATAATTTTGTTTTGGTAAAGTCCCACATGGATTACAAACTATATATAGTGGTTATACTATAGATTATAAATAACATATTCTTCATTTACTTTAATATGTCCAAAAATTGTTTTTCTTTTTATTTGTATGGGTGATTGAATTAATACCTCAATCTTGCCCAATGAGTTTTTTTTAAATGAGTTATATATATTTTTTTAATTGGTCAAATTTATATAAATATTCAATAATTAGTATTTTGCATTTGAATATTTTTCTTAATTATTTATAATTTTTAAAATTTACTTTTTTATCTTATAATTACTTTCAATATATATATATTTTTAAAGCAACTTTTAATATATATTTTAATTAGTGTATATGTTTGTTTAATTTTTGCATTATATATTTTTATATAAATTTAATTTGTCATATATTTTACATTTAAAAATAATCATGTTCAGTAACACATGAACAAATTCAATAAAAATAAAATTTTTACATAAATTAGTTTAACACCGAATCGATATTACACTTAATAGCATGAAGATATAGTAGGTTGGTACATGTTTTGTGTGCACATATAATTATTCTAATTATTACTAAAAAAACATATATTTTCTTAACACGTATTTAAACTTTTGATAACTAATTACAATTTAAATATCATTTCTATTTATAATCGTCCTAAGTTTGGATCAAAATTATTTATAGCAAAATTGAGATTAATTTTATAGAAGTTTTATTATATCTACAAACACATTTTTAAGTAATTTGACATCATAATTATTTTTTGGCTATTTATCTATTTTATTAGGATTTTAGTAAATTTGTATTTTCTTAATTTTGTGCATGTTGAATCATATGACTTCTTAATAATTTTGTTTTGGTAAAGTCCCACATGGATTACAAACTATATATAGTGGTTATACTATAGGTTATAAATAACATATTCTTCATTTACTTTAATATGTCCAAAATTTGTTTTTCTTTTTATTTGTATGGGTGATTGAATTAATACCTCAATCTTGCCCAATGAGTTTTTTTTAAATGAGTTATATATTTTTTTTAATTGGTCAAATTTATATAAATATTCAATAATTAGTATTTTGCATTTGAATATTTTTCTTAATTATTTATAATTTTTAAAATTTACTTTTTTATCTTATAATTACTTTCAATATATATATTTTTTAAAGCAACTTTTAATATATATTTTAATTAGTGTATATGTTTGTTTAATTTTTGCATTATATATTTTTATATAAATTTAATTTGTAATATATTTTACATTTAAAAATAATCATGTTCAGTAACACATGAACAAATTCAATAAAAATAAATTTTTTACATAAATTAGTTTAACACCGAATCGATATTATACTTAATAGCATGAAGATATAGTAGGTTGGTACATGTTTTGTGTGCACATATAATTATTCTAATTATTACTAAAAAAACATATATTTTCTTAACACGTATTTAAACTTTTGATAACTAATTACAATTTAAATATCATTTCTATTTATAATCGTCCTAAGTTTGGATCAAAATTATTTATAGCAAAATTGAGATTAATTTTATAGAAGTTTTATTATATCTACAAACACATTTTTAAGTAATTTGACATCATAATTATTTTTTGGCTATTTATCTATTTTATTAGGATTTTAGTAAATTTGTATTTTCTTAATTTTGTGCATGTTGAATCATATGACTTCTTAATAATTTTGTTTTGGTAAAGTCCCACATGGATTACAAACTATATATAGTAGTTATACTATAGGTTATAAATAACATATTCTTCATTTACTTTAATATGTCCAAAATTTGTTTTTCTTTTTATTTGTATGGGTGATTGAATTAATACCTCAATCTTGCCCAATGAGTTTTTTTTAAATGAGTTATATATTTTTTTTAATTGGTCAAATTTATATAAATATTCAATAATTAGTATTTTGCATTTGAATATTTTTCTTAATTATTTATAATTTTTAAAATTTACTTTTTTATCTTATAATTACTTTCAATATATATATTTTTTAAAGCAACTTTTAATATATATTTTAATTAGTGTATATGTTTGTTTAATTTTTGCATTATATATTTTTATATAAATTTAATTTGTCATATATTTTACATTTAAAAATAATCATGTTCAGTAACACATGAACAAATTCAATAAAAATAAATTTTTTACATAAATTAGTTTAACACCGAATCGACATTACACTTAATAGCATGAAGATATAGTAGGTTGGTACATGTTTTGTGTGCACATATAATTATTCTAATTATTACTAAAAAAACATATATTTTCTTAACACGTATTTAAACTTTTGATAACTAATTACAATTTAAATATCATTTCTATTTATAATCGTCCTAAGTTTGGATCAAAATTATTTATAGCAAAATTGAGATTAATTTTATAGAAGTTTTATTATATCTACAAACACATTTTTAAGTAATTTGACATCATAAAAAAATAACTTATACATATTTGTAAATTTTTACAAATTTGTAAAATCTTATACATGTTTACAAATAATATTAATAAACACAATCTATTATATTTGAAATTAATTATTTTTAATATTAATTAAAAAAAACTAAACATGTAATTAAAAAAAAATAAATAAATAAACATGACTAAAAATGTAATGTTTCCTTATTGTAAGAAGTAATTATTATTAACACCTTATGTTTTACAAAATAAAACAGAATGATATCATGAACTTGATATTCATCCAACTATTTTAGTGTTAGAATTATATTAAAAATCAGATCAAAATTGTTAAAGATACATTTTAGAATTAAGATTGAAAACGTTGATCTATAAAGGAAAACACAAACGAGATGAAGTGGCATCCTATAATCACTTTTTAGCTATTTATCTATTTTATTAAGATTTTAGTAAATTTGTGTTTTTTTTAATAGTTTTGAGCATGTTGAATCATATGGCTTATTAATAATTTTATTTTGGTAAAGTCCCACATGGATTTCAAACTATACATAGTGGTTATATTATAGGCTATAAATAACATATTTTTTATTTACTTTAATATGTCCAAAAATTGTCTCTTTTTATTTGTGTGGGCGATTGAATCTATACCTCAATGTTGCTCAATGAGTTATTTTTTTTCTTTTGAAAATGAGTTATATACATAATTTTTTCTGAATTGGTCAAATTTATATAAATATCCAATAATTAGTATTATTTCTATGTACTTGATCATTTTTCTTAATTATTTATAATTTTTATAATTTTCTTTTTTATCTTATAATTACATTCAATATATATTTTTTAAAATAATTTTCAATATATATTTTAATTAGTGTATATGTATGTTTAATTTTTGCATTATATATTTTTATAAGTTTAATTTATCATATATTTTACATATGAAGATAATCATGTTCAGTAACACGTGAATTCAGAATAATAAATCCTTTACATAAATTAGTTTAATACTGAATTGACATTACACCTAATAAGGTGAAAATAGTTAGATGTAGTAGGTTGGTGCATATTTTATGTGCACATATAATTATTCTAATTATTACTAAAAATTTGTATATTTTCTTAACATGGTATTTAAAATCTTAACAACTAATTATAATTTAAATATTATTTCTATTTATAATCGTCCCAATTTTGGACCAAAATTGTTTATAGCAAAATTGAGATTAATTTTATAGAAGTTATATTATATCTATAAAGACATATTTTAAAGTAATTTGACATCATAAAAAATTATAACTTATACATATTTGTAAATTTTACAAATTTGTAGAATTTTTATACATATTTACAAATAATATTAGTAAAAAAAATAATCTATTGTATTTGAAATTAATTACTTTTAATATAAATTAAAAAAAAAAAACTAAACATAGTTAAAAATATATTACAAAAGATAATTACTATTAACTCCTTATGTTTCACAAAATAAAACAAAATGATATCATGAGCTTGATATTTATCAAACTATTTTAGTGTTAGAATTATATTAGAAATTAGACTAAAATTGTTAAAGATAAATTTTAGAATTAAGATTGAAAGCGTTTGTCTAAAATCAGATTCAAAATATCATTATATTTTATTTTACAAGATATATGGTCTAAAATTATATTAACTCTAATACAAAACTGCGCGAAGCGCGGATATGTTACCTAATTTACAATAAAAATGAGAACATTTAATCAGAACCGTCTAGTTAAATATTCAAGTAAACATTTAAAATTATTAGTTAAAATCTTTTTATAGAAATAGATAAGTAACTAATAAACTTAAATCACAGTTATACATGAAGATATATAAAGAGACGTGATTTAAATAAAAAAATCTAAATTAAAGATGTTTAATTTTGAATTATGATACAAATAAATTGTGTTGAGAACACATAAAGTATTTATTGAGAATAATTAACTGAATTCTTTAATTCAATTAATCAAATCTCATTAATAGTGATAATTAAAAGAATTAATTTTGAATGTAAAAATTAAAAGTTTAATGGTCATAACTATCAAATACAATAAAAGAATAAAATTTGTTTTTTAGAGAAAAACATCTTATTAATTATTTTAGTGGGAGTATACTACTCACTAAAATAGTATTGGATTCACAAATGATTATTATTATAATTAAAGAAATTAAATTATTCTTAACTAAGACAATTAATATTCTTTACAATAATCATGAATCCATGAAACTGTATAAATTTTGATAAATGAGACTTAATGAAATACATGATATATCACACCCTGCTGGACGATATAAGTCTACGACTTGGAAAGGAACTGTCTCCACCCCCGGTTCAGTTCCTAAATGAACCGTCTGTAAGTTTCACCACCTATTCATTCAAAATAGTGATGATGCTAGATATCAGGTTCTGGAGAACCACTACTCACTTCAAAGTCGCTCGAAGAGCTGCTCGATGAGCTCTTAGAGGTGGAACTAGCTGTCCAGACTGAGCGATAGTCTTAGTATAGAAAACTAAGTAATTCCTCGTTGATTCGGTTGTCACCTCCCTAATAGTCGCACAGGTTTATCTATGCAGAAAGGAAGATGGAGGTGAACAATCAGAGAGCATAAAAGACTTGGATAAAAAAAATAGGAACCTAAGGGTATTAACTGAATAGCCTAAGACAAAGTATCACTAACCAGCCAGCTTAAAGTTAGTTCAACAATAACCGGACAGAGTTTCTAAATAGATTCGAATATCCGGACATGGTCTCTAACAGACCCAAAGTACCGGATAGGAGTCCTAATGGATCAAAAGTGTCTTATTTTCAAAATTAAAGCTAAGTTCTTCGTGTTCTTCAAACCTCGAAGTTTAAAGTATCAAACTACAGTGCAAGATTCAATCTTTTTATCAAAAAGTCATGCATTGTACATCCTAAAGCTATTGAACATATTATAATGTATAAAAACTACTCTAAAGCACGAGAATCAAAAAGTTCAAAAGCTTAGAAACTCATCAATGACAAAACTCAAAAACTTGGGAAAGTAAAAGAGAGGGTTTTGAGAACTTACCCACAAACGGATGGCTCTAAGCTGACTTGAGGCTGCTCGGCGAGGGTGATTCTCTAAAAACTGAAGACCGTAGCACTAAGAAAATCAAAGACTCTAAGAAAATTTTGAAGGTCACGGCTTTCGGAATTTAGAAAGCTTCAAGAAGATCTTTTGAAGTTGAAAAGTGAAAAATGAGAAGAGAGGAGGTGAGACACTTATATAGATTCTAAAAAATTAATTTTCCCTCCAAAACTTAATGGGGAGTTAATGCCACAAAAATAAGCATGCATGGGAGAGAGAAGGCCAATAGTTTAAACATGAGAAAGTGTAAGCTGTCACTCGATTTCCCACATTGATTGACATAAAATTGATAACTGATGCAATGACTAATCAATCGAAGAAATCGAAGTGTGACTGTGCACAGCTGCACGACAAAAGCATCACAAGACCAGAAAGAGTGTAAAGTCCCTATTCGATCAGACGTTCGTACAGGGACTTAAGGAGCAAATATTATCTCAATTATTACTATTATGACGTGGCATTTCCATGTAACAAGTCCAACTAGACATGTGGAGATAAACCACTAAGAACCGTCCAGCATAACGCTGAACAACTCCTTGACCGTCAAGCCTCGAGGTCTTAAGACAGGATAACAGAAGCTAAAGATAGGATTTTGACAAGATCCTGGTCGGACCATCAACTGGCTGACCAAGGGAGAACTTCAAACAAAATCGAGCAGCTTCCAGACAAGGTTGGTCGGCCAACTCATAACTTTCATCCTAACAGCTTGAATGGGTTGTGGGTTTTTTCCATGGGCTTTCTAGAAGACTTTCAATCGCCCTACAACTTCGAAACGACTTGAACTGCCCACAAAAATAGGAAAGCTTCACCAGAATGTAACTGCCCTATTTTCTAGGGATATGTTCTGTCTGTTATGTATTTTGAATAACAACATACCCTACTACTATATAAAGGGACTTCACCTCACATAATGAGGAGGATTTTTCTCTAGACTCTCACGAACTTAAGAGCTCATAAGCCCTAAGGCTTTCAACTCTCTCTTTTTTTCTCATCACCTCATAAGTGTACTCATACTTCTCATCTGTAACACACAGTCTCATTATTGTAACACTAAAGAAAATCATAGCTAGAAATTACAAGATTTCAGCCTGTAATTTGTATGGTATTATTTCAAGAGTAAATACTACAAAAGGAGAGTAGGTCATTACCTGATCAAAGAGATCGAACCTCTATAAATTCTTGTGGGCTAATTAGGATTTTTTTTCTCCTGAACTTTGACATGTACCAAATCATACCCCCTGAACTTTTTTGGCCGTTAAAAATTCACCATGAACTATTGAGATTGTTAGATATAAGGACTTTTGTCTAATTTCATTCAATTTTACTATTTCAGTGATTATTTATGTACTAAACCATGCTCTCCAGACTTTGAAATCTATGAAATCATGCCCCTCAAACTTTGATACGTACTAAATCATGCCTCCTGAACTTTCATCCATGTTAGAATTTTTTTACTAAAATTAGACAAAAGTCTTTAAATCTAACAATCTCAATAGTTCAGGTAGAATTTTTAATAGCCAAAAAAGTTCAGGGAGCATATATGATTTGGTACATGTCAAAGTTCGATGGGAAAAAAAAATCCTGATTAGCCATTCTTGTCCTTTACATTTATTATCATTCCGCATGTGGTAGTCGTAAATAAAATCTAATCCTAGTCAAACTCTGCGTCAGTTGGCTAAATTCACAGTCAACATGTATAATTAGTTTTTTTTTTTTTATGTTATTCAATAAACAACATCATTTCTTATTAAAAAAAATTAATCAAAGTGTTATTTATAAAAAGAAAATATAATAATATTCAAAATTTGTTGTTAATTATAATTTTAGTTTAACTATTATATTTTATAATACTTTTTATCTTTTAGAAATATCATACACTTTTTCGATTTTTTAAAATAATAATTAGAAAAATATTTTTTTGATAATTGCAATATATAACGACATCACTATAGTAATTCTGTAAGAAACATAAACACTTTTTCTATTTTATTATTTAAAGAAAAAACAATAATAAAAAGATATTTTTTAGATATATGAATTGGATAAAAAATGATAATAGAAACATATTTTTTTAGGTATGTGTAATGGGTTTAAATTTGAATTGCAATATTAAAAAAATACTTTATGTTATACAACCACATTTAATATAAGAGATTAAAAATTAATAGAGATATGTGTAGCGAGTTTGAATTTGAATTGTAATATTTTTTTAAAAAAATAACAACATTTTTTGTTATATAACATAGACATACTTTTCTTTTGCTCTAATGTAGCTTTTCTTTTTTCCTTAAAGAAGTTTTAATTGATTATTTATTATTTATCTTATAATGTCTCTTGAAGATTATTTTGTACTATGAATTTAGTAGTTTGTTTGTATGTAAGTTGTGACTTATTTTGTACTTTGTATGGTAGTATGTTTATGTGCTTGGTGTGCTTTGTTTGGTACCATATATTTGTTTTGGGTTTATATTAAGAATAATGTGAAATAGCACTGACATACGATCCGTTCCACAAATAGCAAAGATAAATTTTTTTATAAAATAATATTTTGAAATATTTTTCAACATTGAAAAAGTCTCATTTTAATTTAATATTTCTAATTAGTGTGTTATTTAAATTTTATATATTTTATATAGGTGTGTTTATTTTATTCAACTGGCCACTCTAAGATATACAAGGACTTCAAAATATAAATTTTATTACAATTCTCTTTCTAAAACGTTGACCCTTTCATCAAACATCAAACGTTAAAAAAAATTGTTAAACCAAAAAATATTATTAAATAGTCACTTTTAATATATAAAGATATGTTCTTATAACATTTATGTAATTAATATTTAGTCATTATATTATTTTATAATTGAATTATAACATCTTGATTTATCTTTTGTAATAAAATCTCTAACATTTTATTTTTTGCAAATAGCTTGATAAAACAAGTATGGGTGATTATAAATAAGGTAAACATCATCTTAGACCTTGTGTATTACAAAAGTTATCGATTAGATGTTGATAAAATGGACCTTATATTTTTCAAAATAGTATAAATAGGATCCTGAACTCAATTTTTGATAATTTTTTGAATATAAACAACTTTAAACGATTTCTAGCGCGAACAAATGCAGAACTAGTTTTATCATAATACCTCTAGATTGAATTATTATTAAATTTTATTTCGACAAAAATCAATTCAATATCCTGTTTGTACTATTTTATTAGAAAATACATAATCTATTTTGTCATTTAACAAAACAGATAGTTTAATTGATAATTTTTGCAAAACACAATATTCAAAATAATATTTACCCTTAAAAATATTGAATAATAATTGCAATAGGAATTTTGTTTTATTTTTTATTTATTTTATTATTTTTTTTTCTTTGCATGTAGATTTTTTTCTCTTTTTTTTATTAACAAAAAGGGAGAAGGGGGTTACCAGTGTGGCTCCTCTCTCTGGGCGTTACCAAAAGAGCTCCGACCCCGTTTTGGAATGTTGGCCATGACCCAATTCGTGTCACCTCCCGTTTGCATGTAGCGATTTAGATGAGGATCTTGTTCGTTAATATTTATTTAATTTTTAATAAAATAAAATAAACTATAATGATCGTTAATATTGTTTGTTTCTAAATTACATAAAAATTAAATATTTATTTCTAATACGTGGAGTTTAAACAAACTAGAAACGTGACTAAAATTCAGATGACGAGAGGTTTATCTACAAGAAAAGAGAAACACTGTCATTGCTGCTTGCTCTGTAAACCTAAACCCTCTTTCTCTCATTTTTTCACAGTTAGTCTTTTTCTCCCAAAAAAGGAAAAATGCTTCTCCAAACTTGTCTGCAAAACCCCAATGTCTCATCAGTCTCCCTTTCCTCTTCCCTTTCCTACTCTCGTTCTCTCCCATCTAGAAATCCCACTTGTGCCCTCCGCCAATCCCTAAACTATCACAGCTTTTCAGTCTCCTGCTCCATATCCCAAGTCCATAGCTATGGCACTGTGGACTACGAGCGTCGCCCCTTAATGAAATGGAACGCCATATACAAGAGGATTTCTCTTATGGAGAATCCTGAACTTGGTTCTGGCAGTGTTTTGAACCAGTGGGAGAAGGAGGGAAAGGTACTCTCTAAATGGGATCTTTGTAGGGTCGTCAAAGAATTGAGGAAGTACAAGCGTTTTGAGAGAGCTCTTGAGGTAATAATTAACATGACATTTGTTTGTTCTATTTTTACTTGGGAAGTGTTTAGAATTAATGGGTTTTCTGTTTTGCTTGGTGGGTGGGCAATGGGCATCTTCCATTTTTGACATATAATGTTTGGTTACATGAGTTTATGATGTTTAACTGTTCTTATATGCATGCTCTTGAGAATCTTTATATTGGGATTTATTTTTGAGTCTTGAGTTTGGTTTTTGGTTAGCTGATATGTTTGGTTGAGAATTGAGATATGGTTTTATTGTTTGGGTTAGCTTGATTAACTCCCAAGGGACTCTAACATTATGCAATGATTTGATCTTTGTCAAAAGTTCGGCTGCTAATTTGGATGAAATCCATGGTTAAATTGAGGATAAAGGTGGTTAATGAGTGAATTTTGCTGTCTTTATATTGCTAATTAAAATCGAAAATCAAATATCTATAGAGGATGGAAACTTGAAATTGTAAATACCAATTACCGTCCATACAAAGAAGCTGTGCTACTAGAATTGAAATAAAGGAAATGAAGTATTTCCTGTTATAGTTGCTCTTCCTGACATCTCGATTGGTGCCTACCCGTTTATCTTGTTTAACTATTTTCCTTATCATTAGCATTGAACTGCTTTCCCTGTGCAGGTGTACGAGTGGATGAACGGTCGAGTAGAGAGGTTCAGATTGTCCTCTAGTGATGCTGCAATTCAATTAGATTTAATAGCCAAAGTTCGGGGGATTGCAGTAGCTGAAAGTTTTTTTTTTAGTCTATCGGAAACTTCAAAAGACAGGAGAATATATGGCGCTCTGCTCAATGCCTATGTTCGTGGTAAAATGAAAGAAAAGGCAGAATCTTTGCTTGATCAAATGAGAACTAAAGGTTATGCTTCACATTCTCTTCCCTTTAATGTGATGATGACACTATATATGAACCTCAAGGATTATGAGAAGGTTGAGTTAATGGTTTCAGAAATGGTGAAGAAAAACATTCGATTAGATATATACTCCTACAATATATGGTTATCCTGTCGTGGATCACAAGGATCTGCAGAGAAGATGGAAGAAGTATTTGAACAGCTGAAAACAGATAAATCCATCAATCCCAACTGGACCACATTTAGTACAATGGCTACAATGTATATCAAGATGGGGCAAATCAGGAAGGCTGAGGAATGTTTGAGGAAGGTTGAGAGTAGAATCACAGGTCGGGATCGGATCCCTTATCACTACCTTTTTAGTCTTTATGGTAGCATTGGTAACAAAGAAGAGATTTATAGGGTGTGGAATGTTTATAAATCAATATATCCCAATATTCCAAATTTGGGCTACCATGCAATTATCTCTTCTCTACTCAGAATAGATGATATTGAAGGAGCAGAAAAGGTTTACAAGGAATGGTTGCTGGTCAAGTCAACTTATGACCCTAGAATAGCAAATCTGTTCATGGTTTATTATACTAAGCAAAGAAATTTGGAGAAAGCTTTAAATTTTGTTGACCACGTTGTTGAAGTGGGAGGAAAACCCAATTCAGCCACATGGGAGACTCTTGCTGAGGGGCATGCTGGAGAGAAGAAAATTTCCGACGCTTTGTTTTACTGGAAAAAAGCTTTTGCGGCTGAGGGTTCAAAGAATTGGAGGCCAAAACCTGTTAACGTATCTGCTTTTCTTGATTTATGTGAGCAAGAAGGTGATCTCGAAAATAAGGAGGTTTTGGTGAAATTGATGAGAGATTCAGGCAATTTGCGAGGTGAATGGTATGCGTCAATTACCGGTTTATCCCCTGAAGCTAACAGTGGAATAGCATCACAGGAAGGTAGTTTTAGTACAGATGACAATGAGGACGAGTCTGAAATGGCTCTCAACCAATTATAGGGTATCGTTGAAATGATTCGTACTACTTTATTCCTTGAAAATTCTACCATGGATCGTTTCAGGGATGTATTATATGCTGTGAGATGCATTCCTTGATGAGGGCTGTCACTTCTTTTTTAATAATGGTAACTTGGTTGGCACCTGGGTTACATTCTTCTTGTAGAATACCCTAGCCAGGTATGCAAAAAGGGACCCTTACTAAACTGCCATTTAATAAGTGGAAGGCTGAGCTTTGCTCGGGGAGTAACTTGTACTAGCATCTCTTTGGCCTCTCTCAGTATCTGTATCCATTGCTTATTGTCTCTATGTATTTCTCTTGTAGTTTATGGAAATGTAACTTTTGGACTGTCTGCTTTAGGAGCTGTGGATGTGAAGGTAAAAAAAATAGGAGTAAAATCTAGATTTTGTGAATCTGCTTTTGAGAAAGGAGATTGTATCTAATGACAAAATTCATGCATTAACATACAAAAGTGTTTTTGGGTATCATCCCCAATGTTTTATACGAATAGACAAATATACATGTGCACTTTTGAAGGATAGTATATGCACATTTTTGGAGAAGAAAAAATTATTATATTTTAATAATGCTTTTTAGATTTTCAATAAGAACCGAGTTGATACCAAATTATTCACGGATTCTACTAATTGTCTCATGAACAAATATAAGCTATAACCCCAGAAATTCAGTCACCTTGTTGGAAATTTATGATTTCATTACCTGGACAAAGGTAAGAATGACTCGAACCAGGAAACAGAGAAGAAACTGCAGAGTCCCAAAATCCTAGGCACAACACTTGAAGCTTCTCCAGTCTTTACAAATTTGGCATCAGATACTTTAACCCGCGTTATTTCGTCCTTGAGAGCCTTGTTTTCGTTTTTAAGCTGTAAAGATTTTTCATAATCAATTTAAAAGTGAGCAAATTCTATGAAGGAACAGCCGGTGTAATATGGTAGGAAAATATTATCTCAATCATATGATGAAATTTTTATTGATGCAAGGAAGTTAAATGCTGAATTTTACTCTTACCTCTTTAACTTCACATGCTAACTCTTCCACTGCTTGTTTCAACGATACAATTGTCTTTAAAGTAACATCCTCCAATGCAAGCTCTAACTCCTCTTCTGAATTAGGATCAAAGAAAATTCCCTCCAATATGAACAACTCCTCCAGTAGATTCACATCTTCCTCGTCTAGTCTCTTTTGCAACTAAGTTATGGAAGTTTTGCGATTAAAAAGAAGAATTAGAATAAAAATGTTTTGACACTGACAACGATGATGATGATGAAAACATAAGTTGAGGAATTGCAGATGCGAGGTTCATTCCTACCTCGTTTAGAATTCTCTCACATGACTCGTCTTTATCGGGAGAAGGAGGAGTTCCATGCTTTTTAGCAGATTTGTCTTCATTGCACTTTACACGCGGTGATGCCTTTATATGACTTGCCCTGCTCCAGCATGTATCAACAAAAATAAATCTTTTTATTATTATTATTATTATTAAATAAAAGAAAGTCCATAGCTTTAGTTCAGTGATATGTTAGTCGAGTTTCCCTTTTGTAAAATGTCAAAATTTTCAGTTTTAAATAATATACGGAATACGAAAACACAACTAGCTCTTGTAGTGATTTGTCTTAGGAATTCTTTTTTATCCTGCATGGAGATTCAATGAGCAATGCACCTTGCTCCAAATCGAAGTGTGGAAAGACTCTCTGGTGCGTTCGAGGGGCTTGGTGAGCAACAGCATAGTAATGCAGTTCGAGAATTTCCACCCTAGAAGATGAAATCAGGATATACCTTCAGTAAGAGTTGAATAACATAATAATATGGACCAAGAGTGAAGGGAACTAACAAGGGCATCTTGTAGAATCCGGGTAAGTTTGGAGTCACGATATGGAATGTGATTTGTTTTTACAGATGAACCAGATGTCAGCGCATTTATCACATTTCCAAGGGCTGATAAAGACTTGTTGATACTCTTGGCTTCTTCGAGGACTCTTCCTTCAGCTCCAGATTTTTCTACTTTTTCTGAGCCTGCCAAGTCCACAAGAACTAACTTGCTAGTTCTCGACCTGTCAGTAGATTTTCAAAGTTCAATATTAGTTTATGTAAAAACCTGATACAAACACAAATAGATGTTGTACCGATTATCTTTCTTCAATTCTTGCTGGAGAGTGAATATGTAAACACAATGACTTCTGCTGCTTGTAATGTTCATTTCTATTTATAATAAGGTCAGAAACAAGGAAAATATGGTCTTCACATAAATCTAGAGTACCCCCAAAGAGAATACAGAGGAATCTACTGTCATTATATTTTAAAAGTTAATGGTGGATACGAGTCTCTCCCACAGCTCTGTTTGCTATACCACTCTGAACGTTCAGTGCCAGTGTTAGAAGATATAGTTAGAACTACAGAAGTTGAATCAAAATTCAGAAGTAGTTCTATCTTACAGCTAGACTTTGCAATGCTTCCCCGGGGTCTTTAATGGAGACCTGAAAATGAAACAAATAAGAAGCTGCTTCTGTAAAGAAATAAGTGGTCTTTAAAGTTAATCCAATTTTTGCATCTATGACTGTGTCCCTACTTGGCATAATTACTCTTTAGGAGAAAAACTCCATACAAAGGAAACACGCCAAAATGGATTCCAATCTATTACACTTCTAGAGCTAATAAGCTATCTTCACAGTTGGAATCTCATCAAGAGGGCCTCAGCATGGTTACTAATATGTCACTGAAGTATACTGAACAATCAAACCATGACTAGTGGAAAAGCTGCTAGAGTTACCGGGTTAGTTTGCTAAATTTACTCTCAAGTAATAACTATGTGTGAACAGCAAACCTTGGAAATTATTATTTCAATTAGTCAAAATTGCTTGAAAGTCCTGCTACATAAGAAAACGTACTTCGGTTATGCCATTCAACAAAATTCCTTGAGATTTATTCTCCATGATTTGTATGTTGTCCTTTGCTAAATCAAAGAGGTCCCTGACAAAGACAGTTATAGGCTGTAATTGTTGGAGGAGCATTTCAAGAAATACATGGATGACTATTTTTATTTATATTTTTTCTTTTTTGTAGGGGTATACCTTACTCTCTCCATGTAGATCTCTACCTGCAGGGAAGCAAAAATAAATGAAGTTAATTTTGCACGAATGATATGAAAAGAAAAAAAGTAACAAATAACAATTATCATATTAAATGTAAGTGTGAATACCATCGACAACTTGACGGAGTACTTATTTGCATTCTTAGAAGATTTTATGCATTCAAAAATTCCATCAACTACTCGTGGAAGCAACCCCTTTTTCTGATCATCGGATTCTAGTATCCCAGGGCCCTGATTAATAGATGCAAACACCTCCAATTGTGATATGAATATCTAGAATCAGTATTATACTAGTGACGCTAGGATGACATACCTCCATGCTGTAAGTCTTCCCAGCTCCAGTCTGTCATTCATTTATAAAAATTTAGAGAAGCTTATATGAAGACTTGAAACAAAGACACCGAGGAGCCTTTAAAAAATTAGAAGGAAAGAAAATTTTGACAAATGACTTACTGAGTTTTACCTGTCCATAAGTGATAATCGTTCCATTAGTGTATTTAACAGCATCTGAGTGATGATGACAAACATTTATAAGGAACATCAGAAGAAAACTGTGATTTTTAGGGCTAAAGTCAATTATAGATATGAATTATTCATATATTTAACCTTCCCTAATATATTTTGGACACATATTGGTTACTGGGCACATGTGCATGAATTTATAATTTCTTATTGATTCTTAATCCAATATGTGAAAATTTTAAATCTCAGTTCAAACAAGCACACGATCCAGAATATAAATATGATTAGTTCCAATCGTCCACATATTTTGCTATTTTCTTGTGCTGAAATAGCAAGCAAACAGAAGTTCAAGATGCAAGAATTAATACACGCCGTAGAGAGAGAAAATACATGTAGAGTTAAGAGTTGCAACAATATGAGTTATATACCTTGAACAATAGGCAGCGCTAGAAAATCATAGACCTGAGCTTGCTCAGAATTCTCATAGAACACCCTATCGAAGGTAAATGTTGAATTTCCTTCTTTCTCATCCTGCCATTGCCATGTATCGAGATTAGTTTTGTCAAAAACAGGTTACTAGCAGGATCAAAGTCACAAATATTTTTCAATCATCAAAATTATGATTCTAAATTTCGAATTAGAAACCTTGAAAGTGAAAGTGTCCGAGTCTAAGCACTGAATACAGATTGAATCGCCATCATCTCTTCTCTCTTTTGTGCTTAAAGGCCTGAATCGAGCGCAAACTGCTATGTTCGACATTTTCTGTCCTGGAATAGATTCAAACCAAAAAGAAGAAGGAAAAGATATTAGGATTCCCATACTTACTGCGATTATAACTAGAAAATTACACGATCGGTTAGTGAATGATAAAGATAACCGTAGGTAAACATAAATTTGGAGATCGAATGCAAGAATTTATTAAAGTTTTGAGCATTTTGAATTGACAATTAATCACATCTTATACATCAAATCGATATCTTAGAGCACGATTGAGTAAATAAAATCTAACTTCGAATTTCGATAGCAGCAATTCAGTTCCTATCTTCACAATTTCTTCAAACCAAACAAGATTTAAGCTAAAATACCTGATTCGCTTCCCGCTGCTGAGAGAAACAAAGATGAAAAGAACAGATTCTCTAATTTACTATTTGAATGACATAATATTAAGCGACAAAAACTAAATTCACGATGATCAATCAAGAAGAAAACAAATTTTCTTCTATTTTTCTCATACATTTTCTGTGAACCAAACAGTGGAGTGGAGAGAGAGAGGAAGAGTACCTTGATTTACGCGCCAAATAACTATTTTTGAAAATTAGAACAGAGACGAGTCGCGATGCACTCGTACTTATAAGGCGCCGAGTTAGTGAGTTCGCGCGCTAAGCTAAGCCTTGAGTTGAAACGACAAGTCGTTCTCCTCCTTGGGTTGTACCATGTGTTATATGAATTTACTAACTTATCCTTAGTAAACTGAAATTGTTAATTATTAAATTCATATTTTCTTTTTTATGAAAGCTAAATCAAATACTATAATAAAATTCAATACACAATTAAGCTTTTATATGTACATACATAAAAAAAAATATTGGGTGTTTGTAGTGTGCACCCACTAAAAGTGGATGTGGGTGGCAGGCTCATGATTTAAGTTAAGTGGGATGAATTTTTTTTATAAAAGAGGAGGTGTATTATGTTTTTCTATATGATATAACATGTTAAAAATTTATGTAAATTTATATTTTTAGGGCTCGTTTGGATCCCTGTATAAGGGCTCCGTATTGTATTAAATTATAAGAATACTATGTTTGGGTGGGACCTTGTATTGTAATAGATATTACAACCCTAATTTTTAATACAATCTATCCTGTATTATTCTATGCTGAATAAAAACAATGTATAAGGCTGTATTGTACTCTCCCTCTCACCCAAATTCTTCATTTTCCCGTTCAGCCATCTTCGCTGATTCTCTGGCCGATTTGGCCTGCATTTCTCGGTGAAGAGCAACTTCGTGTTCTTCGGCAGATCGATCTCTCAGATTTATTTCTCAGTGAAAAGCAACTTCATC
The DNA here is from genome assembly GCF_029168945.1 of Cannabis sativa. Taxonomy (NCBI): domain Eukaryota; kingdom Viridiplantae; phylum Streptophyta; class Magnoliopsida; order Rosales; family Cannabaceae; genus Cannabis; species Cannabis sativa. Next base: position 37,565,566 of record NC_083610.1, on the reverse strand, counting down.
TTCTCTAGCATATTAATGTCTCATATTCATTTGGTATTCTCTCTCTCTCTCTCTCTCTCTCTCTCTCTCTCTCTCTCTCTCTCTCTCTCTCTCTCTCTCTCTCTCTCTCTCTCTCTCTCTCTCTAATTCTTCTGGTATGTGTGTGTATCTCTTTCCCTAATTTACCATTGTCATCATTCCCTTTTCCCCTTCATAGACCAGGAGTGCCGTCCACTGCTAGCAGACGCTGCTCGATTCTTCTCCGTACAACCCAGAAAGAGCTGAGGTTCTGCTATTTTGCTCTAGGTGAGTTATTAGTTTTTGGTATTTGTAGTTTATTCTACTTTTGATATTTCATTGTATTGATTGTAATGTTGTTGGGACTTGTTTCAATTTTCTTCTGGTTTTCTCTTTGACCCAAAGCCATATTATTAATTAGCCAAGCTAAGCCTTGGTGTGTTTTTTAGGAAACTCCTCTGTTCTTTCTTTTCTTGTGTGTGTTTTTGTTTGTTAAATAAATTTGGAATATTGAGTCAGTCAACAGTTTGACATAATGAGTTGAAATTGAAAACTTGAAACCTCGACCTCAAACTCAACTGCTCTTTCTTTTTTTTTCCTTATCTTAAAGGGTTGAATTGGGTGAGTTGGTGTTGTTCAACTTGAAGAAGAAGAAGTAGTAACACATAATATACATGTTGTTGTTGCTAACATTGGGAGTCAGGAAGAAGTAGCTTTCCTGCAATCTAATATAAATGGTTTAGTTTTATAAGCTCTACATGCATGTACTTATTATTACAGTGACCACTCTCAGTTGGGAAGAAGACTAGGTAGTGAATAAGGTCAACTAAGAAGTAAGCTATGCTATAGTCAAGCACAATGTTTTGTGAATTGGTGTTTGGAGAGGCAAAAGAAGAAAGTGGCATATGGGATTTGGCTAGTGCATTTAGAGCTAATAAAACAGCTGGTGTTCCATGAGGCAGAGAGATTACACAGCTTGTTGCTTCTGCAATATTTTTTGGACCCCAGTTGCGGCAAAGGACAAAGTAAGCAATTAGATATATGAGTAGAAAAATGGTGAAGAATGTGGCTAATGTGGGGGTGAATATATTTAGTGTCTGCATTTAGAAACTCAACTCAATAACTGAGAGGTAAGAGGTAAGAGCTAGTCCACACATTGAGAACAAATATCAAATGTTGAAGAAACAATATAGTATAGTCTTCGACATGCTCAACACTAGTGGCTTTTCTTGGAACGATGTAAAAAAATGTGTGCAGGTTGATAGTGATGAGGCTTGGTTGACTTATACTCAGGTATCTTTTTTATAGATTATTTATTATTATTTTCTTGTATATTTTATGTTTTCTCACTAATTCAACATGTTATGGCAAGTACTGTTCTTGGTATTATATTAATGTACATTTAACTTATCTATGCAGAATATTAAGGATGCTAAGGGATGGAGAAACAAACATTTTCCTATGTATGAGAGACTAGCTAATATTTTTGGAAAAGATAGAGCAACCGGAAAAGGAGCAGAAGCACCAGCAGACATGGTTGAGAATATGAACTTAGAAGCTGAAGAAGAGACTGACGATTCTAGGTCAGTGAATCAGAATCTTTAATCACCTAGAGGTCGAAGAAAGAGATCTAAATCAGATGATGATGGTGTTAGGTTTTATGCCCTAAATAAAACTCCATTTCAATGTAATCTATTTTATTCAACATCAATAAAGAAACATAAGTATTTTTCATTCATTTGTGTATGTTTTGGTTCTCTTTATCAATTGCTTGTCTATTTGATTTATAAATTCATCTTAAACCCTTTTCACATACTTGATCATGTTTATTGTGCTGTCATCACATTGGAAAGTAAACATGACTATGTGAATAAAGTTTCCTAGATTTATCAGACACAGGGTTTTACTGATATGATAATCTACAACAAGAGTTTACTTGTATTTGGAGAAATACTATGTTCTTTCCAGAACATTGGTTAAAGTAAAGCTCAGGTTGGATGCATGGAGTATGCATCGGAAGGGACCGATATTGAACTTTGACTTAGATTTAATTAAACTTACCGTAAAATCTATTCAAGTCAATATCGCCAAGTTGATCCTAGATCAAATGATCTTAATCCTATTATGATTAGGCTCAATCTTGAAAGGCTATTCGTGTTCTTTGATTTGTTAGTTAAGCCTACTTTTAGGTCAGGGTGATACGTACATTTTGGGAACACGGTAGTGCAATTGAGTGGGAGCGCTAGCATAAACATGGAATCTATAGCTTCTATCTGGCGAATAGTAAGCAAAGGATGATCTCCTTCGAGCTTGACCAAACGAAAATAAATGGTGGAGATCTCATTTCACATAAGTTGAAATATCATTTATACGGGGTCAAGTGTTTTAAGGATAAAATACATAGTAGGGTGTTACGGTAATCTAATCCCTTTACAGTGTAGATCATTCATATGGAGGATCATTGATCAAATTAGGATTATAACAATGGATAACTAATGATGTGTCTATATGGTGGAACATATAGAGCATTCTATATACTGAGAGTGCAATTCTAAGTTCTATGCGTGGATTCAACGAAGAATTAATAAGTTAGTGAATTTTAGTGCTAAATTCTTGATCTACTTATTGGAAGCTCGGTTATATAGACTCATGGTCCCCCCACTAGTTGAGATAATATTGTTTGTAAGACTCATGTAATTGGTTTTGATTAATCAATTATAATTCACAAATTAGACAATGTCTATTTGTGAAATTTTCACTAAGTAAGGGCGAAATTGTAAAGAAAGAGTTAATAGGGGCATATTTGTTAATTATGATACTTTGTATGGTTCAATTAATAAATATGATAAATGACAATATTATTTAATAATTATTTATAATTATTAAATAGTTAGAATTTGCATTTAAATGGTTGAATTAGGAAATTGGCATTTTTGAGAAAATCAGATACAAAAGGTGTTAAAATTGCAAAATTGCAAAAAGCAAGGCCCAATCCACTAAGCCATGGCCGGCCACCTTTGTAGGCTTTTTAAGTTGATATTTTTATTATTTTAATGCCAAATAATTCAAACCTAACCCTAGTGGAATGCTATAAATAGATAGTGAAGGCTTCAAGAAAATTACACTTCACACTTTCTGAATCAGAAAAAACCTGAGCCTCCTCTCTCTCTCTCTAGCCGCCACTATCTCTCTCTCTTCTTCCTTCATATTTCGAACCTACCTTAGTGATTAGAGTAGTGCCCACACACAGCAAGCAATACCTCAATCATAGTGAGGAAGATCGTGAAGAAAGATCATCAGCAAAGGAGATTCAGCATCAAGGATTCAGAGAAAGAGATCCAGGTTCAGATCTTGATAATACTCTGCTACAGAAAGGATACAAGGTTAGAGATCTGAACGGAAGGAGTCATTTAATTCCGCTGCACCCAATGTAAGGTTTCTTAAACTTTATATGTGTTTAATTTATCGTTTTAGAAAGTTCTTATTTAGGATGTTAATAAACATACTTGTGAGTAGATCTAAGATCCTGGTAAAATAATTTCCAACAGATGGTATGAAGGAGATTGCTTCAACGTTCAAAACAATGTTTGAACATTCAATCGAGCAAATGATGTTGATGGTGCAAGGGACTACTAATGATAAGGAGTTGGCTAAGGAGTTGAAATCGATGGGACTTTTGGTTGATGATCAACTTGATGCATTGACGTACATGTTGAAGAAGCCAGAATATGTAGCAACCTTCAAGTCAATAGATGGAGAAATTCGAGAGGCTTTTCTGACAAGAATTCTCAGAGAAGTTAGATCAAGTCGTTGATGGAGAACTTTGGTTTTATTGGTTGAACTTTAATTTGGTCGGTTGAACTTTAGTTTTATTTGATTTGGTCGATTGAACTTTGATTTGGTCGATTGAACTTTGATTTGGTCGGTTGAACTTTGACGGTGTTACAAGGTTTATTTTAGTTATGTAAACTTTATTTTTTTAAAAAAAAAAAAATTGGTTACTTTTTTATGACAATTAATTTAGAATTGACATTAATCTTCGGGTTATAATCACGTTTTTTTTTTTTAAAAAAAAAGAGTTAATATTTTTAGTTGATTTATTTTTTTTTTTTAGTTTTTTTCAATATTTCAACATTTTTTAATTTCTTTTTTTCTAGTTATTAATTTTTTTTTTCAGTTTTTATTTGATTTTTTTAATTTTTTTTTTTTTTTTAATTTTTGCAAAATTTTTAATTAATACAATACAATGTGAGCCAAACATTGTATAATTTAACACAACACTAATACAATTCAATGCCAAACATAATATTGTATTAAAATTATACAATCCAATCCAATACAATACACCAATACATTACAATACAATACAATATGGCGTACCAAACGAGCCCTTATAGTATTAAATATAGTTTATAATAAAAAAGAGTAACAATAAATGTTGACTTCAATAAGGTATAGAGCGCTCACATCTTTTACAATATATCGTCAAAACTTTTTTTTTTTATTATTTTTACCTCAAATTTTTATATTACATCATTTTAAAAATTTCTCTATTTTTCTCTACATCACTAAAATATTATATATTAAAATATATATTTATTCATTTAAAATATATAATATTAATTTATACAAATACACATATATAAAACAAACAAAAAATAATAATGAAATAAGTTTAGAATAATGAATAGTACTTCTCTTCTCTACATGTAGATAAACACTATTCATTACTTTTAAAAAAAAAAATGTAAAATAGCTCACTTGATGTATGCCATTTTTTGACCATTCCCTTCTCTATTTTAAAGAAAAGCTTATTTTGAAGGAGCTAAATATAAGTTTTATTAATAGAGGTTCAAAAGTAAACTTTAAATATCTTTTCTTATATTACATGTGGCTATTAAACGGAAAATGTTGATTTAACGATTTTTTTTATTATTTTTCCGTTAAAATTTAAAGGTTAAAGCTACACCATTAAATCAATCAATTAATTATTATTTTTTATAAAAAAAAATAATTTTAAATATCTAAATTATCTAAAAGTATCAATAAAAGTAAAGAATTATTTTTTTTACATAAATCACAATTTAAATTTGAATTAGACATTAATTTAATTAATTAATCATACTTTATAACAAAATATATTGTTTAAAATATCTAAATTTATTTATTTAGTTTATTGTTTAATAAATTTAACTTGATGTATTTTCTTATAAATAAATTCAAAACTAGATTAAATTTTATATATTTAAAAAATATGATTGAATTGTTTTAAATTTAATTTTTATTATTATTATCTAAATTAATAATTAGGTAATAACAACTCTAATATGCAACTCTAACCAATTATGCATTGCATATTACTAATACCTAGTTAAATATAAAAATGCTTATGTGTATCTATTCTCAAGCCTCTGTTACCCTCCTCCACACGAATGTACTTCTTCGCTCTTTCGTAGAAGTCATCTATGCCATCCAATTATTTTTTTCATCATGTTCCCCCATAGTCAACTTCCAGGGTGTACTCCAGCAGGTACGCCGATCTTGAGTTCATCTTTGGATACCTTCCTTACTTTGCTAACTTCGGCGTTGAAGCGTTGGATGTAGCTTCACAAGCTTTCTTGTTCCCCTTGCTTCACATTGGTGATACTTGCGACATGCATAACGTAATCACATGCAACTTGATGTTGTTGGAGGTATTCTCCTAAAAATTGCTTTCAAGATATGATTGTTCTCGATCTTAGCCTTTTGAACCACTTATATATAGCTCATTTCAGTGTGACCGTGAAGCATTGGCACCTTGCCTTGCATGACTCTTTTTTCATCTTCATTAGCTCATCAAAAGCTCTGAGATGGTACTTCAGATCAATTACACCATCATATGGTGTCATATGTTGCTCCTTGAAATTGGGTTGAAGGAGCTAGAAACGGAGATGCAAGACCTACATCAAAAGATAGCTACCACCTCAAAGGGAGACTAGCTTGGATGATGGTGAGTTTGATGAGGAATCCCCTTTCTCAAGGGAGATTCAAGTTGAACCACTTCCACCCAATTTCAAGAAGTAGTGTATGACACCATATGTGACTTCCCACCAAGGCTGAAGGATAAGGCTTTACATTTGCTTTGCTCTTGGGAGGGGGTCATAGGCAAGGTGCCCTCTAGCACGAGAGCCTTTAGGTGAAGCCTCTTCATAAGGTTATGGGATGTTTCCTCATTCTGATCTTCTTACAGTGGGTAGGCTTGAGTCATCTCAAAAAACCAAAGGGTCCTTGTCTCGCAATGGCCCCCTTCCACCTTGACATTTTGGGTTGCTATTAGTGAATGACGTGGAGTCCTCTCTACCAACATATACGGTTGGGACCATGTGCTCCTATCAGTAGCTTTTGTACTGAAAGTGAAGGGCTTGGGTTTTGCCTTTGAGTATACCACTCAACACCTTTTGCATGTGTTGCGAAATTTTTGTTATGCGAGTGCACATAGTCGCAATTTATAATAAAATTGGTAAAACCAAGTATCGTCCTCAAGGACTGAGTTACCAGTTACTAGTCAATCAATATTTATTTCTATTTGATCAAACAATATTCAAAATTTTCAAACAGAGAAAATAAAATCATTTGAAATGAAATTTTAATAAAATAACAACGAGAAAAAAATTAGGACAATTATGATCATCTACTACCCATTCTTTTACTTCCTAATGCAAGAACTCAAATCCTCTTCTTCTTATTCAATACAAGTTGCAAAATAGTTTATAATGCGGCTAAGATTTACAAACTCAATCTAAATGATAACTTCCAATATTTTTATGGCAAGTTAGACCATAAAGAAGGCATTAAACATAATAACTCTGAAAATTAAGCAAATAATTTAGATATTTCGTTCTAAATTGAATTTGCATATCAAATTTCACTTTTTAGATTTTAATTTGATTCATGGATAACAATTATAAATGACCAATAAGTAATTACAAGGATAAAATAGATTGTAAGGAATTGAATAAAAGATGAAGAAAAAATAACTACTGCATTAATCCATGAAAGAAGTTTAAGAAAATCACATAACAACCCTAAAAGAGATTTAGCCAATAACAATCATCTTAAACATCCAAAGATTAAATTAAAAACATAAAAGATGAAGAAAATGAGAAAGAACACTAACTGAAGTCCTTTAATGGTGTTTCCTATGCTTCCAGTCATCCTCGATCCCCTGCCCCCAATGTCTAGAAAATTCGAATAAATCATGAAAACCTAGCCTCCACTCGTTTTTAGATCGAATCAGGAGAGTTACCAAAAATAGCCAAGAGTTGCGGCCTTTGATAGAGAGTCGCAACTCTTGGATTTTTTATAGAGATGAGATTTTTCAATTTCTCCAAAGGTTGTGACTTCCAAGGGAAGGTCGTAGCTCTTGCTCAATTTTTTTTTTTTTTAAAAAAATTGTTGCAATTCTAAAATTCTGCTACGATGACTAATGGTGTTTCGATATAGCTCAAAGTTTGACGATTCAAGATGTTTTGAAAAGCTAAAAGAGAGATCTAGAACTTTCATTCATAATATTTTTCCTGGAAGTTAACAGATCATTTAAAAATTAGCTTGATGCTTCAGACTTTATTTTCGATCACAAACAGAGCGTATTGAGTATCAATGTAATATCCCGATAAGTCTAATGGTAAATAATTAGGGTTTATATTTATATTATGGGTTAATTAGATAATAAGTGAGATTATGATTCTACTAATTTATTTCAGCATAAAATTTAAATTTTGCTATAAGTGAGTAAATAAGCGTAATTTGTAAATTACAGAAATTTATATAGCATGTGTGAATGTAATATGAGCTATATGTGGAATAAAAATATTTTTCAGGTTCGGCGACCCTGAAGACTCGATAAGTGGATATATAAGTTAATTACGGAGATTTATTTAAAATACGTGGATATAATATGAGTTAATTTTTGAAATAAAAATATTTTTAGGTTCGGTGACCCTAGAGACTCGATTGGGGGTCAAAAATATCACAACGGTTTTAGTTAGAAATATTGATGGAATTATTGGGATAAATTGATTTTAGAAATATCAGGATATTTTGGGGTACTCGAAGTTGGCCAAATACCTTAGAAGTAGAAGTTTTTTAATGACTAAGAAATAATAAGATAACTATTAATAATGAAGTTTTTTTTTTATTATTATTATATTATTATTATTATTAATATATTATTATAATATTATTTATATATATTAGTTAACGTTAAGTTAATTTATATATATATTAAGTTATCAGTGAAACAGAACGAACGAACGAAACCCTCGTTCTCTCCCTTCAACAAAAATTTCGCCTCTTATATTCATTTTCTTCGATTTTCAACCCAAAACCTAGTGATCTAAGCTCTGGTAGCAACAAGATAGCAAATCTTTAAAAAGAGAAAGCTTAAGGTATGATTTAATTTCGTTTTAAGTTTATAAACAATTAGTTTCGTATAGGGATTTTGTGAATTAGAATAGTTATAAAGGTTCTGACCTTATAGGATTATTCTCGGGTAATCATGGGACTAGTTCTGATGTTTACTTGTTGAACTTGAGGTGATTTTGAGTTAGAAATTGAGTTTTGAACTTTTGAAAGCTTAGTCTGAATGTTAATGGCGTTTTTCATTTAAGGGCTCGATTTTTATTTCTGTTACATAAGGATGGTAATATTTATGGTATTTATGCGCCCTGTGAAGTTTGGAGTGATTTGGATAAGTTTTGGTTGTGTTTTGGTGAGTGCGAAAATTGAGATTTTCGAGTTTTATAGTTTTTAGAAATTCCTAAGAGATCAGAAATCGTATTTTTGTCATAACTTTTGATTCGGGTGTCCGTTTTGGACATTTTATATACCGTTTTGAAGCTTGTGACGAGCTCTACAATATGGTGTATGTTTTAGAGCCAAAATATAAATTTTATTTTAGTGTATTTATACCGCGGGATTTGGTAGAAAACTCTAGATTGTCTTATGTGAATATTAAGTAGTGTTTTGGGGTTAAACACTTATTGGTTTACCATTGTTGTGACATAGAGCCGAGATCATGGGGAATAGTTCTCCACTTGGGTTGGCCGAAATGTATGAACCTGGATTAAAGGTAAGAAAGTATATTGTATTGCATAGTACGTTGTATGTAATACAATTAGTATCGTTATAAATTGATTAATATTGAGACATACTTAATATTGTTATATAATGAAAAGATTGATTGGTTGAGTATCGATAATGTGATGATATTATGCATGTGATATATGGGCTCACTTGATCAGGTGATACAATTTTCCTAGCGACGTACTGGGCGTAAGGACGGGTGTCAGTGATATATGATGAGTACCGAGCGTAGGTATGGGCTCACTTGATTAGGTGATGCGATCCTCATAACGACGTGTAGATACGGCGTCAGTGATATGAAAATTGCCAGGTTATGGCATAAAATGAAATCGTTGTAGGATTTCCTCCTGGCAACGTGTAGATTCGGACGTCAGTGACATATGATAAGTACCGGGCATAGGTACGGGCTCGTCTGATTAGGCGATGCGATATATTGGTGCCAAAGTGTGGCACGTGCTCACCTGATTAAGTGATGCAATTATATGATATATGGGTGCGGTTTTTGGCACAGGCTCACCTGATTAGGTGATGCAACTATGCGATATATGGATGCCAGGCTATGGTACGGGCTTGCCTGATTATGCAATGCAATATAGGATTATCCTATTTAAGCATCGACTTGCTTGATTAGGCAACGTGATGTTATGAAGATGGTTACATTATGAGGTAACATATATATATAATTTATTTGATTTAATGAATACGAATTCTATTATTGGTGTAATAATTTTGTATTACCAAATATATGTATACTGATGTTTATTCATGGCAGATGCCAGTAGTAATTTGGATTTCATCTTATGAGAAATGTGTGATTGCTTGATTCTTATTGTATATAAATGACAATATTCGAATGATAAACTGTATGATTATTATTATTACTTTTCTTGCTGAGTTCTTGTGACTCGCGGGTGCTATGTGGTGCAGGTAAAGGCAAATAAAAGCTTGATTAACCATGAAGTGACAGTCTTCTCCAACAATGTACATATTGACCTCACCGGCCTGTGCACCGAGTTGCCAGGAGTTGTTTGGGCTGGCTGTATCTACTGTGTACTTTGATTTTGTGTTTAAATGGTTGTCGTATATATTTCTTTAGCAAAAATTTTTATAACAGGGATTCCCAGAACACAAATTTTTATGCCATTTTAACGTCCGTTTTTAGTGTTTTACTATGGTCAAGTTTTTAATATTATATCGGTTTTTAATAATCAATTAATCCATTAGTATTAAAATAGTTTGTAAAATCACACACGTGGCGTCCCTATAGATTAGGGCGTTACAATCAAAAACTTAGAATTTTTCACCCATAGTATCTTACAACTCTAAAATTCATGCTAAATCCATAAAATTCATCTTATTTAGCATGTTTTCTCTCATTTCAACCCACATGATGTATTCTACCATTAAAACTTGAAACAAGAATAAAACAAGCGTAAACCTGAATAATAAAGCATAAAAATACTAAAACACAAACAAAATAGACTCTAAAAATACATAAAGATAAACTTAACAAATTTCCTCAAACTTAACCTTTACTTGCCCTAGGGCTGAGCATAAAATCCAAAAAACCGAAAAAACTGTTCAAATCAACCTACCGAACACCGCCAAAACTGAAACCGCCGAAATCGAAAACTTGAAAAACCGCCAACAGTTTAAACCGCCAGTAGATGGTCGGTTTTTTTTTTTTTTTGTAACAAACCAACCAAATAAACCAAAACCGACCATTATTTTTTTTTATATATATATTTATTTTATACATCATATAATATAGATATTTATACGAGTATGGAGGTTAGATTTAAATCAAGGAAGATCAATAGATCATACTTCCTGTTCTAATGGGGTCTGACGTTTGTGAGATATGGAGACTAGTTCTATTTTATTTATCTTTTTTTCCTTTTCAGCTTGATTCTTTTTGCTATAATGTTTCACCCATGAGTTAGCTTGAACTATTTTATTATGAATGTGGTAGTTATATCATATGCAATGATTGCAATAACATTTTATCTTATAAATATAAACTCTTGACATTACTTTTTTTTTTGAGATAAGACATTACTCATTTTATGTCTAAATATGCTCACATTCATTGTTTTTATTTTCTCAGTTCTATTATTTTATTTTTGGTGATCAACATTTGTTATTACTGTACTCATCATAACGTATTACAAGTTCATGCATGTAACATGTACAAAGTACCTCAAATAATTTTTTAGTTATTATAACCACCCATAGGTAAAGCATCTTATTGTAAAATCTTGGTTGACAGCAATTCAATGAAGCTTCTATAAAAAAAAAAATTGACAACAAATAAAAAAACCTTATTTTATATATATTTTTTTTAAAAAAAGTTCGGTTTTAGGCGGTTTGAACCGACCAAACCGCAGTTTACATCGGTCGGTTCTAAGGAAGTTTTGGATTGGTCAGTCAGTTTTCGGATTGCACCAATCCGGACCGAAAACTGAAATTTGGATTTTTATATGGAAAAAAACCGACTAAACCGACCGATGCTCAACCCTAACTTGCCCTCGAGTAAAGGCCAAGTTAAACTGACAAAAACAAACACAACAACGAACAAGTTAAGCCACCATTACCATTTACACTTACTTTGCCATTACTCGTGAAATTCCAATTGTAATATTAACCAAATTTCAGCCTAACCACTTCAAAATTTAACCTTATTGCTCAATTAAGGAAATTAACAATATAATTCACAAATGACCACAATAATTAGACTCCACTGCATATGCTCAACTCAAACTAAACAGATCCACAGACCAATTTTTAATATACTTGCATCACTGAACTTCTTCACTAATGTCAATAACGCAAGATTTGAAATCGAAAGGACTTTCACGGGTTATAACACTAGGCTTATGTAAGGGTAGATGAAAATATCATTTAGGCTCAGCCATACCATAAGATTTACATTCCAATCAAGCCACCTCACAAAGCACTCAAATACCACCCCAATCCTCTTTCTTTGCAACAAATGAGAGATTCATTTACTAAATTTTGCAACAACACGATTTCTATTTTTCTTTTTTTATATTGAAGTCGTGAAGTTGCAACTCATAAACTTTTTATATTCTCTCATTTTTTTTATTTCCCACATATCACATCTAAATTACCCCATTACAATTTTTCTCCATACTTATTCTAAGCTTATGGTATAGTTAGGGATAAGTAAAAATAATAACTGAGTTATTTCTAGCTCAACAAATACATGTACAAATAAAAATAACAGTTTATAGCTCAAAAAGGGCATATAAGGAATAAACATACAAAGGTGGGCTTGAAAGGCACAAACGTTCTAAACAAATCAGCTAAATTGTTTTTCAAAGCATATGTCATCAAGAATTTCGCCTCAAAAGCCAAATAATACAAGTTCTTTCCAATTCTAATGAACAAACCACATCCCTAGTCAAGCATATAAAATAGAATTCAAATATTACATTTGCAAAACATATTATCAATTTTCCACAAAAGTTGCAATCAAACTCTAAAATGGTTAAGCCAAGCACACAGTTATTAACAAAATTATTTTATAAGTAAAGATAAAGAGACAAGAGTAATAGCTTAACAATTTACACTAAACAAAAACAAGACAACAAAAATTAAATAAAATAAACAACAAATAAAAGTAATACTTTATAAGCCCTCCCCGAACTAAAGATACGCATCATCTCTAACGTGATAATGAATTACAAAGGAAGATGACTTACCTCAAGCCACATCAGTATGGCGGTGGATGGTGTGGTGGTAAGACCTTTCAATATGTTGAACCCTCAAAGTAGTGTCTCTGCTCTACCTTTTTTCTCATTTTTTATTTATTTATTTATTTATTTTTTTAACATATTGCACGATTCAAGAATTACAACTAAACAACAATAATATTATAGAAAAAAAAGAGTAAAATAAAAACAAAAATGAAAAGGAATTCAACAAACAAATAGAAACTCATACCGAAAATAACATTGAGTTGCCTCCCAAAAGCGCTTACTTTAACGTCTTTAGCTAGACACTCACTCCTTTTCACCACTCAACTCGGATCAAGTCCACCCTGTGCATCCTTGAGAGCCATAATATCATAAGTAGAAGTTCGTCTTGTACCATTGAGAATATTGCAACATCCCGAATGTCATCAAAACCCTCAAACTTTTCATAAAACAATGACTTCACACGACGCTACACAAAATAAAGTCATTCATTGGTCTTCTTTTTTTTTTCTCTCTCTTTTAATGTCAGACCAACATCCACCACATCAACTCTAAAATAAGTCACAATATCAGTAGCTGCAAAAATATTAAATGTTACCTCTTCGTTTTGCACTCCCAGCTTCAATTCTCACTTTTGTACATCAATCACTACTCTCCATATGGCTAAGAATGACCTCCTTAATATAATTAGGATATTTGCATCTTCCTCCATGTCAAAATAATAAATTCAGTAGGAAAGATAAATTTACCAACCTTTACCAGGACATCCTCAATCACTCCCCTAGGATACTTAACCGAGCGATTCGCCATTTGCAAGGAGATGGTTGTAGGGCGAGCTTTTCCCAATTTTAACTTTTGAAAAACTGATAGAGGCATTAAATTCGCATTAGCCCCCAAATCACACAAGACTTTTATTTCAACTGAGCCTCCTATAGATCATGGAATATTAAAACTACCTGGATCTTTGAGCTTTAGAGGTAGTTTCTTTTGCAAGATAGCATTATACTCCTCAGTAAGTGCTACCGTCCCATAGTCCTTCAATCTCCTTTTCTTTAATAAGATTTCCTTCATAAACTTCACATAACTTGGTATTTGTTCAAGTGCCTCGACAAAAGGTATGTTAATGTGAAGCTTTCAAAAAAAAAAATATTAAGAAACTTTGAAAACTGCTTGTCAAGTGTCTTCTTTTGAAGTCGTTGAGGATATGAAATCTTGATGTGGTGTTCATAACTAATATGTGGCTGCTTTTTCTCAAGGTTCTCAGTAACCTTTTCTTCAACTAAACCATCATCCTTAACCTCAACCTTTGGTGAATGAATAGACTTCTTGATTGACTCTTCTAACTCTTTACCACTCCTTAGAGTGATTACTTTGCACTGATCTTTAGGATTCACCTCTTTGTTACTTGGAAAATTTCCTTGAGGTTTATTTTAAAGAAGATTGGTCAACTGTCCGACTTGTGTCTCAAGATTTCGAATCGATGCTCTGATCTCAGTCATGAACTAAGTTTGCATATTGGTGAGAGTTAACAAAGAAGCTTTTAAATCAATTATTGGAGCAGGTGGAGCTTGTAAATTTTACTGCTGAGAAGTAGAAGCTTAGTTTTGATTCTAAAATTGAGGTTGTTACCCTAGATTATTTCTCCATCCATTATTAAACAAATTGAATAAATGATTGTTGAACTACCTCTGAAAATTGGCTATGGCTTGAACTTGAGCAGGAAACATCAAAATGTTATCAATTGATGACCTCCACAAATTTTACACCCAGATTGAGCTTGGATAGCATTAACAACTACAGTTGTCTGCTGTAACTTTTTAGTGATAGTTGCAACCTGAGCAGTCAACGCAGTAATCGCATCTAATTCATACATTCCAACTGTTTTCTTCTTCCTAGATGCTCTCTCATAAGACCACTGATGATTATTCATAGCCATATCTTCTAGAAGTTCATAGGCTCCAGTTGCACTCTTACTCATGAATGTTTCTCCAGCAACAACATCAATAATAGTTCTAGTTGTGGGACACAAACCATTATAGAAGCTTTGAACTAACATCCACTTCTAAATGTCGGTGTGGACATTTCCTCACCAGTTCCTTAAATCGCTCCCAAGCTTCATATACCGATTCTCCACCATTCTGGCAAAAATTATTAATTTTTCTCCTTAGTTTAACAACTTTAGATGGAGGAAAATTTAGACAAGAATTTTTGAGCCAAATCTTGCTAGGTAACAATAGAATTTGCTTGCAAAGAACTAAACCAACTTTTTCTTCTGTCCCTCAAAGAAAATTAGAAAGGCCTCAGTTTAATTGCATCATCACTCACCCCATTGTATTTAAAAATATCATAAAGCTCCAAAAAATTAGATAGACGAGCACGAGCATCTTCAGTAGACGATCCACTAAACTGAATAGAAGATTGCACAATTTGTAAAATAGCTAGATTGATTTCAAAATTATTGGCTTCAACCCTTGGTGGTCTTATACAGTTTTGTACCTTCGTCAGAGTGGGCAGTACATAGTCTCTCAAGCTCCTTTCAACATTATTCTGAGCCTGACCCCTTTGTATAACTGTAGGAATGAGATCATTCCTGTGATCCCCATCATTTTGTGCCATCACCACAGACTTCTAGTTTTTCCTCTTATTCTTTCTATTTTGCTTACAAGACTTCTCAATCTACGGACTCAAATGAACAAGATTGTTGGCTCCTCTTTTGTTACGCATATAAAAACTTCACCTCAGATAGGCAAGAAGAGCAACTAAACAAGTTAGAAATAAGAGAAAAATAAATTAAATTAGAATAAAGATTAATTAGACTAATATTGATAATTTTTTAGTCTTCAACAACGGCACCAAAAACTTGTTGTAAAATTTTTTCTATGCAAGTGCACACAGTCATAATTTATAATAAAATTAGTAAAACTAAGTATCGTCCTTAAGGACTGAGTTACCAATTACCAGTCAATCATTTTTTTATTTCTATTTGATCAAATAATATTCAAAATTTTCAAATAAATAAATTAAAAGCAATTGAAATAAAAATATTAATAAAATAACAATGAGAAAGACATTAGGACAATTATGATCATCTACTATCCACTCTTTTACTTTATAATGAAAGAACTCAAATTCTCTTCTTCTTATTCAATACAAGTTTCAAAATAGTTCATAATCTGGTTAAGATTTACAAACTCAATCTAAATGATAACTCCTTATATTTCTATGGCAAGTTAAATCATTAAGAAGGCATTAAACATCCAAACAACCAAAGCATATCAAATTTCACTTTTCAAATTTTAATTTGATTCATGAATAACAATTATAAATGGACAGTAAATAATTACAAAGTTAAAACATATTGTAATGAATTGAATAAGATATGAAGAAGAAAATAACTACTGCATTAATCCATAAAAGAGGTTTAAGAGAATCACATAACATCTCTAAAAGAGATTTAGCCAATAACAAGCATCTTAAACATCTGACGATTAAATTAAAAATATAAAAGATGAAGAGGATGAGAAAGAACACTAATTGGAGTCCTCCAATGGTGTTTTCTATGCTTTCAGTTGTCCTCCCCTACCCCCAATGTCCAAAAAAAAAATCATAAAAATCTAGTCTCCACTCATTTTTAGGTCGAATCAGGAGAGTTGCCAAAAATAGCCAAGAGTCGTGACCTTTGATAGAGAGTCGTGACTCTTGAATTTTTAAAAAGACGAGGTTTTTTTAATTTTTCTAAAGCTCAGGACTTCCAAGGGAAGGTCACAGCTTTTGCTCAATTTTAAAAAACTGTTGTAATTCTGAAATCCTACTGCGATGATTGATAGTGTTTTGATCATAAATCTCTCGATATAGTTCGGAATTGGACGATTCAAGATGTTTTAAAAAGCTAAAAGAGAGATCTAGAACTTTTCATTCAGAATGTTTTTCCTGGAAAACGAATCCTAGTCAAAAATTAGCCTGAAGCTTCAGATTTTATTTTCGATCACAAACGAAGCTGTTGAGCATCAAAAACTTGAATTTTTCACTCATTGTATCTTACAATTCCAAACTTCATGGTAAATCCATAACATTCATCTTATTTAGAATGTTTTCTCTTATTTCAACCTATATTATGTATCTTATCATTAAAACTTGAAACAAGAATAAAATAAGCGTAAACTTGAATAATAAAACATAACATACTAAAAATACATACTAAAATAGAATCTAAAAATGTATAAAATTTAAACCTAACAACATGTCAGCCACTATAGTTTCTAGCCTTTGGTTCTTCCAACGGAGGTCATTTATCTCCTCTTCATAGTGGTGAGTTAAGAAGTTTGAGCTCACCGAGTACACTCGCTTCTCCTTTCTAGGTCCACATCTTGAAGTATCAAGGTCTTATGGTACAAATGGTGGAGGGTGTCGCACTGGAGATGGCCTTCTTAGTGGTTGAATGCTTCCATTGACGGGGTTAGCCATCAATGTTATCATCAAGTCATGTTGTGTTGGGGGCTCTATTTGAGCATTGGGATTGTGGTTCACACTTTGGTTATTCTCCCTATAGTCTTCTCTGACGACGAGAGGTAGAGGTTCTCTTATGATAGTGGCCAGCTGGTTGTCATCTAAGTAAAATCCATTTTCTTGGAGATGTTGTGAACGTCTACGCATGGTGGCTAGTTAATACTCAAGGAAATACATAGCTATGGATTTGCCTTCCCACATACGACACCAAACTTTTGATGGTAAAAACTCGTCAACAAGATAATTATAAACAAGCAAATGCTAAGAACTTGAGCAAATATGTTTTAGAAAGTTAAAGAACTCAAATGACAAATATGACACTCTTCTATTGATCCTCCAAGCTCTCTTACAAATAATTTTCCAACCCATTCTTCAATGGAAGAGAAGGGTATTTATAGGGAGCTCTAATGGCTCCAAAATACAAGTGGTCCCAAAAGTTGGGGGACAAAATTTCTTTTGTACCATGAAGATCAGCGCGTTAGAGGGGTAGTGGAGAAGTGGTGGTTTGGTGTTAGTTCGTACCCCGAGTGGGACAAAAGGGGGTATTTCTACTACTTGTACCTTCATACATATCGTACGTTTGTTCCCTTCTCAGAGTTCCCACATCATTAAAATCTAGTTAAGTGTTGACACCATGAGACATGAGCCTTGTTGTTTAGACTTAGTAAGAATTTTCTCCGCAATCCCTTTGGTGGTCCCTCCATTGTAACATATACTCTAAGCGGTATTGGTCTTTTGTGTAGAGCAAGTGGTATTGGATGGTAACTAGGGGAGTGAGTGGGAGGATAATGGTAAAAATAGAGATGGAGAGAGGTAAAAAGGAGAGATAAAGATATAGAGAGATATGGAGAGGGGAGTGTGAGGGAGCGAGGAGCTCCCTTTGGGTGTGTAAGTAAGGAGGGAGCGGGGAGAAGAGAGCAAAGAAAAAGAAGAGAGGAGTGGGGAGAAGGAGAAGATAGGAGAGACGAGCAGGGAGAAGGAGAAGATAGGAGAGAGCGGGGAGAAAGAGAGGAGAGTGAGGAGAGAAGGGAGAGCATTGAGAAGGAGGAGAAGAGAGGAGCAGGGAAAAGGAGGTGTATGCTGTGAAGAGCTCCTCATGCGAGGAGCTCCACCCACGGGTACCTTCTTCGGGGCGTGCCTTTTTTTTATTATCTTTATGCGCTTTTATTAAGTGCATTTTGAGATTTTTCCTCCTTATTATTATGTAATTTCTAGAAAATATACTTCGTAAATTTTTGGGATCAGCAATTATAATCTTAAGATTCGTTTGGTATGCCGTATTACACTGTATTGTATTGTATAGTATTATATTGAATTGTATTTTATGCAATATTTTTATGTAAAAGTATATGAGGTATTAATTTTTATGGTCACATAAATATATAATATTTTAGTATAAATTAAAATTTAACATAGTATTATATAAAAATATGATATATACTCTAATTTAATATAGGCTAATTAGTAATTTTTCCCTCCGAACTTTGACATGTACTAAATCGTGCCCCCTAAACTTTTTTGGCCGTTAGAAATTCCCCCCGAACTATTGAGATTGTTAAATTTAAGGACTTTTGTCTAATTTCATTCAATTTTACTGTTTCAGTGATTGTTTATGTACAAAATCATGCTCCCAGACTTTGATATCTACCAAATCTTGCCCCTCAAACTTTGATATGTACTAAATCATGCCCCTTGAACTTTCATCCATGTTAGAATTTTTTACTAAAATTAGACAAAAGTCCTTAAATTTAAAACAATCTCAATAGTTCGAGGGGAATTTTTAACGGCCAAAAAAGTTCAGGGGGCACGATTTAGTACATGTCAAAGTTCGGGGGGAAAAATTACTAATTAGCCTTTAATATAATACAATACAATACAATATAATACGATCTAATACGGCTTTCCAAACGAGCCCTTAATATTTTTATTAAGATAATATATATTATAGTTATTCAAGACATTCTACAAACTTTTGAGAAGTTCTAAATAATTTACAATATAAAAAATATGGTTCAAATAATTTATTTCACACATATAAAATAAAAGAGATTGTGCAACAATTTGTTTTTACATTATTTTTAGAGTATCAATTTTTCTTGAATTCCTCAATATATCTTAAATAATTATATTTTACATTATCACATAAAAAATATTAAAATTAAAACAATTTAGATATCAAAAACACGAAAGATGTGCATTGGGAGGGTGCACTATAAAATTTCTCAAAAATATATAATGGGATTTATTTTTTATGTGCAAGAAAAATTTAGCACAACATAAACAATAAAATGAAAAAAATGGAAAATTATTACTTATTTCCAAGTAATTTGCTCTCGAGTAGGTTATTAAGCTAATTCATAAGTAAAATATATTTTTATTTTAATGGTATGAATCAACTTAACCATTAAAGCTAAAGTATTTATTGTAAATTATTCTCTAATTAATTAAGAACATATAATTTAATTAATAAATTATTTATTTTTTCTCTAGCAAAAAAGGCCGCCACTCTCATTTTTATATGGGTTGCCCTTGATTTGGAGTAATTTAGAATTTTTATTAAAAAATAAATCCAAAGTATGGTTTTCAAGTTTAACATTAATCCAAGTTATTTATTTATTTTTTAAAAATTATATTTTATTGTTATTTTTCTTTTTAATAAATAGAGAGGAAATAAATTGAGAGGTTTATCTACAAGAGCGGAGAACACACTGCCATGCTCTCTAAACCCTTCTCTTCTTGCTCCAAAGCTCCCGAAAAATGCTTCTCCAAACTTGTCTGCAAAACCCCAATGTCTCATCAGTCTCCCTCTCCTCTTCCCTCTCCTACTCTCGTTCTCTCCCATCTCGAAATCCCACTTGTGCCCTTCGCCAATCCCTAAACTATCACAGCTTTTCACTCACCTGCTCCTCCATATCCCAAGTCCAAAGCTCCACTGCCAACTTTGAGCGTCGCCCACCAGTGAAATGGATCGGCATATACAAGAGGATTTCTTATATGGAGAATCCTGAACTTGGTTCTGGGAGTGTTTTGAACCAGTGGGAGAAGGAGCAAAAATTAATCTCTAAAGGGGATCTTTGTAGGGTCATCAAAGAGTTGAGGAAATACAAGAGTTTTGAGCGAGCTCTTGAGGTAATAACGAGAATGAGATTCTTTATTCTTGCGTTTATTTTTAATGGGTATCTGCTATTTTTACATGGGATGTGTCTAGATTTAATGGGGTATTTTTTTTTTCTTTTTGACATAAAATGTTTGTTCAAGTACTCAAGTGAGCTTATAAGTATGATGTTATGCTATTTTTATGTTCATAATCTTGAGAATCTTCATGTTGAGTTTTATTTTGTGTCTTGAGATGAGTTTAATTTTGCTTAATGAAGAAAGGCTAAGCTTGGTTTGATATGGTTTGATTGTTTGGGTTAGCTTGATTAGTTGGGATTGAGATGTTTTAATCTCTTTGAAAAAAGGTGGCTGCTAATTTGGATGTGGGCGAAATTGGTAAACGAGTAAATTGAAATTGATAGAGGATGGAAGCTTGAAAGTGTAATTACCAATGTCTGTTGTTATTCATGTTGTAAAAGAGAGAAAGAAACTGTACTACATGAATTATTAAATGTATTATTGAAGAATCAAAATAAAGTATGTATGACATAGAAAATTTTCAGTTATAGTTGCTCTTCCTGATACTTTGATTCTTGTGTACTTGTTTATCTCTATCTATCACTTGCCATATTTTCAGCTCTAAACTTCTTGTGCTGTGCAGGTCTATGACTGGATGAACAGTCGAGCAGATAGGTTTAGATTATCCTCTAGTGATGTAGCAATTCGATTAGATTTAATAGCAAAAGTTCGTGGAATTGACGCAGCAGAAAGTTTATTTTTAAGTCTCTCGGAAACCTCAAAGGACAAGAGGATGTATGGCGCTTTGCTCAATGTCTATGCTCGGGCTAAAATGAAAGAAAAGGCAGAATCTTTGTTTGATCAAATGAGAACATTAGGTCATGCCTCACATTCCATTCCCTTTAATGTGATGATGACACTTTATATGAACCTCAAGGAATATGAGAAGGTTGAGTTTTTGGTTACTGAAATGGTGAAGAAAAACATTCGGTTAGATATTTACTCCTATAACATTTGGTTATCCTGTTGTGGATCACAAGGATCTGCCGAGAAGATGGAGGAAGTATTTGAACAGCTGACAAAAGATAAGGCCCTTCTTCCCAACTGGACTACATTTAGTACAATGGCTACAATGTATATCAAGATGGGGCAGTTCGGGAAGGCTGAGGAGTATTTGAAGGAGCTTGAGAATAAAATTACAGGGCAGAATCGGATTCCTTATCACTATCTTTTAAGTCTTTATGGTAGTGTTGGTAACAAGGACGAGATTTATAGGGTGTGGAATGTTTATAAATCAATATTTCCCAAAGTCCCAAATTTGGCCTACCAATCAATTATCTCTTCTCTTCTCAGAATAGGTGATATTGAAGGGGCAGAAAAGATCTATGAGGAATGGTTACTGGTCAAGTCATATTATGACCCCAGAATAGCAAATCTGTTCATGGTTTATTATACTAAAAACAGAAATTTGGAAAAAGCTTTAAGTTTTGTTGACCGCGTTGTTGAAGTAGGAGGAAAACCCAATTCAGGCACATGGGAGACTCTTGCTGAGGGGCATGCTGGAGTGAAGAAAATTCCCGAGGCTTTGACTTACTGGAAAAAAGCTTTTGCAGCCGATGGTTCGAACAACTGGAGGCCCAAACCTGTCTACGTATCTGCTTTTCTCGATCTATGTGAGCAAGAAAGTGATCTCGAAAGCAAAGAAGTTTTGGTTAGATTGATGAGGGATTCAGGCTATTTAGGAGGTGAGTGGTATGCATCGATTGCCGGCTTATCACTGGACGCTAACAATGACAATGAAGTAGCATTTGAGGAAGGTAGTTTCAATACCGATGACAATGATGACAAAGATAATGAGTCTGAAATGGTTCTCAACCAATTACAGGGTAACCAATGAAATGATTAGTACTTTTTGGCTCCTTCAAAAAAATTCTTTTCCGGATCATTTCAAGGATACCAAGATGCATTCTTTGAAGTTTCAAAGAGCTGTCACCTTTTTTAATAATGGTAACTTGGCACCTGGGTTACATTCTGCTTGTAGAATCCCCTGGCCAGGTATGTGAAAAGTGATGAAGCGCCAGCTGGTGTAGTGTAGTTGTTACACAATTTTATTTGCAGAATCAATTCCAATTCTTATTTTAAGCTATTTTAGAAACAATTCCTTCAATCTGTAGTGTTTGGCTATTGGTTGTTTACTTATGTCAAAAATAGGGTCGTTAGTTTTTCCTTTTTTCTATTGTTCAAATAATCATATTATAAAGAGGATAGATTGTTATCCGTCGACGTGGATAACAATACCCAAGCCACCCACTGCTGATTCTCATCCACCCACCGATTTGATAACAATACTCAATTGTGTGAATATTGAGTGGGCTCTCTACGATGTCTAACGACATGTTTGTGACGTTATGATTTTTTGAAGTTTCTGTCTATTTTGGTTTATATGTTTGGATAATTTTGTTAGCTTTTTGCATTTTTTCGATTTGTTGCGATATTGTGCGATATTTTACAATATCACTAATGATAAAATAGTTATTGTTACACGTCGCCAACAATGTCACAAGACATTGATAAAATGCAAAAAAAACCGAAAATACTCCAAACAAATAAACCAAACAGTCATAAACCTCAAGAAATCATGCTGCAAACATGTTAGACATTGCAGTGAGCCCCAAAGTGCATTTTTTTGTTGTTGATATCACAAATTGTGTCGCTAACATTATTATTTGCGATATTTTGCAATTTTATTCAACATTTTTTATAAATATTTTGCGATGCAAGATTAAAATTTAGTGAAATGTGGTTAAACATCATGAGTGACCTTTGAGTGACACTATCATCACAAAATATTGTAAACAACATTGCAAAACATCATTAATTATCTAACACAACATATTACAAGGCTATATCGCCACACGTCAACAAATGTTGTGAAACATCATCATTAATCTCTGACTAGCACTAGTATCAAACCAAATGCAATTAAATCTAACAACAATTAGTAAAGAAATTACATACTTATTTTTTTTGCAAGGATTTGGTTCCTAAATGGCAGTTTCAATAGTTCCCTTAGTGCAAGTTCGGTGTGTGTATAAGTGACGAAGGGAGCTCCGACGAGGGTGGTCCGACAAGGTGATTGTGTGTGGGTGTGGTGTGGTTGTGGCCTTCCTACAGAAAAAGAAGAAAGACAAGAGAGGGATTAGTTTTTAATTATAGAAGGGTATAATTGGATTAAAAAATTATTACTAGCGTATCCTTTCAATGTGTTATATAAGTAGTGTATTAAGAGACCATTCACACTATTTAAGCATGGTATATTAAATTTCCCTAATATAATCCAATTCCTCTTAAGCTCAAATTTTGTCCAAACATGGGATTAGATAACTTAGTCCAATCTTAAATAATTATCTCATGTACCAATCATGCCCTATATATCTATGTAAGAATCTATATTTTATGAATTCACTTTAGGACATTATTGTATGATAATCCTTCAAATTATTTGTTCAGCCCAAATATTTCAACCTATGAATATTTGGGATAAATTGAAAAATACTTTTTTCTTGTATCCATTAATCAAAAATACTTTCATATTATTTTTTTATTAAAATATACTAATTTTTTGAGTGGATTTCCTAATATACCCTCACTCTACTTAAGTCTAGCATATAATTTACATTAACATAAGGGGTCTAATGGAATCCATAAAAGTGAGTATATCTAAAAAAATATAAAAATAAAGATAAAAGTTAACATAAGGGGTCTAATGTAATTTTCTTTGAATATTCCCTAATTAAGAAAAAGCCCACCAAAGTCCAAGATCGAAACACCCAATTCCATTTAAAAGAATAATCGACAACATTCGTCCAGGGCTCAAGAGTTAGCTTGGAGATAGAAAACTAACAAAGTTGAGATTTGCTGACGTCATCAGTCTATGTGAGTATCTCTTAAATGGATTTGAGTGGGAAATTCAGCTAGGGGCACCAAGTGGGAATGTGCCAACCACTAAATCAGTTAGTTTAATTGATTACAGTTGTTTCCCTCCAAATTCTCACTATAAATGGAGAAAGAAGTCTAAGAAAAAGGGTTAATTCCCTCACTTTGATGATTTTTGTTTAATTCTCTCTACGTTCTCTTCTAAAATCTATGTCACAATTCATTGACTTGATCGACAAAGAGTTATTTGCAGGATATCCTTTGAAGTCTTTGAAGAATCCAATCAAAAAAGACAATCGAAATGGGAGAGGTTGACCGTGAGAAATAGTGAGAGAGTCATTGCGTTACTACTTTTAATGACTTACCTGAGCAAATTTTCAACATCAACAATTGACGTTGTCTATGAAAATTTCTTCAAGATCAATTGGAGATAAGTCTTAATTTGCTCCATATAATTGTACGAAGTAGTTGGAAAGAATCACAAAATTCGAATGCAAAAGTATCATGGCGCTGAAACCTACTAAGCCTATACGGTAGAGAGGATGACACAAATGCAGAAGTTGTTGGTTGAGGCACACACTACGATTAAAGAGTTGACAGAGAAATAGAAATCAACAAATGCGAGAGTGGTCGATCTATAGAAAGACATTTGGCAAAGATCTGTAAGGATCAAAGACTTAGGGCTGGTTAATAATAACAATTCAAAAGATTATTAGTACTTGCTTTAGAGCTACCTGTCCTGCAGTAGAGGTGAGAATCATGAAATAGCACTCGTAAGGCTTAAAAAAGCTTTGTAGGCTTCAAATTGTGCCGACAAAGACTCATAGATAATAATGTTTTTTGTTAGTGTCTTACCAATATCACCAAGAAATTTAGTTTGTACCAATGCTTAAAGACTATGCCAAAAATAATGCCGTTGAAATAATTTAACGAGCGATGGCAGGCAACAAGGGCAAACATGGCAACACAGAGTGGATCTTTGTTAACGGCGCCCATGCATGTGAACATCTCTTTTGTTGGTGCTGTTGGGGTAACAACCTAAGTCCCACATTGAAAGAATAGACAAGAGTTGTCTTGGATATAAGTGTTCCACCTTCTCCATTAGTATGAGGCCTTTTGGGAAGGTGCCCAAAAATAAAACTGTGAGGGCTTAAGCTCGAAGCAGACAATATCATACTAATGTGAGAGTCAAGGTGAGGTAGCGGCCTAACAAGGTGGAAGAGCGAGGCCCAACAAGTGGTATCAGAGCCAAAGGTTTAAGAGCACTGGGATAGTGGGCTGCATTTGCGATGTGTTGAAGAAACCCTCAATGTGATGACCTCGCGATTGAAGATCTATATGGTGCCTTGTATCGAAAGTCTATATGATATTGAGGTAGTTAGGTGGCGTATCCCGTTGATGATTACAGCGGTACAAGATGGAGATCAGTGTTAGGACCTGTGTCGAAAGTCTTCCTGGAAAAGGTATTGGTCAGGCGGCGAGTTCCCTTGGTGATAGCAACGGCATAAGGTGGTTTTGCTGGAGGGGAGACCACAAGTATGTGGTCCTTAGTTTGAGGAGAGGATTGTTGGGGTATCAACCCAAGTCCCACATTGGAAGAATAGACAAGAGTTGTCTTGGATATAAGTGTTCCACCTTCTCCATTAGTATGAGGCTTTTCGGGAAGGTGCCCAAAAACAAAACCGTGAGGGCTTAGGCTCGAAGCGGACAATATCATACTAATGTGAGAGTCAAGGTGAGGTAGTGGCCCAACAAGGTGGAAGAGCGAGGCCCAACAAGTGCCAACAAAGGGTTCCTATATTGGTGCCATTAGAAGCCTGGTAAAAACCTTATTAACATTCGATTAGATATATTTAGCGCCATGATGTCAATGCATCAGTTGTTGAAGAAACAAAGTTGTTTGGGAGATTTGATGTTAACACGGTATCCTTCCCCCTGGCAGAAGGATCTTGAGGATT
Source organism: Cannabis sativa (assembly GCF_029168945.1). NCBI lineage: Eukaryota > Viridiplantae > Streptophyta > Magnoliopsida > Rosales > Cannabaceae > Cannabis > Cannabis sativa. Next base: position 37,539,213 of record NC_083610.1, on the reverse strand, counting down.
GGTGTTCAATGCATTTGCATTTTCAGTCCCATTGGTAGTCGATGGAGGCTCTAGAGGATTGGGTTGAGTGAGCGTCTTGCCTGGTTCACAAGTAGTCTTTTGTTCTCTTTCTATAGACAGGCTAGCGTTCGTTTTTTCATGCTTCACAGTCAATGTCTTAAACATGGCGTGTACCTCAACCATTAACTTTTATATTTGTGTCATTGTCTATGCCATATTGGTCCCATTGTTAGTCAATTTTGGTGGCATGATGCTTTTGCGTTTGCATCTTGCAATTTTGTATCTAGTAAATTTGTACAATTATTTGGTGTAAATTAGGACTTACCTCCAATTGTTTTTGCGCCAATTGTTGATACTACAAATTGAGAGGTCAAGTTAATAAAAATAGTAACTCAACAACTCTCTCATTATTTCTCTTGGTTAACCTCTCTTCTTCCGATTGGATTCTTCAAAGGATTCGGGGGATGTCTTGCTCAAATTGTAACATGAATTTTAGTTAGGAATGTAGAAAGAATTAAATAAGGATTATTAAGTAAGGGAATTAACCCTTTTTCTTATGCTTCTTTCCCTATTTATATATACGGTGGTTGGAAAATATCTACTTGATGCTCGTAATGAATCTCTTGCTCAATCCATATAAGAGATACTCACATAGATGACATTAGTAGGGTCTACTCTTGCTCATGCAGATTGATGATGTCATCAGAGCTCAACTCTTCTAATTTCCTAGTTTTGAGCTTGCTCTTGTGCCCTGAAAAGACGGATGCCTTCAATTATTCTTTTAAATGGAATCGTTGAGTTTTACTCAGGCATTTTATTTATTAGGGGATATTCATGGATCGAAATATTTAGGCTTGGTGGGTTATTTTATTTTGACACTGGGGGACTTGACACCTCTCTTTATGAGAAAAATGTGTAGTAGTATGACTATTGTAGCACCCTAATGATTAGACACGTTATAATGATTTTTAATTACAATGCACACCTTTGCTAATCAAAGAGTTTTATCAAAAATTGTGACAAATTTAAACTTTTGAATAATATTAAACTTTTGTAATCATAAATATGTATAAGCTTAAATAAAAGGGTCGGGATCCCGTTTTTAAACTTATTTATATAATCAAAATAAACTTTATAAACATGTCGCACAACAACTACAAAATAAAATTCAAGTTGTCCTGAGACTGAACTCTCCAGGTCGTTCGTCCGGACATAATACAACCATCTCTAAGCTCTGGACTCATTGCTGCTCAGTCTTAGTCTTTCCTTTACCTATACATGCAAGCAATAACTGTGAGTCGATAGACTCAGTAAAAAAGCATATAACATACAATAATATTATCGACTTGTATTTAGGCGCTCATACATCTATCCACAAGACTTAACAGATGATTAAGAATGTTCTTAACAAAGGTACGACCTCTGTACCACATGCACTACGTACCGCTACTGTACTAGTGTTGGTAGGGTTTGAACCGTACCCCGATATCACTAAGTGTTGTACCACATGCACCACGTACCTAACTGTACTAGTGTTGGTAACACTGGATTGTACTCTTATACTTCATAGGTTCTACCACATGCACGCAGTACCGCTACTGCACTAGTGTTGGTAGTATATGAATCATATATCAACATGCATATAACATACATACACATATACATATATATTCCATGCTAGTCTTATCTTGTTTCCGAATTCAAGTGTGTCGGTCGACCTAAATAGAAAATCTTGCACTGAACGGAGGCCCTATGTCACAATCACATAAAACGGTAAACAACCTTCTAAAACCTTTTTGGGGATCTAAACTCAAAATTAAAAGTTTCCCTATCGATAAATAGCATGGCAAAGCCCTAAAATATTGAGGAAACATGAGAAAAACAACTAAACAGAGAAATTGCCTAAAAAATGGCAGGCCTTTTCTGTAAAAACGGTAGGCCATTTTTCTGGGTCTTTCCGAGTAAAAACGGTAGACCGTTTCTGCAGAAACGGTATGCCGTTTTTCACTGTAGAAAAACAAAGAACCTCCAAAACAACTCAAAACTCTCCATAATATCTGTAATCATCCATATGAATCATTTCCAAGTGACAGCATCGAAAATAACACAAAAATACACAATCCACCATAGTTGAGCCAAGTTGAAGTTCTTGAACTCAAACTTGCTCAACAACATAATTAGCCCTTAAATCTAACTCAATAAACCTAAAACAACTTAATTCAACATCAGAAAATATCCTCTAACTCCTAGGGTTCACACAAAACTTCTACACAATATTTGCATTTTTAAACCAAAGTGAAACTACCAAAAATCAATGAAAAAGGGTAGTATTAGGGCTTTACCTCAACTTGAGTCACACCAAATTCCTAGTTGAAATCTTAGAAAAGTAAGAAGAATCAACTGGTTCTCCTCTGGTTTTGGTTGAGCCGAGAGAGAGAGCAAGAACATGAATTTCTACTTTTGTCTTTCTTCTTTGTTTTTGATTAATCTTAGATAAATCAAGATAGTCTTAAATTAAATCCACTACTATAGCTAATGGCCAGCTCCCACCACTAAAAGGATTGGAACACCTATCACCAAAATATGAAATTCCAATTTTACCCTTGATTAAAGCTAAACTAATAAAATGGTTTAGGGGTAAAATGGTCCAAAACCATACCCTGCCTAATCCCGCTATTCTAAATATCAATTTATGAGTACCCCGATAAATGAAATGTTCTAATCTAACTCATGTGACTAAATTGGCTATCCGCTGCATTTTCCATCGTTACCGAGCAAAAATTATAAAAACTATAAATTTTACATATAACATAAATAATACACTTATAGTTTAATAAAATTTTCAGAATTGAAAAATTATAACTCTAATTCCTAATTCTGAAGATGAGACCCACAATAAATATAAACTCATGTATAATCATTAAATATCAATAATTAATATTAATTTCTTTTAATAATTCATAATCTAATTATATGGTTATTACAACTATATAGTATCTTGTTACAGAAGAATCAAATCAGTTAAAACTAACTAAGGTTTACTATAAAGGGAAAGATGTTGAGTTTTTGTTGAATTAACTCAACTGGTTAATATATATTATTTCAAAAGACAAATCTAGTATAGACTAATTTTAAAGAATTGTTACTATTCTTTGTAATAATCGTGAAGTCTAATTTTCATTATCTTTATTGCTTTGTTTTAATTTTTTTTTTAAAGAGTTGTTACTATGCCAAAATATATCACATATTCTACTTATGGTGAAAATAAATATAAAAAAGGTATAATGAAGCTATAAGGCTATAGGCTCAGAAACTGTGATTTTAGATTTTGATTTTGGGTTTTCAGTTTCAATGTTTTCTTCATCAATGGCTGTGAATGAATGATTTTACTGAAAATTTTGGACTTTGTGGATAATAGAATTATTTAAACTACGTAATCATCAATTTTCTATAACTTTAGTGTAAGCTTTTAAATTGAGGGGATTTTACTATATTTGGACATACATGAAAAAAAAAAATTGACAACAAATTATCTTGCAAAAAAATTTGGGAGGCATGTGCCTACTCTTAGCATAAGCTAGCTCTTCTATTCACAAAATAAAACACGACTTTATACCATATTAGTATATTTTGTCACAGTTTTTCTTTTTTTCTAAAAATTAATACATTCTGTCATTTTCTCTTCATTGAAAAATCATCTCCATTAATGTATATACTATATAATATGTTGTGTGCAAATATCATATGATAACTCAATTTATTTGGGTTTACTCGCATGAATGTTAATGCAAAGAAGTGATTTGCTGCCTGCTGGGCATAGTTAGCTAATTTATTATCACAATATTAGTTTTTAATAAAATGCACAAAATATTCTTAAAATAAAAAAATAAATTAAAAAAAAAAAGATAATGTACAAAATAAATGACAAGATAGGCCGTCGGTGCTCAAACCATTTTCTTAATTTTAATTTATTTTTTTTGAAAGAATCTTAATTTTAATTTAAATGAGAAGGAAATTAATTAATTAAATCAATGTAATATAATGAAGAAAAAAGGGGACAAAAATGAAAGACATGCACGATCTTACACGTTTAGAGACAATAGATAAAAGAGTTCAAAAAAAAAAAGACCATAGATAATGATTTGGGAGGATGTGATTGGTAACAAATGTGCAAAAGTCTTGGGATTATTAATCAAAAATATTTATTATTGTCTATTTTAATGAAGTTTAAAGTTCATAAAATAGTAATTTAATAAGAAATCAATTTATTAATTGTTATAATAAATATTTTTTGTTTGTGGTGTGAGGTCATATTCAATGTTACTTGAGGCCCACTATCATGCATTCAAAAGAATAGCATGTGGGGTGGTCCATACTTTTTTTCCCTATTTTATTTTGTAGGTGTTTTTATTTTATGAAAATGAGTAGTATAAATTTGGGTAAGTTTGCAGCACATTCCCGAAAAGGATTGTTATGATACATCTTATATTTCTTTTGGCATTTAGAAGAAAAAAACATTCACATACTTAATAAAATATTTAAACTTTATTTACAACATTACAAATTATTTAATTATTTTTACAAATTTACGGATAATCATAAATAATTACAACATAAATCATGAAAAAAATAAAATTCACTGAAAAAACTCATAAATATGAAAACGGATAAAAATGTTCCACAACAAAAGTTGTAATGCGAGTTGGGATTTCCACATGGCACGGAATTGACACGATACGAAGAGGCTAGGGCTGCACACGAGTCGAGTTTTTGGGTTTTTAGGTGTTCAGGTTTGGGTTTTCAGATTTCGGGTCTTGAAAATGTACAACCAAACTTGGTTTTTGGGTGTTCAGGTATGTCGGGTTTCGGGTCGAGCATAGTCGAGTTGGGCGTGGTCATTTTTCAGGTGTTATTGGGCTGAACTCGAATGTTTCATGACAGTCAGTATTCACAACTTGAGCCCAAATCTAAGATACCGTTTCCATAAAATACTTGAGAAACAAAAATCCACTATACCATTTTCACATATCCATAAAAACAAAATAAAAAATATTTACATACCAAAACCTAAAAAAAATACAATTGTAAATTAATTATTTACATAAAATAAATACATGTGAACATAAAAGAAATGCATTCAAAGAGATTAATCATGGGACGATGTTGTACATGATATGACACGATGTTGTAAATTAGCATGAGCACAATCTGAGAAATGCATTCAAAGAAATGCATTCAAAGAGATTAATCATGGGACGATGTTGTTCAGCCCTACAAGAGGCATGAGCACAATCTGACACAAAAAAATATAAAGTTGTACATGATATGACACGATGTTGTAAATTAGCATGACAAAGGGCGTAAACTATGGGGTTAAGCACCACCCGACAAGACAAGCCTGAAGACACAATATGTAAGCACAAATAAAGTAGCCCGAAAGCATGACATATATGAAAACTCGATAATTTGATAAGCATAATAATAAAAATATTTATTTATTAATTATAAATCAATTTAAATAATAATAAATATTCAAATTAATAATTATAATTATTTTACTATATGTTGTGTGTAACTATTGTTGAATAATTATATAAAAGTAATTGAAATTTATATATATATATGTTGGAAATTATTTTACCAGGATCTTAGATCTACTCACAAGTATGTTTATTAACACCCTAAATATGAACTTTCTAAAACGATGAAATAAACACATATAAAGTTAAAGAAACCTTACATTGGGTGCAGCGGAATATAATGACTCCTTCCGTTCAGATATCTAGCCCTTGATTCCTTTACGTAGCGAGCATTATCAATATCTGAACCTGGATCTCTTTCTCTGAATCTTTGATGCTGAAACTCCTTCTTGCTGAAAGTCTTTCTTCACGATCTTCCTCACTATGATTGAGGTATCACTTGCTGTGTGTGGGCACTACTCATACACTAAGGATTTCGAAATTCAAGAGGAAGAGAGAGAGAGTGGGTTCGGCCAAAGATAGGGAGAGAGAAGGCTCAGGTTTTTTCTGATTCAGAAAGTGTCAGAAAAAAGTGTGTTTTTCCTGAAGCTTTCACTATCTATTTATAGCATTCCACTAGGGTTAGGTTTGAATTATTTGGCATTAAAATAATGAAAATATCAGAGGAAAAACCCTACAAAAGTGGCCGGCCCTATACATGTGGATTTGGGCCTCACTTTTTACGATTTTGCAGTTTTATCTTTTATGCATCTGATTTTCTCAAAAACGACAATTTTCAAATTCAACCATTTAAATGCCAATTCTAACTATTTAATAACTATAAATAATTATTAAATAATATTGTCATTTATCATATTTATTAATTGAACCATACAAAGTATCATAATTAACAAATATGCCCCTAAAACTCTTTCTTTACAATTTCGCCCTTACTTAGTGAAAAATTCACAAATAGACATAGTCTAATTTGAGAATTATAATTGATTAATCAAAACCAATTACATGAGTCTTACAAGCAATATTATCTCAACTAGTGCGGGGACCATGGGTCTATATAACCGAGCTTCCAATAAGTAGATCAAGAATTTAGCACTAAAATTCACTAACTTATTAATTCTTCGTTGAATCCACGCATAGAACTTAGAATTGCACTCTCAGTATATAGAATGCTCTATATGTTCCACCATATAGACACATCATTAGTTATCCATTGTTATAATCCTAATTTGATCAATGATCCTCTATATGAATGATCTACACTGTAAAGGGATTAGATTACCGTAACACCCTACTATGTATTTTATTCTTAAAACACTTGACCCCGTATAAATGATATTTCAGCTTATGTGAAATGAGTACTCCACCATTTATGTTCGTTTGGTCAAGCTCGAAGGAGATCATCCTTTGCTTACTATTCGCCAGATAGAAGCTATAGATTCCATGTTTATGCTAGCGCTCCCACTCAATTGCACTACCGTGTTCCCAAAATGTACGTATCACCCTGACCTAAAAGTAGGCTTAACTAACAAATCAAAGAACACGAATAGCCTTTCAAGATTGAGCCTAATCATAACAGGATTAAGAACATTTGATCTAGGATCAACTAGGCGATATTGACTTGAATAGATATTACGGTAAGTTTAATAAATCTAAGTCAAAGTTCAATATCGGTCCCTTCCGATGCATACTCCATGCATCCAACCTGAGCTTTACTTTAACCAATGCTCTGGAAAGAACATAGCACTTCTCCAAATGCAAGTAAACTCTGTTGTAGATTATCATATCAGTAAAACCCTATGTCTGATAAATCTAGGAAACTTTATTCACATAGTCATGTTTACTTTTCAATGTGTTGACAGCACAATAAACAGGATCAAGTATGTGAAAAGGGTTTCAGATGAATTTATACATTATGTACATATAATCATGAAATAAATCATGTGAACCATGCAACATTAAATGTTATTTCTGATCTATATTAATAAGTAAATCTGATTATATTGAAATGAGTTTTATTTAGGGCATAAAACCCAACAAACTCCCACTTGCACTAATATAAAACAAAAAGTGCGTTTCAACTAATCTCAACACCTTGATATACAAATCAAGTGTAGTAGTAGTAAACTCCTCGTAATAGGATCTGAAAGGTTGAATTAAACACAACCTTTTCTCCACCATTACTCTTCCTTTAATCACAAAATCATTGATAATGTGAAATTCCTCTCTATAGGTCTACTCTCTTGGGATACTGGATTCTATACCTTTGGCAACTACTTTTGGTTAATCAGAAAACTAACACTAGTAGTTTAAGGCAATTTGGAATGATGCCAAAAATGTATAGAACTTTCCTTAGACTGAATAAGTACCTTTCCTGTAACTTTAACATTCAGTCCCTTCCTGGTAGAACTAGAGACTTCAGATAGGTTTTTACACTTCTCCAAAATCACTATTCCACCCCCAGAGTAACCACCATCTTATCAGAAAGATTTACTAGCACAAAGGCAAATTTCGAAATCTGATATGGTGTAGTCTAAGAGTTTTCAACACACCCTTATAGACTAACATATAGTTCTTCTTCTTAATCTTAGCATTTACTTGATTGTCTTCCAATGTTCTTCTCCTGGATTAATCTGATACCTACTCATTACTCCCACTCAACAGCAGGTGTCTGGTCTAAGGCATACAGAAGCATATCTAAGACCTCTCACTGTTGATTTAAGAAATTCTTTCATGGCTTTATCTTTTCTGGAATAGTTGAGACTTTTCCTTAGATAAATAAAATCTATGCCTAAGAAGTTGTGAAGCTTCTACAGATTGCCATTAGAAAGAAAATGCTTCAGCATCTTACTAAAGTAAGTTGCTTGCATTAGAGTAAGTAATTACCAGGTATACCACAAGCCATAGGTTTAGATAAACTCAAACCTATAATACTAGGAACAAGAACTTTTGTTAAGTCCATTGAATGGACTTATAAACAAAAATTTCCTTTTATGTCCTTGTAATAAAAAACTTTAGGTTATTCCATGTGAATGGATTAAACCATAGTTCTTTTGGCTTTCTTCTTAGTTTCTTATCTTGACAATCCATTACTTGTTTAAACTCACAATGGATTTTAATCACTAGTGTCTCCCAAGAAGGTGAGTTCCTAGAAACTCTCCCACTACGATAAGGTACCGTGAATTATGTCGAAGAAAACTAAATGGTATTGATCTCTTCGGTTGTGACAAGACAACAGAGGCAGTGGGATCATCATATGTTATATAAGATGGTAGAACACTTTTGGAATCAAGAAAAATATCTCCTTTCTTTGCTACTTGTTTTCAGACTTAGTCATTATCTTAGAAAAGTAGTATTTGTTTGAACAAACACTTTCTTATCTATTGACAATGGGATGGTCCACCCCTAATCACTTAGAACAGCTAACAAACCATGGTTAACAGTTCTAGCTTTTCTTAAGATTTTGATTAGGTCATCCATGAATCTAGTAATGATTTACATTAAGTATACAACCATTACATCATTATGAAATTGTATTACCATAGAAGGAATTAGGCAACGACTAGTAACTAATCATCAACATGCAACTCGAAATTTCTGGAGAGGTAAGTTTGGATATAATTCAAATATCAATTTAATGATCTTTGAACTGCATATCTACTAACTATTTCTCCACCCCTATCAGTTCGCAAGATCTTTAACCACTTACCTTAATGGTTTTAACCATTGCTAGAAATTAATGAAATTTTTCAACATTTCAAATTTCTTGCTAAAAGGTATAATCTAGAGTTATCGTTTTAAGAATACAACGAAAAACTCATATCCACCCCTGAATGTACATCCATCTGCGAATGAGATGAACTACTTTCAGTGGATATAGGCATATTAATTCTTTGCATAGATTGATCTTGTCAAATCCACTATGAACAAGATACAAATGCCATAGATTAAAAAAAATGTGGTAGTGTCTATTGATGACATAGGTTTAGTTATGTAAAGCCCGCTTAGTTAATTTGGAAATTAGCAGTTATTTATGTTAATCAGGAAATTATTTATAGCCATTTAAATAATTTATTATGGAATTCAGATATGCATAATTATGTTATCAGCAGTTTTTATATTTCGCATTTCGGTTAATAGGTCCATTTTGGAACGCGGCGTTTGGCTCAGTAGAAATCACAACTTAGTATGTTAGTATTTTGGGGACGGGTTTTAGACATTGGGAATGTCGGGAATGGCCGGGAATTTAGAATGTCCCAAAAATACCCCTTTAGTGATTTTTATGTGATTTTAGAAAGGAGGGGCAAAATGGTCTTTTTGCCCCAATGACTTTTTGTCTTTTGTGACTTGTAAATGGAATTATATGTTGATTTTATTTATTCTTTTCTTGGCTGAAAGTAAATGAATAATATGTGAATAAATCCCTTTTTCTCTCATTTCAAACACTTAGTTAATTTTAAAAGAAAATAGAAAAAACTCTCTCTCTCTTTTTCCTCTCTTTCGGCTGAGGCTTGGAGGTTCAAAAAGCTGGATTTTCTTTGGTGATTCTAGCCCTAACTTGCAACTTGTTTGATCTCTTGTGTGGTATGTATTTCCTAGGCACTTTCTCTTTAAATTCTTGAAGAAAAATGATGAAAATGGATGATAATGCATGTGTTTTTTGAGAGTTGTTTTCATTGTGTTTTGTTGTTGATTTATGTTGTTCAAAGCATGATTTTTGATGTTAAATGAGTTGTGTGATGCATGAGTAGCTAGATTGTTCAAGCTTTTAAATTATATGTGAAAATTGATGATTTTTGTGAGAAAATGCTATGCTTAGTTTCTGTGTAATTACTGGATGTTGTGGTTTGTTTTCTGGGGTAATTCTATGCTAGTTTAAGGTGAATTAAGCTAGTGGATTGCTTAGTTAGTTGGTTTTGCTCAAGCTTGAGTTTGAAACTCAAAGCTTGAGCTTTAATGGTGAATTTTGCATGTGGGAATTCTGGGTAGGTTTGATGCTTTCTAGAATTGTTATTTGGGACCTATAGGGAGTGCGGAAAGTTTGGGATCAATTGGGTTCGAATTGGTCAAGATATGTGAATTTTTGCATTTGTCGGCGAGGAACCGAATTCGGTTGAGCATCCGAATTCGGATGGGGGTTGCATTTTCGAGAACCGGAATTAGGTTGACAACCGATCGGACTTCGGATGGGGATTTTTTCGAACCACTAGTTTTCCTCGTTTTTGGGTTTTTAGGGGTATTGCCATGCTTTTTATCGATAGGGAAACTTTTAGTTTCGAGTTTTAGTCCGGGAAGTGATTTAGCGTGTCACTTATAGCGTTGTGGTTTTTATGGTTTAGGAGCCCGATGTCCGTTCGGCTTCGGTTCCGGTCGGGTTGACGGCACACGAAATCGGAATCCGGGTAAGATTAGTATAACGGTATGCATATGTAGATTACATGTTTAGCGTGCATGTAGGAAGCTTTGTTAGATTACATTAGATATGTATTTAGGCTTCGAACCACCCAACCACTGTCACGTCGGTACAGTGGAGTATGACCGACGGAGTATGGCCGGTTCGGCCGTCAGTGACACTTGGTTGGTGGTTTCGTGCTATTGACGTATCCCGTCGGGACGGTGGAGTATGACCGGCGGCGGAGTATGACCCGGTTCGCCGATCGGGAGGATATAGTAACACGTCGGTACGGGCGGAGTATGACCGGCGGCGAGTATGACCGGTTCGGCCGATCGAGTTGTTACGTGTCAATAGTACGGTCCCCACGAACGTTCAAAACTCGGTACCATGTTGGACATGGCGATGGTGCTCGCACCATGTTGGACATGGCGATGGCGGGACTCGGTATCGTGTTGGACACGGCGATCGGTTTTATGTATGATATTATTATGCTTTTCTTGCGGGTACGTCCGTCGACTCACGATTTACGTTGCATGTGTAGGTAAAGGCAAGGCGATTCTTGATGGACCGTGAGCGAGCTTATGGGATTGTACATGTCGGGGCGGTTAGGCCTGGAGCGTACGATCCTCGGGACGCACGCGGCGAGATTTTGTAATTGTCGTTAGACGACTTATTTTGATGTAAAAGTTGAACAGTGAAAACGTTTGTAAATATTTTATAAATCGGGATCCCGTGACTTTTTGCAAAATGGTTTATAAGTTAATGAAAAAGCAAAAATTTTAATTAATCACATTTTTCCATAAACCTCGTTGATTAGCAACGAAAGCTGCACGATACGTTTAAAAATCACGTAATATGCCTAAATTAGTTAGGGTGTTACAATTTGGTATCGGAGCCGCTGTGTTGTCTTAGAAGATCGTCACGACATGTACAATCATCATCAAGATTAGCTCGGTTCACGGTTCGGTAAGCCTTTATTGCTTTAGTAGTTTATTTTATTCGGTTATGAAAAAGAAAAGCACATTAGGAAGCATGTTAGTAGCTTTGATAGTAGAATAGGCGCATGTTTCATTTCTAATTTCCAAATTAAGCGGCATTAGTAAGCTCGCCCCCGAATACGACACGATATGCCAACTCTTGGTTTCGCGGGCGGTTACAGCTAGATGGACGCCGGGCGGACCACGAGGAGTCGGGGCAACTCGGTGGGGTCGAATCGGGGAGAGGGAGCTCGGTTTCCCCCACCCCAGTGGCCGAGGCGAGAGGTCCCCAGGCGGGGCTCGTGGTCGGGGTGATGAGAACCGCCACGGGCTGCGGTGCTCCCCGGTAGATCGGGGGAGCCGGGCGGGAGTTGCGGTTTGCGGAGATGCAAGCCGGGATCGAAGAACAAGACCTCGAGATTCGTAGGTTGAGACGGCGGGGTGCTCACTGCAAAGGTTCCGGTCTTAGTGCACTCGCCCCCGGCTGCCCCTGTTGCCGAGATGGTAGTGGCGGCCCACAGTTGGAACCTTTATATGAGCGGTTCGGGAAGCAAGCACCTCCGGTATTCCTGGAGGTCCGGATGTGTCGAAAGCCGAGCGGTGGCTTACGGTGATCAGAATTTTGAACTTTATGGGTGTCACCGTGACGACGAGTGGTGTGCGCCACCTTTCGGTTCCAGGGAGGATGCCACAGTATGGTGGGACATGGTGTCTCGGATTCACGATGTCACCACCATGACTTGGGAGAGGTTCCGGGGAACTTTTCAACGCGAAGTACTACAACGGGGCGGTTAGAAGCGCCAAGAGAAAGGAATTCGTTCACACGACCCGGCGGGAGAACATGAGTGTCAGCGAGTATACTACTCGGTTTGGCAGGTTGCGGGTTAGCCTCGGGTATTGTCAGGCCGGCTTCGGCCTAGGAAGGAGAAGTATTTGGACGGGTTGAATCCCAAGATCGAGCATGACCCGATGATTACCAGGCAGCCGACGGCACCACCTACGGCTCGGATGGTGGAGAAGGCCTTGCGAGGCGGGGGCGCGGTGGGGTGTATGTCGCATTTAGCCGGTACTCGGTCGGTGGCGGAGCTCCTACCCCTCCCGCATCGGGATTTAGCGGGGAGGAGTAGTGGTTCGGCCATTGATCGGAAGGAAGAGGGCACCCACCTGCTTCCGGCGGCTCGAGTCGAACAAGAGGTTCCGGGGGAACCGAACGAGAGGAGTCGTCCCGGTGGTAATGAGACTCGCTTCTCTATCCCGAGTGCCCTATCTGCAAGAGGCATCATCGGGGAGAGTGCAAGGGCGGGGATGCTTCCATTGTGGCATGCCGGAGCACTTCGGAGGGAATGTCCCCGGCTCGGCCGGAGGCAGAGCTCCGGCGATGCCCACTCCGGCCCGGGGTATTCGCGATCACGCGGGCGATGCGGATGCCGGCCCATCGGTTGTTACGAGTCGGATTCTTATTAACGACTCGTTTTATTCGATGTTTGTTTGATTCGGGCTACACGTTCTTATGTGGCGGCCAGAATCTTTAGTAAGTTGGGTAGACCCTATGATAGATATGAGTCGGGGGTTTGGAACCTGTTACACAGCGGAGAATTGGTTATCTCCAATAGGTGGATTAGGTCTATGCCGATCGGGATAGATGGTAGAGAGTTGAGCGCCGATCTCGATAGAGATGAGCTTAGTCGAATTTGATATTATTTTAGGAATGGATTTCCTATCTAAATATTCGGCGAGCATTGATTGCGAAGAGGAAGATGGTGGTCTTCCAACCCGAAAGTGAAGAACGCGTTCGTATTTGTGGGTTCGGTTCGGGGGATCTCGGATCCGGTGATCTCGGCTATGTCCGAGAGAGAATTATTGCACGGTGGGTGCTTAGGGTTTACGGCCGTGGTGGTGGACACCACTCGGCCAGACACCATTCGACCAGAGGACATCAGAGTGGTTCGGGAATTTTTGGACGTTTTTCCCGAAGAACTTCCAGGGTTACCACCTCATCGGGAGATCGACTTCGTGATTGACTTGGCACCAGGGGTGGATCGGTTTCTAAAGCCCCGTATAGGATGGCTCCGGCTGAACTTAAGGAGTTAAAGATTCGGCTCCAAGGGTTGCTTGACATAGGGTTCATTCGGCCCGATGTGTCACCCCGCAGGGAGCCCGGTTTTGTTCGTGAAGAAGAAGGATGGATCTATGAGGATGTGCATCGACTACGAGTTGAACAAGCCGACGGTGAAGAACAAATATCCATTACCTAGGATCGATGACTTGTTCGATCGAGCTTCGGGGGAAGACGGTCTTTTCTAAGATTGACCTCCGTTCGGGTTATCATCGGTTGAGGATCAGGAGGAGGACATTCCAAAGACGGCTTTCCGCACTAGGTATGGACACTACGAGTTCCCGGTTATGTCATTCGGACTAACCAATGCTCCTGACATTCATGGACACGATGAACAGAGTATTCAAGGATTTCCTCGATATCTGCGTGATTGTGTTTATCGACGACATCCTCGTGTACTCTCAATCAGAAGAGGAGCATGAGTTACACCTCCAGATGGTACTGCAACGACTTCGAGAACATAGACTCTTCGCCAAGTTCAAGAAATGTGAGTTACGGATTTGTCTCGGAGTGTCCTTCCTAGGGCACATTGTGAGTAAAGATGGGATTAAGGTGGATCCGGGAAGATTGAATCCGTCGTGATTGGCGGGAGACCAGAAGACGGTGACGAGAGATCGAAGCTTCTTGGGGTTAGCCGGGGTACTATCGTAGGTTCGTGGAGGGGTTCTCCAAAATTTCAATGCCCCTAACCGAAGCTTACAAAGAAGAATCGGCGATTTATACGAGTCGAGATAAATGCGAAGCTAGTTTCGGGAGAGTGAAACGAGAGGTTGATTACTTGCTCCGTACTAGCTTTGCCTTCGGACAAGGAGAAGTTCGTGGTCTATTGTGACGCATCCAAACGGGGGTTTGGGGTGCGTATTGATGCAAGCCGTCGGGTTATCGCTTACGCCTCCCGTCGGTTAAAGGATTATGAACAGCGATACCCAGACTCATGATTTAGAATTGGCCGCGGTGGTATTTGCCTTTGAAGATTTGGCGGCATTACTTGTATGGTGAGAAGTGCGAGATCTACACCGACCATAAGAGTCTCGAAGTATTTCTTTACTCGTGAAAGATTTGAACATGAGACGAGAGGCGTTGGTTGGAATTAGTGAAGGACTACGATTGTGAGATCCTTTACCATCCGGGAAAGCCAATGTAGTGGCCGGAGTGCCACGAGTAGAAAGGGGCCCGGGCGGTGGCTAGCATGGTTCGGATCTCACCTCGGCTAGCCGAGGATATGGTCGGGTCCGACGTGAGTTTGTGGTAGGTCGGCTTCACAACTTAACGCGCGATCGCGATGTTGGAAAGAATAAAGGTTGCTCGGATGTCGATCCGGAGTTAGTGAAGATCGAGATGAGGTATTGGGCCGAGGTCAAGCCAAGGACTTTTCGGTGTCGGACGAGTGGGATGCTTTTGTATAAAGCCGGGGGTTTGTGTCCGAACGGTGTGGACTTGAGAAACGAGATCTTCGAGGAGGCTCATTCTACTCCATATTCTCTACATCCCGGCACCACCAAGATGTACCAAGATTTGAAACCGTACACGGTGGAGCGGTATGAAGAAGAATTTGGTAGAATTCGTATCGAGATGCCTCACATGTCGCAGGATCCGTCGAACATCGGAGACCGACGGGGGTTGTTGCGGCCTCTAACCCTACCCGAGTGGAAATGGGAGGACATTACGATGGATTTTGTGGTCGGGTTACCTAGGACCACGGGTATGTATGACTCCATACGGGTAGTGGTGGATCGATTTACGAAATACGCTCATTTTACACGGTTAGAACAACGTTTACGGTGGATCGGTTGGCGAGTTATACGTCGTGAGATAGTGAGACTTCACGGGGTACCGAAGTCTATAGTTTCGGACGAGGGGATCCGAAATTCACCTCAAATTTTGGCAAAGTTTGCAACGGGCAATGGGTACAAAGCTAAAATTCGAGTACAAGATTCCATCCTCGGACGGATGGTCGGTCAGAAAGGACAATTCGGATATTGGAGGACATGCGAGAGCACGTGTTATGGACTTTGAGGGTTCATGGAATAAATACCTACCGTTAGTAGAGTTCTCATATAACAACGAGTTATCGAGTACGATAGGGATGGCACCCTACGGCTGTTGTACGGTAGGAAATGTAGATCCTATCCTTTGGGATGAGACAGGGGAGAGGAAATACCTAGGTCCGAGTCGAGTTCGGCCTACGGACCAATGAGGCAATACGAAGATTAAAGCTAGAATGCTTGCCTCCCGGAGCGGACGGAAGAGTTACGCGAGATCCGAAACGTCGAGATGTTGAGTTCGAGTAGGGGACCATGTGTTTTTACGAGTATCTCCGATGAAGCGGAGTTAAACGTTTCGGGGAAAAGAGGCAAGTTATGCCCTAGATTTACGGGACCTTTCGAGATTCTCGAGAAGATAGGTCAAGTGGCATATCGGTTAGCATTGCCTCCGGCTTTATGTTGATTGCACAACGTATTTCGTGTCTCGAATGTTGAGAAAATACGTTTACGACCCCTCTCATATACTCGGTTATGAGAGCCTTCATTCGGTCGGATATGTCCTATGAGGAACGGCCCGGTGCGGATCTGGATAGAAAGGATAAAGTCCTTCGGAATAAGACCATAGCGTTGGTCAAGGTTCTGGAGAAACGGTAAGGTGGAAGAAGCCACTGGGAGCTAGAATCGGATATGCGAGCTCGATATCCCGAGTTATTCAGGTTAGATTTCGGGGACGAAATCCTTTTAAGGGGGGGATAGTTGTAAAGCCCGCTTAGTTAATTTGGAAATTAGCAGTTATTTATGTTAATCAGGAAATTATTTATAGCCATTTAAATAATTTATTATGGAATTCAGATATGCATAATTATGTTATCAGCAGTTTTTATATTTCGCATTTCGTGTGTGGTATTTTTGGAACGCGGCGTTTGGCTCGGTAGAAATCACAACTTAGTATGTTAGTATTTTGGGGACGGGTTTTAGACATTGGGAATGTCGGGAATGGCCTAGGGAATTTAGAATGTCCCAAAAATACCCCTTTAGTGATTTTTATGTGATTTTAGAAAGGAGGGGCAAAATGGTCTTTTTGCCCCAATGACTTTTTGTCTTTTGTGACTTGTAAATGGAATTATATGTTGATTTTATTTATTCTTTTCTTGGCTGAAAGTAAATGAATAATATGTGAATAAATCCCTTTTTCTCTCATTTCAAACACTTAGTTAATTTTAAAAGAAAATAGAAAAAACTCTCTCTCTCTTTTTCCTCTCTTTCGGCTGAGGCTTGGAGGTTCAAAAAGCTGGATTTTCTTTGGTGATTCTAGCCCTAACTTGCAACTTGTTTGATCTCTTGTGTGGTATGTATTTCCTAGGCACTTTCTCTTTAAATTCTTGAAGAAAAATGATGAAAATGGATGATAATGCATGTGTTTTTTGAGAGTTGTTTCTGCTGCTTGTGTTTTGTTGTTGATTTATGTTGTTCAAAGCATGATTTTTGATGTTAAATGAGTTGTGTGATGCATGAGTAGCTAGATTGTTCAAGCTTTTAAATTATATGTGAAAAGTTATGAATTTTGAGAGAAAATGCTATGCTTAGTTTCTGTGTAATTACTGGATGTTGTGGTTTGTTTTTACGGGGTAATTCTATGCTAGTTTAAGGTGAATTAAGCTAGTGGATTGCTTAGTTAGTTGGTTTTGCTCAAGCTTGAGTTTGAAACTCAAAGCTTGAGCTTTAATGGTGAATTTTGCATGTGGGAATTCTGGGTAGGTTTGATGCTCTAGAATTGTTATTTGGGACCTATAGGGGAGGTCTGGAAAGTTTGGGATCAATTGGGTTCGAATTGGTCAAGATATGTGAATTTTTGCTTGTATCGCGAGGAAGATTCGGTTGAGCATCGAATTCGGATGGGGGTTCGAATTTTCCAACCGAATTAGGTTGGGCAATAGGACTTCGGATGGGGGATTTTCGAACCTTTAGTTTTCCTCGTTTTTGGGTTTTAGGGGTATTGCCATGCTTTTTATCGATAGGGAAACTTTTAGTTTCGAGTTTTAGTCCGGGAAGTGATTTAGCGTGTCACTTATAGCGTTGTGGTTTTTATGGTTTAGGAGCCAGTAATTCGCCGGGTTCGGCTTCGGTTCCGGTCGGGTGTTGACCAAGCACACCCGAAATCGGAATCCGGTAAGATTAGTATAACGGTATGCATATGTAGATTACATGTTTAGCGTGCATGTAGGAAGCCTATTAGATTACATTAGATATGTATTTAGGCTTCGAACCACCCAACCCTGTCACGTCGGTACGGGAGATATGACCAAGAATGAGTATGACCGGATTCGACCGATCAGCCGACACTTGGTTGGTGGTTTCGTGCTATTGACGTATCCGTCGGGACAGTGAGTATGACCAATGGCGGAGTATGGCCAAGTTCGCCCGATCAGGAGGATATAGTAACACGTCGGTACGGGCCGGAGTATGACCCGGCCAGAATGGGAGTATGACCGGATTCGGCCGTCGGGTTGTTACGTGTCAATAGTACCGTCCCCTGAACGTTCAAAACTCAGTACCATGTTGGACATGGCAGTAGTGCTCAGTACCATGTTGGACATGGCAGTAGCGGGACTCAGTATCGTGTTGGACACGGCAGTCAGTTTTATGTATGATATTATTATGCTTTTCTTACTGAGTCTGTCGACTCACAGTTTACGTTGCATGTGTAGGTAAAGGCAAGGCAGTTGCTGATGGACCGTGAGCGAGCTTATGGGATTGTACATGTCGGGGCGGTTAGGCCTGGAGCGTACGATCCTCGGGACAGCACGGCTGAGATTTTGTAATTGTCGTTAGACGACTTATTTTGATGTAAAAGTTGAACAGTGAAAACGTTTGTAAATATTTTATAAATCGGGATCCCGTGACTTTTTGCAAAATGGTTTATAAGTTAATGAAAAAGCAAAAATTTTAATTAATCACATTTTTCCATAAACCTCGTTGATTAGCAACGAGCTGCACAGTACGTTTAAAAATCACGTAATATGCCTAAATTAGTTAGGGTGTTACAAGTTACATCAAAGAGTTCTTAGAATACTGCAAGTGGATCCTGGTCACAGAATGCCTAACTCATATTCCATACAGTTTAATCCATTAATAGAAGATGGATATTAAACACTTGAGAAAGTGTAACTGTATTGTATTCTGGAATTAGAAATATAAGAAAATTTCTATTTGGAATCTAAAATTAAAGTCAAAGACTTAAATTTATACCAAATATAATAAGTAATTCTATCTTGGACCAGCACTACTAATACAAACTCTAAGTCAGATTTGCCCATACAAGTAGGAGATTTCTAAGATTGAGGATTTATATCAATTGGGAATAGAATTTCGGGATTATAATCATGTGCGTCATTTAATTTCTTAAGAGAAAATATAATGACATGAAATGATTTATAGACCATTCATCCATTGATATATTTTGAAGCTAATTCGAAATGAATAAGCTAAGAGGAATTAGGATAATTTCGTTTATAAATAAGAATCCAACGATGCTTCGATTAGCGAAAGATAAAGTAATCTTATTTATGTAATCTTCTTGTTTCATATTGTAAAAATACTAGTCTAAGGTGTCATCAATTGATGAACAGCTAGATGTTGCATATGCAATATTTATCTTTCGAGATCTCACACTATTATGTATGTCGAATGGTGAAAATCCATTAGGGATTTATCTCATTAGATAAACAAACATGTTAGACCAACAATGAAGATTCGAAATCAAACTACAATTTAATAACAGAAATTAACATGGTTCAATATAAATTCATACACAATTCAGAAATTATTAAACATATAGCAAGTAGGAATGACCAGTGAAAATACTAAAACATACAATCCTAAATAATTTCCAAGGTTTTCAACAAACTGATACAGTGTCCCGGTAGGCGAGAGTCAAAGTATCATTCATTGAATAGAGTTGTCAGCTCATCTAAAATAGAAACCATTCTAGCAACCTTTTATTCGATCAAAATAAGAATCCAACGTTGTCCCGGTAGGCGAGAGTCAAGGTTATTCTCATTTTATGAGCTTCCACCATTGTTTCATGTTTCATAAGTTTATCTCTAAGTAGTCACCGTAGGGGAGAGTCTAATAGAGACGAAAACTTACAAAACACTTATCAAATGAGATTTTACGGTGTTAAATACGTTCAACGAATAACCATCCATAGGGGGACGAAGTCTAGCGTCTCGAGGTTATATTGAAAACATTTAACTTTTGTAAGACCAACAATGGAGATCGAATATCTTAATAATAATCAAGCTCATTATTTAAAGTGAGTTGTATTTTCTTTGATTCTCTTTATTTAATCTATTTATTTTAAATATATATTTATCAATTAAAATTTCCAATTTAGAATGAAAAATTCTAAATATAAATTTTAATTTAATATTTATAAATTTTACTTAGATGGATATGAAAATAACATGAATTTCTTCCATCTTAGTAATAATTTCCAATAAATATTTAGAAAAATTTCCAATTTAAGTTGTTACAAAATTAATTTAAATTAATTTACAACTCAAATTTATTTTCTATAAATATATATTGCATTTCGAAAAATTAAAGTATTTAAGAATACAATCTTCGAAAAATGCATGTTAAAATAAAAAATAAATCCTGGAAAAATTATCCTAATTTAATGTTGGCCCAAAATTAATTAATAAAATTAATTTACAACAAAAAATATAATTTTCCTATTTAATTAAATATATATAAGAAAAATTTCAAATATTTAAGTATGATGATGAAAATCAACTTAAATATTAATTTTCTATTTAATTAAATACACTAGAAAAATACTTCAAGCAAAAATATCATCTATCTAGATTTTCCTTTGACTAATTAATTCAATTTCTAATAATATATTTTAATTCATTTATTTTAAATTAATCAATTAATGAAAAAATCATTGATTTAAGTTGATCCAAAATTAAAATAAATAATTTACAACTTTAATCTATTTTTCAAATAAAATTCAAAATTCCAGCATTTAAGAAATGCAATTTCGAAATTTGATTAATAAAATAAAGAAAAAATATATTTTGAAAATTATTTAAATTTAGTTGAAAAAATAAATTTCAACTAAAAATAATTTTCTATTTAATTAAGTGTCATGAAAAAGAAATATTTAAGTATCATGATGAAAATCAACTTAGATATTTAATTTTCAAATTAATTAAATGTATTAAATTCAAGAAATAAATAATTAAGTGTAGAGAAGGCTTAATTATTAATCTCTAGTTTAATACTAGGAAAAAAATATACTTAAAATAAATTGTACCAAAATTAATTATTTAAATAATTAATTTCACAATGTATAATATTTTCCTATTTAATATTAGAAATAATAAGTAGTCTAGAAATAACTCTCTAGAAAATATCTTATTTGACTAAGTATCTTTTCCACAAAATTTGAAAAAATATCTAATTTAAGTTGTATTAGAAAAAATCTAGAACTTAAATATTTTCAAATTTAAATTTAATTAAATATCAAAAATTAAGTTGTAACCACTTAATTTAAAAATATTCCATTTTAAGTTAATATTCGAAAAGATATTAACTTAAAAAATATCTAAAATATTCCATTTTAAGTTAATATTCGAAAAGATATTAACTTAAAAAAATATCTAAAAAATCTTAATAACCAATGCCTAAAATTCCTCAACTTAATTTTGAAATTTAAAATTCAAAAGATATTCAGATTTAAGTTGATTAGTTGTAGATAACTAAATATCAACTTAAATAGGAATATTTAATGAAAAATTTAAATTAAGCTTCAGAAAGAATCTAGATGGTTATAATTCTATATTTAATTAAATACAAGAAAATACATATAGTTTAGCTTAGAATAAAAAATTCTTTAAACTATAATTTCTTAAATTAATTTCAAAATAAATGAAATTAATTATGTTGCTAATCAATTTTATTAGGTTAAACTAGTTTAATTAACCTAGTACAGTTATTCAAATCAGGCAAATGGGCCTTCACAATTGGGGTGGTTCATGTGAGGGGGTGCTGGGTTCAGTATGTCGTACCCACTACTATGGCTCCCAACTCTCACACAAGGCCCAAAAGAGAGGAATTTAACCTTGAAATGAACAACTGTTATTAATTGAATAGGCCCAAAAACTAAATGGGCCTAAATAAATTCTATCAAGAACTATGATAATTTATTTTAGCAACAACAACCCATATGCATCTATAATGAAATTAAACACATAGGCTCACACAGGCACACTTTGGATGGGTCCTATCATGTTGCTAGGTCATACACAGATGAAAGAAGATTGTAAATATACCTGTTACAAATTATTTACTTGACCAAGGGAGCCATCAGATTATTAGATCTGGCAAAAAGTAACCATGGCTATTTGCAATCAAGTAATAATAGGTTTTGAAAACTTACACACAAGCTAAAACACATACTCCTGCAACAAGGTTAGCTGGATAGTTGGATGTAGGATTTATTTAATTTTAAATTAAATAATTAATTTCGAAAATAATTAATTAAATAAAAAATAATTTTCGAAAATTTAAAAAAAAATTTAAAAAAAAATTCGAAATTTAAAAAAAAAATTAAATTTAAAATTAAACCTACAATTTTGAAAAATTAGGTTTCAACCAACCTAAATATCATTTCAAAAATTTGCTAACTACTTTTAAAATTTAAATGTTATTTTATAAATAAAAATTAAATAAAAAATTAAAAAAAGATAAATGAATATCTTTTTCAGATTTTAAATATAATTTAAATAAATAAAATAACAAAATTTAAAAGTTAGCAAAATATCTTACATCCTTTTAAAATTACATGATTATAGTTATCTTATTTTAAATTTAAATAAGGTCAAATTATTTAAAAAAAAATTAATTTAAAATATTTAAAATCTGACCTTAAATTTTTAAATAAGATAAGATATAATCAAATTTAAAAATAAAATAGATTATTAAGCAAATAAGATAGATACTAACTATTTTAAATTCAAATTACACTAATATCTTGAATTAAATTTAAAAAATATTAAATTAATTCAAAATGATAATTAGAATTGAATTAGGAATAGTAATAGTATAAATACAGAACTACACAAAAACTCGGAAGTTAATTCCATGAAAAAACATGAAAAAACGAAGAAAAACGAAAAAATTGTAAGCTGTACGGACAGTTTTCGCGATCGCAGGAAAATTTCAGCACAGCTTCGTTTTTTTCGAATCTTCAAAAATCATAACTAATTCAAATTAAATCGAAATTGAGTTCTGTAAAAAAGTAACTTGCTTAATTTTTTCCATACTATCCAATAAAAATAATTCCAGAAACAGAATCGTAATTATTTTTCACAAACATCAATCAATCATCAAATAACACTCAATACAACATGATACCATCCAAAAACAAACAAACAATCGTTTTAAAGTCCAAATTTCTTGCAAGTAAATCAATTACCATGGCTCTGAGGCCAGTTGTTGGAAATTATTTTACCAGGATCTTAGATCTACTCACAAGTATGTTTATTAACACCCTAAATATGAACTTTCTAAAACGAAGAAATAAACACATATAAAGTTAAAGAAACCTTACATTGGGTGCAGCGGAATATAATGACTCCTTCCGTTCAGATATCTAGCCCTTGATTCCTTTCTGTAGCAGAGCATTATAAATATCTTAACCTGGATCGCTTTCTCTGAATCTTTGATGCTGAAACTCCTTCTTGCTGAAAGTCTTTCTTCACGATCTTCCTCACTATGATTGAGGTATCACTTGCTGTGTGTGGGCACTACTCATACACTAAGGATTTCGAAATTCAAGAGGAAGAGAGAGAGAGTGGGTTCGGCCAAAGATAGGGAGAGAGAAGGCTCAGGTTTTTTCTGATTCAGAAAGTGTCAGAAAAAAGTGTGTTTTTCCTGAAGCTTTCACTATCTATTTATAGCATTCCACTAGGGTTAGGTTTGAATTATTTGGCATTAAAATAATGAAAATATCAGAGAGAAAACCCTACAAAAGTGGCCGGCCCTATACATGTGGATTTGGGCCTCACTTTTTGCAATTTTGCAGTTTTATCTTTTCTGCATCTGATTTTCTCAAAAATGCCAATTTTTAAATTCAACCATTTAAATGTCAATTCTAACTATTTAATAACTATAAATAATTATTAAATAATATTGTCATTTATCATATTTATTAATTGAACCATACAAAGTATCATAATTAACAAATATGCCCCTAAAACTCTTTCTTTACAATTTCGCCCTTACTTAGTGAAAAATTCACAAATAGACATAGTCTAATTTGAGAATTATAATTGATTAATCAAAACCAATTACATGAGTCTTACAAGCAATATTATCTCAACTAGTGGGGGGACCATGGGTCTATAAAACCGAGCTACCAATAAGTAGATCAAGAATTTAGCACTAAAATTCACTAACTTATTAATTCTTCGTTGAATCCACACATAGAACTTAGAATTGCACTCTCAGTATATAGAATGCTCTATATGTTCCACCATATAGACACATCATTAGTTATCCATTGTTATAATCCTAATTTGATCAATGATCCTCTATATGAATGATCTACACTGTAAAGGGATTAGATTACCGTAACACCCTACTATGTATTTTATCCTTAAAACACTTGACCCCGTATAAATGATATTTCAGCTTATGTGAAATGAGTACTCCACCATTTATGTTCGTTTGGTCAAGCTCGAAGGAGATCATCCTTTGCTTACTATTCGCCAGATAGAAGCTATAGATTCCATGTTTATGCTAGCGCTCCAACTCAATTGCACTACCGTGTTCCCAAAATATACGTATCACCCTGACCTAAAAGTAGGCTTAACTAACAAATCAAAGAACACGAATAGCCTTTCAAGATTGAGCCTAATCATAACAGGATTAAGAACATTTGATCTAGGATCAACTAGGCGATATTGACTTGAATAGATATTACGGTAAGTTTAATAAATCTAAGTCAAAGTTCAATATCGGTCCCTTCCGATGCATACTCCATGCATCCAACCTGAGCTTTACTTTAACCAATGCTCTGGAAAGAACATAGCACTTCTCCAAATGCAAGTAAACTCTGTTGTAGATTATCATATCAGTAAAACCCTATGTCTGATAAATCTAGGAAACTTTATTCACATAGTCATGTTTACTTTCCAATGTGTTGACAGCACAATAAACAGGATCAAGTATGTGAAAAGGGTTTCAGATGAATTTATACATTATGTACATATAATCATGAAATAAATCAAGTGAACCATGCAACATTAAATGCTATTTCTGATCTATATTAATAAGTAAATCTGATTATATTGAAATGAGTTTTATTTATTGCATAAAACCCAACAATATATATGTATATATATATATATATAAATATAAGAAATTTTTATGGCGAGACATTTAAAAAAGACCTAATTTGTAGGGTATTTTAATAATTCTTTCTAATTGGGAAATTTTATGATAATACCGTGGTCCTAAGTGTATCGTATTGTAATTGGGATTTATTAAATTTTTTGTCTTATTAAAAAAAGAATCAATATTAGCAATCATTAAATGCAGCCAAGAAACAAGTCATTGTCTTCTCAGCCTCACCTCTTGTGGATTGCTATTACTAATTCATTAATTAATCATATCATGATTTGTTTGGTCGTATTGTATTAAATAATAAATAACATCATGTTTGGATAAAATAATGTATTGTATTAATTATTACGATCAAATTTTTTAATACAATGTATGTTGTATTATTTAATACATAACAAATAGTCCGTATTAGCTTGTATTATAATATTTACAAAGGATTCAAGGTCAATACCAATCTCTGATCTGAACTCGAGACTTGGACCTGAACCCGAAACAGAACCTAAACTTGGGACTCGGACCCGGGACCCGAACCTGAACTCGGACCTAGACCCCAAACCTAGACCTGGCCCCGGACCCGAGAACTGCGACTTGAGACCTGGACCCGAACCTGGACCCAGACCTGGACCCAGAGTTAAGACTCGAACTCGAGACCTTGACCCGGACCCAGGACCTAAACTTGAACTCAGACCCAAGACCCAAACCCGAACTCGGATCTGGACCCATACTTAGACCTAGACTTGCGATCCGAACCCTAGACCCGAGACCCGCGACCCAGACCCGTAGTTGGTGTTGTGGTCGAGTCTATTAAAAATATATTATAACTTTACACAATTTATTAATACAAGTCAATACAAAACATAATATTATATTAAATAATACTAATACAATACAATACAATACAATACGACATACCAAATAAGCCCTTAATCATATTATTAACACTAGTCATTTAGATTGAATATTAAAATAAAGAATGAGACTCCATAAACTTAAAAGAAGACATTTTTTTTTGAAACAACTGAAGCTGAACCAAAAAAGAAATACTAAAATTATCTGTAATTGTTCTTTTTCTTTTTTCTCTTTATAAACTAAAAATCATAAGGACAACGTGTTGAATTGAAAGTTAGATAAAGAAGAATATGATTCTTTTGTGGGTTTACAAATTTCAAAAATCTCAATTTTCAAATTTAATCGATCTGGATTTTTTATTTTTATTTTTATTTTTTATTTTTTCAATTTTGTTTTTTTTAATCTAAATCTCAATCAACCTCACTTTAAACAAATTTTTGTTAGTCAACTATTTGTAATGTCTTAATTAATTATTATTATTACTATTTATACCTAAAAGTAAGGAAGAAACAACCTTAACAATGGACATGCCAATTTTATCATTTATATATATGACTTAAAACTACATATTAATTGTTATTATTATATATATGGATAATATATAGATATATTATTTATACATCTTTTTATTCTATTTTTTCCCCTTTATTTTTTTTGAATAAGGATGAATTCATTAAAAAATAACAGGCCTCAGCCTTAACAATGTCACACAAGAAAGAAGGAGCATTTAGCTCATTATACGTACAACCTAACGATAAATAAGACTCCCTAGCAACACAATGGGAAGTCTTATTTGCAGATCGATTAACAAAAGAAACAAAGACATTATTCAAACTAGATAAAATAATACGACAGTCCTCCACCAATAATCCAAATTGGGATGGCATTTGAATTGAGCTATTAATTGCTTGAACCACAACTAAAGCATCAAACTAGACAACCACCTTACCCCAACCTTTACGCTTTATCCAACTCAAAGCCTCCTTGATGCCAATGACCTCTGCTATTTCAGGAGGAACACAGCCCCACCTACTCTCAGAAATAGCTTCAAGGAGCTTACCATGATTGTTACGAGCAACACAATCGAACCCAAATTTTTGGTGAGCCTCAAAAGTAGCACCATTGACATTCACCTTGACCGTAAAAGTATCAGGTTTACGCCAACAATTACTATTTGAAATGTCTCCTGTAGCATATAGAGCATTAGGAGACTCAAACTTAGTAATTTTCCATTGGCCAAGGACATGTTTTACCGACTTTACTACCTCCAAAGCAGACCGAGATTTGTTCTGCTATTGCACTTCATTTCAGATTTTCCAAATGCTCCAACAAACCATGGCAACTTCAGCTACCACATCCTCACGGCAGCCATCAAAAAGATCAAAGAACCAACTGCCAAACTCGATCTCCACACCAGCAACCGGCTGTTTGACAGCAGAAAAAGCCCAGCAAGACCGAGAGAAAGAGCAATCCAAAAGCACATGGAATATTGTCTCAACATGCATATTACACAAAGGGCACAAGAGATCAACATTGACATGTTTAGATTGTAGTTGTACCTGTTGGGTTTTGTGCCCTAAATAAAACCTATTTCAATATAATTAGATTTACTTATTAATAAAGATAAGAAATAATATTTTATGTTGCATGGTTCACATGATTTATTTCATGATTATATATATAATGTATAAATTCCATTTAAGTCCAGAGCATATGAATTTGTTAATGATTATAGTGTTGTCAGCACAGTGGAATATAATCTTAATTATATGTTCGAAAGTTTATTCCCTGATTTGCCAGAACACTGAATTTAGACTGACATGGTATAATCAGCGATAGGTATTCTTACACCTTGGAAAAGTGTTATGTCCTTTCCAGGACATTGGAAAAGTTTACCAGTATCGGATGTATGGAGTATACATCGGAAGGAACTGATATTGAACTTTGATTAGATATATTAGAATCAACCGTAATATCTATTCAATTTAATATCACTTGTTGATCCTAGATCAAATGATCTTAATCCTGATATGATTAGGTTCAATCTCAAGAGTGTTATTCGTATTCTTTGATTTGTTAGTTAAGCCTACTTTTGGGTCAGGGTGATACGTACATTTTGGGAACATGGTAGTGCAATTGAGTGGGAGCGCTAACATAAATATGGAATCTATAGCTTCTATCTGGCGAATAGAAAGTAAAGGATGATTTCCTTCGAGCATAACCAAACGAAAATAAATGGTGGAGTACTCATTTCACTTAGCTGAAATATCATTTATACAGGGTTAAGTGTTTTAAGGATAAAATACATTGTAGGGTGTTACGGTAATTTAATCCCTTTACAGTGTAAATCATCTATATAGAGGATCATTGATCAAATTAGGATTATAACAATGGATAACTAATGAGGTATCTATATCGTGGAACATATAGATCGTTCTATATGACTGAGAGTGCAATTCCAAGTTCTAAGAGTGGATTCAATAAGGAATTAATAAGTTAGGGAATTTACTTGGTAAATTCTGTTCGACTTATTGGAAGCTCGGTTATATAGACCCATGGTCCCCATACTAGTTGAGACCATACTGCTTGTAAGACTCATTTAATTGGTTTTAATTAATCAATTATAATTCTAAAGTTAGACTATGTCTACTTTATGAATTTTCACTAAGCAAGGGTAAAACAGTAAATAGAGAGTTCAAAGGGTATATTTATTAATTGGGAAACTTTGATTAGTTTTTATTAATAAATAAAATAAATGAAAATATATTATTTAATAATTAATTATAGTTATTAAATAATTAAATTTGACATTTATGTGGTTGAATGAGAGAATTGGCAATCTTTGAGAAAATAGGAATCTAGAAATGATGAAATAGGAAAGTTGCAAAAGTGAGAGGCTTGTCTCCATGGCCGACCACTTTGTTTCCTTTTTCTCATTTTATTTTTTATTTTTAAATTCCAAGTAATTCAACCTTAACCCTGTGTGGTATTCTATAAATAGAAGGTAAAGGCTCCAGGTTTCACATAGAATTGCATCTCATTCTTTTCAGAGTGAATTCCTGAGCCACCACTTTCCTCTCTCTTTTCTTCTCTAAATTTCGAAATCCCTTAAGTGATAGAGTAGTGCCCACACACATCAAGTGGTACTTCTATAATAGTATGTAAGACTGTGGAAAATCACCAACAAGAAAGAGAGAAAGAGATCCAGATTCAGATCTTGATTATGCTCTGCTACAGAAAGGAATCAAAGGCTAGAGATCTGAATGGAAGGAGTCATAATATTCTGCTGCACCCAATGTAAGGTTTTCTTAAACTCTTATGTGTTTATTTCATTGTTTTAGAATTTATAGTAGGATGTTAATCAAACATACTTGGTAGTAAATCTAGATCCTGGTAAAATATTTTCAACAACTTGCACCAGAGCCATGGTAATGATTTACTTTCATGTAATATGAATTAAAACAATGTTTTATATGTTTTGTGTTGATTTGGATGGTTTCATGTTGGTTTATGTGCTTTTATGATGAATGTTTGTGTTGTACGAATTTTTTCCATAAAAAATATTTTTTCAATTTTTGAAAATATTTTATTTGGATTCCTTGTGAAAAATTAAGCAATTTTTCTTTTTACGGAACTCGATTGTGATAAAAATTGAGAAAGTTATGAATCTCGGAAAATCGAGATTTCATGGGGTCGAATGGGTGCTCGTGCACTCGGACAGGGAAGCCCATCCGCGCGCGTGACAAGGGAAATCCCTTGTCTGCACGCACGCTGTGTCCGCCCACGAGACCCCTGCATGCGCCGAGAGTTGCCGCCCATGCACCCTGCATCCGCCGAGTTACCTTGGCTGGGTGCCCCTGCTCCGCACGCGTATGGGGCTGCTAGCAGCCTCCTCGGCTGCTGCATGCAGCCCCTCCTGGGCAGCCACCTTCCCAATCCGAATTTTGTGGGATTTTTCCCCAAAATTCGATTTTTTATGGGATTGTTTCCCAAAATTCAATTTTTCCAATTTTAAATAGTTCCAATTTGAAATATTTCCAATTTTAAAATATTTTCAATTTGGATTTTTTTTCCAATTTTAAATATTTCTATTTTGGAATATTTTCGATTTTAAATATTTCCTATTATGGTTAGATTTAAAAATTTGTTAACTTCTTTAATATTTATATATTATTTAATTATAAGATTAGAAATTTTGATATTTAACATATTTTAAATTAAAAGATAACTTTGTCTTTTTTATTTAAAATATTATATTAAAATTATCTTATGACAAATTAAATAATTAATAAATTTCAAATTAACATAGATATTTTTATAGATATACTTACTATAATATTTTCAAATTCAAAATTTGTTATTTTGTTAAATATTTAATTATTTATAAATTATAAGTTTAAAAATGATATTTTTTCTATATACATATATATATATATATATCATTTTTTTCCCTTATTGGAAATTTATAAATCATATCTTAAATATTTAAATAACTTAGATATTTTTGTAGAAATTTAAATATTGCTTAATTTGAGATATTTTGACATATAATTATGGTAATTATTATTTATTTATTATTTTATTCCTAAAATAATAATTATCTAACCAAATCTATTTTAAAATTGGTTTATTTAATTAAATTATAAGATTTAAAAATGATATTGAAGATTCTTTCTTTCAAATCATTGATCTTATTTGATATTTAATTTGATTTGATTCAAATAAACCTAGATATTTTAAAATTAGTTTCCTTTATTTGAGATTTTAGGGTTTGTTTTAACAACCCTAAATTTTCAAAATTTAATTGGTTAGTTTAAGAATAATAATTTAATTATATTAATATCTTATTTTCACATCTGTTACATGGACAATGTTTGTTTAATTTTATATTGTTTATTCAAAACTTTTTTTTAACAAACCTATTATTTATTTGATCTAAATTGCTATGATTAACTTGTTGTCAGATCCAATGATTTGATTTTAATCATAGTCCAATTGTCAATAGATCTTATAAATAATTTGTAACAGGTAATTTTTTGTACTTCTTTCATCTGTGTAAATCTAGTAACATGATAGGGCCCATCCAAATCATTTGACCTGTGTGAGCCTATATGTTTGCTATAGGGCTTAGATGCATATAGGAAGCCCATTTAAGTTTTTTACTAAGTAAATGGACTAGGTTGCTAAAATAAAATTTGACATAAGTAATTTTATTTAGGTCCAATTAGATTTGGGCTTATTCAATGAGTAACAATTGTTTATTTTAAGGTTAAATTCCTCTCTTTTGGGCCTTGTGTGAGAGTTGGGGGCCAATAGAAGTGGGTACGACATACTGAACCCAGCTCCCCCTCACATGAACTACCCTAATTGTGAAGGCCATTTGCCTTATTTAAATAATTGTATTAGGTTAATTATATTAGTCTAACCTAATTAAAATTGAATTAGCAACATAATTAACTTTTAAAATATATGAAATTTATTTTTCATTTAATATTTTAAAGTTGATTTTAGAAAAACACTTAGTTAATGATATATATTCTAGATAGTTATTTCTAGTACTAATTATTATTTATAATATTAAATAGGAAAATATCATTGATTGTGAAATTAATTGTTTAATAATTAATTTTGGTATAATCTAAGTTTAGAAAATTTTCCTAGTATTAAACTAGAATTAATAATTAAGTTTTCTCTATACTTAATTATTTATTTCTTGAATTTAATACATTTAATTAAATTGAAAATTTCAATATCTAAGTTGATTTTCATCATGATACTTAAATATTGTTATTTTCATGTTATTTAATTAAAGTTGAAAATTATCTTAAGTTTGGAATCTTATTTCAGAATAACTTAAATCTGAATAATTTTCAAAATATATTTTACTTTATTTTATTAATCTTTTTCCCACAATTTCGAAATTGCATTTCTTTAATGCAGAAATTTCGAATTTTATTTGAAAAATAGATTAAAGTTGAAAATTATTTATTTTGGACCAACTTAAATCAATGATATTTCATTTAATGATTAATTAAAATAAATGAACTAAAATATATTATAATTAGAAATTGGATTAATTAGTCCATGAAAGTCTAGATAGTTATTATCTGTTTTGCTTGAAGTATTTTTCTAGTGATATTTAATTAAATAGAAAATTAATATTTAAGTTGATTCTTAATTATGATACTTAAATATTTGAAATTTTTCTTAAATATTTAATTAAATAGGAAAATTATATTTTTGTTGTAAATTAATTTTTATTAAAATTAAGATAATTTTTCCACGATTTATTTTTATTTTATTTGTAAAGTATTTTTTCGAAAGTAGTATATATACTTCAATTATTTTCGAAATGCAATATATAATTATAGAAAAATAAATTTGAGTTGTAAATTAATTTAAATTATTTTTTAAACAACTTAAATTGCATATTTTTCTAAATATTTATGGAAATTATTACTAAGATGGAAATAATTCACGTTATTTTCATATCAATCTAAGTATAATTTATAAATATTACATTAAAATTTATATTTAGAATTTTTCATTCTAAATTGGAAATTTTAATTAAATAAATATATATATTTAAAATAAATAAATTAAAATAAGTTTCAGAAGAAAATACAACTTTCATTAAATAATGAGCTTTATTATTAGGATATTCGATCTCCATTGTTGGTTTTACATAGCTATTATTTTAGTGAGTAATCCTCCCTAATGGAGAAACGTTATTAGCAAGTTAGCACCGTTTAATCTTGAAAGATAAGTAATCTTGTAAGTTTTTTATATAGTATTGATCACCCTAATGGTGGCGAATGTATAAGACTTGCAAGAATATGAAACAATGGTGGAAGCTCATAAGATAGAATAGCCTTGACTCTCGCCTAAACGGGACAACGCGAATTCCAATCTTGATCGAATAAAAGGTTGCTAGAATGTTTTATCATTTTAGATGAGCTGACAACTCTATTCAATGGATGGTAGCTTTGACTCTCGCCTAAACGGGACACTGATATCAGTTTGTTGAAGACCTTGGAAATTATTTAGGATTCTATGTTTTAGTATTTTCACTTATCATTCCCACTTGCTATGTGATTAATAATTTCTGAATTGTGTATGAATTTATATTGAACCATGTTATTTTCTGTTATTAAATTGTAGTTTAATTTCGAATCTTCATTGTTGGTCTAACTTGGTTTGTTTTTCTAATGAGATAAATTCCTAATGGATTTTCACCATTAGACAAACATAATAGTGTTAGATCTCGAAAGATAAATATTGTATATGCAACATCTAGCTGTTCATCAATTGATGACACCTTAGACTAGTATTTTACAATATGAAACAAGAAGATTGTATAAATAAGATTACTTTGACTCTCGCTAATCGGAGCATCGTTAGATTCTTATTTAAAACGAAATTATCCTAATTCCTCTTAGCTTAATCATTTCGAATTAGCTCAATGACATATCATTGGATGGATGGTCTATAAATCATATAAAGTCATTCTATATTTTCTCTTAAGAAATTAAATGACGAATATGATTATATTCCCGAAATTCTATCCCGAAATGATATAAATCCTCAATCTTAGAAATCTCCTACTTGTATGGGAAAATCAAACTTAGAGTTAAATTAGTAGTGGTGGTCCAAGAAAGAATTACTCATGATACAGTTACACTTTCACAAGTGTTTAATAACCATTTTCTTTCAATGGATTCAAACTGTATGAGTTTAGTATTCTGTGACCAGAATCCACTTGCACTATTCTAAGAACTCTTTGATGTAACTAAACCTAAGTCATCAAAAGACTACAACCATTCTTTTTAATCTATGGCATTTGTATCTTGTTCATAGTGATTTTGACAAGATCAGTCTCTGCAAAGAGTTAATATGCCTATAGCCGCTGAAAGTATAATCATCTCATTCGTAGATGGATGTACATTCAGGGGTGGATATGAGTTTTCGTTGTACCCTTAAAACGATCACTCTAGATTTTACTTTATGCAAAAAAAATTTGAAATGTTTGAAAAATTTCATGAATTTCTAGCAATGGTGAAAAACTATCAAGGTAAGTGGTTAAAGATCTTGCGAACTGATAGGGGTGGAGAAATAGTTAGTTGATATGCAGTTCAAAGATCATTAATTTGATTTTTGAATTATATCCAAACTTACCTCCCCAAAAATTCAATTTGCATATTGATAGTTAGTTACTAGTCGTTGCCTAAATCCTTCTATGGTAATATAATTTCAGAATGATACAATGGTTGTATACTTAATGTAAATCATTACTAGATTCATGGATGACCTAATCAAAATCTTAAGAAAAGTTAGAACTGCTAACCTTGGTTTGCATGTTTGTTAGCTATTCTAAGTGATTAGGGGTGGACCATCCCATAGTCATTAGATAAGAAAGTGTTTGTTTAAACAAATAGTACTTTTCTAAGAAAATGACTAAGTCTGAAAATAAAGTAGAAAATAAAGGAGATATTTTTTTTATTGATTGCAAAAGTGTTCTATCATCTTATTTGACATATGATGATCCCACTGCCTTTGTCCTCTTGACACAACCGAAGAGGTCAATACCATTTAGTTTTCTTAGACATAATTCACGGTACCTTATCGTAGTGGGAGAGTTTCTAGGAACTCACCTTCTTATGACTTGGAAGACACTAGTGATTAAAATCCATTGTGAGTTTAAACAAGTAATGGATTGTCAAGATAAGAAACTAAGAAGAAAAGCCAAGAGAACTATAGTTTGATCCATTCACATGGAATAACCTTATGTTTTCTATTACAAGGACATAAAAGGAAATTTTCGTTAATAAGTCTTTTCAATGGACTTAAAAAAAACTTCCTGTTCCTAGTATTATAGGTTTGAGTTTATCAAAACCTATCGCTTATGGTATACCTGGTAATTACTTACTCTAATGCAAGCAACTTACTTTAATAAGATGCTGAAGTATTTTCTTTCCAATGGAAATCTATAGAAGCTTCACAACTTCTAAGCATAGATTTTATTTATCTAAGGAAAAGTCTCAACTATTCCAGAAAAGATAAAGCCACGAAAAAATTTCTTAAATCAACAGTGAGAGGTCTCAGATATGCTTTTGTATGCCTTAGACCAGACACCTGCTGTTGAGTGGGAGTAATGAGTAGGTATCAGATTAATCCTGGAGAGGAACATTGGAAGACAATCAAGTAAATCTTAAGATTAAGAAGAGGAACTATATGTTAGTCAATAAGGGTGTGTTTAAAACTCTTAGACTACACCACATCAGATTTCAAGACTTGCCTTTGTGCTAAAAAGTCTGCTGATAAAATGGTGATTACTCTGGGGGTGGAATAGTGATTTTGGAGAAGTGTAAAAACCTATCTGAAGTCTCTTAGTCTACCAGAGAGAGACTGAATGTTAAAGTTGCAGGAAAGGTACTTATTCAGTCTAAGGAAAGTTCTATACATTTGTGGCACCGTTCCAACTTGCCTCAACTACTAGTGTTACTTCCTGAATAACCAAGAAGTAGTTGCCAAAAGTATAGAGTCCAGTATCCCAAGAGAGTAGACATATAGAGAGGAATTTCACATTATCAAGGATTTTGTGATTAAGGAAGAGTAATGGTGGAGAAGAGGTTGTGTTTAATTCAACCTGTCAGCTCCTATTACGAGGAGTTTACTACTATTACACTTGATTTGTATATCAAGGTGTTGAGATTATTTGAAATGCACATTTTGTTTTATATTAGTGCAAGTGGGAGTTTGTTGGGTTTTGTACCCTAAATAAAACCCATTTCAATATAATCAGATTTACTGATTAATAAATATCAGAAATAACATTTTATGTTGCATGGTTCACATGATTTATTTCATGATTATATATATAATGTATGAATTCTATTTAAGTCCAGAACATATGAATTTGTTAATGATTATAGTGTTGTCAGCACAGTGGAATATAATCTTAATTATATGTTCGAAAGTTTATTCCCTGATTTGTCAGAACACTGGATTTAGACTGACATGGTATAATCAGCGATAGGTATTCTTACACCTTGGAAAAGTGTTATGTCCTTTCCATGACATTGACAAAGTTTACCAGTATCGGATGTATGGAGTATACATCGGAAGGGACCGATATTGAACTTTGATTAGATATATTAGAATTTACCGTAATATCTATTCAATTCAATATCAACTGTTGATCCTAGATCAAATGATCTTAATCCTGATATGATTAGGTTCAATCTCAAGAGTGTTATTCGTGTTCTTTGATTTGTTAGTTAAGCCTACTTTTGGGTCAAGGTGATACGTACATTTTGGGAACACGATAGTGCAATTGAGTGGGAGCGCTAACATAAATATGGAATCTAAAGCTTCTATCTGGCGAATAGAAAGTAAAGGATGATTTCCTTCGAGCTTAACCAAACGAAAATAAATGGTGGAGTACTCATTTCACTTAGCTGAAATATCATTTATACAGGGTTAAGTGTTTTAAGGATAAAATATATTGTAGAGTGTTACAGTAGTTTAATCCCTTTACAGTGTAAATCATCTATATAGAGGATCATTGAGAAAATGGGAAACTAGAAATGATGAAATATGAAAGTTTCAAAAGTGAGAGACTTGTTTCCATGGCCGGCCACTTTGTTTCCCTTTTCTCATTTTATTTTTCATTTTTAAATGCCAAGTAATTCAACCTTAACCCTGTGTGGTATTCTATAAATAGAAGGTAAAGGCTTCAGGTTTCACATAGAATTACATCTCATTCTTTTCAGAGTGAATTCCTGAGCCACCACTTTCCTCTCTCTTTTCTTCTCTAAATTTCGACATCCCTTAAGTGATAGAGTAGTGCCCACACACATCAAGTGGTACCTCAATCATAGTATGTAAAACTGTGGAAAATCACCAACAAGAAGGAGAGAAAGAGATCCAGATTCAGATCTTGATTATGCTCTGCTACAGAAATGAATCAAGGGCTAGGATCTGAATGGAAGGAGTCATAATATTCTGCTGCACCCAATGTAAGGTTTTCTTAAACTCTTATGTGATAGGGCCCATCCAAATCATTTGACCTCTGTGAGCCTATATGTTTGCTATTGGGCTTAGATGCATATAGGAAGCCCATTTAAGTTTTACTAAGTAAATGGACTAGGTTGCTAAAATAAAATTTGACATAAGTAATTTTATTTAGGCCCAATTAGATTTGGGCTTATTCAATGAATAACAATTATTTATTTAAAGGTTAAATTCCTCTCTTTTGGGCCTTGTGTGAGAGTTAGGGGCCAATAGAAGTGGGTACGACATACTGAACTCAGCTCCCCCTCACATGAACTACCCCAATTGTGAAGGCCCATTTGCCTTATTTAAATAATTGTATTAGGTTAATTATATTAGTCTAACCTAATTAAAATTGAATTACCAACATAATTAACTTTTAAAATATATGAAATTTATTTTTCATTTATTATTTTAAAGTTAATTTTAGAAAAACACTTAGTTAATGATATATATTCTAGATAGTTATTTCTAGTACTAATTATTATTTCTAATATTAAATAGGAAAATATCATTGATTGTGAAATTAATTGTTTAATAATTAATTTTGGTACTATCTAAGTTTAGTTTATTTTCCTAGTATTAAACTAGAATTAATAATTAAGTTTCCTCTATACTCAATTATTTATTTCTTGAATTTAATACATTTAATTAAATTGAAAATTTCAATATCCAAGTTAACTTTCGTCATGATACTTAAATATTGTTGTTTTCATGTCATTTAATTAAAGTTGAAAATTATCTTAAGTTTGGAATCTTATTTCAGAATAACTTAAATTTGAATAATTTTTAAAATATATATTTTATTTTATTTTATTAATCTTTTTCCCAAAATTTCGAAATTGCATTTCTTTAATGCAGAAATTTCAAATTTTAATTGAAAAATAGATTAAAGTTGAAAATTATTTATTCTAATTTTGGACCAACATAAATCAATGATTTTTTCATTTAATGATTAATTAAAATAAATGAACTAAAATTTATTATAATTAGAAATTGAATTAATTAGTCAATGAAAGTCTAGATAGATATTATCTGTTTTGCTTGAAGTATTTTTCTAGTGATATTTGATTAAATAAAAAATTAATATTTAAGTTGATTCTTAATCATGATACTTAAATATTTGAAATTTTTCTTAAATATTTAATTAAATAGGAAAATTATATTTTTGTTGTAAATTAATTTTATTAATTAATTTTGGGCCAACATAAAATTAAGATAATTTTTTAAGGATTTATTTTTATTTTATTTTAAAGCATTTTCAAAAGTAGTATTCTTATATACTTCTTTTTTTCGAAATGCAATATATATTTATAGAAAATTAAATTTGAGTTGTAAATTAATTTAAATTAATTTTGAAACAACTTAAATTGCATATTTTTCTAAATATTTATGGAATTATCACTAAGATTGAAATAATTCACGTTATTTTCATACCCATCTAAGTATAATTTATAAATATTACATTAAAATTTATATTTAGAATTTTTCATTATAAATTGGAAATTTTAATTAAATAAATATATATATTTAAAATAAATAAATTAAAATAAGTTTCAGATGAAAATACAACTTTCATTAAATAATGAGCTTTATTATTAGGATATTCGATCTCCATTATTGATTTTACATAGCTATTGTTTTAGTGAGAAATCCTCCCTAATGGAGGAACGTTCATTAGCAAGTTAGCACCGTTTAATCTCGAAAGATAAGTAATCTTGTAAGTTTTTATATAGTATTGATCACCCTAATGGTGGCGACTGTATAAGACTTGCCAGAATATGAAACAATGGTGGAAGCTCATAAGATAGAATAGCCTTGACTCTCGCTTAAACGGGACAACGCAGATTCCAATCTTGATCGAATAAAAGGTTGCTAGAATGTTAATCATTTTAGATGAGCTGACAACTCTATTCAATGGATGGTAGCTTTGACTCTCGCCTAAACAGGAGACTGATATCAGTTTTTTGAAGACCTTGGAAGTTATTTAGGATTGTATGTTTCAGTATTTTCACTTGTCATTCCTACTTGCTATATG
This sequence comes from Cannabis sativa, assembly GCF_029168945.1. Classification (NCBI taxonomy): domain Eukaryota; kingdom Viridiplantae; phylum Streptophyta; class Magnoliopsida; order Rosales; family Cannabaceae; genus Cannabis; species Cannabis sativa. The sequence continues at coordinate 37,499,907 of NC_083610.1, read as the reverse complement.
TTTAATAATTTCTGAATTGTGTATGAATTTATATTGAATCATGTTATTTTCTGTTATTAAATTGTAATTTAATTTCGAATCTTCATTGTTGGTCTAACTTTGTTTGATTTTCTAATGAGATAAATCCCTAATGGATTTTCACCATTAGACAAACATAATAGTGTTAGATCTCGAAAGATAAATATTGTATATGCAACATCTAGCTGTTCATCAATTGATGACACCTTAGACTAGTATTTTACAATATGAGACAAGAAGATTGTATAAATAAGATTACTTTGACTCTCGCTAATCGGAGCATCGTTGGATTCTTATTTGAAACTAAATTATCCTAATTCCTCTTAGCTTATTCATTTTGAATTAGCTCAATGACATATCATTGGATGAATGGTCTATAAATCATATAAAGTCATTCTATATTTTCTCTTAAGAAATTAAATGACGAATATGATTATATTCCCGAAATTCTATCCCGAAATGATATAAATCCTCAATCTTAGAAATCTCCTACTTGTATGGGAAAATCAACTTAGAGTTAGATTAGTAGTGGTGGTCCAAGAAAGAATTACTCATCATACAGTTACACTTTCACAAGTGTTTAATAACTATTTTTCTATTAATGGATTCAAACTGTATGAGTTGAGTATTCTGTGACCAGAATCCACTTGCACTATTCTAAGAACTCTTTGATGTAACTAAATCAAGTCATCAAGAGACACAACCAAATAAATCTATGGCATTTGTATCTTGTTCATAGTGGTTTTGACAAGATCATTCTCTGCAAAGAGTTAATATGCCTATATCCACTGAAATTAAGTTCATCTTATTCGTTGATGGATGTACATTCAGGGGTGGATATGAGTTTTCGTTGTATTCTTAAAACAATCACTCTAGATTTCACCTTATGCAAAAAGAAATTTGAAATCATGAATTTCTAGCAATGGTGAAAACTATCAAGGTAAGTGGTTAAAGATTTTGCGAACTGATAGGGGTGGAGAAATAGTTAGTTGATATGCAGTTCAAAGATCATTAATTTGATTTTTAAATTATATCCAAACTTACCTCCCCAGAAATTCGATTTGCATATTGATAATTAGTTACTAGTCGTTGCCTAAATCCTTCTATGGTAATATAATTTCAGAATGATGCAATGGTTGTATACTTAATGTAAATCATTACTAGATTCAAGGATGACCTAATCAAAATCTTAAGAAAAGCTAGAACTGCTAACCTTGGTTTGCATATTTGTTAGCTATTCTAAGTGATTAGGGGTGGACCATCCCATAGTCATTAGATAAGAAAGTGTTTGTTTAAACAAATACTACTTTTTATAGAAAATGACTAAGTCTGAAAATAAAGTAGCAAATAAAGGAGACAATTTTTTTCTTGATTCCAAAAGTGTTCTATCATCTTATTTGACATATGATGATCGCACTACCTCTGTTGTCTTGACACAACCGAAGAGGTCAATACCATTTAGTTTTCTTAGACATAATTCACGGTACCTTGTCCTAGTGGGAGAGTTTCTAGGAACTCACCTTCTTATGACTTGGTAAACACTTGTGATTAAAATCCATTGTGAGTTTAAACGAGTAATGGATTGTCAAGATAAGAAACTAAGAAGAAAAGCCAAGAGAACTATAGTTTGATCCATTCACATGGAGTAACCTAAACTTTTCTATTACAAGGATATCAAACGAAATTTTCGTTAATAAGTCTATTCAATGGACTTAACAAAACTTCATGTTCCTAGTATTATAGGTTTGAGTTTATCAAAACCTATGGCTTATGGTATACCTGGTAATTACTTACTCTAATGCAAGCAACCTACTTTAGTAAGATACTGAAGCATTTTCTTTTTAATGGAAATCTATTGAAGCCTCTCGACTTCTAGGCATAGATTTTATTTATCTAAGGAAAAGTCTCAACCATTCCAGAAAAGATAAAGCCATGAAAGAATTTCTTAAATCAACAGTGAGAGGTCTTAGATATGCTTTAGTATGCCTTAGACCAGACACCTGCTGTTGAGTGGGAGTAATGAGTAGGTATCAGATTAATCCAGGAGAGGAACATTGGAAGACAATCAAGTAAATCTTAAGATTAAGAAGAGGAACTATATGTTAGTCAATAATGGTGTGTTTAAAACTCTTAGACTACACCACATCAGATTTCAAGACTTGCCTTTGTGCTAAAAAGTCTGCTGATAAAATGGTGATTACTCTGGGGGTGGAATAGTGATTTTGGAGAAGTGTAAAAACCTATCTGAAGTCTCTTAGTCTACCAGAGAGAGATTGAATGTTAAAGTTGCAGGAAAGGTACTTATTCAGTCTAAGGAAAGTTCTATACATTTGTGGCACCGTTCCAACTTGCCTCAACTACTAGTGTTACTTCCTGAATAACCAAGAAGTAGTTGCCAAAAGTATAGAATCTAGTATCCCAAGAGAGTAGACATATAGAGAGGAATTTCACATTATCAAGGATTTTGTGATTAAGGAAGAGTAATGGTGGAGAAGAGGTTGTGTTTAATTCAACCTGTCAGATCCTATTACGAGGAGTTTACTACTACTACACTTCATTTGTATATCAAGGTGTTAATGATTATTTGAAATGCACATTTTGTTTTATATTAGTGCAAGTGGGAGTTTGTTGGGTTTTGTGCCCTAAATAAAACCCATTTCAATATAATCAGATTTACTTATTAATAAAGATCAGAAATAACATTTTATGTTGCATGGTTCACATGATTTATTTCATGATTCTATATATAATGTGTGAATTCCATTTAAGTCCAGAACATATGAATTTGTTAATGATTATAGTGTTGTCAGCACAGTGGAATATAATCTTAATTATATGTTCGAAAGTTTATTCCCTAATTTGTCAGAACACTGGATTTAGACTGACATGGTATAATCAGCGATAGGTATTCTTACACCTTGGAAAAGTGTTATGTCCTTTCCAGGACGTTGGCAACGTTTACCAGTATCGGATGTATGGAGTATACATCGGAAGGGACCGATATTGAACTTTGATTAGATATATTAGAATTTACCGTAATATCTATTCAATTCAATATCACCTGTTGATCCTAGATCAAATGATCTTAATCCTGATATGATTAGGTTCAATCTTAAGAGTGTTATTCGTGTTCTTTGATTTGTTAGTTAAGCCTACTTTTGGGTCAGGGTGATACGTACATTTTGGGAACACGATAGTGCAATTGAGTGGGAGCGCTAACATAAATATGGAATCTATAGCTTCTATCTGGCAAATAGAAAGTAAAGGATGATTTCATTCGAGCTTAACCAAACGAAAATAAATGGTGGAGTACTCATTTCACTTAGCTGAAATATCATTTATACAGGGTTAAGTGTTTTAAGGATAAAATACATTGTAGGGTGTTACGGTAATTTAATCCCTTTACATTGTAAATCATCTATATAGAGGATCATTGATCAAATTAGGATTATAACAATGGATAACTAATGACGTATCTATATCGTGGAACATATAGAGCGTTCTATATGATTGAGAGTGCAATTCCAAGTTCTAAGAGTGGATTCAATAAGGAATTAATAAGTTAGGGAATTGACTTGGTAAATTCGGTTCGACTTATTGGAAGCTCGATTATATAGACCCATGGTCCCCATACTAGTTGAGATCATACTGCTTGTAAGACTCATTTAATTGGTTTTAATTAATCAATTATAATTCTAAAGTTAGACTATGTCTACTTCATGAATTTTCACTAAGCAATGGTAAAACAGTAAATAGAGAGTTTAAAGGGTATATTTATTAATTAGGAAACTTTGATTAGTTTTTATTAATAAATAAAATAAATGACAATATATTATTTAATAATTAATTATAGTTATTAAATAATTAAATTTGACATTTATGTGGTTGAATGAGAGAATTGGCAATCTTTGAGAAAATGGGAAACTAGAAATGATGAAATAGGAAAGTTGCAAAAGTGAGAGGCTTGTCTCCATGGCCGGCCACTTTGTTTCCTTTTTCTCATTTTATTTTTTATTTTTAAATACCAAGTAATTCAACCTTAACCCTGTGTGGTATTCTATAAATAGAAGGTAAAGGCTTCAGGTTTCACATAGAATTGCATCTCATTCTTTTCAGAGTGAATTCCTAAGCCACCACTTTCCACTCTCTTTTCTTCTCTAAATTTCGAAATCCCTTAAGTGATAGAGTAGTGCCTACACACATCAAGTGGTACCTCAACCATAGTATGTAAGACTGTGGAAAATCACCAACAAGAAGGAGAGAAAGAGATCCAGATTCAGATCTTGATTATGCTCTGCTACAGAAAGGAATCAAGGGCTAGAGATCTGAATGGAAGGAGTCATAATATTCTGCTGCACCCAATGTAAGGTTTTCTTAAACTCTTATGTGTTTATTTCATTGTTTTAGAATTCATATTAGGATGTTAATCAAACATACTTGGTAGTAAATCTAGATCATGGTAAAATATTTCCAACAGTACCTTGGTTGGAAGACATCCTGAACAAGCTTTCCACAAGAAATGATGAACTTTGGGCGGTATGGGAAGCTGCCATAATTTCTTCCAGCAACTATCATCTTGCATATATAACCAATTTCCTCTTGAAGATTGAAGAAACTTGTAAGTACTTTTAACCGAGTAAAACCCCGAAGACTCCATGTTCCAACACCAACCATCCATATCCCGAGAATGACTAAGTTGAATACTTCTAATCAAATTAATATCCCTCTCCTCAAACATATCATTTAGAAGTTCAACATCCCAAGACCTTTCCCCAACCACTAAACTAGAAACATGTTGATCAACAAGGCCAGGATTATTAGATAAAACAAACGAATTGGTATCATGGGGCAACCAAGAATCATGCAAAATACTAACCGAAGAGCCATTAGTGTAATACCCTGGATTTAAGAAATGGATTAGCAAAATCCTAATGAGATAATTATGAATAATTGAGGAATTATATTATTATATAGTTAGAATTTATTTGATTAATTATATGTTAAGACTCCGTTGGTGAGCAGGGGCATTTTAGTAATTATGACCCGAGAAGGGTAAAGTAATGAAATTAATTTAATTACGTGCTTCTAGGACTATATTATTATATAGTATGCCTTTGTTGTCTTTTTCAGGTGTGTTCTGACAGGTTGGCGCGGTATAGTTACAATCGGGTATTTCGGGCCGAACCGGGTTCGGGCCCGAAATGCAATTTGAATTGAAATATTGGCATTTTATTTAATAATGATTAATCCGAAATTTATTTGAGTTTAAATGAGCATGAAATGACATTTTTGCCCTTAAGTGTTTATGTGTGTGCATTTTGGCCCTAAGGGCAATTTGGTCTTTTTGACCTTTATGTTATGTTGATAAAAGAATGGAATTTTGGGAATTGAGAATTTAATTTTTGGTTCGTTTCCCTCATACCTGAACCCTCTTCCTCTCTTTCTAACCTAATTCTTTTCACTTAAAATCACTTGAGAATTGTTGAGAAAATTGCTTGAAGATTGAGTAGCTTTGTACCTTGAATTGAAGGAATTGAGGTAGTTCTTCTCTTGCTGATTTTAGTTGATGAAAAAGCATGGAATAGGTTGTTGATGATGTTTTGTTGTATGTTGATGTTCTTTAGTTGGTATGAGCATGTTTTTACTTGAATCTTGTGGTTTTTGTGTGGGATTGTGTTTGGATGAGCCTTCGATGAATTTTAGGGTGTTCTCCATACTTAATCCTAGCTGTATGTATTGTTTGATTGCTGGGAATTAAAGTTTGGAGCTAGTTTATGAGCTCTAGATTTTGAGCATGAGATTGAGGTTTATGTGATTATTGTCCAATCTGAAATTATGGGGTTTATTGTTGGATTTTGATGCATAAATATGTGTTTTAGACCCTATAATATTTGCTAGCAGCTGTAATTGGTAAATGGAGAATTTGGTTGTGAAAAGCAAGCTTGAGTTCATGGAACTCAAGCTTGGAGCTTTAATGGCACTTTTTGATTTTTAGTGAAATTATTGTGTTTGAGCTATGGAATATGTTTAATATGTCATATGTTGATGCTCTGGAAAGTTTGGTGGTGTTTGGGGAAGATTTGAGTAGGTTATGGGGGCTTAAAGATTGAAATTTTTTCGTGTTGTTGCTGCCCAGACAACCGGAATTCCGGTTGGTTCAGGGCTGTTCCAACCGGAATTTCGGTTGGCTGTATCGGGGAAAATACTGAATTTTGTTTTGGCCATAACTTTTGACTTGGGACTCCGTTTTGGGAGTTCTTTATATCGTTGGAAAGCTCGTTCCGAGCTCTATGTGATTATCTATATTTTAAATGCCATTAATATATTTATGAATGTGAAATCAGGGGTTAACCCTATTTGTGAAAATCTCGAATTATGTGACTAGGATTACCGACACCTGGTTAGGAGCACCCGGGGATTTGGAATCTCTGCTTTTGCACAACAATAGGTAAGACAGTAGTTGCATGTAGAGATATGCAAGGTGGTGCTTATATTGAATATTATATTGGTGATAAATTAGAAACCGAGATTAGGGTTATTACCCTAAAGTGAGTGGTTTAATGGCCTAGGGTTATTACCCTAGTAATTATTAATGTGTAAATGCTATGCCATGCTAAATATATTGTAATAAAGAATTATGCGCACAAGGCATAATTAAGTTAGACTCGGTAAGTTAGTACCTTGAGTTTGATAGTAATGCGGTCTAGGGTTATTACCCTAGAATTTATGTGAAGGTAAGAAAGCGATGATATACAATAATATTGCTAATCAAGTGAAAGCATGAATTAAGGTTATTAATCTGTATAAGTGTTATTTTGAGCATGCAATAATATGTTATATGAGAGATTATTTGGTATGCAAGTTAGGGTTATTACCCTAAGATTTTATATGTTATAGTGTATATGGAATGTATGTATATATATCAAGAGTTATGTGTATAAGACATAACTTAGTTAGACCTGATATATATTATCAGGATAAACCACTGAAAGAACGTAATGTATGGATTACGTAAATATATATGAATAGGGTTATGTGAGCAAGGCATAACCAGGTTAGACTCGGTAATTATAACCGAGATAAACCTTACTAAGGCCTTATTGTAAATAGACGTGTGAGTGTAACATGTAGGTCTATGCCACATAGACATATATAGACGTGTGAGAGCAACACGTAGGTCTATGCCACATAGGCATATATAGGCGTGTGAGCGTAACACGCATGTCTATAGCAAATAGACAAATAGTGCAGTGGCACCATTAATGATGTGATAAATATATATGTTGAGATTAAGGGTTATGCGTTCAAGGCATAATCAGGTTGGACTTGGTAATTAGAACCGAGATGAACTGTTCTAAGACCTTATTGTATTTAGACGTGTGAGCGCAACACGTAGGTCTACGCCACGTAGACATAAATAGGCATGTGAGCACAACATGCAGGTCTGTGTCACACAAACAAATTTGAATGGCATTGTTGTTTATATTATATGATGAGCATATTATTGATATGTTTTATACTGTCTTGCTGGGCTTGGCTCACGGGTGCTCTACTGTGCAGGAAAGGGTAGGACTATTTCTGATCAGCCATGAGTGCAGGAGCTGGACGAAGAGTGTACATGTCCGAGCCATATCAGACCAAGCGGGTTGGGGTCTACCAGTGTTGTATTTTTGAGACTCTGTTTTGCCGCTTAGGCCGGCTGAAAGAAAAGGACTTGTAATAATGTTTTGTAAATGTTTTTGGAATCCCAACTTCTGTAACTTTTAGATTGTAAAGTTTAAATTATTACAAGTTTTATTTTAATTCCGTTTATAATTAAAGTTTAATTTCCGCGCTAATTCTATTAGTAATCCCAATTAGGGGATTAGAGTTTCATAAGTGACTTGGGTAGCGTGCCTAATTATTTAGGGCGTTACAATTAGCAATAGATCTTCTAGCACCATGTTTTACAAGAGTTTGAGCAGCCCAAATACTCCTCCAAATGAAACTTGGATTTTGTCCTAACTCGGCATTAAAAAACGAACCTTGCGGATAATATCTTGCTTTGTAAATTTTCGCCACAAGTGTGTCCTCCATAGTAAGTAATCTCCACCCTTGTTTCCCCAAAAAAGAAAGATTGTAGTCACGAAGGTCACGAAAGCCAAGTCCACCAAAATTCTTATGTTGACAAAGCCGCTTCCAACTAACCCAACTCACTCCCTTACTAGCTGAATTCGATTGAGATTTCCACCAGAACTTTGCCATCATACCTTCAAGGCTCGAGCATATTTCTTGAGTCAAAAGAAAAATACTCATTGCATAGCTAGGTAATGCCTGGGCTACTGACTTAATCAAGACTTCTTTTCCAGCTTTAGACAAAAACTTAGTCTCCCAACTAAATATTTTCTTCCTCATTTTCTCCTTCAAGAAGCTGAGAATGTCATTTTTATTTCTCCCCATTATGCAAGGGAGTCCCAAGTAAAAGCTATCATCCGAAGCCTCATTTAGCCACATAAGACCACAAACACGATCACGCACAGCCAAATAATATTTTTGCTGAAGAAAACAGAAGACTTAGCAAAGTTTACTTTAAATACACAAGGATATAAAATAATGATAATCAAACTGAATTTTTAAAATTAATTGATGAGGAGGTCATATTTTGGGACCTATATAATTAATTTTTTATTATATATATACAAGGATACACTACAAAAAATCTTACTTTTAGTCACAACAAAACTTATGACTAAAAGTAAAAAAGTTGTGACTAATTATAAATTACTATTCCTATGTTGTGACTAAAAGGTCCGTAAAAAAAGATATTAGTCACAAAAATTACAATTTATCGTGACTAAATGTATTTTTAATTAAAATACTGGTTGTGACAAAAATTAAATTAGTGACAATTTGTATCTAAAGACTATGTTTTAGTCACAAGTAACATTTTGTTGTGACTAAAAGTCACATTTAGTCCTAAAAAAATTATGTTGTAACTAAAAAGTTGTCATTAAAAATATCAGTTTTTTGTAGTGATATAAAATAAGAATCAATATTGTTTAGGGACTTGATGTATGTATCACTAAATTTTTTTTTTTTTTTTTTTTTGAATTACTCAACTATGCATGGAAACTGCAAGACATATATAATAAATTTAAATTTAGGTGTTGGAATCTAAATCTCAATTAGGTCTTGATCTATTCTTACTTTAATAGAATATAATTAGTGATATATGATAATAGAGTAACTCGTTGGACTGTAATATTAAAAAAGAAAAATGAGTTTACTCAAACACACAGAGCATTTAAGGCTCACGAGATTGTCAAATGAGTTTTTTTATTTAATTTTTTTTTTTTAAAAAAATGAGTGTTTTAATTTATTGTGTAATTTTTAAAAAAAGAAAAATGAGTATTTTTTTATATCAATCAAACATAACATTAAATGAGTGAAACTTATAGCAAAAGCCAATTCTAATCTCCTACAATACACCACATTTTAGTGGCCATGAACTCCCCTTTATATTCACAAGATGCAATGGAATCTATTTTATTTTAAATCCCTGGTCTTTTTTTTAAATCCCCACAGTAGACGCCTTTAGTAGTTGGCTTATTGATTGTAATAAAACTGTAAAATTATGATGCATGAATTTGAGCTCATATAAGAAAATGACTTAGTCTGTTTAAGAAATAATGGACTGGTTTGAGTAAATAATGCATGAATCTGAGCAAAATACGAAAATATTAGGCTTATGAGCTCTGCCATGCCTATTTATAAAATTGTCGGTACAACATGACACGACTCATATTATTTTTTGGCTTGACACAACACAACTTGTATTTAGGTAGACTTTTCAAAATACGGGTCGGGTCTACACTCATATTTACAACTCTAACCACAACACCCCTTTTAAGGAGTCTACTATAAATTTTTATATAATTTTCTCTTACATAAATTTTGTGGTGAGAAATTATGTAATTTAAGTTGCCATGCAATAGGGAGAGGAGTGAGGACCCTCACATGGATAGCACATGGTCTTTGTAAAAGAAAAAAAAAAAAAATACTTTAGAAGGATATTTTTTATGTCAAAAAATAAACTTTAGAAGGATTATGACATAAATACCCTACACAAAGACAAAGACGGAAGACCATGGTTTGGGGAAATCCCAAGCTGTACTTTCTTTCCCTCAAAACATGCTTTTGCTTGCTATTGTTTCACTCCAATTAACATGGGTCATTTCACCTTCTCATTTTTTTTTAATTATTATTAATATTCTTTTTCTTTTCTTAATTGATTACTTTATTATGTATAAACAAGGAAATAAGTAATAATTTATACCTCGTATACAATTCAACATTATACTACATGTTTCATCAAAAGAAAAACATTATATTACATATATTATTAGTTTTTCTTATTATTATAGTTTAGGATGGTTACACTACTTATACTATATAATTTTTTTTTGAGTAATTTACGGTATAAATATTTAAATTTAACTATCGGTTACAAATAAATACTTAAATTTAATTTTTGGCGGCAGTAATAGTAACTAAGTTATATTTTTGGAATTATGTAGGTATCTGGTTGTTAAGTGTTAAATAAATTGTTACGTGACAATTCTTGATTGGTCTAGGTCATGAGTTATTAATTTTTTAAAAAATAATTTAAATATACTAATAAAAAAATGACACGTAGATAATAACTTAACATTTAACGGCCAAATATTTACAGAGTTTCAAAAATATAACTTAAGTATTATTATTATTATCAAAAATTAAACTTAAGTATTTATTTACAACTGAAAATTAAACTTAAGTATTTATGGCGTAAATTATATATTTTTTTAAATGTAGCCATATCATCATATATTGATCATCTGTTGTTAGAAAAAAGAATAATTAAAATAATTACAATTATTGAATATCGATTTAACTATTAAAATCTAATATATAATTTATCACTATGAGTAAACATTACCTAACTAGTAACTAGTAATATATTTCTATGTATGGAGAAAGCACAAATAAAAAGAAAAGAAAACATAAAGAAGGATTATGTATGCATGGAATCATAAAGACGTATATATAACTTTTTCATTCAGAGAGGTGTAATGACAAGAGATATATATTGTATTATTAATTAACTATATATATAAAATATGTTATAGATTTATAGGGACACGATTTTGTCCTGTGATAGATTTTTACGGAATGTATTCCGTGGTACATTAGATGAGTATTAGAGTACGTTACTATTTTTTAACCCTAATTACTTCTAGATCAACCTCGACCCTCAGATCAAATAACTCCCCCATTTAATGACTGTTATACATCACAGAATACATTTTGTGAAAATACATCACGAGACAAAATCATGTCCCTAGATTTATTATTATTATTATTATTATTATTATTATTATTATTATTATTATTATTATTATTTCACAATTAACATAATCTAACCATATGTCACATGCAGGATTCAGAGCAGAGGTTGTCTTTATGACAAGAGATCTATCCATCTATAATGCTTGTTTGGTTGTTCACTAACTAAAAAGGTATATTAATCATATTTTTAGTTTTTATTTTGATTACGTATATTTTTAATTATAAAAATAATTTTTTTAGATGTTATTTAATAAATAATATTATTTTTTATTAAAAAATATTTAATTTTAGTAATATTTATAGAAAAATATAATAATATTCAAAAATAATTTTAATTATAATTATAATTTAATTGTAATACTTTTAATTTTATAATACTTTTAATTTTTATAAAAATATCATACATTTTTTTATTTTATTTTTCATATTTTTAGTTTTTATTTTGATTATGTATATTTTTAATTATAAAAATAATTTTTTTAGATGTTATTTAATAAATAATATTATTTTTTATTAAAAAATATTTAATTTTAGTAATATTTAAAGAAAATATAATAATATTCAAAAATAATTTTAATTATAATTATAATTTAATTGTAATACTTTTAATTTTATAATACTTTTAATTTTTATAAAAATATCATACATTTTTTTATTTTATTTTTTAAAAAATAATAAAATGATATTATTTTTGATAACTGCAAAAGATAACGACATTATAACAGTGATTCTTTAAGAAACATAAACACTTTTTTATTTTTATTGTTTAAAAGAAAAATAATAATAAAAATATATATTTTTTTTAGATATGTGGATTGGATAAAAAAAATAATAAAAAGTTATATTTTAGATATGAGTAATGGGTTTAAATTTGAAATATAATGTAAAAAGAATATTTTATGTTTTATAACCGCATTTAGTATAACATGATAACATGTAATGCATATCAGAGTTGCTATTACTTAATTATTAATTTAAATAATAATAATAAAAATTAAATTTAATACAATTCAATTATATTTTTTAAATATATAAAACTTAATATAATTTTAAATTTATTTATAAAAAATATATTTAATTAATTTTACTAAACAATAAAATAAGTAAATAAATTTAAATATTTTAAACGGTATAACTAATAAATTTGTTATAAAGTATGATTAATTAATTGAATTAATGTCTAATTCAAATTTAAATTAAAATTTATAAAAAATAATTATTTAATTTTGTTGATACTTTAAATTATCTAAGTTATATTTTAATAAATACATTAAACTTATATTTTTAAAACTATGTTTTTAAAAAAAATAATCAATTGATTGGTTTAACTGTGTTAGTTTTAAATATTAATTTTAGAAAAAATATTAAACCAACAATTTTTGTTAGATATATAATTACGTTTATATAAGAAACACTACAAAAAAATATCACTTTTAGTGATAATATTTTTTTAGTCACAACAAAAAAAATTGTGACTAATTTTTAGTTACAATAAAAAAGTTACTTGTGACTAAATATAGTATTTAGACACAAATTGTCATTAATTTAATTTTAGCCACAACAAGTATTGTGACTAAAAACATATTTAGTCACAACAAATTATGATTTTTGTGACTAATACTTTAAGCCACGAACTTTTTAGTCACAACGTAAAAATGATAATTTATATTTAGTCACAACTTTTTCGCTTTTTTAATTACAAATTTTATTGTGACTTAAAGTAAAATTTGTTGTAGTAAAAGATATATATAAATATAAATATATATATGGTTGACTATTCAATGGTTACATTTTTATTGTAACCATATAGTTACATTTTTCTTTGACCTGTAATAGCAGGTTACTAATAGGTAGACTTTCCTTTTTTAGAATTAATTAATTATAATTAACTATTTTCTTAAAATAATTAATTAAATAGTAGACATTCCTTTTTTAGAATTAATTAATTATAATTAACTATTTTCTTAAAATAATTAATTAAATATTCAACAAGACCTCTTTTAGCAATTAATATTTATATTTAAATCCTTACTTGAATTATTTTAATAATTAAGCCATTTAATTATAATATTTACAATAAAATTTATTTTTTTACAAAAATTAAACTTCTTTTGACACAATTAAAATTCTCTTCTTATAATAAATTTTCAAATAATAATTATTTTGTTACAATTATATGAACTAAGTATGAGGCCTCAAGCTAATCAATCGATAACAAGTGCATCCATTTTTTTTTCTAAAAAATCCTTCAACATATTTCATTTTTTACTTTTTAAATATTTAAATAAAAAATTAAATAATTAAGTGTAATAATTTAAAATTAAGATTACAAGTATAATAAAATTTAAATTATGAAATTATATGTGTATAATTTTAAATTATAAAAAGTTTTGCTATAAAATTTTAAATAATTTAAGTATAAAAAAATAAATTGCTAAAAGATCCTTATATAGTAATAAATTGCAAAAAAATTAATTAATAATTATAATTAATTTAATCTTAAAATGTAATTAATCTTAATTAAAGTTTAATAAGAAAATAAATGATTAGGTTACTTTCAGGTTACAAGTTATTTATTATTTATTTTTATTTAATTTCCAAATTAATCACAACCATTTAATAGTAATCCAATAGCTTAAAAACATGTAACCATGATGGTTACAATAAAAATGTAACCATTGAAACCTCTTCCATATATATATGTATATTAACTTAATGTAGATATATATAGAGTGATGGAGATGATAAAATGGTAGTAGCTAACTAACTGTGCCAGAATAATACAACTAAGACTTAGCATACTAACAGATTTGCCTTTGCAGCTGTACATAAGTTTCGTAACCTCAACTACAGGAAATGATTAAGAAATATTAATATATCTTTGCTGTAAAGTTACCTTTTGTTTTCACTCTTTTCCAACATTTATTATAATTTATTTGTATTGTAATTGGTAGTTTTTATATGGTTGGTGTTGTATCGTGTTGTTGTTTTGTATTATTATTTTATTTTGTATGGTGATATTTGGTTATGTTAATGTTTATTAGTGTGTTATGTTTAAATTTTATTTTATGGAGTTGACCAAAGTTTGACAAGTTTTTCTTTTAAAGTTTTCAAGTTATATAGAAATAAGTTTTTTTCTTTTCATTTTTATTCATTATTTTTTTCACTAGTATTATGTTCTTGCTTTTGTTTTCTTTAATTTATAGGGAGGTTTGTAGTAATCATGTAATAAAAGCTCTATTTTTAGCCGATGCATTGGATTGGTCTCCTACACTTGGGTTGCCTATTAGTCAATTTGAGTGTGATTATTTAGTTGTGATTTATGCTTTCTCTAAGAGATCTTATTTTTGGTTTTGATCATTTAGGATATTTATTAGAGGTTTTTACTAAGGCATCTCTAATTTATGTATGACACACATGAATTAACAACTCAGGGTGAATATCAAACTAATTTTGATGGATTAATACCATTTTTTTTTCTCTATGATATCTCAAACTCTTATTATATTCAATGAATGTTCATTGTTCAATACATATATATTTATACTAAGCGTGGAGATGTGCCACATGCACGTAACCCCATCAAAACTTATAAGTTATAATCATATATCTTATTTTAATCAATTATATTTGAACAAAGACATAATGTGGTATAGGTTCACTTATTGAAGTTAAGATTATCAATCATCCTGTTTAAATGTAAGCATATATAATTTGTTATACTATTATCTACTAATAAACAAAATTTAGAAGAAAAATAAAATAATAATTAACAAAAATTTATGAAAAATAGAAAATAACGACACAAAAAAGATTACTATCATATGTGTGACAAAAGATTGTTAAAAAAAAAGTGGAAAAGGCTTAAAAAATATATTTTAAAAGAGAAATGGAGAAAAAAAAATGAGAGACGTTTTGTAAAAAAAGGGAAAAAAAAATAGGTGAGGTTTAAAAAAAATGACAAGAACATTAATAATTGGTACAAATAAACCAAAACACACAACTATAAACATGACAAAAGAAATACACACACAAATTACTAATTAGATAATCTTATTTAGTTTGAGAAAATACAAAAGAGCAAAGACTATAGGAAAATCTCACCTAAGCAGTGTGCAACAAGTAAAAAAGAAAAAGCATTACTATTGAGCACCTGTAATGACATCATGATTAGATTATGGATTAGCAAATGTAATTAGCATTAACTATCGATATTTAATGATTATACATAACTTTATATTTCTTATGGGTCTCATTTTCAGAAATAGGCATTAGAGTTATAACTTTCCAATTCTGGAAATTTTATTAAACTCTAAGTGTATTAATTAAGTTATAAGCAAAATCTACAATTTTTAGGTTTTTGCTTGGCGACGATAGAATATGCGACATATGGCTGATTTAGTCACATGAGTTAGTTTAGAATCTTTTTTTAGCAGGGTATTTATAAGTTGACATTTGGAATATCGAGATTAGGCAAGGTTATGGTGTTGAACTATTTACCCCTAAGTTGTTTTTGTTGGGTTTTGTACCCTCAATAAAACCCATTACAATTTGATTAGTTATCAATCTAAGAAATTTGAAGTGATTTATGTTTGCATGAATTTTACATGCTTATGGTTTAATATGTTTAATATATATATGCACAAAATCTGTTAAGTCCAGAACATATATTTATTCACAATTACAGTATTGTCAACACAGTGGAATGTGATTGTGATTATATGATTCAAAAGACTAAGTCCCTGTTTCATCAGTATTTTGGATTTACACTGATGTGATAATCAACGATGAAGTGTACTTACACTTGGAGTAAGTGTTATGTTCTTTCCAGGACATTGGTAAAGTATACTAGTTTCGAATGTATGGAGTATACATTGGACTGGACCGATATTGAACTTAGTTAAGATATTATAAACTTACCGTTGTATCTTTCCAAGTCAATATCAGTAGTTGATCTTAGATTAAAAGAATCTAAATCCTGATATGCTTAGGCTCAACTCAGGAGTGCTATTCATGTTCTTTGATTATTAGTTAAGCCTACTTTTGGGTCAGGGTGATACGTAAGTATGATTGAGTGGGAGCGCTAGCTGAACATAAATATGGAATCTATAGCTTCTACTGGTGTATAGAAGTCAAGTGATGATTCCCTTCGAGCTTAGCTAAATAGAAGTAAATGGATGAGCTCTTGTTTCAGTGACTATTTCTTAGATCACTAAAACATCATTTACAGGTAGCTAAGTGTTTTAAGGGGTGAAAAACGGTAAATTTATCCCATCTCGATGTAAACCATCTATATAGAGGATCTTTGATCACATTAAGATTATAACAATGGTTAAATGAGATAGCATATCTATAACGTGAAACATATAGAATGCTCTATATAAGTCTGAGAGTGCAATTCCAAGTTCTAAGAGTGGATTCAACGAGGAATTAATAAGTAGGGATTTACTTAGTAAATTCGGTTCACTTATTGGAATCTCAACATATAGATCCATGGTCCCCATTCTAGTTGAGACCATACTGCTTGTAAGACTCAATATTTGATTTATGATTAATCAATTATAATTCTAAAGTTAGACTATGTCTAATTTATGAATTTTCACTAAGCAGGGGTGAAATTGTAAAGAAAAGAGATTCTAGGTTTATTTATTAATTAAGAGACTCTATATGTTTAATTAATAATTATATTAAATAACAATATTATTTAATAATCTATTTTAGTTATTAAATAATTAGTTTTGGAATTTAAATGGTTAGAATTGAAAAATTGGCGGTTTTGAGAACATAGAAATAAAAATTGTGAAAACTGCAAAATCCAAGTGAGGCCCATTAACACCTATGGCCGGCCACTTGAGTGAGTTTTTTCAATTAATATTTTCATTATTTTAATGCCAAATAATTACTAACCTAAACCTAATAGTTGCCTATAAATAGAAAGTGATGGCTTAGTCAAATTAACAAGTTTTTCAAGCTTTTGTTAGAAAATCAAAGATTGCATTTTTTCAGAAAAAACTGAGCCTTCCACTTTTTCTCTCTATAGCCGACCCTACCTCTCTCTCTTTTCTTCTTCACAATTTCGAACCCTCTAGTGATAGACTAGTGCCCACACACAACAAGTGGTACCTCAATCATAGATTGGAAGACTGTGAAGGATCACATTCAAAGAGAAGGACATTCGGGCTCAGATCTTGATAATACTCTGCGACAGAAAGGATACAAGGGTTAGAGATCTGAGTGGAAGGAGACATATTATTCCGCTGCAACCAATGTAAGGTTTTCTTAACTTTATATGTGTTTAATTATCGTTTTTAGAAAGTTCATATTTAGGGTGTTAAACAACATACTTGTGAGTAGATCTAAGATCCTGGTAAAATAAATTTCAACAACTGGTATCAGAGCTATGGTAATTTATTTGCTTTCAAAAAATTTGGACTTAAAACGATTTGTATGTGATTTGGATGGTTTCATGTTGATCTATGTGTTATATGATGATTGATTGATGTTTGTGAATTTTCGTGAAATAGTTTTGAAATTATATTTCCGCAATTATTTTTATCGGATAGTTTGGAAAAAATTAAGCAATTTACTTTTTACAGAACTCAATTTCGATTTTATTTGAATTAGTTATGAATTTTTGAAAATCGGAAAAATATCGGGATGGTGCTACTCACCTACGCGCGCGGATGAGGGACAACCCTTGGACAGCACGCGCTCAGACACGGTTTTTGTCTGAAATTCCTCCCTCGTGCACGCGGAGAGGCTGCATGCAGCCTCCTGTGCCAAGGATCTTCGGCCATGCACCCCTGCTCGTGCGTACCACTTGCAAATTTTTTCGTTTTCTTCAATTTTTCATGCTATTTCATGGAATTAATTTCCGATTTTTTGTGTAGTTTTGTATTTTGATTTTAATTTTCAATTTTCAAATCTAATTATCAGAAATAAATTAATTTGATTTTTTAAAATTAATTTTAGATATTAGTGTAATTTGAATTTCAAAATAGGTAAAAATCTATCTTTTTGCTTAATTTTTTATCTTATTTTTTAAATTTATTATTTTATCTTATTTTTTAAATTTAAGGTCAGATATTATATTTTTTAAATTAATTTTTTTTTAAATAATTTGACCATATTTAAATTTAAAATAAGATTACTATAATCATGATATTTTGAATAGAAATAAGATATTTTGCTAACTTTTAAATTTTGTTATTTTTTTTTATTTATTTAAATAAAATTATAAAATCAGAAAAGGATATTTATTTATCATTTTCATTTTTTATTGAATATTTAATTTATAAAATAACATGAAATTTTTTAAAAGTGGTTAGCAAAATTTTTTTTGAAATGATATTTAGGTTAGTTGAAACCTAATTTTTCAAAATTGTAGGTTTAATTTTAAATATTATTTTATTTTAATTTAGAAACCGAAAATATTTTTTTAATTATTTATTATTTTCGAAATTTAATTATTTAAAATTAAATAAATCCTACATCCAACTATCCAGTTCATCTTGTTGCAGGAGTATGTGTTTTAACTTATGTGTAAGTTTTATAAAACCTATTATTGCTTGATCTAAATTGCCATGGTTAACTTGTTGAGAGATCCAATAATCTGATTTTAACCCATGGTTCAATTGTCAATAGGTCAAGTAAATAATTTGTAACAGGTAAATTTTACATTCTTCTTTCATCTGTGTATGACCTAATAACATGGTAGGGTCCATCCAAATCTGTGTGCCTGTGTGAGCCTATATGTTTATTTTATTATAAATGTATATAGGTTGTTGCTAAATAAAATGTCACATCTTGATAGATTTTATTTAGGTCAATTTAGTTTTTGGACATATTCAATTAATGACAGTTATTTATTTTAAGGTTAAATTCATCTCTTTTGGGCCTTGTGTGAGAGTTAGGGGCCAATAGAAGTGGGTACGACATATTGAACCCAGCTCCCCCTCACATGAACTACCCCAATTGTGAAGGCCCATTTGCCTGATTTGAATAACTGTGCTAGGTTAATTAAATTAATTTAACCTAATAAAATTGATTAGCAACATAATTAACTTTTAAAATATATGAAATTTATTTTCATTTTAATATTTTAAAGTTAATTTTAAGAAAAACACTCTTAGTTTTTAGATATTATTTCTAGATAAATTATTTGTATTTTTCTTGTATTTAATTAAATAAAGAATTTTAACTAACTAGATTCTTTATGAAACTTATTTATTAAATATTGCTATTTAAGTTATAAATTAGTTATTTTAACTGATTTTTCTTATCTAACTTAAATTTGAATATTTTTTGAATTTAAAATTAAGTTGAGGAATTCTAGGAATTGGTTATTGAAGATTCTTGAGATATTTTTTAAGTTAGTTTTAAACTTAAAATGGAATATTTTTCAAATTAAGTGGTTACAACTTAATTTTTGATATTTAATTGAATTCAAATTTGAAAATATTTAAGTTTTTAGATTCTTTCTATAACAACTTAAAGTAGATATTTTTCAAATTTTTTTGAAAAGATACTTAGTTGAAATGAGATATTTTCTAGATAGTTATTTCTAGACTACTTATTATTTCTAATATTAAATAGGAAAATATTATACATTGTGAAATTAATTATTTAAATAATTAATTTTGGTACAATTCAAGTTAAGAATATTTTTTCCTAGTATTAAACTAGAGATTAATAATTAAGCTTTCTCTACACTTAATTATTTATTTCTTGAATTTCATACATTTAATTAAATTGAAAATTAAATATCTAAGTTGAAAGTTAATTTTCATCATGATACTTAAATATTTTTTTTTTCATGACACTTAATTAAATAGAAAATTATATTAAGTTGAATTATTTTTACAACTTAAATTTAAATAATTTTCAAAATATATTTTATTTATTTTATTAATCAATTTCGAAATTGCATTTAATTATGCAAGATGATTTTGAATTTATCATGAAAAATAGATTAAAGTTGTAAATTAATTATTTATTTTAATTAATTTTTGAACCAACTTAAATCAATGATTTTTTCATTTAATGATTAATTTAAAATAAATGAACTAAAATATATTATTAGAAATTGAATTAATTAGTCAAAAGAAAATCTAGATAGATAATAATTTTGCTTGAAGTATTTTTTCTAGTAATTATTATTTAAGTATTTCGAAAATACTATAGTATTATACTTTCTTTTTCAAAATACAATAAATATATTCTTATGAAAATTTAAATTTGAGTTGCAAATTAATTTAAATTAATACAACTTAAATTAAATAATTTTCTTAGTATTTAGTGGAAAAATTATTACTAAGATGAAAATAATTCAATTTTTTAACCATCTAAGTATAATTTTATAAATATTAAATTAAATTCTATTTAGAGTTTTATTCTAAATTTGATATTTAATGAATATATACATTATAAATAATAAAAGAAAATACATTTTAAATAATGAGCTTTATTATTATTAAGATATTCGATCTCCATTGTTGGTTTTACAAAGCTTTTGTTTTAGTGAGTAATCCTCCCTAATGGAGGAACGTTCATTAGCAAGTTAGCATCGTTTAATCTCGAAAGATAAGTATATTTGTAAGTGTTTTATATGGTATTGATCACCCTAATGGTGGTGACTGTATTTGACTTACAAAATATGAAACAATGGTAGAAGCTCATAAGATAGAATAGCCTTGACTCTCGCCTAAACGGGACAACGCTGGATTCCAATCTTGATCGAATAAAAGGTTGCTAAAATATTCATTATTTTAGATGAGCTGACAACTCTATTCAATAGATGGTAGCTTTGACTCTCGCCTAAACGGGACACTGATATCAGTTTGTTGAAGACCTTGGAAATTATTTAGGATTGTATTTTTTTAGTATTTTCTCTTATCATTCCTACTTGCTATGTGCTTATAATTTCTGAATTGGATTTTGTGTTAAACCATAATTGATTTCTATTTATTATTTTGTAGTATCCTGTATAGCCATGTCAAATCCCATGTTATCACTCTTGACTAAAAATAAACTAAATGGATCTAACTTCCCAAAATGGAATGAGAACATTAATATTGCTCTCATAGGTGAAAGTGCCCTGTTTGTGTTAACTGAGCCGTCTCATGAACAGCCGGGTGACAATGCAACCAAAGCTGTTAAAGAGAAGTTCGAGCGTTGGCAGAATGCTAACAATTAAGCTCGATACTTTATGCTTTCCAGCATGGTTGACACCCTTAAAACAAGGTTTTCAAAAACCGACACGGCTGCAGAAATTATGACGCAATTAATTGAGCTATTCGGTATGGCATCTATTCAGTCTCGCTTTGACGCGACTAAGAAGTTCATCAATGCACGGATGGAACCCCATCAGAATGTGCGTGATCACGTTCTCCTAATGGCAAGTTATTTCCAGGAAGCCCAGAATCATGGTGTTGAAATGGATCACACTACTCAAGTAAGCCTTATCTTGAATAGTCTGACTCCAGCTTTTCTGCCCTATACATCAAATTATGTCATGAATAAAAAGGAGATAGACTTTCATGCGTTAGTCAATGACCTTCAAACATATGAAAATTTGATTGGAGGACTCAAGAAGAAAGGGAGTAAACCTCACAATTCTAGAAATGGTAATGGGACGATTAAACCTGAGGCACATGTAGCCTCTACTTCAAGACCCAAGACAAAGAAGAAGTGGAAAAATACCAAGAAGCGAGCCAAAGCTATGAAAACAGTTCAAAACAAAAAGGTTGCTGCTACTGGTGATGCACTTAAAGGAAAGTGTTTCTACTGCAATGAGAAAGGCCATTGGAAACCCCAATGTCCTAAACTTCTTGCAAAGAAACAAGGGATTTCTTTCTATAATCTGATGAGTTTTAGTGAATTATTATCCAATTGGATTATTGATTCTGGACTAACTTTATTTATTTGTTTTTCTTCTTATTATAGCCCAAGCTGCTTGAACTCAGATGCTATCTTAGAGAGTTGGATCGGAAAGCTAGACAAGGGATGATGATTGTCCAAGATAAAGATGAAGCTCATTTATTCATTTATTTAATTTTGAATTAATTGTTTTAGTTTAAAAACAATTTGGATTTCGAATATTTGTTTGGGATTTTTATTCCCTGTTTTTCTCATAATGTTGCAATACTTTTTTTTTTTTATTAATAATATGTTTTTCTTTTACAAATAAATTGTAATTTATGAGATTGAGCTTCATCTACTTTATCTTAAACCACAATTACCAATTATATTTATATGTTTGTATGTGTAAGTATTTTTACTATTGGTACAAATTCTATAATATTTCAAACTGTTCATAGAGTTATTATTACATAAACACTAGAAATTATTTCTATCTTTATAAATAATTGTTAATTCTAATGCAATTATTAAGAATTTGTTTAATAAAAAGATCTTTTGATGTGATAGGGGTGGAGAAAAGTTAAGAATAATATGCAGTTCAACGATCTTTTATATCTAATGAACTCTGGATTATATTCAACTCCACATAATCTCTATAACACATAGAGAATCTTGATCTTTATAACCTTTAGGGGTGGATCATAATCTCTATATACTTAGGGGTGGACTTTATTCCACAGTACTCTCTGTAACACATATTTTCTTTAAACATGGAAGTAATATAATAAATTAGCTATTATCAGTATAAATCCTTGATCTTGATTATATGTTCCAGTTTAGTTTTACTGTTGTAGTAAATAATGATACCAATAAAGTTCTTTGATAATGTATCACACTACCTTAATTGAGTGGGAAAATTTTAAAATTCTTTACCCATCTTCATTTGGTTGACACTTGTGATAGGAACTTAAGAACACTACTGAGAAACAAATCTAACCATTCATGTGGATAGAAATAACTTATCAGAATTATGAGGATAGATAGAAGAATTCTTGCATAGTCTATTCGAATGACTTCAGCCAAGATTTCTAATCCTCATAACATTTTATGGTATCTTAATTTGATTACTTAATCTCTAGCAAGTATTTTTCACTTCAAATACTAGTCTGCTATATATGTTGATGATTAAGTCTTAAACGATCCTTATAGTTGCAGACTAATACAATAAGTCACAACTAGATATCCCTCCAAGCAATAAGAGGTTAAAAGTATTATTTAACCAAACATCTACTAGTGAGTGGGAGCCATCTGAGATGTAATCAAATAAGGAACGTTAGGAGATACTCAAGAAAGATTTATGAAAGTGATCTATATGTTAGATATTAAGGAACTGTATATTAGTTATCCTTATATCTACCCCAACTCATTCAAGATTTTGAGATGGTGGTTACTCTGGGGGTGGAGGAGTTATTCTATAATAATTCAAGCTCTACCAGAGAAGATTTATAACTTTGTAAATTCAAAATTACCAGAAAGTTATTTTACTGAAGAAAATTCTAAACTGTATTATCTCAGTTCCAAATTTTAAAATATGAGAGATATGTCTTCTGTTTATTCAGATGTACTTAAAAGCAGTAAGGATTTCAGTATCCCTTGATGAGTAAAGCATATAGTAAAGGGTGTTTCATAATGTTTTTATGAACTTGTTTCCAGAAGTTTGGGTGGATTCAAATATACTACACTTGATCTGAAGATCAAGACAACAGATTGATTGAAATGCACGGTTTGTTTTATGTTAGTGCAAGTGGGAGTTTGTTGAGTTTTGTGCCCTAAATAAAACCCATTACAATCTGATTAGTTATCAATCTAAGAAATTTGAAGTAATTTATGTTTGCATGAATTTTACATGCTTATGGTTTAATATGTTTAATATATATATGCACAAAATCTATTAAGTCCAGAACATATATTTATTCACAATTACAGTATTGTCAACACAGTGGAATGTGATTGTGATTATATGATTCAAAAGACTAAGTCCATGTTTCATCAGTATTTTGGATTTACACTGATGTGATAATTAGCGATGAAGTGTACTTACACTTGGAGTAAGTGTTATGTTCTTTCCAGGACATTGGTAAAGTATACTAGTTTCGAATGTATGGAGTATACATTGGACTGGACCGATATTGAACTTAGTTAAGATATTATAAACTTACCGTTGTATCTTTCCAAGTCAATATCAGTAGTTGATCTTAGATTAAAAGAATCTAAATCCTGATATGCTTAGGCTCAACTCAGGAGTGCTATTCATGTTCTTTGATTTATTAGTTAAGCCTACTTTTGGGTCAGGGTGATACGCATATTTTGGGAACATGGTAGTATGATTGAGTGGGAGCGCTAGCTGAACATAAATATTGAATTTATAGCTTCTACTGGTGTATAGAAGTCAAGTGATGATTCCCTTCGAGCTTAGCTAAATAGAAGTAAATGGATGAGCTCTTGTTTCAGTGACTATTTCTTAGATCACTAAAACATCATTTACAGGTAGCTAAGTGTTTTAAGGGGCCAAATACATTGAGGGGTGAAAACGGTAAATTTATCCCATCTCGATGTAAATCATCTATATAGAGGATCGTTGATCACATTAAGATTATAATAATGGTTAAATGAGATAGCATATCTATATCGTGAAACATATAGAATGCTCTATATAACTCTGAGAGTGCAATTCCAAGTTCTAAGAGTGGATTCAACAAGGAATTAATAAGTAGGGATTTACTTAGTAAATTCGGTTCACTTATTGGAAGCTCAGCATATAGATCCATGGTCCCCATTCTAATTGAGACCATACTCCTTGTAAGACTCAATAATTGATTTATGATTAATCAATTATAATTCTAAAGTTAGACTATGTCTAATTTATGAATTTTCACTAAGTAGGGGTGAAATTGTAAAGAAAAGAGATTCTAGGTTTATTTATTAATTAAGAGACTCTATATGTCTAATTAATAATTATATTAAATGACAATATTATTTAATAATCTATTTTAGTTATTAAATAATTAGTTTTGGCATTTAAATGGTTAGAATTAGAAAATTGGCGGTTTTGAGAAAATAGAAATAAAAATTGTGAAAACTGCAAAATCCAAGTGAGGCCCATTAACACCTATGGCCGGCCACTTGAGTGAGTTTTTCCAATTAATATTTTCATTAAAATAATTACTAACCTAAACCTAGTAGTTGCCTATAAATAGAAAGTGATGGCTCAGTCAAATTAACAAGTTTTTCTAGCTTTTGTCAGAAAATCAAAGATTGTTTTTTTTTTTTTAGAAAAAACTGCCTTCCACTTTTTCTCTCTATAGCCGACCCTACCTCTCTCTCTTTTCTTCTTCACAATTTCAAACCCTCTAGTGATAGAGTAGTGCCCACACACAGCAAGTGGTACCTCAATCATAGATTGGAAGACTGTGAAGGATCACATTCAAAGAGAAGGACATTCGGGCTCAGATATTGATAATACTCTGCGACAGAAAGGATACAAGGGTTAGAGATCTGAGTGGAAGGAGACATATTATTTCGCTGCAACCAATGTAAGGTTTTCTTAACTTTATATGTGTTTAATTATCGTTTTTCTCTGATTTTTGCTCTTGCAGCTGTACGGCTGGGGCTATGGCAAGAACAAGATCCAAGAATCTTGGAAAACCTAGATCTGCTATGAAAAATTCAAAGAAGGGAGGCAAGAAGGCGATTGATGAAGCGGTTCATGCTGGTTCGATGGAAAGGATTGCTGAAGTTGAAACTTTAGAGCTTACGGATGAGGAAGCTGCGATCGATGATGGCCCTGTTCTTCAGGATGTTTTTCAGCCTCTTTCTCCGAAGTCGTCTCTGGATGCGATTAGGAGACAAGAGGATGTACGAAGTGATTTCTCCCATTTTATGCAAGCTAACAGTCGATGCAATAGCGAAATCGCAGCTGGTAAGAATTCTATCCCTCCTGTTTTGCGATCAACATCTGTTGTTAGAAATTTGGAAAATTCATTTGAATGTACTAAGCAGAATGAGAACAAAGTAAGGATTACTATGGATGACATAGAAGATGAAATTCAGTTTTGGAAGCCCTCCATAGTTTGTTATGTGTTAGGAGTGAATCCTCCACTCCATATTTTAGATGGATTTGCACACAGAATCTGGAAAGGGAAGGTTGATAGAGTGAAATTGTTGTCGTATGGAATTTTTATCATTCGGTTTCATTCACTTGAGGACAGAGACCAGGTTCTAAATGGGGGCTATATCTTCTTCAATAGAAGACCAGTAATCATGAAAGCTTGGGACCCGAATGAGAACTATAAAAAGGAAGATGTAAAGAAGGTTCCTGTTTGGGTGCAATTGGAGGAATTGGAGCTGAAATATTGGGGCCAGAAATCACTTTTTAAGATTGTTGCTCAGATTGGAAAACCGATTCTTGTGGATAATGTCACTAAGGAAAGAGAGAGGTTGAACTATCCGAGAGTCCTTGTAGAAGTTCTAATGGATCAGCAACTGCCAGATTTGTTAGAATTTGAAAATGAATTCGGCTTGAATACATCGGTTGGGATTAAGTATGAGTGGAAGCCTATATCTTGTTCCCATTGTTCTGGTGTGGGGCATGCTACTACTGATTGTAAAAAGAAGGCTGTAGTGACTCAATTGTGGAAAGTTAAACAAGATAATAGGAAAAGACCACAAGTTGATGCTGAAGGATTTACTAAAGTGCAGGGGAAACTGGTAAGTGGCAGCCGAATGGAAACAGAGGGTATGAGATCGAATTCTAGGCAAAATGACAATACAGAAGTGAAGAATACTTTTCAGGTGCTAGAAGAAGAGGAAGAAATGGGTGAAATAGGGGTGCAAGATCATGACTTAGCTTGGCATAAGACTAGAGGGGGGGGGGGAGAACCCTCTCTATCTAATGGATAAGCTAGTATGTTGGAATGTTCGGGGAGCCAATAGTCAACACAAGCAACAGTTGATAAAGCAATTTATCAATTTTCAGAAAGTTGATTTTGTTGGGCTTCTCGAAACAAGAGTTAAGGCTCCGAAACTTGGAGCCTTATACTTGAATGTTTTTGCAAATTGGTGCTTCTCATCTAATATAGCATGGCATGCAGGAGGCAAGATTGTCATTGCCTGGAATCCAGGAAGATTCAATGTTGACATCCTCAAATGTACTAGCCAACTAATGCATTTGAAGTTGACAACAATTGAAGGGTTTGATAGTCTGGTGACTGTGGTTTATGCTTCAAATAACCGAAATGAAAGGAAAGTACTATGGAGAGATTTGTGTGAGCTGAAAACGAATGAGCATTGGCTTTGGATGGGAGACTTCAATGATATTCTTGCCAAAGATGAGAGGATCGGCCAGAGGGTCAAAACTCATCCTGATACAGAATTTTTACAATGTGTGAATGAATGTCAAGTGGAAGATGTCAAAGCAAGTGGAAGTTTTTATACATGGTCAAATAAGCAACATGGAGATGATAGAATTTATTCAAAGATCGACAGAATTATGGCCAATCAAACTTGGATCAATAAATATGAATCTGCTGAAGCTGTATTCCTCAATGAAGGTATTTTTGATCACACACCTGGCTTATTGACTTTATACCCTAATGTAATTAGTGGGAAAAAGCCATTCAAATATTTCAAGATGTGGAAGTCACACCCTAGATATGAATCTGATCTGTGGGAGATATGGAGGCAATCGGTTAATGGCTCTAAAATGTTTCAGGTTGTGACAAAGATGAAGCAGTTCAAAGTGAGGCTTAAAGAAATAAATAAAGAGGGATTTATGGATTTGCAGGCCTCGGTAACTAGAGCTAAAAATGATCTAGACTGCATTCAGAACCAGCTTCAAAAGAACCCCATGGACAGCAACTTGCACATGTTAGAGAAAGAAGCCCGAGGAAAAATGATTAAAGTTCAAGGAGATTATAACTCATTCTTGCAGCAGAAGTCCAAAGTTGATTGGATACAGCAGGGTGACTGCAACTCCGCTCTATTCCATGCTTGTATTAGACAAAGATTGAGACAAAATCGGATACTATCAATTGAGAAATTAGATGGTAGAAGAGTCCATGAACCTGAGATGATTACAGAGGCCTTCCTGGAGTACTATCAGGGTCTGCTTGGGACAACATTGAAGCAAAGAAGGAAGGTAGATTTCAGGATTTTGGCCAGAGGTCCGATTCTTTCTAATGAGCAATCTGATGGGCTTATGAAGGAGTTTACAAGAGATGAAGTGAAGAAAGCAGTCTTTAGCATTCCTGGAAATAAATCACCAGGTCCGGATGGGTTCTCTAGCAGTTTTTTTCAAGACAACTGGGAGCTTATTGGGGAAGATATAAGTGAGGCAGTGATTGTTGGAATTTATTTTACCAGGATCTTAGATCTACTCACAAGTATGTTTATTAACATCCTAAATAAGAACTTTCTAAAACGATGAAATAAACACATATAAAGTTTAGGAAACCTTACATTGGGTGCAGCGGAATAATATGACTCCTTGGATTCGGATATCTAGCCCTTGATTCCTTTACGTAGCGAGCATTATCAATATACGAACCTGGATCTCTTTCTCGAATCTTTGATGCTGAAACTCCTTTGCTGATGATCTTTCTTCACGATCTTCCTCACTATGATTGAGGTATCACTTGATGTGTGTGGGCACTTACTCTAATCAGCAAGAGAGGTTCGAAATATTGAGGAAGAAAAGAGAGAGAGAGTGGCGGCTAGAGAAGAGAGTGGAGGCTCGGGTTTTCGATTCGAAAGTGTGTTATTTTCCTGAAGCCTTCACTATCTATTTATAGCATTCCTCTAGGGTTTGATTTGAATTATATGGCATTAAAATAATGAAAAAATCATTTAAAAAAGCTACAAAGGTGGCCGACCATACACTTAATGGATTGGGCCTTGGGCTTTGCAATTTTGCAATTTTAACACCTTTTGTATCTGATTTTCTCAAAAATGCCAATTTCCTAATTCAATCATTTAAATGCCAATTCTAACTATTTAATAACTATAAATAATTATTAAATAATATTGTCATTTATCATATTTATTAATTGAACCATACAAAGTATCATAATTAACAAATATGCCCCTATAAACTCTTTCTTTACAATTTCGCCCTTACTTAGTGAAAATTTCACAAATAGACATAGTCTAATTTGTGAATTATAATTGATTAATCAAAACCAATTACATGAGTCTTACAAGCAATATTATCTCAACTAGTGGGGGGACCATGGGTCTATATAGCAGAGCTTCCAATAAGTAGATCGAATTTAGCACTAAAATTCACTAACTTATTAATTCTTCGTTGAATCCACGCATAGAACTCGAATTGCACTCTCGGTATATAGAATGTTTCTATATGTTCCACCATATAGACACATCATTAGTTATCCATTGTTATAATCCTAATTTGATCAATGATCCTCTATATGAATGATCTACCTTTGTAAAGGGATTAAATTACGTGCAGATTTACACCCTACAATGTATTTATTCCTTAAAACACTTGACCCGTATAAATGATATTTCGGCTAATGTGAAATGAGTACTCCACCATTTATGTTCGTTTGGTCAAGCTCGAAGGAGATCATCCTTTGCTTACTATTCGCCGGATAGAAGCTATAGATTCCATGTTTATGATAGCGCTCCCACTCGGTGCACTCACAGTGTTCCCAAAATGTACGTATCACCGACCTAAAAGTAGGCTTAACTAACAAATCAAAGAACACGAATAGCCTTTCAAGATTGAGCCTAATCATATCGGGATTAAGATCATTTGATCTAGGATCCAACTAGGCGATATTGACTTGAATAGATATTACGGTAAGTTTAATAAATCTAAGTCAAAGTTCAATATCGGTCCACTTAGATGCATACTCCATGCATCCAACTTTGAAACTTTACTTTAACCAATGCTCTGGAAAGAACATAGTATTTCTCCAAATACAAGTAAACTCTTGTTGTAGATTATCATATCGGTAAAACCCTATGTACGATAAATCTAGGAAACTTTATTCACATAGTCATGTTTACTTTCCAATGTGTTGACGACACAATAAACGGGATCAAGTATGTGAAAAGGGTTTTGAGATGAATTTATACATTATGTACATAT
This sequence comes from Cannabis sativa, assembly GCF_029168945.1. NCBI lineage: Eukaryota > Viridiplantae > Streptophyta > Magnoliopsida > Rosales > Cannabaceae > Cannabis > Cannabis sativa. The sequence continues at coordinate 37,469,492 of NC_083610.1, read as the reverse complement.
AATCATGAAATAAATCATGTGAACCATGCAACATTAAATGTTATTTACGATCTATATTAATAAGTAAATGCGATTATATTGAAATGAGTTTTATTTAGGGCATAAAACCCAACAAACTCCCACTTGCACTAATATAAAACAAAAAGTGCGTTTCAAATAATCTCGGCTTACCTTGATATACAAATCAAGTGTAGTAGTAGTAAACTCCTCGTAATAGGATACGAAAGGTTGAATTAACCTGACCTTTTTCTCCACCATTACTCTTCCTTTAATCACAAAATCATTGATAATGTGAAATTCACTCTCTATATGTTTACTCTCTTGGGATCTTGGATTCTATACCTTTGGCAACTACTTTTGGTTAATCGAAATTAACTGCTAGTAGTTTAAGGCAATTTGGAATGGTGCCAAAGATGTATAGAACTTTCCTTAGGCGAATAAGTAACTTTCTGCTGACTTTAACATTCGGTCCACTTTACGGTAGACCTAGAGACTTCGAGATAGGTTTTTACACTTCTCCAAAATCACTATTCCACCCCAGGAGTAACCACCATCTTATCGGAAAGATTCTTAGCACATAGGCAAATTTCGAAATCGATATGGTGTAGTCTAGAAGTTTTAAACACACCACTTATAGACTAACATATAGTTCCTCTTCTTTATCTTAAGATTTACTTGATTGTCTTCCAATGTTCTTCTCCTGGTTTAATCGATACCTACTCATTACTCCCACTCAACGGCGGAGTGTACGCAAAAAGCATATCTAAGACCTCTCACTTGTTGATATAAGAAATTCTTTCATGGCTTTATCTTTTACGGAATAGTTGAAACTTTTCCTTAGATAAATAAAATCTATACCTAAGAAGTTGTGAAGCTTCTATAGATTGCCATTAGAAAGAAAATGCTGACATCTTACTAAAGTAAGTTGCTTGCATTAGAGTAAGTAATTACCGGGTATACAACAAGCCATAGGTTTAGATAAGCTCAAACCTATAATACTAGGAACGGGAAGTTTTGTTAAGTCCATAGAATAGACTTATTAACGAAAATTTCCTTTTATGTCCTTGTAATAGAAAACTTTAGGTCATTCCATGTGAATGGATTAAACCATAGTTCTATTGGCTTTCTTCTTAGTTTCTTATCTTGACAATCCATTACTTGTTTAAACTCACAATGGATTTTAATCACTAGTGTCTCCCGAGTCATAAGAAGGTGAGTTCTAGAAACTCTCCCCTTTACGACAAGGTACGCGAATTATGTCGAAGAAAACTAAATGGTATTAACCTCTTTGGTTGTGACAAGACAACGAGAGGCGGTGGGATCATCATATTTCATATAAAATGATAGAACACTTTTGGAAGCAAGAATTAAATATCTCCTTTGTTTGCTACTTGTTTTCCAGACTTAGTCATTTTCTTAGAAAAGTAGTATCTGTTTGAACAAACACTTTCTTATCGATTGACAATGGGATGGTCCACCCCTAATCACTTAGAATAGCTAAGAAACCATGGTTAACGAGTTCTAGCTTTTCTTAAGATTTTGATTAGGTCATCCATGAATCTAGTAATGATTTACATTAAGTATACAACCATTACATCATTAAAATTGTATTACCATAGAAGGATTTAGGCAACGACTAGTAACTAATCATCAATATGCAACTCGAAATTTACGGGGAGGTAAGGTTGGATATAATTCAAAAATCAATTTAATGATCTTTAGTGCATATCTACTAACTATTTCTCCACCTATCGGTTCGCAGATCTTTAACCACTTACCTTAATGGTGTTTAACCATTGCTAGAAATTAATGAAATTTTTCAAACATTTCAAATTTCTTTGCATAAGGTATAATCTAGAGTTATCGTTTTAAGAATACAACGAAAAACTCATATCCACCCCTGAATGTACATTCATCTTCGAATGAGATGAACTACTTTCAGTGGATATAGGCATATTAACTCTTTGCAGAGATTGATCTTGTCAAATCCACTATGAACAAGATACAAATGCCATAGATTATGAAAATGTGGTAGTGTCTATGATGACATAGGTTTAGTTACATCAAAGAGTTCTTATAATACTTCAAGTGGATCCTGGTCACAGAATACCTAACTCACATTCCATACAGTTTTAATCCATTAATAAAAGATGGATATTAAACACTTGAGAAAGTGTAACTGTTTTGTATTATGGAATTAGAAATTTAAGAAAATTTCTATTTGGAATCTAAAATTAAAGTCAAAGACTTAAATTTATACCAAATATAATGAGTAATTCTTTCTTGGACCACCACTACTAATACAAACTCTAAGTCAGATTTGCCCATACAAGTAGGAGATTTCTAAGATTGAGGATTTATATCAATTGGGAATAGAATTTCGGGATTATAATCATATGCGTCATATAAAATGACATGAAATGATTTATAGACCATTCATCCAATGATATATATGAAAGTTAATTCGAAATGAATAAGCTAAGAGGAATTAGGATAATTTCGTTTAAAATAAGAATCCAACGATGCTTCGATTAGCGAAAGTCAAAGTAATCTTATTTATATAATCTTCTTGTTTCATATCGTAAAAATACTAGTCTAAGGTGTCATCAATTGATGAACAGCTAGATGTCGCATATACAATATTTATCTTTCGAGATCTAACACTATTATGTATGTCTAATGGTGAAAATCCACTAGGGATTTATCTCATTAGATAAACAAGCCAAGTTAGACCAACAATGAAGATTCGAAATTAAACTACAACTTAATAACAGAAAATAACATGGTTCAATATAAATTCATACACAATTCAGAAATTATAAACATATAGTAAGTAGGAATGACAAGTGAAAATACTAAAACTTACAATCCTAAATAATTTCCAAGGTTTTCAACAAGGCGATATCGGTGTCCGTTTAGGCGAGTCAAAGCTACCAGTCATTGAATAGAGTTGTCAGCTCGTCTAAAATGTTAAACATTCTAGCAACCTTTTATTCGATCAAGATTGGAATTCAGCGTTGTCCCGTTTAGGCGAGAGTCAAGGCAATTCTATCTTATGAGCTTCCACCATTGTTTCATAATTTGCAAGTCAAGTATGGTCGCCACCATTAGGGTGATCCATACCATACAAAACACTTACAAACTACTTATCATGCGAGGTTAAACGGTGCGAAATTGCTAATGAACGTTCCTCCATTAGGGAGGATTACTCACTAAAACAAACGCGGTGTAAAACCCACAATGGAGATCGAATGTCTCTATAATAAAGCTCATTATTTGGAAAGAGTTGTATTTTCTATTATTCTCTTTATTTATTCTATTTATTTTAAATATATATTTATTTATTTAAAATTTCCAATTTAGAATGAAAAATTCTAAATATAAATTTTAATTTAATATTTATAAATTTTACTTAGATGGATATGAAAATAACATGAATTATTTCCATCTTAGTAATAATTTCCAATAAATATTTAGAAAAAAATATTTAAGTTGTTACAAAATTAATTTAAATTAATTTACAACTCAAATTTAATTTTCTATAAATATATATTGCATTTCGAAAAATTAAAGTATATAAGAATACAATTTTCGAAAAATGCATATTAAAATAAAAAATAAATCTGGAAAAATTATTCTAATTTAATGTTGGCCCAAAAATTAATTAATAAAATTAATTTACAACAAAAAATATAATTTTCCTATTTAATTAAATATATAAGAAAAATTACAAATATTTAAGTATGATGATGAAAATCAACTTAAATATTAATTTTCTATTTAATTAAATACACTTTAGAAAAATACTTCAAGCAAAAATATCACCTATCTAGATTTTCCTTTGACTAATTAATTCTATTTCTAATAATATACTTTAATTCAATTTATTTTAAATTAATCAATAAATGAAAAAATCATTGATTTAAGTTGATCCAAAATTAATTAAAATAATTAATTTACAACTTAATCTATTTTTCAAGATAAAATTCGAAATTCTAGCATTTAAGAAATACAATTTCGAAAATTGATTAATAAAATAAAGAAAAAATATATTTTGAAAATTATTTAAATTTAGTTGAAAAAATAGAATTTCAACTAAAAATAATTTTCTATTTAATTAAATGTCATGAAAAAGAAATATTTAAGTATGATGATAAAAATCAACTTAGATATTTAATTTTCAAATTAATTAAATGTATTAAATTCAAGAAATAAATAATTAAGTGTAGAGAATGCTTAATTATTAATCTCTAGTTTAATACTAGGAAAAATATACTTAAAATAAATTGTACCAAAATTAATTAATAAATAATTAATTTCACAATTTATAATATTATTCTATTTAATATTAGAAATAATAAGTAGTCTAAATGTAATAAGCTATCTAGAAAATATCTTATTTGGTAAGTATCTTTTCCACAAAATTTGAAAAAATATCTAATTTAAGTTGTACTAGAAAAATCTAGAACTTAAATATTTTCAAATTTAAATTTAATTAAATATCAAAAATTAAGTTGTAACCACTTAATTTGAAAATATTCCAATTTTAAGTTAATATTTGAAAAGATATTAACTTAAAAAATATCTAAAGAATCTTAATAACCAATGCCTAAAATTCCTCAACTTAATTTTGAAATTTTGAATTCAAAAGATATTCGGATTTAAGTTGGTTAGTTGAAAGATAACTAAATATCAACTTAAATAGGAATATTTAATGAAAAATTTAAATTAAGTTCCGAAAGAATCTAGATGGTTATAATTCTATATTTAATTAAATACAAGAAAATACATATAGTTTAGCTTAGAATATAAAATTCCTTAAACTATATTTTTCTTAAATTAATTTCAAAATAAATGAAATTAATTATGTTGCTAATCAATTTTATTAGGTTAAACTAGTTTAATTAACCTAGTACAGTCATTCAAATCGAGCAAATGGGCCTTCACAATTGGGGTGGTTTGTGTGAGGGGAAGTCTTTGAGTTCGGTATGTCGTATCTCCTTACATGGCTCCCGGCTTCTCACCTGGCCCAAAAGAGAATTTAACGCCCAATAAGAACAATTATTAATTGAATAAGCCAAAACTAAATGGGCCTAAATAAAATCTATCGATGACTATGACATTTTATTTAGCAACATTAACCTATATGCATCTATAATAAAATTAAACACGTAGGCTCACACGGCACACTTTGGATGGGTCACATCATGTTATTTAGGTCATACACGAGATGAAAGAAGATTGTAAAATTTACTGTTACAAATTATTAACTTGACCCGAGGAGCCATCAGATCATTAGATGCAGCAAAAAGTAACCATGGCTATTTGCGATCAAGTAATAATAGGTTTTAAAAACTTACACATGGTAAAACACATACTCACTGCAACTGAGTTAGTTGGATAGTTGGATGTAGGATTTATTTAATTTTAAATTAAATATTTAATTTCGAAAATAATTAATTAAATAAAAAAAAATAATTTTTCGAAAAATTTAAAAAAAAAATTGAAAAATTCGAAATTTTTTTTTTTTTTTTTTTTTTAATTTAAATTTAAAATTAAACCTACAATTTTTGAAAAATTAGGTTTCAACCAACCTAAATATCATTTCAAAAATTTGCTAGCTACTTTTAAATTTTAAATGTTATTTTATAAATAAAAATTAAATAAAAAATTAGAAAAGATATAAATATCTTTTTCAAATTTTAAATGTAATTTAAATAAATAAAATAACAAAATTTAAAAAATTAGCAAAATATCTTATATCATTTAAAAATTACATGATTATAAATATCTTATTTTTTTTTAAAAATTAAAATAAGATAAGATATAATCAAATTTTAAAATAAGATAGATTTTTTAAGCAAAAAGATAAATACTAATACTATTCAAATTCAAATTACACTAATATCTTGAATTAAATTAAAAAAAATTTAAATTAATTCAAAATGATAATTAGAATTGAATTAGGAATAGTAATAGTATATATACAAAACCATACAAAAAATTGGAAGCTAATTCCATGAAAAAGTATGAAAAATTGAAGAAAATAGGAAAAATTCGAAACTGTACGGACAGTTAACGCGATCATGAGGAAACTATCGGCCACCGGCCAGATTTTGTCAAATCTTCAAAAATTCATAACTAATTCAAATAAAATCCAAATTGAGTTCTGTAAAAGGCTAACTTGCTTAATTTTTTCCATACTATCCAATAAAAATAATGCCAGAACCGAAATAATAATTATTTTTCACGAAAATTTCACAATCATCAATCAATCATCAAAAAACACTCAATACAACATGATACCATCCAAAGAACATACAAACAATCGTTTTAAAGTCCAAATTACATGTAAGTAAATCAATTAACCTGGCTCTGATACCAGTTGTTGGAATTTATTTTACCAGGATCTTAGATCTACTCACAAGTATGTTTATTAACATCCTAAATAAGAACTTTCTAAAACGATGAAATAAACACATATAAAGTTTAGGAAACCTTACATTGGGTGCAGCGGAATAATATGACTCCTTCGTTCAGATATCTAGCCCTTGATTCCTTTACGTAGCGAGCATTATCAATATACGAACTTTGGATCTCTTTCTGCGAATCTTTGATCTTGAAACTCCTTTCTTGATGATCTTTCTTCACGATCTTCCTCACTATGATTGAGGTATTGCTTGATGTGTGTGGGCACTACTCTAATCACTAAGAGAGGTTCGAAATTTTGAGGAAGAAAAGAGAGAGAGAGTGGCGGCTAGAGAAGAGAGTGGAGGCTCAGGTTTTTCTGATTCAGAAAGTGTGTTGTTTTCCTGAAGCCTTCATTATCTATTTATAGCATTCCTCTAGGGTTTGATTTGAATTATATGGCATTAAAATAATGAAAAAATCATTTAAAAAAGCTACAAAGGTGGCCGACCATACACTTAATGGATTGGGCCTTGGGCTTTGCAATTTTGCAATTTTAACACCTTTTGTATCTGATTTTCTCAAAAATGCCAATTTCCTAATTCAATCATTTAAATGCCAATTCTAACTATTTAATAACTATAAATAATTATTAAATAATATTGTCATTTATCATATTTATTAATTGAACCATACAAAGTATCATAATTAACAAATATGCCCCTATAAACTCTTTCTTTACAATTTAATACTTACTTAGTGAAAATTTCACAAATAGACATAGTCTAATTTGTGAATTATAATTGATTAATCAAAACCAATTACATGAGTCTTACAAGCAATATTATCTCAACTAGTGGGGGGACCATGGGTCTATATAGCAGGAGCTTCCAATAAGTAGATCAAGAATTTAGCACTTTAAAATTCACTTAACTTATTAATTCTTCGTTGAATCCACGCATAGAACTCGAATTGCACTCTCGGTATATAGAATGCTCTATATGTTCCACCATATAGACACATCATTAGTTATCCATTGTTATAATCCTAATTTGATAAATGATCCTCTATATGAATGATCTACACTTTGTAAAGGGATTAAATTACGTTACACCTACAATGTATTTATTCCTTAAAACACTTGACCAAGTATAAATGATATTTCAGCTAATGTGAAATGAGTACTCCACCATTTATGTTCGTTTGGTCAAGCTCGAAGGAGATCATCCTTTGCTTACTATTCGCCAGATAGAAGCTATAGATTCCATGTTTATGATAGCGCTCCCACTCAATTGCACTACCGTGTTCCCAAAATGTACGTATCACCACGACACTAAAAGTAGGCTTAACTAACAAATCAAAGAACACGAATAGCCTTTCAAGATTGAGCCTAATCATATCAGGATTAAGATCATTTGATCTAGGATCAACTAGGCGATATTGACTTGAATAGATATTACGGTAAGTTTAATAAATCTAAGTCAAAGTTCAATATCGGTCCACTTAGATGCATACTCCATGCATCAACGACAACTTTACTTTAACCAATGCTGCGGAAAGAACATAGTATTTCTCCAAATACAAGTAAACTCTTGTTGTAGATTATCATATCGGTAAAACCACTATGTCGATAAATCTAGGAAACTTTATTCACATAGTCATGTTTACTTTCCAATGTGTTGACGACACAATAAACAGGATCAAGTATGTGAAAAGGGTTTCAGATGAATTTATACATTATGTACATATAATCATGAAATAAATCATGTGAACCATGCAACATTAAATGTTATTTCTGATCTATATTAATAAGTAAATCTGATTATATTGAAATGAGTTTTATTTAGGGCATAAAACCCAACAGTGATAGCATTCTTGGAATCAGGTAATATTCTCAAAGAAATTAATTCTACGATTATTACTTTGGTTCCTAAATGCAAATGTCCTAATTCTGTTAAGGATTTTAGACCAATTGCTTGTTGCAATGTTATTTACAAGATTGCAACCAAGCTATTGAGTTCTAGAATCAGTACTATTCTTCCTGATATAATCTCTCACTCACAAGGAGGGTTTATTAAAGGAAGATTCATAGGACATAATATCATGATCTGCCAAGACTTGGTGAGGCACTATCACAGGAAAGCAAACAAGCCAAGCTGTATGATAAAACTTGATATTCAGAAAGCATATGATACTGTTGAGTGGGAGTTCCTAGAGGAGGTTCTAACTGGGCTTCACTTCCCAAATAAGTTCATCAGGATCATAATGAACTGTGTCTCTACTCCAAAGTTCTCTCTTATGTTTAATGGAACATTACATGGTTTCTTTGAATCTAGGAGAGGGCTTAGACAAGGAGACCCCATGTCCCCATTATTATTTGTGATCGGTATGGAATATTTCTCGAGACTAATGGGGAAGATTGCAGATAAAGAGGACTTCCAATTTCATGACAGATGTTCAAGCCTCAAATTAAATCATCTTGCTTTTGCAGATGATGTTCTTCTCTTTAGTTATGGAGACTTCAAGAGTATAGTTTACATGTTACAAGCTTTGAAGCTCTTCTCTTTAACCTCTGGATTACACCCTAATGCATCTAAAACTGCTATTTACTGTAGTAACATGCAGGAAGAATGTGTGAACAAGATCAGGCAGTTATCAGGCTTCATGAGACATGATCTCCCTTTCACTTACCTGGGAGTTCCAATTTGTGCTAAAAAGATTTCCAGGAAAGAAAGTGAGACCTTGGTCGATAAGATGACAGCAAGAATTAGAACCTGGAGCTCAAGGAACCTTTCATTTGCGGGGAGAATAACACTAATCAACTCTGTATTGATTGCTATTCAGGCTTATTGGAGCCAAATCATAATCATGCCTAATAGAATTTTGAAGTCCATAGAAGCTATTTGTAGAGCTTTTTTATGGAAAGGCCAAGCTGTGTTTTATGGTGCAGGTGCTGTGGCTTGGGATAATGTATGTGAGTCTAAAGCTAATGGGGGACTTGGAATCACAAAGATAGAAAGCTGGAATAAGGCAGCCATGTCTAAATACATTTGGACAATTGCAAACAATCAAGAGAGCTTATGGCTAAGATGGGTGAATAGTGTATATATCAAGGGGCAGAGTTGGTGGAGTTATAATGCCTCGATTCATTCCAGCTGGTATTGGAAGAGGTTAGTAGCTCTTAAAAACCAAATTCTCTCCCTTCATGATAGTGCTGAATTTCAGAGAAATAAATATGTCATCAAAGCTGGTTATAGGATGTTCAACACTCCAAAGCCGACTACTCATTGGAGTAAAGAGGTCTGGTCCCGAATGAATACACCTAAACACAGTATAATCCTTTGGCTAGTGATGCTAAACAGGTTGAAGACTAAGGAAAGATTGATTAGAATGGGTGTCATGGTGCAAGAGCAGTGTAGCCTTTGTGATGAACAAACTGAAAACATTCAGCATTTGTTCTTTGCATGTAGGGAAACTGGTCTGTGCTTGAAAGAAATTAAAGAATGGCTGGGCTGGAATGCTAAAGCAACTAATGTGCATCAGCTTGTCAAATGGATAGGGAGAGCAAAAATTTCAAACTTTAAAAGGGCTGTCTACTGTGTTGCTACTGCTGCCTTGGTTTATTATACTTGGAAATGGAGAAATTCTGTTATATGGCAGGGTGCAAATTCAGCTACAAACCGAATAGTTGAGGAAGTGAAATGGAATGTAAAGGCCCGGGTTCAATTTTTGTGCCCAAAGAAGCTATCAAATGTAGATAACGAATGGTTTTTTACTTTATAGATATCATTCATTGTTTAACACAAAGATGTAAAGTGTTGAATAGATAAAAATGTATAAATTGAGGCCCTTGGAATGGGGTGCTCTTAGGTTGTAAATTTGTTAGTGCAATACAATTCATTGATTTATCAAAAAAAAAAATTATCGTTTTTAGAAAGTTCATATTTAGGGTGTTAAACAACATACTTGTGAGTAGATCTAAGATCCTCGTAAAATAAATTCCAACAGTTTTACCATTTAAGCATGTTAGTAAGGGTATTATGGTCATTTTGGTTTAGGGGCTAGGCGACCATTCCTTTTAGTGGCAGATGTCCATTTATTTTATTAATGAATTAAAATTATGTTTTGCTTTTCACTAACTTTAAGCAAGTCTGCAGAAGATTGGTAGAAAAGGTTATCTCCAGGATCGACCCACAATTGGAGGGACCTACAAGCAATGTTCAGAAAGCAATTTGTAGCAGCAAAGACCTTTAACCTAGAAGCTAGTTCCCTGAACAGTGTCAAACAACAACTAGGAGAAAGCCTGAAGAAATACATAAAACGTATGATGGACTACTAAAAAAGAGGTTACTGATGATATGAAGGTGGTGACTTTGAGATCAGGATTGACCACATGATCTTTGCTATGGGGACAACTCTAACGTAAGAGAGCATAGACTTTGACTAATTTCTTGACAAGAGCCCAATGATTCATCAATTTGGAGGAAGCTTATGCTCAAGCTTACAGAGTACTTCCAGCACCTTCCACCAACGTAGCAACTGCCCAAACTTTGCAGATGACTACTCCATAAATTTTCCCTCCGGCAACTTCCTTTACGACTCCTACCGTTTACAGACCAAGTGCTTCTGCGCAGCCAGCTACACAGGCTAGTTTTTTCAGATTTGGAGTGATACAAACCTGATACAGTGTCGTTCTCGGACAAACGAACCAAAAAGCAAAAGCTCTGGAGTCCCATGTAAGCCAATCACGGAGAAAAATGAGTTACAAGGGTCCAAGTTGGAATGATTCTACGAAGAAAGGGAAGACTCAAGGGTTAAGATACTCTGAGTAAACAAGCCTTGTCGATACTCGAGAGAATGTCTATAAGGCAACTTGTAACACGGTCCATTACAAGAAGCCTCCACCAATGTACAAGGGCGGAAGACAAAAAAGAGATCTAAACAAGAGGTGCGAGTACCACGTTGATATAGGGCACACAACCAACGAATATGACTAGTTGAGAGATGAAATTGAATCCGAAATAGTCATCTATCCAATTGGGTAAGAATACCAATTATTTATCCTGGATAGGGGTTGCACATGGCCAGCTTTTATTCCTAGACAACATGAAGAAGTTAATCCTCCTCAGGGAGTAGGCCATCCACAAGCTCCCAATGCACAATCCCTTCAAGGGTGCAAAATGCTCCAGCAGCAAGACCTGATGTAGCTCCCGATCTTGGAAATCCATAGCCTCTTGAAGTAGCCTAGCCAATGTTAGATGGTCATGTAACAATTATTTCTAGTGGACCACACATTGCCGAAAACACCCGAAATGCACAAAAAAGGTACTTGAATGAGTTGGATCAAGAAAAAATTTGTAACTTGGTACAATAACTTGCTCAGTGTCCTCGGATGATGAATTCGCCAATAAATTTCACGGAAGATGACACCAAGCATGTGCATTTTCCTCATAATGATCCTTTGGTGATAGAAGCTCACATTGCAAATAAAAGAGTTTCCAAAATCCTCGTAAATAATAGAAGCTCTATTAACATCATTTTCAAAGATGCCTTTAAAGCCATCGATCTTGTGGTAGAAAATTTGTTATCTTGTTCAATTCAACTGCAAGGATTTAATGAAGACACATTGATTCCAATGGGAAAAATACAACTTTTAATGACGATCAATGGAGAAATCTCTGGAAGCAATGCAATATCTTCTTTCAAATACAACACCTTTATGGTAGTTGATTGCCCCACAACTTACAACGTCATTCTGGGAGGACCATTTCTAGTTGACTTTGGGGCAATAACATCCATCTGCTATCTACGCCTAAAATTCCCAGGTGATTCCAGAAGTATTAATGGAATGATCAGAGGTAACCAGAAGAGTGCATTCGATCCAATCTAACCTTTTTCTCTTCATCTGATCCAATCCAATTAGTAATTGGATTTGGAGAATCATCATCCGATCCAATTCAATTAGACCTCAAAATCCAATCTAATCCAATCCAATTACTAATTGGATTTGATCGGTTTTTTAATTGGATATCCAATTATACACTTAAATTTTAATATTAACATAAAAATATGAAGAAAATTACGTAAAAATTAAATATCCCCGCTTTATATAAGTTCAATATCCATTGACATACCATCGTTACAATATAATGTAACTAAAAGTTTTAAATAATTAAAACAACAATATTTCTAAGTAATAAAATAGAACAAAATATTATGAAAACAAATACACAAACAATCAAGTGTTACAAATTCAACACAAAAGAAAATTCAATAAAAATATAATTAATGCAAGTTATATTTTTTATTATATAAATAAATATAAATTTTTAACATATATAAATATAATTGGATTGGATCGATTTTTAATTGGATTTTGAGATTGACATCTAATAACCGATCCAATCTAATTAGAATCCAACTTTTAGCATCTAATGCAACCCAATTGTAATTGGATATCCAATTTTTTGTAATTGGATTGGATTAGATCGGTTCAATTCAATTGGATGGGATTGGATGTTGCCCACTCCTAGTTTCAACCAAGAGTATTCTCATGGTCCGGGAAGGGAATGTGAACATCTTCTCAACCAGCACTGGGGGTGGTCCACGAAAAGGATGAGCTAGATCCATGGGTAGACATGGAACGAACAATTGAGCTTATGGAAGAGGTAGAGTAAGTATGCATCGGTGATGAAGATCCCACTAGAGTCAGTGGAAAAGAATCTACCTCCAGGAGTTAGAGAAAAGATTGTCTCCATAGTCAAGGCAAACATTGATGTATTGGCCTGGAGTCATTTTGGCATGAGCAGAATCAGTCCTCGTGTGATCTATCATGCACTGAACATAGATCTTAAGGCAGATCTAGTTTGACAGAAGCGAAGACCCCTAGATCTAGTGAGATCAAAAGCGGTGAAAACAGAAGTAGATAAGTTGACCAACAACAATTTCCTCAGGTAGGCTTTATATCCCATATGGCTAGCCAACCAGGTCCTAAAGCCTAATGGGACATGGAGGATGTGTAGATTTCACAGATTTAAACAAAGCTTGTCCAAAAGACTATTTTCTACTTCCACGAATTGATCGGATGGTCGACGCAACCTCGGGGTACAAACTCTTAAGCTTCATGGATGCATACTCCACTTACAATCAAATTAAAATGCACGAGGCTGACCAAGATCATATAAGCTTTCAAACTGACAAAAGCATTTATTGCTACAAGGTCATGCCCTTTGAATTGAAGAACGCTAAAGCTGCCTACTAGCGACTGGTTGATAAAATGTTCAAAAATGTGCTGGGAAGGAACATGGAAGTTTATGTCGATGACATGCTGGTGAAGTCGAAGACTTCCATGGGCCATAATGAAGATTTAGAAGAAGCTTTTTCCATTATATGAGAGTATAAAATGAAACTAAACCCAAAGAAATGCTTTTTCGGAGTTTCCTTAGGGAAATTCTTGAGTTTCATAGTTAGTTCTTGCGGCATTGAGGCAAACCACGGGGCGAGCTGGTGGACTGGAAAATTGAATGGGTTCGGTACTTTGGGCTTTCTAGATTTAATGTTCAATAATGACATTTTTTTGTTCTTTAGCCTCAATTTTGTATCATTTAAATTTCTTTTTCTCATTTATACCACAAATGTTATTTTCAACTCTAAGCGAATATAAAATTAAATTCAAACAAAATATTTTCAACATAAAATATATCACATTGATTTTATGAAAGTATTTATTTAAAGTTTAATTAACTTGTAATTTCTTTAATAATAGATATACATTTTTTATTACTTTTATTTCTTTCTTTTTTCTTATTTTTGTGATAATTTTTTTTCTTACAAAATTAACTAAACATTACAATATTTTTAAATAAAAATATATAACATTAATTTCATAAAAATATTATAAAGAATTAATTTTATTTTGTATTTTACACTAATGAATATACGTTAGTGGCCAAGTATCCCAAACATTCGTGATGCGAGGAAGACTTCAGTTTAAAGAACCAGTTTATGTCATGAGCAGAAGGTTCTCCCATCCTTGTTGCGCATAGAGTACAAACATTGTGGCCAAGTATTTAATTCCCTTTGACATGAACTGCATCGAGAAAATTTTGTAGTAATTAGCCAACTTCATGAAATATGAGTGAAGCGGCAAAAGAGCACCATACTCAGCATGTGGGCCAGACCATGCACACATTCCTTCGCCCGAATCATTGGCTAGTTGTCCCTTAAAGGGGAGAAATACGTGCACGTTGCCAAGGAGGACCTTTTTGTCCAAATTTCTAAGGCACCTCTTTGTCAGTTCAGATGGCGGAGGAACCCATATTGGGCCTTCCGCCTCTTGATACTCAGATGGTTCAGCCTCGTCGAATTCTTCATCTGTGTAATCAACACCTAGGACTAAAAGACGGCCTCAAAAGTCAAAAGGTCGCCCGTCTTTCAATACCAACCGACACCTTTGAAAGGCATGAAGGCATACCTGCCATTCTCGCCTTGCCCTTCAATTTCTTGGACTTTTGGGTCCCTTACGGGCAAGGCGTCTTCCCCCTTGAAGTTTTCCCCACCCTGTTTGTGTTGCCTTGCCATTAACTGGACGAACTCTGAGTCTCTCGGGCCAATTTTCTAGGCAATTTATTTGGTACGAGCCAATTTTCTTGAGCGAAATGGATAGCTCGATGAAGGATGATCTATGATAGTGACAAGTATTTCTGCCTCGACCCTAGGCCGGAGTGAGGGTTCAAGATCCACCTTTGACAAAGTGTCTGGGATGCCTGCACAGACAACATATGTCCAGTTAATGGGTAGATATCGCCTCAAACCTCTGTTGTACTCCTAGAAAAATCTCTAGTATACGTTGCCTCCAGTCCAGTCTGAATAAAAATGATGATGGACGAGTGGTACAGTAGGCTTAGAATCATCACTTGATACTTCCCACTTTTCTAAGCTAGAGGAAGAGTTATCGTCTAAAAAAGGAGACTTTGCACGGGTCTTTGGTTGATCTTCAAAGAGTAGTTGTAATAGGTTGTCGTGAATGCGGCTATTACTTTCCCAATAGTCGACCGTATTCATTTACAAAAAAAAAAAAAAGATGGGGAGATAAGTACCGAACAAAAGTGAAGAGTTCAAATGAAAATAATTTGTTTATTTTGTCCAGACAAATGCCTGGATCGATGGAAAGAACTCCATCCAAATTACGAAGAACCTGATTCAAAGATGTTTAAAAATTGGGTGAAAACCCAAAAGTTGTCAAAACGATGTACATGCCTCCATTCAATAGATTCTCTCAGGAAAAATATATAAATGTTCGATAAGTTAACAATTTAGTCCCACACGAGCATATTCAACCATAATAATCAGAGTAAATTCAAATTTTAATTGGAGTTGTGAAGTATATCAACGGCATAACTCAGGTTTTTCCAGAAAAGCATGTAAAATTGAATGCAAGAAAATAAAGGGAAAATTCATAAAGAAATAAGATACTTACTCACTATTGGAGTTGCTAGTTGGAAGGTTCAAATGCGAGATTGAAGTCAAAGATTAAGTGCTTGAAGTCTCCAAAATATGCTCTTGAAAATCACAAGAAATGCAAAATAATTATGGTATTTAAGAGACTTAATAGATGTGAAAATGTCAAATGAACCTCTTTTCTCTCTATTTATTAGAGCTTTAGAGGGTATAACAGTAATGCAGGCACTCAAACCAAATTTTTATTTCCCTCTAAAATTTTACAATGAGTATTCATTATAAGTACAACCATTAACGCATGCGCCTAGGACACGGTAATCTATATCAGAGTATTAAATGCATCAAATATTTGAAAAGATGCTTTAAAAAGATTTGAAGTGACAACCCTGTTTGTTATGCTTATTCACTTAACACGTGTCACTGCATCTACCTAGTACGGGCGCTGAGTAAGTCCACGCACCAACCAGAAAGTTCTCCTGTAGACTTGGAGGAAAATATTAATCCAAATTTTATTTGGATGATGTGGCACGTCTTTTGCGTAACACGCATTATGGTTTCAAGACCTGGGCCACAATGGTCTTCCAAGTGCCTGCATAGGATAAACAGCTTGCCAAATGCAGCAATAGATAAGCAAAGTAAAACTTGTTGTACGGAATGAACGAAGCTAACATGAACGGGAAGAAACAACTAGCACTTCACACAATCCAACTAGAAGAAAACGCGTGAAGAGAACTCATTAAATAAAGTTTCTTATTTTATATAATCAAGTTCCTATTTAAAGAATATCCATAAATATTTGTCACAGTTCACGAAAATCATTAATTTCTTATTTTTATGGCTTGATAGCTTTTGTGAAACTATTTTTTATTGTAATTATCTCCTATAAATAATGGAGCAATTCTATTATTGAGGGATCCAAAATTATACTTTCAAGAGAGTTATTACGTTGCTGAAATATCTATAAAAAGCTTTCGAGAGAGATTAAACTGTTCTTGCTTCTCATCTCAAAAGTGAAATATAATCATAAACAGGAGTAGGCTATTACTAAATAAATGAGACTGAACCTATATAAAATTTTGTGTTCTTAGTTTATGCTTTATTTTAGACATATTCTCATTGCATTTAATTAAGTCTAAATTACTTTCAAGACTTAGTGTTATTGGCCAAAAACAAGATCAATATTATCTACTTTTAAATTTAAACAAACATAATTAAAAATTATTTTTATAGTTAGTAGACAATAGTCACACAACTAAAAAGTTCACAATATCAATATAATCTAGATCATTTTAAAAACTAATTACTCTTTTAGATTAAAAAGTTTTCTAAAATCTATTTGAGTTTAGTATAACTATATTTTATTTACTACAATTTTAAAGAATTTAAATTTTCTACAAAGTTCTAGAATACAAAATAAAAAGACACTAAAGGTTTTTCCAAATTTTTAGATTAATTGTTAATTTAATCATACAAAAGATATTCAAATAAGAAAAAAAAGCTACATATTTCACTTGTCTTGTGATCTTTTAGAATAACTATAAATAAATGCATTATAATAGTGATTCACACCTACAATATTAAATGCATTATAAAAAATTTCAATAAAAATTAAGTTCTAATATTAATAAGTAACTCATACAAATTTAACTAATAACTACGTAATAATATAATAATTAGTAACTACTTACAATAATACTCTTAAAGCCTCTTAAAAATCAAAATTAAACTCACCACAAAGTCACATAATTTATCCACAATTAAGTTTAAACAAACACAGAATATTATTTACATTACACTATAGTTACATAACTTAAAACTTCTTAATATCAATATATTAGATCTTTTGATCTGAAAGATGCTTTAAGTAATAAAGTTATCTTGTACCCTATTTTAATTTCTAATTGGTTAATAAACATATATTGATCACAATAAAATATTATAATTGAAAAAAAATATTAATACTAACATTATTGTTAAATTCAGACTAATTGAAAAGATAACTATATCACAAAAAACATTTTAATAAATCTTATTAATCATCATCAAAAAAATAAATCTTATTAAAAAATTAAGCGCACACATATTTATCATAGTATATATATACCTATTTCAAGCTTAAAATCCAACATAAATGGCAAACAATAAATCTAAACAATCTCACTCCCAAAAAATTGAATCCAAACCAACCCCTTCACAAACTCACCATTTTGTTTGGTTTATAAAAATAATAAATTTTATAGATGTATCTAAGCTTATAATGTGAAAAAAAGAAGAATAATGCTGATCTTTGAGAAGAAAAAATAAAATTCTAAAATTTGTAGTGGAAAATGTACCTAGTTTGTGGTTGAAGTCCTTCGAGTGTCACTTATGACAAAGATGAAGTGAAGTGTGTGTCAAAGAGTGGGCCTTTAGCAAAGACCTTTTATCTTGATTTTTTTGCTAATAACTGCGAGAAAAGGTAATTCCTTGAGGCCTGTTTGATTTTTGTTATGGAAAAAGGCTTAGAAAATGTGTTTTTCTAGTGACCAGCCAAACATGGTCCTTGGTCCAAACTAGGATAGTAGCTTTTCCCTTCACCCATAAGGGGTGTGTTTGGATGGCCATTGAAATTTTTATCTTGATTTATTTTTTAATAGTAACTTTGTTTAAAAGATTATTTTTTAATGTCACACCAAATACGACCCTTGTTTAATAATTTCTCTAGCTTCATCTTATAGGCACCAAATACAAAAGTGGGATAAAATGTTTCTACATATCTTTTATTCTACTTTTTATTTTTCTTAAATGTAAAAAATTGGATAAAAGGTTCCCTTTTTTGTAGTACAATTCATAGCATCGTAGCATGTCGTGACCAAACATATATTTTTTTGTGCATAATCGTACTCGTGCCTTCTGGATGTGTGCTGATTTCGTGTCATGTTAAAAAACTTGACCCATATTTACAACACTAGTTACAAATATTATGAAATAAAATTACACTAAGTACAAATAATTTAGATTTTTCTACAAATATATATGAAAATATACATAAAAAAATTGTTGTAATTTAGAGTACCATGTGATTTATTAAAGTCAAATGTAAAGGTATCCAATAAATCGAAACTATAAGATAATTTTTTTTTCAAAAAAAAAAAAACTATAAGATATATTTTGTAAAAATACATAGTATAGTACCAATATATTAATATATTTCATCTATAAATGCACATATTGAGATTATATATAATGACACAACTAAATTAATTGGTAGGTGAGGAAATTTCAGGGTAAATTTTTATGTATGTACTCTCATAACTAATACTAAATATACATTACTTAATTGTATTAGATATTGAAAGTAATCAGTAGCCTAAAAAACAAGTAATACTATACTATTGTATATAGGTGAGTAACTTAAATCTAATTATCTAGTGCAATCACAGGCTGTAGTCCACAGAGCATATATCAAAAGTCGAACAAAACAAATCAACCTCATGACATGAATTTGTGAATGTGTGGTATTCAACTCCTTGCTGTTTACAGATAAATATATATATATATATATATATATAAATATTTATATATATTAGCTTAATTTGCTCTTTGATTCCTTTCACTACAAGATTTAGTCTTCACTTCACAATATTATAGCATACTCACTATTAAACACACATACACACACACTTTTTTTTTTTTTTGAATTGTGTATGTATATAAATATTTTGTAAAGATGAGTTGAAGACTTCTAGTAAGTGGTAGTCATGTATTTGATGAAATAAGAACCTCAAAGGATCTCTTCACATGAACCAAATCTTAAATCACAACTCAAAACCTACCATTATATTATATCATTATTATTTTGTATGTAGTAATAGGAGTTACCATTATTAGACTAGACTATTATAATTAAGCTTACCATTTGTTTTGTTATGAATATTTAATTGATCTTTGTTTTAATAAGACAAAAAAGCGACATATACATACATATACATGTATATGTATAAATGTATACATATATACTAGTATGAGTTAAAAAAAAAATTATAAGAAGCATGTAGTATAATGCTATGGATCAACATAACAAATCCATGTTATGTCACCCAATTGTATGGAATCACAACCACATGCAAGATCCCATTGTAAAATTATGGGACCCACATAAAAAATATTACTATCTCAATTTTTTCCCACATGTAATCACATGATAGTATGGCATGCCCATCACCATTGTCAAAAAAAAAAAAAAATTCCCTCAAAAATATTTATTTCAAAAGAGAAAAAAAGACACTATAGCTAAGCCCGCCTCTCTTAATCCATGATTAATTAAGTCTTCCCTCTTTCCCTAGTTTAAAATTACAAAAAAGAAAAAGAAAAACATCATTACCCAACTCTCAAAACCCAATACCACCCTTTTTAAGTTAAATTTTAAAATTAGAGTACTAAATCCAAAGCCCCACTAAACAATGAAGTATCTTATATCAGAAATGCTAAAGGGCACTGTGGTACCTAGTACCTTTTTATGTGTTAATATCGCTATTGGTTCAATTAAGTATCAAGTCCCATATAATTTAATATAATAGCTTTTAGGGAGTATCGCTAGCCAATCACAACACGACATGTCGAAAAAGTGCTAGGCACTACTGGTACCTAATAGCAGTGCTCTATCTTATATACATATACATATACAATTCACAATTCACAATTCACAATTCAAACTATCTCTCAAGGGTATTTTGGTCACAAAAAATATCAACCCCAACACCCTTTAACGACCACTTATTACCTTAATTGTATTCTCTCTATCCTCTGTTAAAAAGAGAAAGAAAAAACCTCTTATATATCCCAACACATCCACAAACCAAACATTCAAAAACTCTCACCACACTTCTCTACTAGCTAGCCCAAAATTAACCAAAGAGATATATAGATAAAAAAAAGCTCATAGCTTTAATTTCATCATCAATGGCTGAACTTGAAAACCCAAAGGTAATGACAAGTCTAATCACATTTCTGTCTTCTTTGCTCCAAAGGGTATCTGAATCAAACGACATAAACTGCCAATTCCAAGCTCAGAAAATTTCAATCTTCCATGGATTGAGTCGACCCACAATTACTATACAAAGCTATTTAGAGAGGATTTTCAAGTATGCCAATTGCAGCCCATCTTGCTACATAGTTGCTTATGTTTATTTGGACCGTTTTGCTCAGAAACAAACTTCTTTGCCCATTAACTCATTCAATGTTCACCGTTTGCTCATCACAAGTGTCATGGTTGCTGCCAAATTCATGGACGATATGTAAGTATACATATATATATTGATTATATCACCATATTTAGTTTAATTTTTATTTTTTTACAAATTATTAAAATTTATTATTAAACCACTTAATTACGTAGAATATAATAGTACATAGATTAATTTATATATGCTTTTTTTGTGGTTAATGTGTTGAATTTTGAAAAAAAAAACAGTTATAAACTTTGCATCATGATCTGTTTATGGGATCTATTTTAGATTTAACAGTACCCAATTATGGCTAGCTAAGATAAAAATAGCTGAATAGGTGGATTGTGTATTTTAGATTTTAATATTTGGATAAAAAAATATCTGTAGATTAATGATGATTACTACATCATTCCTTTTTTATTATTATTATTATTATTGAAAATAAATAAAATAAAAAATAAAAATCACAATCATCCAACTAAGTCCAGCCATGTGCTGACCCCAACCATGATATATTCCTATAGGGAGCTGCCAGCCAATAAAAATGCATTTCATAAAGGGTATCCAGCAAATTAAGCATATTAACTTAAAAAGTCAACAACATTTATATGATAGATCAAGAGAATTAAGGCAATTGATAAAAATAAATAAGCTAATTAAGAATTTTACCTTTTAAATTTGACATGTATTAAATTATGTTCTTTGAATTTTGAAGGTTGTTAAAAATGTTCATTGAATTATTAAAATTGTTGAATTTAAGGACTTTTATTCAATTTTAGTAAAAAAAATTTAATATGGATGAAAGTTCAAGAAGCATAATTTAGTACATGTCAAAGTTCGAGAGGCATAATTTGGTTAATATCAAAGTCTGGGAAACATGATTTAGTACATAAATAATCACTGAAATAGTAAAATTGAATGAAATTAGATAAAAGTCCTTAAATGCAACAATTTCAATAGTTCAGGTGGAATTTTTAACGGCCAAAAAAGTTCAAGAGACATAATTTAGTACATGTTAAAATTTAGGGAAAAAAAATCCTAATTAGCCAAATAAATAATGTTACACAATGCTACTTATTTTTATTTGCTTTTCTTTTTTAAGAGAAAAAAGACCTCAAAAATCTATATTGTGAGAGCAAATAAACTCAAAAGTGGGTTAAAGCTATAATAATTGACTGAATACAATAGAAAAGTCAGGCCACCAAACAATGTTAATGATAGCTTTCAAAACATATTATTAGCTGAATTAATTATAACATCAATTGTCCTAAAAGAATGCTGTCTGCTATTACACTAGTTTTTTTTTTTTAATTTTCTGAATAATTTTGATAATTTTCAGGTACTACAACAATGCATACTATGCAAAAGTGGGAGGAATAAGTACAAAAGAAATGAACTTTCTTGAAGTGGATTTCCTATTTGGGGTAGGGTTTCAGTTGAATGTGACTCCAACCACATTCCAAACCTATTGTTGTTATCTCCAAAGAGAAATGCTTCTAATGCAACCACCACTACAACTAACTACTTCTTCTCTTATTACTTCTGGAAAATCACTAAATCTTCACTTGTGCTTCAATGAAGATCAAGATCAATCATCTCATCAAACACAGCAACAGCTAGCTGTTTAGTTGATTTGATATGATCCAATATATTATATATACTATCTTCTCATCATCAAAACTTATAAAACAACTTGTTTTAATTATCCAAACTTTGTAGTTAATTATTATTATTATTAGTACGTACGTCTTTAGAGAGAGAGGGGGTACAAAAAGCTGTGATGTTTATTTTATTTTTCATCCATATTTTTTGTTGGATAAGTGATTTTTGTTTTTAATTGTTTGAAGTCATCATTATCATCATCATGTATTGGTATATTTAATTTGGGTATATGTACAGATCATGGGAGTCTTTATTAATTGCTTTACAGACTGGCTTATGAATTAAAAACTTTGTTTTCTTTATACATATATTTTCATGATGATCATGTTTAATATATAGTATTTATACATATATATATATATATATATATAGAATTTATTGTAGTGTCCAATGAAAGAGCACATATGGGAAATATTCGTGGTGATGAATTGGCAAGTCATATGAGCTAGCTAGCAAGTAGTGAAAGTGTAAAAAGGTTTATAAAAAAAAAAAAAGAGTGTAAAAAGACAAGTTTGGTGACAAGGATGGCTAGGTTGTACAAAAGAATATAATATACATATTTATATGCTGAGAGACAAGTCATATTAATTTTGTTGTGGTTATGGTTGTTTATGGTAATTTATGGCTGAGCTAGCTACTTTGTTTTATTCGACGGTTGGAACAAGTAGCACGTGCACCCATTAACATCACTTGCTCATATTATATAGGGACAATTTTATTTGTAGTATATAGAAAAGTTATAATTTAATATTTTATATTATATAAAATTATATAATAAATATTTTTTAAGAAATTTTGAATAATTTATAGTTTAAAAAATATGAATTAAAATTTAAATAGTCAATTATATGTATGTTTATTTTATATGTGTGTAATTGAATCTTTTAAACTTTATTTTTGATATATTAAATTATTTTAAAAATTTCAAAATATATACAAAATACTTGTTATAACTATAATGTTTACAATCATATAAAAAAATTGTGACCCCCCCCCCCCAAAAAAAAAGGAGGGTCCAATATATATATTTTTTAATGTCTTTTAATGAACCAACCTTTTTAAGGGACTAACAACTTGTTGTTGGTCACTTCATTTCAATTTTTAAAACTCATGTCATTTCTTATTACTGTTTTAAGCAAAACAAAAATTAATTATGTTATTTATTATTCTTTTCAAATTTTTCATATTCTTTTTTTCTATTACATTTTTTTTTTGTTATATTAAAATCAATAATAATTTTAATAAAATAATCAGTAAAATATGTAACCGTATGATAATATTTAAAAATATTATTATAAAATTTAATTTTTTTTGTAGGGGCCCAATTTTAAAAATTACAACAGAGTCTTTAAAATATTTATGATGACCAGTAATAATAGCGATACATGATTCCACCTAGGAGTGTTCATATAATCTGCAATCCCTGATTCCAAACCCCAACCAATTTGGACCAAACTATTTGAGACCGGACCAAATGAATCCGATGTGAATGATTTGATCTCCAAACCATTTTAAAGTCTCTAGTTCGGTCACGATTTTAAAAATCTCGGTAGTGGTTCAAACTAAAGTAATCTGTATAATTATTTTAGGGAAAAAACAGGAAAATACAAAAAAAGAAAAGAAATTACAAATATACTATGAGCCGGCCCATTAAATATTTATACAACACACATACAAATATTTACAAAAATACCACATGCTCTAAACCTTCAGCCGCACGGAACGAACGATGAAGATGAACATACCTCGATCGTTCAAATCAGCAACACAACAAGAATAAAACCAAAATGAGAGAAATACAACCATTAATTCCGGAAAAATTAATTGGAAAAGAAGACATGCAATGATCTAAATAGAAAATTACGAAAAAAAACCAGAAAAACTGGGAAGAAACTGAAATTACACATTTGTTTTCGGTTTTACTCGTTCAAAACAACAACTCCTAATATAGAAATCCAGATTCATGAAATGTAGATCTGTAACAAACAGATCTGGAGCTCCCCCCGAATCGAAAAAAAGGTATGATGTGAAAATTTTTAAAAAAACCTCATGAATAATAGATCTACGTTATATACAGTTGTATTTTAGTTGATTACCGATTTCCAATGTGGAATATATTTTTTAAAAAATACGGTAAGAAGAGCAAATTCGAATTAAGAAACAACAAGTTACGTATAAGACTGTTTATTTTTTATTTTGGTTGCATTATAGTTGCATTCTCGTTTTATGATAGTTTATATATTATGCAGGTATTTCAATTGACAGGTACCAAGAAATAGTAGTTATACATGGTAAGTTTTGTGCAAATAGTTGCATATTAGTTTTATAATAGTTGGAAAAAAAGATCTGATTCAAATAAAACTGATGAAAAGCACAGGGTTCACAATTAGTAACAATTGACTTGAAATAATGAAAAGATCATGAGCTCCCAATCAATCCAAATCAGGTATAACCAATACATATAAGTTATATTCGGTTACATAGTCTTTTTTTTATGATTTCAAAATATAATCAAGCAACAACTATGTTAATTGGAGTTAAGTTCCATATTTTTTCAAGTTGATTTACAATTGCATCATCATTCATAATAGTTTTATTCAATATTGCAGGAATTTATTTTTGACAGAGAAAAAGAGAAAACACTTGGACAAATGGTTAGTTTGTGTAATAAATTTTAAACATTTCGTAATAGTTGCATTTCAGTTTTTTTGTAGTTTCATAACATTATTAAAACAAAAAATGACAAAAATAGGGTTCAGAATTAGAAATACAAGATATCCATTGTGTGTGAATGTCATCAACAGCCCACCAACAACCATCAATCCATCGTTCTTAGAAAATAGTAACGCATTAGTTGCACAGACAAACACATTTGAAACGATGGAATATAATGCAGCAACAAAAGAAGACTCAACAAATCAACAACATACAATTAAAGATACAATACTGGAAGATGGGGGAGAAAATTTCGACTTCATGGACTATGCAAAACTTGTGGCAGAGGAAATGGTTGAGCAACTGGAAAATAACAAAAACAAGGAGCCAGAAATCACAGATTATGACGAACTACTAATAAAAAATTTGCAACATCCTGAAATAGAAGAAGCACAAATAAACAAGAACAAAGAAACACTCCAAAGTGTGCTTGGTTTCTATGCAATTAGAAACAACTTTCAATTCAAAGTGAAAAAGTTTTGCGCAAGAACATACAAAATTTGTTGCTTGGATCCAAAATGCAAGTGGGCACTAACAACATCTAGAAACGGACCAACAAAGTCATTCATAATTCGAAAGTATGACAGAAAGGTGATACACACTTGTGATCTAAACATAAGATTTGCAGATAAAAGACAAGCTACAATGAAGTTGATTGGAAACTACATCAAGCCACGGTTTAACAACATAAAAATAACTCAAACGCCACAAGACATCAGAGGAGAAATGAAACATAAGTATGGGGTGAGAATGAACTACATGAAAGCATGGAGAAGCAAAGAGTACGCACAAGAAGAATTACGAGGAAAAGCAAAAGAATCTTACAAGCCGCTGCTAAGTTTTTTGCACATGCTGCAGGAAACTACTCTCGAAACTATTGTACACATGCAAACAGAGGAAGACAACAACTTCAAGTACTTGTTTGTGGCACTAGATGCTTCAATAAAAGGATGAAAGAAGTGTAAACCTATAATAGTTATTGATGGAACTTTCCTTAAATCAGCATATGGAGGTACATTGCTCTCTGCTTGTACACAAGATGGAAATTGACACATTTTTCCCCTAGCTTTTTCTGTTGTGGATTCAGAAAACAATAACTCATGGCAATGGGTTTTCACCAAACTAAGGGAAACATATGGGATCAGAGAGGAACAGTGCTTGATCTCAAACTGACATGAGAGTATAATTAAGGCAGCTGATCAAGTATTTCCAGAAATAATGCATGCCTATTGTGTATACCACCTGTTAAGCAACTTGAAAGCAACCTTCAAGAAGTATGCAAGCAAGCTCAATAAACCATTCTTCGCGGCAGCAAGAGCATACATAGAGAGGAAATTTGAATACCATATGAGCGAGCTCGACAGCTTGGACATTCGTGTTAGACCATATTTACAATAAGTTGGATACCATAAATGGTCAAGATACCACAGCAAACACAACACTAATATTGCAGAATCTTTAAATGCAACAAACTTAGCAGCTAGAGAACTACCAATCACAACACTAATAGAGTCATTGAGAACTTTGATACAACAATGGACATACACAAACAGGAAAAAAGCACAGAAAACCACAACATTTTTGACACCTACAACAGAGAAGAAGCTAGTCAACAACTTTATGGACTCATTGACAGAAAATGTAAAATCTCTTTAAACTTTAAGTTGCATTACAGTTTCCTAATAGTTGTTTTTCAGTTTGCTGTACAGTTTGACAATTGATTATATTGACCTAATTTGCAGGTAAAGCCAATAAACGAGAGCATGTTCGAAGTGGTAGAACTAATAAGATCATGGGTGATCAATCTAAAGGAGAAAATATGCAGTTGCAACCGATTCCAAATTGACGAATTAGAACTACTGTTCAAATTATTACACGACAAGAACATGGCTTGAATATCCGGTACACAATCACACAACATAGGGTGTACCACAGAACATAAAAGATATCATTGTTCTGCCACCAAACAAGAAAATAAGATCTGGAAGACCAAGGAAAAGAAGATTTATAGCTGATTAGGATAAAAAAAACAGAACAGGTGCAGCAAATGTGATCGACACAGTCACAACTGAAAGACATGCAACAATCAAGCAATAAAATAGATACAGCAGAATTATTTGAATTGTTTAAGTCTCTATGAGAATTTTCACATGATCAAATGTTTTATTTGATAGACTGCTATTAATTGGCAAAGTTTAAATAATTTGCTAGTAGTTGCATAGTAGTTTCAGGAAAGTTTTGACACTTATTAAGAATTTATTACATAAAGAATTTTAACAGAAATATTTTTTAAAAGTCAGAAATAATTTTTTATAAGTTGTATAATAAGAAGAAGGAAAAAGTTGCATAACAGTAAGAAATATATTGAGATAAGATGTCAGAAATTAAATGACAAGTATGTTGAATAATAAAAATTGTTTAGAGACAGTTGCATAATAGTTTATCTATAGTTGTACGACTTAAAAAAAAACAAACATAATTAAATGTAAAATCATAACACTATTGTTGTTAAAACATAAAAAAAATGAACATATTACAATGGTTAATGTCAAATATCCTAAAAGTTTATAACTAGTTTCAGAATATAAAACACATAGAGTACCTACAAACATAAAAAAACTAAAAATTGTCTGAAATGAAAATCAACCAATAGCAACAAACTTTCCCTAAAAATGACCCTACTTTTTCAATTTAGAAGCCTTGGAAGACTTGCTTTGCTTCTCATCCTCGCTATCAATACTTTAATTATTTTTCCTTTGACCATACGAGAAGAAGAAGGCAGCAAGTCGAGTGCGATAAACTTCAATATCAAAATCACCAGGAACATCTTTTCCATGGATGAAGAACTCTGTAAATGCAGCTACAAATGCTCCGCAATCACTATTACCCTAAAAGGAAAACAAAACAGTTAAATAACTATTATACAACATAAAACAAACTTAAAAACAACAACTCACTTTTTTTTGCTGAGATGAAAGACCAGCAATCTCCACAACTCTTAGAGGAGCTTTAGGGTCAGAACCTAAATCAGGAACATGGGACCTATTCTTCCAAAATCCAAGTAGATTTAAAAATAAAGGGAGTAAAACAAAATAAGCCTTGATTGCATTCCTAGCTGCAGAATTCATTTTGGCAGTCCTCAAAGAATTATAAAGAAATATAATCCCCTCATTCAAATCAAGACGGCCAAAAACCCAATGGCTTTCCTTCCTAAGATTAATGATGAATAGAACATGATCGGCTTCATACCAAGGCTTAGAACACGGAATTTGCATGCCCTCTTATATGATGCGCTATTGGGTGAGCAGCATGTATGTGAGACATCTTTGTTTTCATTGCCTTGGCTTTGTAAAACTTATGATATAACGATTAAATGAAATCATCGAAAAGGCAGTCAGTTGTTGTAAAATTCAGTGTAACAGCAGAAGAATATTTCCCTTTTTTCCTAAGGTAACAGAAGATAGTGTTCATATGCTGAAACAAAACAATAAAGAAACACAAAAGAAAAGTTAAAAAATATTACAAAATCTTAATAACAGTAACCAAACTAAAAAATAATGATAAAACAACTATAAAAAGTTTTAAAAGGAAAAAGAAATTTTACCGAGTCATTGATAAACATGTCACAGCAAGCCAAATGATAAAACCAGGTTTTATCTTCAACATAATCGACACCTAATTTAAACCCAAGGAAAATTTTTCTTCTCACAATCCTCATAACAATTGTAAGCCCTAAATCAATAAAAAAAAACAGCAAAAAAAACAATATTGAATTCAAATAATAGAAAAAACATAAACAGAATTCAAACAAATAAAAAAATACAAAACAGAATAAAGAAAATAATCACCTAGGATGTTTTAGCAAACCTTCACCAATCCAAGCATTAAACTTTGCCTTAATTTCAAGAGAGACGGGATCAACAAATGTATCGTTAAGAGCGTAAAGGCCCTTCACATAAGTAACCATCTTAAAATTCCTCTCATCTCCTCCAGATTGAGAACCTGATGACATTACCTCCATTGGAGTGTTGCTCTCATCAGCCGACCCAAAATCAACAAAAGGCTATTTCAATGCCGGTGCACGCTTTCTCTTATCCAAAAGAGGAGTATAAGTAACAGTGTCATCAGCTTCTTCATCAAAAGGAAAGGCAACTGTCTTTTCAACAACAACACTTGGATTGGATTCAGGAACCTGAAATATAAAATTTGAAAATCAGAAAAAAGTAAATAAGTTGCAAAACTAACATAAAACTGCCAGGCAGCTGAAATAAAATAGATTTTACCAACAAAGAATATAAACTACACTTACATTGATTTTACCAACATCCTCTAAACTAGCCAACACAACTTGCTCATTATCAATTTCAAGCTGACTTAAAATATCAAAAAAATCATCTCCCTTTAAACTAGACTCTTTGGCCTTAACATTCTCAACATCCTTAGCCCTCTCTTCACTGCCTGCCAGCCTCAGTTTGATTCATATCATCAGCAGGAACATCACAAACAACCTTATCAACTCCAGCAGCATCACCACCATCTTTACCCAACTCATCACCATCATCGAAATCAGAATCAATATTCTCTGGATCAGGTAATCCCTTGTCATCATCCTCATCAGCATCATCGTCATCATCATCAGAATCTTAGGTGACCAATTCATCAGATGACTTAACCTGAATCAAAAAACAATATTGCAACTACAAAAATAGAAAAAAAACTAATAATAACAACAGTAAAAAAATGAAACAATAACAGCGTAAATAAATACCTCATCAGAAGGTCGACGATAAATGACATTAAATTTTTCTTGAATATACTTAATTACAGTCATGACAGACTTGAAATTAAGGTCAACAAAGCACCTCAACAAAATAAAGTCTTCGACCAAGGATTCTTGATTGGAAATGACCAACTTCAACTTAGATTTAACAATTCAATGTCCTCTGAATCAGACTTTTTAGAAGATGAATCACTCTCGGATGTTTGCTTAGTGGTACCACGATCATTGCTGTCACAGGAATTTTGACAACACCAATTTTGTGCGAGTATTCAAGGGTTGCTTGGATACCAAAAAATAGATATGCGAGTACTCACTTAGAATGGCGAGTACTCAAAGAATATAGTGTGAGTATTGTAAATAGTATAAAATAAACACAGAAAAGTATAGTGGTTCAGCAGGAGCTTCGGGCTTGGCCTGCCTAATCCACTGTTGAAAAGAGTACTCTAGCTCTATTTCTTTATTCAGATCAGCCCCCTTTGAATAGAGGGGGAAGCCTCTACTTATAGGTAGTAGGCATCGGTTACAAATAATAGTCATAATGAGACAGTTACAAAATAATAATGATAATGATAATAATTGGCTTATTAATCAAATTAATTACAACGGTTATAAAATATGTGTAACGTTTGTCATGAATGCTCCTTGAATGTTTGACTGTTGACTTTCGTTGATTGGTGTATGTATTTGCGTCTTTCCCTATTGATACTGCGACTTCATCAAATATGCGAGGTGTGCCTTTCTTAATATAGCGAGATCTCTTTTAGTTAATATTGTGAGATCCTTTCTTTCGGTACTGCGAGTACTATAATATTGCGAGTCACCTTCAATACAACGAGTTCTCTATAGACAAGTCTTTCTCGCGGGGAGGGTAAATTTATGCCTATAACACATGCCCCTAGTTCTTCAGTATAGCTTGCTCTGTGCTGGAGAACTTAAAATAGTCCAAGCCCGCGTTTGTCGATGATCATGATGCCTTATTCATGTTGTGCGTCACATTTTCGATTGGTTATCTAAACTCGCAGGTTTCTTATAAGACCATCGCACAATAAAAATGTGAATCTCGCGGGATTCTTTTGGATGTGTGAACCGCTCGTGGTTCATATTGATGCATGGACCTCGCGGGGTTTTCATCGGTGTATGAACCTATCGGGGTTCTTATGAACCTTGTGAGGTTCTAATTGATGCATGAACTTCTCGGAGTTTGCACTGATGTATGAACCTTACGGGGTTCAAATAAATGCACAAACCTCTCGGGGTTTGTTTTGTTGTGTGAACCTCTCAGGGTTCTTAACTCATGGAATGCTTGCGACTAAACAGGTCGCGTATCGCGCATTCGTGTATGAACCTCTCGGGGTTCTTATTTCATGGAATGCCCGCGACTAAATGGGTCGCATATCAAGCATTTGTGTACGAACCTCTCGGGGTTCTTATTTCATGGAATGCCTGCGACTAAACGGGTCGCGTATTGGGCATTCGTGTAGGAACCTCTCGGGGTTCTTAACTCATGGAATGCCTGCGACTAAACGGGTCGCGTATCGGGCATTCATGTATGAACCTCTCGGGGTTCTTAAGTCATGGAATGCCTGCGACTAAACGGGTCGCCTATTGGGCATTCGTGTAGGAACCTCTCGGAGTTCTTAACTCATGGAATGTCTGCGACTAAACGGGTCGCGTATCGGGCATTCATGTATGAACCTCTCAGGGTTCTTAAGTCATGGAATGCCTGCGACTAAACGGGTCGCCTATTGGGCATTCGTGTAGGAACCTCTCGGAGTTCTTAACTCATGGAATGTCTGCGACTAAACGGGTCGCGTATCGGGCATTCATGTATGAACCTCTCGGGGTTCTTAAGTCATGGAATGCCTGCGACTAAACGGGTCGCCTATTGGGCATTCGTGTAGGAACCTCTCGGAGTTCTTAACTCATGGAATGCCTGCGACTAAATGGGTCGCGTATCGGGCATTCGTGTATGAACCTCTCGGGGCACTTATTCCATGGAATGCCTGCGACTAAACGGGTCGCATATCAAGCATTTGTGTACGAACCTCTCGGGGTTCTTATTTCATGGAATGCCTGGGACTAAACGGGTCGCGTATTGGGTATTCGTGTAGGAACCTCTCGGAGTTCTTAACTCATGGAATGCCTGCGACTAAACGGGTCGCGTATCGGGCATTCATGTATGAACCTCTCGGGGTTCTTAAGTCATGGAATGCCTGCGACTAAACGGGTCGTGTAACACCCTAACTACCTTAGGCGTATTACGTGATTTTTAAACGTACTGTGCAGCTCGTTGCTAATCAACGAGGTTTATGGAAAAACGTGATTAATTAAAATTTTGCTTTTTAATTAAACTTATAAACCATATTACAAAAGACTCGGGATCCCGATTTATAAAATCATTTACAAAAGTTTTAACTGTTTAACTATTACATCAAAATAAAAGTCGTCTAACGACCAGTTACAAAAAATTCAGCCTTGCTGTCCCGAGGATCGTACGCTCCAGGCCTAACCGCCCCGACATGTACAATCTCATAAGCTCGCTCACGGTCCATCAGCTATAGCCTTGCCTTTACCTACACATGAACATAAACTGTGAGTCGACAGACTCAGTAAGAAAAGCATAATAATATCATACATAATTCTAACTGCCGTGTCCAACACGATACTGAGTCCCGCTACTGCCATGTCCAACATGGTACTGAGCCACTACTGCCATGTCCAACATGGTACTGAGTTCTGAACGTTCATAGGGACGGTACTATTGACACGTAACAACCTGATCGGTCGAACCGGTCATACTCCGGCTGCTGGTCATACTCCAGCCTGTACCGACGTGTTACTATATCCTCCTGATCGGTCGAACCGGTCATACTCCGGCTGCTGGTCATACTCCAGCCTGTACCGACGGGATACGTCAATAGTACGGAACCACCAACCAAGTGTCAGCCTGATCGGTCAAACCGGTCATACTCCGGCTGCTGGTCATACTCCAGCCTGTACCGACGTGACAGGGTTGGATGGTTCGAAGCCTAAATACATAACTAATGTAATCTAGCAGGCTTCCTACATGCACGCTAAACATGTAATCTACATATGCATACTGTTATACTAATCTTACCTGGATTCCGATTTCAGGTGTGCCGGTCAACCTGACTGGAACTGAAGCTGAGCGGCGGATTACTGGCTCCTAAACCATAAAAATCACAACGCTATAAGTGACACGCTAAATCACTTCCCGGGGACTAAAACTAGGAACTAAAAGTTTCCCTATCGATAAAAAGCATGGCAATACCCCTAAAAACATAAAAACGAGGAAAACTAGGGTCCCTGAATTTTCCCCAACCGGTAGACCGGTTGCCCAACCGGAATTCCGGTTCTGGAAAATTCAGAACCCTCATCCGGAATTCCGGATGCACAACCGGAATTCCGGTTCCTCGCAGGCAGCCAACTAAAATTTTCATAACTCGACCAATTCAACCCCAATTGGTACCAAACTTTCCAGACCTGCTCTAAACACCCCAAAGAACAAATCTAAGGCCTCAAAACCACCCAGAAAACACATATACAAAAATCACCATTAAAGCTCAAGCTTTGAGTTCTAAACTCAAGCTTGAGCAAATCCACCTAAACATGCATTCCACAAGCTTATTTCTACTTAAACTAGCATGAAATCATCTCTGAACACTAACAGAAACTACAGCAACAACACAGAAACATATTCACAATATTTTCCTCCAAAAATCACATTTTTGTAAAGAAAACTCAAACTTTAAACAATCTATCCAACATGCTTTCAACACAGCTCAATTAACATCACTTAACATGCTTTAAACCACATAAATTAACAACAAAATCACAGCAGCAAAATCAACTAAAAAATCATGCAAGAATCATCATATTTCATCAAAATTCAAGAGAAAACTAAAGGAGCTAACCTAGCTTGAAGATTGCTTAGCTTTGGATGAGAATCCACTAGAAAATCAAAGCAAAAATCCACCCTTAATCACCCACATGCACAGCTGAGAGAGAGATTAAAAGAGAGAGAGCTTTGAGTGAAATTTTGGAACTTTTCTTTCTTTTTTTCTAAACTTAGTGATTTTTGATAAAAAGAGAAATGAAATAAACCACATGCAATAATCATTTCAGCCAAGATAATTATTTAAAATAACATTTAATCCATTTAATAAAAATTCACTAAAAGACAAAAAGTCATTGGGGCAAAAAGACCATTTTGCCCCTCCACCCTAAAATCACATAAAACATACTAAAGGGGTATTTTTGGGACATTCTAAATTCCCGGCCATTCCCGACATTCCCAATGTCTAAAACCCGTCCCCAAACTGCTAACATACTAAGTTGTGATTTCTACTGAGCCAAACGCCGAGTTCCAAAATACCGGACACCGGAAATGCAAAATATGCAAGATACTGAATAACATAAATAACAGTATAATAAATTATTTAAATAGCTATAAATAATTTCATAATTAACCATAAACAACTGCTAATTTCCAAATTAACTAAGCGGGCTTTACAGGTCGCCTATTGGGCATTCGTGTAGGAACCTCTCGGAGTTCTTAACTCATGGAATGCCTGCGACTAAACGGGTCGCGTATCGGGCATTCATGTATGAACCTCTCGGGGTTCTTAAGTCATGGAATGCCTGCGACTAAACGGGTCGCCTATTGGGCATTCGTGTAGGAACCTCTCGGAGTTCTTAACTCATGGAATGCCTGCGACTAAACGGGTCGCGTATCGGGCATTCGTGTATGAACCTCTCGGGGTTCTTATTCCATGGAATGCCTGCGACTAAACGGGTCGCATATCAAGCATTTGTGTACGAACCTCTCGGGGTTCTTATTTCATGGAATGTCTGCGACTAAACGGGTCGCGTATTGGGCATTCGTGTAGGAACCTCTCGGAGTTCTTAACTCATGGAATGCCTGCGACTAAACGGGTCGCGTATCGGGCATTCATATATGAACCTCTCGGGGTTCTTAAGTCATGGAATGCTTGCGACTAAACGGGTCGCCTATTGGGCATTCGTGTAGGAACCTCTCGGAGTTCTTAACTCATGGAATGCCTGCGACTAAACGGGTCGCCTATTGGGCATTCCTGTATTTACAACATAGAACTCGCGGGTTCCGGTCAAGTTGTCGTGCACATTGGTCATCCGGACCAAATGCTGGTAAAGATACAGTCTTTACATAAGCTTGAGGGAGAAACACCGGGTCATCGCATATACTCGATATATGTCGCGACTGTGCTAACTTCTCTCTACGTCCCGCTTTTATTATTTTTACTATGCGATGCATAGTGTTTGACTAGACCATATCTCGGTCGCACCTTTTCGCAAGTTTTGATCATGCAAGGAAATACTGTGGGAATTGCTCCCTTATCATGCCCCTAGTTCTTGCGATGACATGTTGCTGTCTAATCGTTGAACTTTTCTTGAGGGACATTTGATCTGTCACATTGCAGGTGATCTTTAGTTTTACCTTATCGAGGTTTTCATAATGACTATCGATCATCATTTATATTTTCAAGATGCCCTGTCAGCAGAACTCTTTGGAGTCTGTACTGTCCCTTAGGACGGAGAGGCAATTTTTTCATGAATCGTCCAAATAAGGCATAGATTTGGCCATATATACGATGTGCTAGTATTAAAAGTACCGAGCACCATCAGGGGTTTGCAATAAACTTGTTATTTTATCATGCAAAAATGAGTCTTTGGACTCGCCTATTTATGATTATTAAAATAATTATTGCAATAGACTCACTAAATAATTAAGCAAAAATGAGCGCACATAGCTCGCCAATTTGCGATTACTTAAGAATGAGCATAGTTGGCCCAAATAATTATGCAGAAAATGAGCACACATTGGGCTCGCCAATGAACGAATAAATGTATGAAGGGCATACATGGCTCCTAAATAGCCATGCAAAAATGAGCACAGACAGTGCTCGCCAATTTGCGATTAGATAAGCATAATCGTGGGCAAAAATGTACACTATTTTCGACTTGCCAATTATTTGTGAGCGTATGCAAAAATGAGCATTATAGTTGGCTCTAAGTATCATGCAAAAATGAGCACACATTGGGCTCGCCAATTTGCGATTATGAAAAATAAGTATTGCAATGCGCTTATAAATAATTATGCAAGAAATAATTATCATGCTTCACTCCATTTTTGCAAATAAAAATGAACACATGTAAAATCATAGATTCACCATGTATTCAGATAAATTTCTATTTCTTTTAGAAGTGAACGAATAATAATGTATCAAATATAAAATGATTATTTTGACTAAAGTATTGGACTTGATTAAAATAAAGGAGAAAGTGCACATGGTAATTTGTAGGTGTTGGGCTATTCGCACATACAGCGTCCGAGCATTGATTGATTCCTTCTCGTTCCTCTAATGTATAGTGCCTCTTTACTTTTCTATATTTGATATATAAGAGGGTGGTATTTACCAAGTGGGCCATCGGGCCCTAAAATGAGACAAAAAAGTCTTTTGGCTTTGGTAATTAATTCATGGCCTGAACCTTTTTAGTAGGGTTCGATTCTTTCATTTTTCTGAGACGTTAGCCAGCAAACTTTTTGGGTTTGTGCTGTCCGATTGAATCGGAGTGGTGCCTAAGCGAGGCATTGGCCATATCTGCGATGTGCTAATAGGTAAAAATAATTGAGCACTATCGCGAGCTTGCCATATACTTGGTAATTTAGTATACAAAAAATAAGTGTTTGAGCCTGCCTCTTTGAGAGTACATAAGCATAATTATGAACTTGTCAAATAATTTTGCAAAAAATAAGCACACATTGGGCTCGCCAATTTGCTAGTAGAAATACAATAGCGAGTTTGCTAAATAATAATGCAAAAATGAGCACTAGTAGGCTCGTCCATTTGCGATTATAAGTATGTACAATAATATTAAGAAATTATGCAAGAATGAGCACACGGGCTCACTAATTTTGCAATTAAATAAGCACAATAATAGGCTTGTCAAATAATTGTGGAGAAAACAAGTGTCAAGTTTAACTCTCCAACTTGCAAATAAGGTGAAGACATGTAAAATCAATTATTCATTCACCATAGCTTCATTATATATCAGCACATTTTTATTCTTTTTAGAAGTTAATGAATAATACTCTGAAAAACACAATAATTATTTGACTAAAATATTGAATTTGATTAAATTAAAGAAACGTTGCACCTGATCACGTGTCGGATTATGGCGTTTTGTTTGAAGATACATAAATGGAGATATGAGTTCATTGAGTTGTGTGGATCATCATGTGGGCCTTCGGGCCATTTAAAATAAGCAGACTCCTTTTTCTTTCAGAGACTATTCCATGGCCCAAATTGTTTCAGTAGGGCCTGGTATCTTTACGACTTACCAAATGAACCTTATCTTCAGGATCCAACAATTTATTCATGCGATTAATATAGCTCTATAAACGTTTTCCTCATACAAAAGAGACGACAGCGACAATAGCGCTTTGGATTAATACGAAATTGATTTGCTTTTAACGGCTAAACAGTTGGCATCTCCATTACTGTCGCTTCAATAGAGGTACCGTTTCTGTGCGATGTTTAATGGAGGGGATTTGAGACGCAGAGTATTGTTTGGAATTCTCCGATCATCTTTTCCTTCGGCAATGAAAGAGACAACATGGTGAGTGAGATCGTTTGGTTCTTTCTTTGTTGAGCATTCTCATCGCTTCTTTTGTTTTAGTGCGATTTTCTTTGTTGTGCCCTCATTTATATCGCCACTGTTGTAATTTTCTCGTATCAAGAATTCTTCGATAGGTAAAACGATGGTGATGCTTCTATTTTATTGTAGCATCCTGTTATTCTTCTCGCTGCGTTTGTAAAACGATGGTCTTCTGTATTCTTGTTGCTGCAAGTTCGAAGTTATGAGCCTTATGGTCGCTATTCTTCTTCTGCAAGAGTTGTCGCAATGACTTTTGAACTGATTAGCAATTGTTGTTTTGGGGCCTTTTTGGAAAGAACCTTTCTTTAGGTATTGTGCAATCTGCTCGGAGATTGTTTGCTTATGCGACTATTCTTTCAATATAGTACATATTTTTGATCTTTTCTTCTCGTTGAACTACATTATTCCCAGGTTGGGGGCAGCTGAGATTGCTTGCTAATGTAAAATTTCTTTTCTCTGAATAGTTCCTTGATAATCTTGGAAGATGATTTGTGTTGATTTTGGCTGACCTCTGAGTGCTAGGGGCTGATTTATTGATTTCTAATTTTTGTGCTAGGGGCTCGTCATGCCATGATTCTCCTCCAAAATCATAGAAGTATTATACAACACGTTCCCACAGACGGCGCCAAATGTTGTCACAGGAATTTCGACAATACCAATTTTGTGCGAGTATTCAAGGGTTGCTTGGATACCAAAAAATAGATATGCGAGTACTCACTTAGAATGGCGAGTACTCAAAGAATATAGTGTGGGTATTGTAAATAGTATAAAATAAACACAGAAAAGTATAGTGGTTCAGCAGGAGCTTCAGGCTTGGCCTGCCTAATCCACTGTTGAAAAGAGTACTCTAGCTCTATTTCTTTATTCAGATCAGCCCCCTTTGAATAGAGGGGGAAGCCTCTACTTATAGGTAGTAGGCATCGGTTACAAATAATGGTCATAATGAGACCGTTACAAAATAATAATGATAATGATAATAATTGGCTTATTAATCAAATTAATTACAACGGTTATAAAATATGTGTAACGTTTGTCATGAATGCTCCTTGAATGTTTGACTGTTGACTTTCGTTGATTGGTGTATGTATTTGCGTCTTTCCCTATTGATACTGCGACTTCATCAAATATGCGAGGTGTGCCTTTCTTAATATAGCGAGATCTCTTTTAGTTAATATTGTGAGATCCTTTCTTTCGGTATTGCGAGTACTATAATATTGCGAGTCACCTTCAATACAACGAGTTCTCTATAGACAAGTCTTTCTCGCGGGGAGGATAAATTTATGCCTATAACAATCATGTTTGCTTAGTGGTACCACGATCATCAATAGATTCATCTAAAAATAAGTCTTCCAATTGCAACTTCTGCCTCTCCTCATCAGTTGGACGAATGTTCTTAATCTTCAACTGAAAAATCGAAACAAAAAAACAAAACATGAAGCAAAAACAATTAAAAAAACAAAGATTAATAAACTAGCACCAACAATAATAAATCAGTAAAGAAACTGAAAATCACCTTGTTCAACGGCAAATCAAACATCTTGCCTTTCAAGTCTCTCAAAGTTGGATTTTTGGTCCCAACATCATTGGTCTAATTAAGAATTCTTGGAATCCTGAATGAAACTCTTTTGCAAAAGGTGTTTACCATCGCATGACAACATTCATAAAACCAAACAACAAACACCCAAGGACAGCCCAACTGTAACGCCCTAAACAATTAGGCACGCTACCCAAAATACTTATGAAACCCTAATCCCCTAAACGGGATTACTAATCATAAGGGTGCAGAATTTAAACTTTTA
This sequence comes from Cannabis sativa, assembly GCF_029168945.1. Lineage (NCBI taxonomy): Eukaryota > Viridiplantae > Streptophyta > Magnoliopsida > Rosales > Cannabaceae > Cannabis > Cannabis sativa. The sequence goes on along the minus strand of NC_083610.1, from coordinate 37,429,743 downwards.
TAACAATAGGAATGAAAATAAACTTGTAATGCTTTAAACTTTACAAACTAAAAGTTACAGAAATTGGGATCCCAAAAACATTTACAAAATATTATTACAAGTCTCTTTCTTTCAGCCGACCTAAGCGGCAAAATAGAGTATCAAAATACATCTCTAATAGACCCAACCCTCTTGGTCTAGTATGGCTCGGACATGTACATTCTTCGCCCAGCTCCTGAAACTCATGGCTGATCAGCTAAAGTCTTACCCTTTCCTACATAGTAGAGCACCCGTGAGCTAAGCCCAGCAAGACAGTATAAATCATAACAATAATATGCTCATCATGCTATTAAATTAGTAATGCCATTCACATATATGTCTGTATGATACAGACCTGCATGTTGCTCTCACATGCCTATTTATGTCTACGTGGCGTAGACCTATGTGTTGCTCTCACACGTCTAAATACAATAAGGCCTTAGAATAGTTCATCTAAGTTATGGTTATCGAGTCCAACCTGATTATGCCTTGACCGCATAATCCATAATTTTATTACATTTAACATGGCATGGCATTTACACACATATATCACTAGGGTAATCAGCCTAGGCTATTAAACCGCTCGTGTTAGGGTAATAACCTTAATCCCGGTTACTATAAACTCACATATAACATTTCCAATATAAGCGCCACTGCGTATACTCTACGTGCTAACTACTGTCTTACCTGTTGTCCCACAATGGCAGATATTCCGAATCTCTGGGTGCTCCTGACCAGGTGCCGGTAAGCCTAGTCTCACAATCCAGGATTTCACAACTAGGGTTAACCCCTGATTTCAAACTCATAAAATATATTCATGGCATTTAAAATTCAGATAATCACATAGATCTCAGAACGAGCTTTCCAACGATATAACAAACTCCCAAATCAGAGTTTGGAATCAAAAGTTATGAAATTTCAAAGTTTGCACTCAAACTGCCCAGAAAATCGAGGGCAGGTTCCACCAATAGGGGCGGCCCGTGGCATGCTCACACCATGCCGCGGCACCTGGGTTGAAAACCCAGAAAAACCAGCAAGCTTTCACGAATTTCAGCTCCCAAAACCCAACCAAAGCAAACCAAATCTCATTCAAACTCTCAAATCAATAAATCAAGTTGCAACAAATAATTAAAGGGGTTAAAAACACATAATCCATGCAACAATTTCCAGCAATAAATTTCCAATTTTAGATTGCATAAAACAACCCAAATCTTGCTTCAAATCAACAAAATTTCAAGTTCAAGAACATGAGTTCAAATCCAACACATCCCTATTAAATTCCAACAGCAAAACACTAGTAAAATATAAAATTCCAGCCTATAAAACATCATAAAATCTCTGCCCAAACTCAACAATGGAACATACAACAACAACAAGCTCAATTTCAACAAGATTAACACCAATTCACTTAACATGCAACAAAGAACATTCAAAGCTTGAAAGAGCATGCTTTCCAATTCTAAACTCAGTTACAAATTCAAAATTAAAGAGTGAGGAGAAGAACTACCTCAAATTCAAGCCACAACCAAGCTTAATTCCCAATTACAAAGCTTAATCCAACACCAACATCAAGCCATTCTCACCAATTTAGCTTTGAAAAATTAGAGAGGGTTAGGGAGAGAGAGAGTGTCGCGTAAAAGAGGGATATACACCAGAATTTTTTATTTTCATAATCTCAAAAATTCAGCTTTTACCAATATAAGTCAAATAAGGTCAAAAGACCAAAATGCCCCTAGGGCCAACTCTCACATATTCACAGAAACAAGGGCATAGTTGTCATTCACACTCATTTACTTTTCAAATAAAATTCAAATTGTCCATTATCAAATAAAATGCCAATTAATTCAATCCAATTTGCATTTCGGGCCAGAACCCAGTTCGGCCCGAAATGCCCGGTTGTGACTATACCGCGCCAACCTGTCAGAACACACCTGAAAAGACAACACAGGCATACTATATAATAATATAGTTCTATTAAGCACGTAATTAAATTAATTTCATCAATTTACCCATCTCGGGCCATAATTACTAAAATGCCCCTGGCTCACCAACGGGGTCTTACCATATAATTAATCAAATAAATTCTCATATATTGAACTATATAATAATATAATTCCTCAATTATTCTTAATTATCTAATTAGAGTTTTGCTAATCCATTTCTTAATTCTAGGGTATTACAATTACCCCCTCCTTATAGAAATTTTGTCCTGAAATTTACCTGAACAACTCCAGATATTTCTGCTGCATATCCGTCTCGAGCTCCCAGGTTGCCTCTTCCACTTTACTATTTCTCCACAATACTTTCACCAGTGCAACTGTCTTGCTTCTCAAGAATTTCTCTCTTCTATCAAGTATCTGTTAGAAATTATTTTACCAGGATCTTAGATCTACTCACAAGTATGTTGATTAACACCCTAAATATGAACTTCTAAAACGATTATAAATTAAACACATATAAAGTATGAGAAACCTTACATTGGGTGCAGTGAAATAAAATGTCTCTTTCCGTTCAGATCTCTAACCCTTGTATCCTTTCTGTCGCAGAGTATTATCAAGATCTGAACCTGGATCTCTTTCTCTCATTTCTTTAGTGTTGAATCTCCTTCTTATTGAATTTCTTTCTTCACGATCTTCTTCACTATGATTGAGGTATCACTTGCTGTGTGTGGGCACTACTCTATCACTAAGAGGTTCGAAATTTAGAATGAAGAAGAGAGAGAAGAAGGTGGCGGCTAGGTATAGAGAGAGAAGGCTCAGGTTTTTCTCTGAAGGAAACAAGATGTGAAAGTGTATTTTTCCTGAAGCCTTCACTATCTATTTATAGCATACCACATAGGGTTAGGTTTGAATTATTTGGCATTAAAATAATGAAAATATCAGATGATAAAGCCTATAAAAGTGGCCGGCCATGGCTATATGGATTTGGGCCTCACTTTTTGCAATTTTATAGTTTTATCATTTCTGCATCTCATTTTCTCAAAAATGCCAATTTTCAAATTCAACCATTTATATGACAATTCTAACTATTTAATAACTATAAATAATTATTAAATAATATTGTCATTTATCATATTTATTAATTGAACCATACAAAGTTTCTTAATTAACAAATATGCCCTAAAAACCCTTTCTTTACAATTTCGCCCTTACTTAGTGAAAAATTCACAAATAGACATAGTCTAATTTGAGAATTATAATTGATTAATCAAAACCAATTAAATGAGTCTTACAAGTAATATTGTCTCAACTAGTGGGGGGACCATGGGTCTATATAACCAAGCTTTTAATAAGCAAATTAAGAATTTATAACCTAAATTCACTGGCTTATTAATTCTTCGTTGAATCCACGCATAGAACTTAGAATTGCACTCTCAGTATATAGAACGCTCTATATGTTCCACCATATAGACACGTCATTAGTTATCCATTGTTATAATCCTAATTTGATCAATGATCCTCTATATGAATGATCTACACTGTAAAGGGATTAGATTACCGTGACACCCTACAATGTATTTTATCCTTAAAACACTTAACCCCGTATAAATGATATTTCAGCTATGTGAAATGAGTACTCCACCATTTATTTTCGTTTGGTCAAGCTCGAAGGAAATCATCCTTTACTCTCTATTCGCCAGATAGAAGCTATAGATTCCATATTTATGTTAGCGCTCCCACTCAATTGCACTACCATGTTCCCAAAATGTACGTATCACTTTGACCCAAAAGTAGGCTTAACTAACAAATCAAAGAACACGAATAACACTCTTGAGATTGAGCCTAATTATATCAGGATTCAGATCATTTGATCTAGGATCAACTATTGAATAGATATTACGGTAAGTTTGATAAATCTATGTCAAAGTTCAATATCGGTCCCTTCCGATGCATACTCCATGCACCCAACCTGAGCTTTACTTTAACCAATGCTCTGGAAAGAACATAGCATTTCTCCAAATGCAAGTAAACTCTGTTGTAGATTATCATATCAGTAAAACCCTGTGTCTGATAAATCTAGGAATCTTTATTCACATAGTCATGTTTACTTTCCAATGTGTTGACAACACAATAAACAGGATCAAGTATGTGAAAAGGGTTTCAGATGAATTTATAAATCAAATAGACAAGCAATTGATAAGATGAACCAAAACAAACACAAATGAATGAAAAATACTTCTGTTTCTTTATTGATGTTGAATAAAATGGATTACATTGAAATGGAGTTTTATTTAGGGCATAAAACCCAACAGTATCTGCACTGGTTGTTCCTCAAATGACAAGTCTGGCTGAAGTTCCAATGCTTCGTAACTCAGAATATGGGACGAGTCTGAGACATATTTTTGAAGCATTGAAACATGGAACACATCATGTACAGCTGCCAGCGCTGGGGGCATAGCCAACCTGTACGCTACTTGCCCTATCCTTTCAAGGATTTCAAAAGGTCCAATGAACCTTGGGCTAAGCTTTCCTTTCTTACCAAAACGTTTAATGCCTTTCCTCGGAGATATTCAGAGAAATACCTTATCCCTCACCTAGAAATCAATATCCCGACGCTTTTGATCAGCATAACTCTTCTGTCTACTCTGAGCCGCGAGCATTTGTGCTCTAATCTTATCGACTGCCTCACTTGTTCTCTGAACAGCCTCGGGACCCAAGAACTTTCTTTCACATACTTCATCCCAGTGAATAGGTGATCTGCATTTTCTTCCATACAAAAGCTCATAAGGGGCCATTTTGATTGTTGCCTGATAGCTGTTATTATAAGAGAACTCGATCAGGGGAAGGTACTTTACCCATGATCCTTCAAAGTCAAGCACACATGCCCGTAGCATGTCTTTTAAAATCTGTATCATCCTCTCGGATTGCCCATCCGTCTGAGGATGGAATGCTGTGCTGAACTTTAACTGAGTACCCATAGCTCGATGTAGACTCTCCCAGAATCTTGATGTAAACTTTGGATCCCTATCTGAAATAATGGACTTTGAGACACCATGAAGACGAACAATTTCTCTGACATATAGCTCAACATACTAGTCAATGGAGAAATTCGTCCGAATAGGTAAGAAGTGTGCTGACTTTGTAAACCTGTCCACTATGACCCACACAGAGTAAAACTGTCCCGTGGTTCTAGGCATACCTACCACGAAGTCCATAGCAATGTCTTCCCATTTCCACTCTGGTATGTTTAGTGGCTGCAGTAACCCTGCAGGTTGCTGATGTTCAGCCTTAACTTGCTGACACGTAAGGCATTTTGCAACATACTCAACAATATCATTCTTCATGTTTGGCCACCAAAACATGGCTTTTAGGTCTTGATACATCTTCGTTGACCCTAGATGAACTGAGTAAGGAGTCGTATGAGATTCATTGATGATCTCTTTTTTGATATTCTCAGCCATGGGGACACAAACACGATTTCTGAATCTCAACATTCCCGTTTCATCCACTGAGAAATCATTAGCCTTCCCAGCCAAAACCCTAGCTCGGCTTTTTACCAATTCTGGATCTTGCATTTGTACTTCTTTAATTCGCTCCAAAAGAGTGGATTGCAGGGTAATATTAGCCAATTGCCCCACAACCAACTCAATCTTAACTCGGGTCATCTCATTTGCTAGCTACTGGGAGATTTGTTTCACAGTATTTAACTGACTCTGACCCTTTCTACTCAAGGCATCAGAAACTACGTTGGACTTACCTAGGTGATAAAGTATCTCACAGTCATAATCTTTCACCAACTCTAGCCAACGTCTCTGTCTCATATTCAAGTCCTTCTGGGTAAAAAAGTATTTCAGACTCTTATGATCAGTGTATATCTCACATTTCTCGCCATATAGGTAATGCCGCCAAATCTTTAGCGCAAACACCACTGCTGCGAGTTCTAGATCGTGAGTAGGGTACCTCTGTTCGTACTCCTTTAACTGTCGAGAAGCATAGGCTATTACCTTTCCAGCTTGCATAAGCACACAGCCGAGACCCTATCTCGAGGCATCACAATAAACGACAAACTTTTCCTTATCAGAAGGAAGAGTTAGCACTGGAGCGGTAATCGAGTCAGCTCCGTCAAGGGTACAACAATCTTTAAAAAAACCCTCAACAAACCGACGATAATACCTAGCTAGACCCAAAAAACTTCTAACCTCAATAGCTGATTTTGGTGTTGGCCAATCCCGAATAGCTTCCATTTTGGCCGGATCCACCATGATCCCATCTTTATCCACTATGTGCCCCAAAAATGAGACACGAGATAACCAGAATTCACACTTTTTGAATTTAGCATAGCGCTTATGATCCCGCAACCGTTGCAAAACCCCTCTGAGATGCAACTCATGCTCCTCTTCTGACTCAAAATACACCAAAATGTCATCAATAAACACGATCACACATCTATCCAGGTAATCCTTGAACACCCGATTCATAAGATCCATGAATGCCGCCGAGGCATTAGTGAGTCCAAAGGACATCACAAGGAATTCATAATGTCCATACCAAGTACAGAACGCAGTTTTTGGGATATCTTCCTCTCGAATTCTCAGCTGATGATAGCCTGAGCGAAGATCTATCTGAGAAAAGACTGTCTTCCCCTTTAGTTGATTAAACAGATCATCAATTCGAGGTAACTGATACTTTTTCTTGATGGTAAGCTTGTTCAACTCCCGGTAATCAATACACATTCCCAGGGACCCGTCTTTCTTCTTCACAAAACAATATCGGAGCACCCCAAGGTGAGTAACTCGACCTAATGAATCCCAGATTCAGTAACTCTTGTAGTTGTATCTTCAATTCTTTTAGTTCCGCTGGAGCCATTCGATACAGTGCCTTAGATACTAGATCCACTCCCAGAACCAACTCTATAACAAATTCAATCTCCCGGGTAGGAGGCAATCCCGGTAAATCCTCTGGAAAGACGTCAAGGAACTCAGATACGAATCTTGTATTCTCAGGCCCTGATGTCACAGGTTGGCTGGTATCCACTGCAGTGACTATTAATCCCAGACAACCTCTGTTCATCAGGTCCTTAGCTTTCAACAGAGTTATTTTTGGTATGCGTGCCCCCTGAACCTTACCCACAAACACCGCTGGGTTAGCACTATCGGGCTCATACACCACCATTTTCCATTTACAATCGATCGTTGCCCCATAATTAGATAGAAAATCCATTCCTAGGATTATGTCAAAATTAGATAGTTGCAATTCAATTAGATTGGCGGTCAATTCACAACCGTCAATCCAGAAGGACAAAGACCGAATCCACCTAGTGAATACAACAAGGTCTCCAAGGGTATCAGGGTTCCAAACCTCGAAGCATAAATATCACATGGCTTATGGAAACTTTCAATAACTCTACTCGGCACATTGGAGTGAGTAGTTCTAGAATCAAACAACACAGTATATGAACAGCCATTAATAGACAATTGACCTGTCACAACTGATGGACTAGCATCACCGTCAGCCTGAGTCATGGTAAAAAGTCGCCCCGGGTTCTGTGCAGTATTCTTCTTAGGTTCCTCTTTCTTAGCCCGAGGACTGTCCTCGATAAAGTGGCCCACCATGCCACACTGGAAACACGCCTTGGCCCGACACTCACCTGGATGATGTTTCTTGCATTTAGGACACTCAGGATATGATCGAAATGAGGACCCATGGCCCTGACGGCCACCTCTGTTTCCCTGAAACTTTCTATTGCCTCCTGATGTTCCAGAAGCCTCAGCCTTCCGTTTATGATTAGGATTGCCAGTGTCGGTCCCCTTATTGACATTACCACTAGCAGGAGGATTCGATGTCGTGACGGAATCCTTTACAGTCTGCTCTTTCGCTACATGCTGCTTAGCCTCTTCAGCAATCAAGGCTAGCTCTACCACTTTCTTGTACAAAGTGTCATGTGAAGTGGTAATCTTCAAGTCCCGACTGATTGTGGCATTCAGTCCTCTCACATATTTTTGTTTCCTGGTGAAATATGTGGGCACTAGATCACCAGCAAACTTCAACAACCGATCAAACTCTAGGGTATATTCGGCCACTAACATCTTTCCCTGAGTAAGCTTCACAAAATCTTCCATGTGTGAAGTTCTTACAGCAATGTTGTAAAACTTTTCTTCAAACAGATTTTTGAATTCCTCCCAGGTCATTACACTGACATCCCGAGCTTGGCTCACGATATCCCACCAGACGTGGGCATGGTCTTGCAACATAAAGGCTGCACAATTCACTCTCTCAGTTCCCGTCATCTCCATATTATCCAGGATACGAGTAATAGTGCTCATCCACTGCTCGGCCTTAATTATATCAATACCTCCTAGAAAAGTCACAGGTTGCAACTTCACGAACCGCTCAAATACCGAGTCTCTATACGGCATAACAAACCGCTGGTTACCCACCACTGGCACAGGTGTTGGTGGTAACACTTGATCAACAGGGGCAGCCGGTTGCTTTAATCGTCGCAACTCTTCTTCTTGACGAAGTATGACACTTCGCATTTCTTGAAACATTTACTGCCAATCGGCAGGAGGATTAGCATTACCAAACCCTGCATTGTCCCCAGATTCTGCGGAGGTGGAGGCGGTGCCGGTGGATCAGTTTGGGCAGCCCCAGACTCTACTTGCTCGCCCTGTGGTCTAGATGATTGTGGAGGGTCCATTACTAGTACCCCTGTAATCAACAACCCCTTCGAGTTAAGCATTAATACCACACTTACGCACTTATTGCCTTAAACCCTAACTCAACTATTTACCTCATATAATTATTCACTTAGTCAAATAGCATTTAAAGCATGGCATCACATAACACATAAACACTCTAGATGCTTGCATATTGCCTAAAATGGAAAGCGGTAAACAGATGATCACACAAACAGTAAGGTATTTACTCTCAATACTAATTGCACCGTGAGTCGAGCTTGTCTCTGACGATGAATGTACATGTTCGACCGGTCTACAGGAAGGTTAAAAACTTTGGCGCATTGATACCAAATTGTAACGCCCTAAAAAATTAGGCACGCTACCCAAAATACTAATGAAACCCTCATTCCCTAAACGAGATTACTAATCTAAAGGGCACAGAATTTAAACTTTTATAACAATAGGAATGAAAATAAACTTGTAATGCTTTAAACTTTGTAAACTAAAAGTTACAGAAATTGGGATCCCAAAAACATTTACAAAATATTATTACAAGTCTCTTTCTTTTAGCCGACCTAAGCGGCAAAATAGAGTATCAAAATACATCTCTAGTAGACCCAACCCGATTGGTCTAGCATGGCCCGAACATGTACATTCTTCGCCTAGCTCCTGAAACTCATGGTTGATCAGCTAAAGTCTTACCCTTTCCTACATAGTAGAGCACCTGTGAGCCAAGCCCAGCAAGACAGTATAAATCATAACAATAATATGCTCATCATGCTATTAAATTAGTAATGCCATTCACATATATTTCTGTATGATACAGACCTGCATGTTGCTCTCACATGCCTATTTATGTCTACGTGGCGTAGACCTACGTGTTGCTCTCACACGTCTAAATACAATAAGGCCTTAGAATAGTTCATCTCGGTTATGGTTATCGAGTCCAACCTGATTATGCCTTGAGCGCATAATCCATAATTTCATTACATTTAACATGGCATGGCCTTTACACACATTTATCACTAGGGTAATCAGCTTAGGCTATTAAACCGCTTGTGTTAGGGTAATAACCTTAATCTCGGTTACTATAAACTCACATATAACATTTCCAATATAAGCGCCACTGCATATACTCTACGTGCTAACTACTGTCTTACCTGTTGTCCCGCATTGGCAGATATTTCGAATCTCTGGGTGCTCCTGACCAGGTGCCGATAAGCCTAGTCTCACAATCCGGGATTTCACAACTAGGGTTAACCCCTGATTTCAAACTCATAAAATATATTCATGGCATTTAAAATTCAGATAATCACATAGAGCTCAGAACGAGCTTTCCAACGATATAACGAACTCCCAAATCAGAGTTCGGAAACAAAAGTTATGAAATTTCAAAGTTTGCACTCAAACTGCCTAGAAAATCGAGGGCGGGCCGCGGCATGCCCAAGCCATGCCGCGGCACCTGGGACAAATCCCAAGTTCCACCAACAGGGGCGGCCCGTGGCATGCTCAGACCATGCCGCGGCACCTGGGTTGAAAACCCAGAAAAACCAGCAAGCTTTCACGAATTTTAGCTCCCAAAACCCAACCAAAGCAAACCAAATCTCATTCAAACTCTCAAATCAATAAATCAAGGTGCAACCAATAATTAAAAGGGTTAAAAACACATAATCCATGCAACAATTTCCAGCAATAAACCCCCGATTTCAGGTTGCCCAAAACAACCCAAATCTTGCTTCAAATCAACAAAATTCCAAGTTCAAGAACATGAGTTCAAATCGAACACATCCCTATTAAATTCCAACAGCAAAACACTAGTAAAATTTAAAATTCCAACCTAGAAAACGTCATAAAATCTCTGCCCAAACTCAACAATGGAACATACAACAACAACAAGCTCAATTTCAACAAGATTAACACCAATTCACTTAACATGCAACAAAGAGCATTCAAAGCTTAAAAGAGCATGCTTTCCAATTCTAAACTTAGTTACAAATTCAAAATTAAAGAGTGAGGAGAAGAACTACCTCAAATTCAAGCCACAACCAAGCTTAATTCCCAATTACAAAGCTTAATCCAACACCAACATCAAGCAATTCTCACCAAGTTAGCTTTGTAAAATTAGAGAGGGTTAGGGAGAGAGAGAGGGTCGGGTAAAAGAGGGATATAAACCAGAATTTTTTCTTTTCATTATCTCAAAAATTCAGCTTTTACCAATATAAGTCAAATAAGATGAAAAGACCAAAATGCCCTTAGGGCCAAGTCTCACATATTCACACATACAAGGGCATAGTTGTCATTCACACTCATTTATTTTTCAAATAAAATTCAAATTATCCACTATCAAATAAAATTCCAATTAATTCAATCTAATTTGCATTGCGGGCCCAAATCCAGTTCGGCCCGAAATACCCGGTTGTGACTATACCGCGCCAACTTGTCAGAACACACCTGAAAAGACAACACAGGCATACTATATAATAATATATTTCTATTAAGCATGTAGTTAAATTAATTTCATTAATTTATCCATCTCGTGCCATAATTACTAAAATGCCCCTTGCTCACCAACAAGGTCTTACCATATAATTAATCAAATAAATTCTCATATATTGAACTATATAATAATATAATTCCTCAATTATTCTTAATTATCTAATTAGGATTTTGCTAATCCATTTCTTAATTCTAGGGTATTACACCAATGCTCTATACCGACCATCATAGGACTGACCTCCCTTCTCCTTTTTTTTATTTTTTATTTTAATCCCATGCTCTATTCTTCCTTTAAAAGAATCAATAGTCAATTCAAACGACTCTCTACCCCAACAATACTCCTCCCATGGACCGTTATCAATGACATCTAGATCAAACCTAGAAACTTCCTTATCCGGAGTATTGCTAAGAAGGAAATATTGGATGAAATACAAAATAGATAGTTTCAAACCTAGGGACTCATCCTGTCCCCACCTACTTCCCAAGAAAGCATCCTCTATAGCTTTACGATCAATGGTTTTTATGCCACGGAAACAAACCTCAATTAACTAGTTTGATTCCTGGGAAAACAACAGTTTGTTGCAATCACCAAAGCAATCAAGACTAGTGATCAAGTAATACTCCTCAGCACTGAACCGTATACAACGACCAACAACCTTAGCCCAATTTTTTTTGGATTGGGCTGGTATACTTCCCTCAAAAGTAAGCTATGGACAACTTGGGGGTGAAAAACAAAGTCAGGTATATCCAAATAATGACCAAACTGGGTGTCACGGAAAAAAATAACAATTTGACAGACAAAGTATTCTTAATGTTATTAATAACAAAGAAATTACTCGTAGATACACACCTCGATCTGTAAAAATCATTGGGATTATATTTGTTACCCCAGTCATGCATTTTACAAAGAAAGCAAATATAATCAAATAACATATGCAAGTACCAAAACCATAATAAAACTACAAAATAACTGTAAACAAACTAAAATATAGAAAAAATTCTTCGAACATTAACATTCATGATAAATCAAATTGTTACCCATTGATGATATAAAAATGGACAGGAAACAACTAGACAAAAATATATTCCAAAAAAAAAAAACACATGCAAAACGTGTTTACACTATTAAAAAACTATGAAAAAACTAATGCAAACTGAGAATAGATCAAATGAAAAAACTGAAATAAAAATCAATAAAACATCTAGAAAAACAAATACAGAAAAAAAAAAGACAACAAAATGAAACAGAAATTAAGGCTAAACAAACAAAAATGAAAAACCCAGAAAAAGAATAAATAAATTAAACTAAAAAAATAGAAGGCCTAAAAAACCAAACAAAACTAAACGAAATGCTAAAATGAAAAACCTAGAATAGTAAAATCGAAAAACAAAAGACACACAAATAGCAAATACAAATAAATTTCAAATAGGGGCGAAACGAAAAAGAAACTGGAATCAAACCTGATACCGAAGACCAACTCCATCTTGATCATTTTTTTTAGCATCATCTTGGGGAATTTTTTCATGGGTAGCCACCTTTAATTTCTTCTTTGGAGGAACTTGCCCACGTTTCGACAGTGGAGGAGCAAAATCAGAGTCATTCTCCTCAACAACAGGTCATTTACCCTTGTTTCTAATAGCTAAAGATTTCAACCCCATTTTAGAACTTTTTTTTTTGAATAGGGGAAAGGAGTTGATGAAGAATGAGTTACGACCATATTTATATATGGATTAAGAGAAAAATAAAAAGAGGAAAAACTATTATGGGATTCGGTTAATGGGAGTTGAAAAAAATTTGAAGAACAAAAAGAAGAGAGAAAATGGAGTTGGGATCGTGGAGAGGGAAGTGTTCAGCTATGGAGGTTACTATTTTTTAAAAAAAAAAAAAAACTGAAAAGAAATAGAAAATTAAAGGAAAAAGAAGAGAAAAAGGAGGAAAATGATTTATAGAGTGATTGGTGTAATACATCAATCACTGACGTGTCAAAAAGGTTGAATTGTGTGTGCATGTGGTAAAAATGTAATAAACTTAAGGAAAAGTGTACAAATGTTGAACTAACCGTGTGGTGGTATATATGTAATAAAGTTAGCATTTTGTATTTTTTGTGTAAAAATTTCATTATTTTATATATATTTTATATATTTTTTTGACAACATTTTGATATTTGGTAATAATTTTAGGTAGAATACTGATATTTACTTTATATTGTTATGATAATAATTTTTTTAGAAAATCAATTGAAAGTAATAAACAAGTTAAAATTGTAAACATATATTTTTATTTGTAAATATTTATAAAATTATATAGAATTATGTAATTATATCTTTTTTTTTTTGCACATTTTTTGTAATATTGTACATTTACTTGTATATAAATAAAAATTGCCCTTGTATATTTACCTATAGAGCTATTTTTTTTTATTATTTTAGCTAGAAAAGTATTTTATCTTCATTGATGAAAGTGGTAATATACCGGTGTCATATGTATATCTTTCTTTACACTATTCCCATTTTATATTAACACACTTTTAGGGGTATTTTTTTTAGGCTAATTAGAATTTTTATCGCCTGAACTTTGACATATACTAAATTATGCCTCATGAACTTTTAAGGTCGTTAAGAATGCTCCTTGAGCTATTGAGATTGTTGGATTTAAGGACTTTTTTCCAATTTTAGTAAAAAAGTTTAACATGGATGAAAGTTCAAGGGACATGATTTAGTACATGTTAAAGTCCGAGGGGCATGATTTGGTAGATATTAAAGTCTGGGGAATATAGTTTAGTACATAAACAGTCACTGAAATAGTAAAATTGAAATAATTAGATAAAAGTCCTTAAATCCAACAATCTCAATAGTTCAGGGGTATTTTTAACGACCTTAAAAGTTCAGGGGACATGATTTGGTACATGTCAAAATTCAGGAGACAAAAATCCTAATTAACATTTTCTTAATAAGAGTGTCATGTTTGTTTTAACTATCTGAGTGTTCTAGGAACTTGTGATAAGAGTTAGGATGGGGTAATGTGAAATTCAAGAGTATAAAAGGTAGTTCATATGGTGTTTGGTATATGTGACTAGACTTAGTGGGAATGATAATGTCAAAACTTAACCCTTATTTAATAAATTAAAGTTTAGTGTCAAACTCAAGAGGATTATCAAATGAAATTTTAATTTCCATAAAGGGTGTGTTTCCAAGTGGGTTCTATTTTTTTAAGTTTAATTGATGGTAATATTAATCCCCTCTAATATTTAATTTTATTTTCCTTAATCTAATAAGCACCCTCTAATTCTACTCCCTCTAAGTCCAACTCACAAATAACCTGATATAATTTTGTGATACCCACCACATTCTCACCTAACAAGTTACACCAAACGTGGGGTGCAATTCAAATTCCCACCCTTCTCAACACTTCTCCCTACATAACAAACACCCCCTTAATATAATGGGATTGATCATCATTGAGTCACTAACGTCCATAACTTTCTTTTTCCACCCAACTCAAGGAAACTTTGGGTTGACTTAAAATGTTTCAACTTCAAACCAGGAAAGTATTAATCACTAGTTTTTCTATTTATTGAAATTAATTGCACCGCATGGAAATTATTAGTATGAGGTTCATCCCCTTTAAATATGTATAGTATAGTATATAATACTATATATAAAAATAATAAGTTGACGCAGGAAACTAATTAACACTGGTTTGTTAGATTAGTGAGAGGAATAGAAATTAAGTAGAATAAATGAAAGAGACACACAAGATTTATAGTAGTTTATTTTTTGTGTCGTGGCGGTAATAAAGATACGTCTACTTTGAGTTTATATTGCTCGTGAGAATACAAAAAAATTGACTAAGGCAAAATATCTATATTTCTAGGGAGAGAAATGCTCTAATCTTATGAACTTTTTTCTGAATGTTAAAAATAAGCTAGTGGAGCTCTCCTTTTATAGGGAATGAGGTCCTATTAAAATAATAATAAAATATGAAAAAAATATATTTTTAGGTGAATCTTTGTCATTGATGATGATCTAATGGGAAATGACTCTAGATGATGATCATCAATTTTTGAAGCTCAGATCTCGTCTGTTGGATTGTGTTATGATAATTTGTGAAAAAAATCTCACTTGCCTTGGGGATGAAATTTGAACTTGAAATCTTCAGAACTACGATATGGGTGTAAGACATGACTTGGAAGAGCTTTGAAGGAGCTTTAAAATGCAAGTTAAATCGCGTCAATTAGATCGATAATAATGAGAGACTTATAGTCGTTTTACTGAAGGTTGTTTAGCACCCAGTGCCCAGGTTAACATACTGACGTCAACCTGGATGTTGTGTGAGGGAAAAAATGTCCCAAACTTTTATTTTTTAATGCCTAAGTGATATTTTGACATCACGTAGTCAATTTCTTAGTTTTGAAGTCGCTCACCGATTCTTGGAGGTGTCACTATTTTGCGAAATCGGATAGACTCGAAACTTCCCGATTTGCAGCTAATTTTTTTACTTTGTCAAAAAGTTGAAATATCAAATTATGAATTTGACTTGTCACAAGTTGTAGCTCTTGTTTACTACAAAAAAAAAATAGTTAGATGTTCGAGACGGAAGCAGAATCATATAAGCAGGACCCAGTGCACCAAGCTATATGTTAAGATGGGCGATGGGTGCTCCTCAGGGACTTCTTGGGGCTCGCTTTAATATTAAAGCATTCTAGATTGCGAACGAGGTCTCCTACCCTATTTTTTTTTTTTACCAAAATGAGAAAATACCCAGAACAGAATTTGTGTTTGAGGAGCGGAAACATGTGAACTAGGTTATACGTCATCATGGGCGTAGGGCCCAGCACCCATGTCAACTTGGGCATTGTGGCCATATTTTGGCTACCAAATGATATCGTTTTTTCCCCGATATCACTTGTACCTTATTTATTTTTGAAAACAAAAAAGATGCCTTGAACACTTTTTTGAGAAAACGATTTGAACTGGCGTAGGTTGACAAAATGTCAACCTAGGCGCTGGGCCCAGGCACCAGGTTAAGCTAGGTTTTGGGTCCTAATTTTACCGACTAGATGCTTCCGTTTAATTCTTGGAAACACTCGTATCTTAATTGTTGATGAAAATAGAGAATATGCCCAGAAAGAATTCTTTGAAAAAATGTTTGCAAATGGCCCAATGTAAAGACCGCCTAAGATTAACACTTTGGATTATTAAATAATTAGGGTTTATGCATGAGATTTAATTATTATTTATAAAATCCATATTGTGGAAATTTATTTAAGTTAGTATATGTTTATTATGCTATATGTAAATTCCTTGTATTATGTGATTGTGTTCGGAAGCGGTGGAAAGCAACGTTGGGCCTCTAGAGAGTCTCATTTTGTATGTTTTAGAATATTTTAGCAGGGTGTCATAGTTAGGCTTCAGAAATGTCGGAATTTAGAAATTACCAAGTTACCCTTTTCTTTGTGGGTAAGCTTTTGTCTTTGTTGAAGGCAAATTAGTCATTACCCTAGAAACACCTACCTTGTCTTATATGGTTTTATTTATCATATTTTACTATCTATATTAAGTTTATTATAGAAAAGGGGTTAGTGTTGGATGGGTGATATAGGAGGATAACTTAGAAAATTCACTTAGTTCACTCTCTCTTTCTCTTGTTCGAAGCATCAAGAACCCAACCTAGGGTTGGATTTTTACTTGCTGATTTTTGGGGTTTCTAGCAGTGTTGGAAGAGCTTTGATTCAAGGTAGTATTTCCTAGCTTCAAACCTTTTGATTCTTTGAAGCTTAAGTTAAATAAGTGCATGAAATTTGTAATTTAGGGTGCTGTGGTGGAGATTATTGTTTGAATTAGAGTTCTGAAGTTTATTTGTAATAACTTGTGTTGTTTTGAGTTGTCTTTGTGGATTATATTGGGATTTTGGCAAGGTTTGAGTTTGAGCTCTAATGGTGTCTTTGGGTTTTGTGTGAATTGTTGAGTTCTATTGGTTGGTTTGGGTTTATTGGAGTGTTTACAGGTATACTGGAGAATATTAGAAAGTTTGGAATCGATTTGAGATGTAGGGTTCGATTTTTGGGTTCCCAGCACAGAACCGGTCGACGGGTTCTGGGGGGGACCATTAGAATCGGTCGACCGGTTGGTACCCAGGAACCGGGCTTTCGGTTGGGAACCGGTCTGCCGGTTGGGGCTTTTTCCATATCCCTAGTTTTCCCCGTTTTTGTGTTGTTTATGGTGTTAGCATCCTATTTATCGATAGGGTTATCCTTAGTTTCAATTTTAAATCCCCGATAAGTATTTTAGCGTGTCTCTCATTGAGTTTTGAACGTTATGGTTTAGGGCCCTGTAAAGCGTCGAGCTGCGTTTCCACTCAGACTGACTGGCACACTTGAGCACGGAACGAGGTAAGATAGCATAAATATTACATATATCTAAATGGATGCTTGTTGTGGATGTTTGCACTACTAACATTAATACGTATGTGATTTTAAGGGTGTTAGTATAGTGTAGGATGTAGATTTACTAACAAGTATGTTTGATTAACATCCTAATATGAATTCTAAAACAATGAAAATAAATACATAAGAGTTTAAGAAAACCTTACATTGGGTGCAGCGGAATATTATGACTCCTTCCATTCAGATCTCTAGCCATTGATTCCTTTCTGTAGCAGAGCATAATCAAGATCTGAATCTGGATCTCTTTCTCTCCTTCTTGTTGGTGATTTTCCACAGTCTTACATACTATGATTGAGGTACCACTTGATGTGTGTGGGCACTACTCATTCACTCAAGGGATTTCGAAATTTAGAGAAGAAAAGAGAGAGGAAAGTGGTGGCTCAGGAATTCACTCTGAAAAGAATGAGATCTAATTCTCTGTCAAACCTGAAGCCTTTACCTTCTATTTATAGAATACCACATAGGGTTAAGGTTGAATTACTTGGCATTTAAAAATGAAAAATAAAATGATAAAAGGGAAGCAAAGTGGCCGGCCATAGAAAAATGGAAACAAGCCTTTCACTTTTGCAACTTTCCTATTTTATCATTCCTAATTTCCCATTCTCCAAAATTGCCAATTTTCTTCATTCAACCACATAAATGTCAAATCTAATTATTTAATAACTATAATTAATTATTAAATAATATATTGTCATTTATTTTTATTTATTAATAAAAACTAATCAAAGTTTCCCAATTAATAAATATACCCTTTAAACTCTCTATTTACTGTTTTACCCTTGCTTAGTGAAAATTCATAAAGTAGACATAGTCTAACTTTTAGAATTATAATTGATTAATTAAAATCAATTAACTGAGTCTTACAAGCAGTATGGTCTCAACTAGTATGGGGACCATGGGCCTATATAACCGAGCTTCCAATAAGTTGAACCGAATTTACCAAGTAAATTCCCTAACTTATTAATTCCTTATTGAATCCACTCTTAGAACTTGGAATTGCACTCTCAGTCATATAGAACGCTCTATATGTTCCACGATATAGACACGTCATTAGTTATCCATTGTTATAATCCTAATGTGATCAATGATCCTCTATATAGATGATTTACACTGTCAAGGGATTAAATTACCGTAACACCCTACAATGTATTTTATCCTTAAAACACTTAACCCTGTATAAATGATATTTCAGCTAAGTGAAATGAGTACTCCACCATTTATTTTCGTTTCGTTAAGCTCGAAGGAAATCATCCTTTACTTTCTATTCGTCAGATAGAAGCTATAGATTCCATATTTATGTTAGCGCTCCCACTCAATTGCACTACCGTGTTCCCAAAATGTACGTATCACCCTGACCCAAAAGTAGACTTAACTAACAAATCAAAGAACACGAATAATGCTCTTGACATTGAACCTAATCATATCAGGATTAAGATCATTTGATCTAGGATCAACAGATGATATTGAATTGAATAGATATTACGGTAAATTCTAATATATCTAATCAAAGTTCAATATCGGTCTCTTCCGATGTATACTCCATACATCCGATACTGGTAAACTTTGCCAATGTCCTGGAAAGGACATAACACTTTTCCAAGGTGTAAGAATACCTATCGCTGATTATACCATGTCAGTCTAAATCCAGTGTTCTGACAAATTAGGGAATAAACTTTCGAACATGTAATTAAGATTATATTCCACTGTGCTGACAACACTATAATCATTAACAAATTCATATGTTCTGGACTTAAATAGAATTCATACATTATATATATAATCATGAAATAAATCATGTGAACCATGCAACATAAAATGTTATTTCTGATCTTTATTAATAAGTAAATCTGATTATATTGAAATGAGTTTTATTTAGGGCACAAAACCCAACAAGAAAGTGGACACACAAGACAACTTAGCTGATCCATTCACCAAAGTCTTGGCAGTGACTGCTTTTGAAAAGCACCGTCAGAATTTAGGGTTAATTGAAATGTACTGATTAGTTTTATATTAGTGCAAGTGGGAGTTTGTTGGGTTTTATGCCCTAAATAAAACTCTATTTCAATGTAATCCAGATTATTCAATATCAATAAAATAACAGAAGTATTCTTCATTCATTTGTATAAGTTTTGGTTCATCTTATCAATTGTTTGACTATTTGATTTATAAATTCATTCAAACCCTTTTCACATACTTGATCATGTTTATTGTGTTGTCAACACAGTGAAAAGTAAATATGACTATGTGAATAAAGATTCCTAGATTTATCAGAACACTGGGTTTTACTGATATGACAATCTACAACAGAGTTTACTTGCATTTGGAGAAATGCTATGTTCTTTCTAGAGCATTGGTTAAAGTAAAGCTTGAGTTGGATGCATAGAGTATGCATTAGAATGGACCGATACTGAACTTTGATATAGATTTATTAAACTTACCGTAATATCTATTCAATTAAATATCACTTAGTTGATCCTAGATCAAATGATCTAAATACTGATATGATTAGGTTCAATCTCAAGAGTATTATTCGTGTTCTTTGATTTGTTAGTTAAGCCTACTTTTGGGTCAGGGTGATACGTACATTTTGGGAACACGGTAGTGCAATTGAGTGGGAACGCTAACATAAATAAGGAATCTATAGCTTCTATCTGGCGAATAGAAAGTAAAGGATGCTTTCCTTCGAGCTTAACCAAACGAAAATAAATGGTGGAGTACTCATTTCACTTAGCTGAAATATCATTTATACAGGGTTAAGTGTTTTAAGGATAAAATACATTATAGGGTGTTACGGTAATTAAATTCCTTTACAGTGTAAATCATCCATATAGAGGATCATTGATCAAATTAGGATTATACCAATGGATAATTAATAACGTGTCTATATGGTGGAACATATAGAGCGTTCTATATAACTGAGAGTCCAATTCTAACTTCTATGCGTGGATTCAACGAAGAATTAATAAGTCAGTGAATTTAAGTTGTAAATTCTTGATCTGCTTATTGGAAGCTCGGATATATAGACCCATGGTCCCCACACTAGTTGAGACAATATTACTTATAAGACTCATTTAATTTATTTTAATTAATCAATTATAATTCTCAAGTTAGACTATGTCTATTTGTGAATTTATCACTTTTTAAGGGCAAAACAGTAAATAGAGAGTTTAAAGGGTATACTTATTAATTGGGAAACTTTGATTAGTTTTATTAATAAATAAAATAAATGACAATATATTATTTGATAATTAATTATAATTATTAAATAATTAGATTTGACATTTATGTGATTGAATGAGAGAAATGGTAATTTTTGAGAAAATGGGAAACTAGAAATGATGGAAAAGGAAAGTTGGAAAAGTGAAAGGCTTGTTTCCACAATGCTATGGCCGGCCACCTTTTCTTCCCTTTTCTCATTTATTTATCATTTTTAATGCCAAGTAATTCAACCATAACCCTATGTGGTCTTCTATAAATAGAAGGTAAAGGCTTCAAGTTTTACATACACTTTACAGCATTATTTTCTTTCACTCAAAAACACTCTTGAAGTCGCCACTCTCTCTCTCTCTTCCTTCTCTATTTTTCGAAATCCCTCTAAGTGATAGAGTAGTGCCCACACACATCAAGTAATACCTCAATCATAGTGAGGAATGCTGTGTAGAATTCAGAGTCAACAAAGAAGGACATTCGGGCTCAGATCTTGATTATACTCTGTGACAGAAAGGAATCAAGGGTTAGAGATCTGAGTGGGAGGAGACATATTATTCCGCTGCACCCAATGTAAGGTTTCTTAACTTTATATGTGTTTAATTTATTATCGTTTTAGAAGTTCATATTTAGGTTGTTAAATCAACATACTTGTGAGTAGATCTAAGATCCTGGTAAAATAATTCCAACACAACTGGCCTCAGAGCCATGGTAATGATTTACTTTCATGAAATATGAATTAAAACGATGATTTGTGTTGATTTGGATGGTTTCATGATGGTTTATGTGCTTATTTGATGAATGTATGTGTTGTACGAATTTTTTCCATGAAAAATATATTTTTTTTCTTTCTGAAAATATTTTATTTGAATTCCTTGTGAAAAATTAAACAATTTTCGTTTTTACGGAACTTAATTCCGATGAAAAATGAAGAAGTTATGAATTTTGGAAATTTTGGATGCATGGCTGTCAAGTGGGTGCTACGCGCACGAGACCCTTCGGACAAGGAGGTGACGCGCGTGGACAAGGTTCGCTGTCTGAAGCCGTGTGCATTCAGACGCTCGGACACCGATGCGCGCCAAACACCCTGCATGCAGGGTCATCCGTGCGCGGAATCGGGGTCCTGATCCTCCTACGCGCGCGCATCAAGGCTGCGTGCAGCCCTCCTGGCAGCCAGCACCCAAACCCGATTTTTGTGGGATTTTTTCCCAATTTTGGATTTTTCCAATTTTCAAACCCAAAATTAAAATAAAATATTACTTTTTAATATATTTAAACTTAAATATCATTTTTTAAATTAATAATATTTATTTTTTAATAAATTATTATTATTAATCTTTGATATTTTGAGGTTTAAATTTAAAATTGATTATTTTATTTTTTAAATTATGGTCAGATTTAAAAATCTGTTAATTTCCTTAATATTTATATATTATTTAATTATTAGATCAGATATTTTGATATTTGATATATTTTAAATTAAAAGATAACTTTATCTTTTTTATTTGAAATATTATATTAAAATTATCTTATATGATAAATTAAATAATTAATAAATTTAAAATTAACCTAGATATTTTTATAGATATTCTAACCATAATATTTTCAAATTAAAGAATTTGTTATTTTGATAAATATTGAATTGTTTATAAATTATAAGTTTGAAAAATGATTTTTTTTTTATATATCATTTTACTTTTTAGAAATTTATAAATTTTATTTTAAATATTTAAATAACGTAGATATTTTTTGTAGAAATTTGAATAATGCTTAATTTGAGATATTTTAACATACAATTAGGATCATTATTATTTATTTATTATTTTATTCTTAAAATAATAATTAATAACCACATCTATTTTAAAATTGGTTTATTTTATTATTTTAATTTTATTAAATTATAAGATTAGAAAATGATATTTAAAATATTATTTTTCAAATCATTTATCTTATTTGATATTTAATTTAATTTGATAAAAATAATTCAAATAAGCCTAGATATTTTAAATTAGTTTTTCATTTTTGAATTTAAATTTTGATGAGATTTTTAAGGTTGGTTTTAACAACCCTAAATTTTCAAAATTTAGTTGGTTAGTTTAAAATAATAATTTAATTACATTAATATCTTATTTCACAGGACATTGTTTGTTAAATTTTATTGTTTATTCAAAAACTTTTTTTCAACAAACCTATTATTTATTTGATCTAAATTGCTATGATTAACTTGTTGACAGATCCAATAATCTGATTTTAATCATAGTCCAATTGTCAATAGATCTTATAAATAATTTGTAACAGGTAAATTTTGTACTTCTTTCATCTGTGTAAACCTAGTAACATGATAGGGCTCATCCAAATCATTTGACCTGTGTGAGCCTATATAGGAAGCCCATTTAAGTTTTACTAAGTAAATGGACTAGGTTGCTAAAATAAAATTTCACTTAGGTAATTTTATTTAGGCCCAATTAGAATTGGGTTTATTCAATGAATAACAATTATTTATTTAATGGTTAAATTTCTCTCCTTTGGGCCTAGTGAAAGAGTTAGGGGGCCAATAGCAGTGGGTACGACATACTGAACCCAGCCCTCCCTCACATGAACCACCCCAATTGTGAAGGCTCATTTGCCTTATTTAAATAATTATATTAGGTTAATTATATTAGTCTAACCTAATTAAAATTGAATTAGCAACATAATTAGCTTTAAAATATATGAAATATATTTTTTCATTGAATATTTTAAAATTAATTTTAGAAAAACACTTAGTTAATGAGATATATTCTAGATAGTTATTTCTAGTGACTAATTATATTTTCTAATATTTAATTAGGAAAATATTTTATGTTGAAAATTAATTATTTATTTTAATTAATTTTGGACCAACTTAAATTAAGAATATTTTTCCTAGTATTAAATTAGAATTAATAATTAAGTTTCTTTTATACTTAATTATTTAATTCTTGTATTTAATACATTTAATTAAATTGAAAATTAAATATTTAAGTTGATTTCATTCTAGATACTTAAATATTATTATTTTTCAAAATATTTAGTTAAATAGAAAATTATTTTAAGTTAGAAATTTTAATTTTAGAACAACTTAAATTTGAATAATTTTCAAAATATATTTTATTTTTATTTTATTAATCATTTTTTTAATATAAAATTTGAAATTGCATTTTTTATTTAAATGCAAAAAATTTTGAATTTTTCTTGAAAAATAGATTAAAGTTGAAAATTATTTATTTTAATTTTAGACCAATTTAAATCATTATATTTTTCATTTAAATGATTAATTAAAATAAATGAACTAAAATATATTATTATTAGAAAATAAATTAATTAGTCAATGAAAGTCTAGGTAGTTATTGTCTATTTGCTTGAAGTATTTTTCTAGTGATATTTAATTAAATAAAAAATTAATATTAAGTTGATTTTCATCATGATACTTAAATATTTGAATTTTTCTTAAATATTTAATTAAATAGGAAAATTATATTTATGTTGCAAATTAATTTATTAATTAATTTTGGATCAACATAAATTAGAATAATTTTTCAAGGATTTATTTTATTTTATTTTATGCAATTTCGAAAATGTATTTTGTTTTAAATACATTTTTTTTCGAATTTTGCATTATATATTTATAGAAAATTAAATTTGAGTTGAAAATTTTAATTAATTTTAAATCAACTTAAATTGAATAATTTTCATAATATTTATTGGAAAATTAATACTAAGGATGAAAAATAATTTTTTTTTTATTTTTCCATATCTTCCTTAAGTATAATTCTATAAATATTAAATTAAAATTTATATTTAGAATTTTATTTTAGATTGGTAATTTTAATTAAATAAATATATATTAAAATAAATAGATTAAAATAAGTATCTAAAGAAAATACAACTCTTTAAAATAATGAGCTTTTAGTTATAAGGATATTCGATCTCCATTATTGGTCTTACAATAGTTAAATGTTTTCAATATAACCTCGAGACGCTAGACTTCGTCCCCCTTATGGATGGTTATTCGTTGAAAGTATTTAACACCGTAAGATCTCATATGATAAATTTACGAAGTATGAAACAATGGTGGAAGCTCATAAAATAAGATAACCTTGACTCTCGCCTACCGGGACAACGTTGGATTCCTATTTTGATCGAATAAAAGGTTGCTAGAATGGTATCCATTTTAGATGAGCTGACAATTCTATTCAATAAATGATACCTTGACTCTCGCCTATCGGGCCACTGTATTAGTTTGTTGGAAACCTTGGAAATTATTTAAGATGTGCCTTTTTGTATTTTCACATGTCTGTGTTATTTGCTAAATGCTTGATAATTTCTGAATTGTGTGTGAATTTATATTGAACCATGTTGTTTTCTGTTATTAATTGTAGTTTAATTTCGAATCTTCATTGTTGGTCTAACTAAGCTTGTTGTTTTTAATGGGACAAATCCTAATGAATTGTCATTCATTAGACAAACATAACAGTGTTAGATCTCGATAGATAAATATTTGTAAATGCAACATCTAGCTGTTCATCAATTGATGACACCTTGGACTAGTATTTACAATATGAAACAAGAAGATTATACAAATAAGAATAACTTTGACTCTCGCCTACCGGGACATCGTTGGATTCTTATTTTAAATCGAAATTATCCTTTACTTATTCCTCTTAGCTTATTCATTTCGAATTTGCTTACATAGTATATCATTGGATGAATGGTTTATAAATCATCTGGTTATAATATCATTCTATTTTCTTTTATGAAATTGAATGACACAGATGACTATAATCCCGACATTCTATCCCGAAATGATATAAATCCTCAATCTTAGAATCTCCTACTTATACATGCTTACTTTAGGCAAATTAGATTTAGAGATAGATTAGTAGTGGTGGTCCAAGAGAGAAGAATACTCATGTATATTTAGTATAAATTTAAATCTTTGACTTTAAATTTTAGATTCCAAATAGAAATTTTTTATCTCTAATTCCAGAATACAATACAGTTCAACTTTCACAAGTGTTTAATATCTATTTTCTGTCAATGGATTCAAACTGTATGTTAAAGTATAGAATATGAGTTCAGTGTTCTGTGACCAGGATCCACATGGACGATTCTAAGAAATCTTTATTGTAACTAAACCTAAGTCATCAAAAGACACAACCACATTTTAGTATCTATGGCATTTGTATCTTGTTCATAGTGGTTTTGACAAGATCATTCTCTACAAAGAGTCAATATGCCTATATCCACTGAAAGTATAATCATCTCATTCGAAGATGGAGGTACATTCAGGGGTGGATATGAGTTTTTGTTATATTCTTAAGACGATCACTCTAGATTTTACCTTATGCACAAGAAATTTGAAATGTTTGAAAAATTTCATGAATTTCTAGCAATGTTGAAAAACCATTAAGGTAAGTGGTTAAAGATCTTGCGAACTGATAGGGGTGGAGAAATATTTAGTCGATATGCAATTCAAAGATCATTAAGTTGATTTTTTGAATTACATCCAAACTTACCTCCCCAGAAATTTGATTTGCATATTGATGATAATATAAGGTCTATGATTAGTTACTAGTCGTTGCCTAAGTCCTTCTAGGGATATACCCTGGTGATAGGAAAATTTCAGAATGATGGAATGGTTGTGTACTTAGTGTAAACCATTACTAGATTCATGGATGACCTAATCGTAATCTTAAGAAAAGCTAGAACTGTTAACTAAGGTTTGCATGTTTGTTAGCTATTCTAAGTGATTAGGGGTGGACCATCGCATACTCATTAGATAAGAAAGTGTTTGTTTCAACAAATACTACTTTTCTAAGAAAATGACTAAGTCTGAAAATAAAGTAGCAAATAAAGGAGATAATTTTCTTGATTCCAAAGTGTTCTATCATCTTATTCTGCATAAGATGATCCCACTGCCTCTGTTGTCTTGACACAACTGAAGAGGACAATACCATTTAGATTCTTAGACAAAAGTCACGGTACTTTGTCGTAGTGGGAGGGTTTCAAGGAACTCACCCTATTATGACTTGGGAGACACTTGTGATTAAAATCCATTATTAGTTTAAACAAGTAATAGATTGTCAGAATAAGAAACTAAGAAGCAAAGCCAAGAGAACTATGGTTAAAACCATTCATATGGAGTAACTGTTAGAAATTTATTGGAGTCACAATTGTATATATAAAATGTGTGTTGGGTCATCAAATAAATAAGTCAAGTTTATGTGGTCTATTTCGGAATAAAGTTTATGACTTAAGGGCATGCTTGTCATGATTTTAATATGTGGATACTATAAGGAAAATTTCTATTTTGATGAGGGGCCAAATAGAAATAGTCAATAAATATTACCAACAGGTAATGGTCCCCATTTGCATTGTATCTTTTCACTCTTGTATCCCCATCACTAAGAGCAAAAGTTTCAGAGAAAGGTTTTGATGCAAATTGGAAGATCATACTAATCAAAGGTCATTACAAAATTGATTCTATAGATTCCAGTACGCTTTCGCTAATCTATATTCTATTGTTTAATTCTCATGAATTAATTAGGGCTATATACAGATTTATAGTATTCTGACATGTGGTATTAGAGCGTCCCTAAATTAATTCTTAAGGATTTATGGTATTATTGGTCTTCCATTAAATTAGTTTTGATTTGATGATTGCCGAATATATATTTTTTTTTGGGTTATGATCATTCATATATATATATATGACTCTAATTAAAGTTTCTGCAATATATATGCGATTGAAGACTTGAAGTGATATATAATTCTGAAGTAATCGCATATGTATATTTATATATAAAAAAAGTAATTGGCAGAAGTTTATAAATGTATATACGATTTTTTGTATCAATTTCTTTTTATAAATATTTCACTGTTTTTTAAAACAGTATACGAATGGATTTGAAAGTGAATATATATATTTACTTTAAGTCATTTGAAAAGTCGATATACACTTAAAACAGTATACAAAGTAAATATATAAATATTTACTGTAAATAAACAGTATAAAGTTTATATATCTGCGATTAAAGTTGTCCCATTCATGGACTATCTGCGATTAAAGTTTTATATATATAGTTGCCATTTAAGTGATTTGGCATATGCGATTGTCAATTAAAGTTTTATATGCATATAAATTGTTACTGTATTTTAATTCAATGCGATTTATATATAATGTTTTGTTTTGTTATGTATAAATGTATAGCATTGCATTATGTTCAGTTTTCTTTGTTTATTATTATCATTATTATTATTATTAATATTTTATTAAAATATATAATAATTTTAATAATAATAATAATAATAATACAGTAACAATTAAATTTAAATTTTGGTTTAAAATTTATTAAAGATATCTAATATTTAATTAAATTAATTGAAACAAAATATCACCAAAGTGATCTCTTTTGTGTAGATTAATTTAATAAAAATATTAAGATAATTGTGTGTATGTAATTCATAAATTTATTAATTAACCCAAAGGTGAGTTAATATTTGGATGAATTTCATGCATGTTTGTGGTGATAAATGTGTGACAATTATAAGGTATTTTGTGTGAACAATGTGTTAGTCCAAAGATTGCATATTGTTTGACATAATTTATTGTCAATGTTTGATCACTACAACAAGAGTACCGCTTACAATTAATATAACTGTCCAAAGACTTAATATTAATGTTGTGTTTGGTATCTTGAGACTTGAGATGGGATTAACCATTATTTAAATTTATTGTTTTATTTGGATTCTTATATGAGTATGTTATTTATGTAATTGTATTGTTCTTTTCAGCTGTTGCTAGTGTATCTGCTAACCTTAATTCGGTACCGGTCCTTAATGGTAATAACTTTAAGGACTGGAAGGAGAACATTTTTATTGTTCTTGGCTGCATGGATCTTGACCTTGCATTAAGAATGGATCGTCCTATACTCCTCTTACGGATACTAGTACCTCCGAGCAAAGGAGGATATATGAGAAGTGGGACCGTTCAAACCGCATGAGTCTTATGATCATTAAACGCGGCATACCTGAGGCTTTTAGGGGTGCGGTGTCCGAGGAGGTCACCGATGCCACAACTTTCCTTGTTGAAATTGAGAAACGCTTTGCAAAAAGCGATAAGGCGGAAACAAGTACTCTTTTAAAGAAACTTATTTCCATGAAGTTTAAGGGCAAGGAGAGCATAACGGAGTACATTATGGAAATATCTCACCTTGCTTCAAAGTTAAAGGCACTAAAGATTGAGCTTTCAGATGACTTGCTTGTGCATTTAGTGCTTATCTCTCTTCCTCCACAATTCAGTCAATTTAAGGTCAGTTACAACTGCCAAAGGGAGAAGTGGACTCTTAATGAGCTCATTTCATTTTGTGTTCAAGAGGAAGAAAGACTGAACCAAGAGAAGACTGAAAGTGCTCACTTGGCAAACACCTCTAAAGATAAGGGCAAGAAAAGAAAAAATGAGGCTGTTAAGGATAAAGGTCCTGCACATAAGAAACAAACTCAAGCTAGCAATGGTGATGCTTGTTTCTTTTGTAACATGAAAGGACACATGAAGAAGGAATGTGCTAAGTACATTACATGGCGAGCAAAGAAAGGTACATTTCTTACTTTGGTCTGTTCAGAGGTAAATTTAGCTTCAGTTCCAAGAAACACTTGGTGGTTAGATTTCGGTGCCACTACTAACATCAGTGTTTCAATGCAGGGTTGCTTGAGTTACCGAAAGCCAAATGATGCTGAAAGAAGCATTTATGTGGGAGATGGCAAGTCGGTAAATGTGGAAGCAATAGGGCATTTTAGGTTGTTGTTAAGTACTGGTTACTATTTGGACTTAATAGATACTTTTATTGTACCGTCATTTAGACGGAATTTGGTTTCTGTTTCTTGTTTGGACAAATTGGGTTATTTTTGTTCATTTGGAAACAATTATTTTAGTTTATCTATTAATTCAAATACTGTTGGAACTGGTTCTCTTATGGTTTATGACAACTTATATTTGCTTGACACATTTGTTTCTTATAATGAAACCTTGAACGTGGAATCACGTGGTACTAAGCGTAAAATGGATAATGAAAAATCAAGTTCCTTATGGCACAAACGGTTAGGTCACATCTCTAGAAATAGAGTTGAGCGACTTGTGTCTGATGGAATTTTAGATTCAATTGATTTCTCAGACTTTGATGTTTGCATTGAATGCATCAAAGGCAAACAGACCAAAACAAAGAAATTAGGTGTGAAAAGAGCTATAGATGTCTTAGAGTTGATACATACGAATATTTGTGGGCCATTTCCTACACCTTCTTGGAATGGTCAACGATATTTTGTATCATTCATAGATGATTACTCAAGATATGCGTACCTATTTCTACTTCATGAAAAGTCTCAAGTCTTGGATGTGTTCAAATCTTTTAAGGCTGAAGTTGAGAATCAACTTAGCAAAAGAATAAAGCAAGTCAGGTCTGACCGTGGTGGTGAGTACTATGGTAGATATGACGGATCAGGTGAACAACGTCCAGGACCTTTTGCTAGATATCTAGAGGAGTGTGGAATTGTCCCATAGTACACTATGCCGGGATCTCCTAGGATGAATGGTGTTGCTGAAAGACGAAACCGTACTCTTAAAGATATGGTAAGGAGTATGATCAGTCATTCAACCTTACTAGAATCACTCTGGGGAGAGGCACTTAAGACAGCAGCCTACATTTTGAATAGGGTACCAACTAAAGCAGCTGCAAAAACACCTTATGAGCTTTGGACTAGCGCGAAAGCCTAGTCTTAAGTACTTTCATGTTTGGGGATGTCTAGCTGAGGCTAGGCCTTATAGGCCAAATGAAAAGAAGCTGGAACCCAAAACTGTGAGCAGCTACTTTATTGGATATTCTGAACGGTCTAGGGGTTTTAAGTTTTATGATCCCAAAGTAAAGAATATATTTGAAACGAGAACTGCAAAGTTTTTTGAGGATATTGAGTTTGGGGGAGAAATACGGTTAAAGACTTTGTTTTTGAAGAGGATTTAGAATCAACCACTCCTCTTGAAGATGAGTTGATTCCTATTCCATTAGTTGCTTTTGACAATGTTCAGGATTCCAATCCTAATATTGATCAAGTTTTAGATCAAGAGCAACCAAACATAGTCAATCAAACCCCAGAGGTACAAACTCAACAACCTCAAGAACAAGTGCCTTTGCGACGATCCACTAGAGAAAGAATAAATGCTATTAATCCAGATGAATGCATAGTGTATCTTCAAGAACATGAGGATGACATTGGAATGATGGAAGATGATCCAATCAACTTTCATCAGGCCATGAAAAGTTCTAATTCTCAAAAGTAGAATGATGCCATGAATGAAGAGAATAAGTCTATGCAAGACAATAAAGTTTGGGAAGTTATCCCATTACCAGAAGGTGTAAAACCAATTGGTTGAAAATGGATATTTAAAACCAAGAGGGATGAAAATGGTAATGTGGTGAGGTTTAAGGCACGTCTTGTAGCAAAAGGCTATACTCAGAAAGAAGGCATTGATTATAAAGAGACTTTCTCTCCGGTTTCATCGAAAGACTCTTTTAGAATAATAATGGCACTTGTTGCTCACTTTGATCTTGAGTTACATCAGATGGATGTTAAAACAGCGTTTCTCAATGGAGACATTGGTGAGACAATTTATATGGAGCAACCAGAAAACTTTGTGGTTGGTGACCCAAAGAAAATGGTTTGCAAATTAAAAAAATCCATCTATGGACTCAAGCAAGCTTCCCGTCAATGGTACCACAAATTTCATCAAGTGGTTCTCTTATTTGGTTTTGAGATGAATGTTGTTGATGATTGTGTGTAATATAAATTTAGTGGGAGTAAGTGCATATTTCTGGTTCTATATGTCGATGACATATTGCTTGCCACTAATGATATAGGCTTATTGCACGAAACCAAGAGATTTCTATCTAAGCATTTTGAGATGAAAGATCTTGGTGACGCCACTTTTGTTTTAGGAATTCAAATACATCGAGACCGTTCTTGGGGTATTCTTGAATTATCACAAAAGAGCTATATCGATAAAGTACTCAAACGGTTTGGCATGCAAGATTGTAGACCAGGTGATACCCCTGTCGTTAAAGGAGACAAATTTTGTCTTAAACAATGCCCTAAAGGAAGCCTTGAAATTCAGGAAATGCAAAAGATTCCCTATGCTTCGACTGTTGGGAGTCTAATGTATGCTCAAGTTTGTACGCGTCCGGATATTGCGTACATTGTTAGAGTGTTAGGCAGATACTTAAGCAATCCAGGAATTGATCACTGGAAAGCAGCCAAAAAGGTTATGAGATATTTGAAGAGAACAAGAGAGTTCATGCTCACATATAGGAGGTTAGATCACTTTGAGATCATTGGATATTCTCACTCCAACTTTGCGGGATGCCAAGATAGTAGGAGATCCACTTCAGGCTACACATATCTGTTAGGTGGTGGAGCTATTGTTGGAAATTATTTTACCAGGATCTTAGATCTACTCACAAGTATGTTGATTAACACCCTAAATATGAACTTCTAAAACGATTATGAAATAAACACATATAAAGTATGAGAAACCTTACATTGGGTGCAGCAGAATAAAATGTCTCCTTCCGTTCAGATCTCTAACCCTTGTATCCTTTCTGTCGCAGAGTATTATCAAGATCTGAACCTGGATCTCTTTCTCTCCTTCTTTAGTGCTGAAACTCCTTCTTGTTGAATGTCTTTCTTCACGATCTTCCTCACTATGATTGAGGTATCACTTGTTGTGTGTGGGCACTACTCTATCACTAAAGGTTCGAAATTAAACAGAGAAGAAGAGAGTATAGGTGGCGGCTAGGTTAGAGAGAGAAGGCTCAGGTTTTTCTCTGAAGGAATTCAGAAGTAAAAGTGTGAAAGTTAAGTGTAAATTTCCTGAAGCCTTCACTATCTATTTATAGCATTCCACTAGGGTTAGGTTTGAATTATTTGGCATTAAAATAATGAAAATATCAGATGAAAAAAAACTATAAAAGTGGCCGGCCTAAGCAATGTGGATTTGGGCCTCACTTTTTGCAATTTTGCAGTTTTATCATTTCTGCATCTCATTTTTTCAAAAACGCCAATTTTCAAATTCAACCATTTAAATGCCAATTCTAACTATTTAATAACTATAAATAATTATTAAATAATATTGTCATTTATCATATTTATTAATTGAACCATACAAAGTATCATAATTAACAAATATGCCCTAAAAACTCTTTCTTTACAATTTCGCCCTTACTTAGTGAAAAATTCACAAATAGACATAGTCTAATTTGAGAATTATAATTGGTTAATCAAAACCAATTATATGAGTCTTACAAGCAATATTATCTCAGCTAGTGGGGGGACCATGGGTCTATATAACCGAGCTTCCAATAAGCAGATCAAGAATTTATAACCTAAATTCACTGACTTATTAATTCTTCGTTGAATCCACGCATAGAACTTAGAATTGCACTCTCAGTATATAGAATGCTCTATATGTTCCACCATATAGACACATCATTAGTTATCCATTGTTATAATCCTAATTTGATCAATGATCCTCTATATGAATGATCTACACTGTAAATGGATTAGATTACCGTTACACCCTACAATGTATTTTATCCTTAAAACACTTAACCCCGTATAAATGATATTTCAGCTTATGTGAAATGAGTACTCCACCATTTATTTTTCGTTTGGTCAAGCTCGAAGGAGATCATCCTTTACTTACTATTCGCCAGATAGAAGCTATAGATTCCATGTTTATGTTAGCGCTCCCACTCAATTGCACTACCGTGTTCCCAAAATGTACGTATCACCCTGACCCAAAAGTAGGCTTAACTAACAAATCAAAGAACACGAATAACCTCTTGAGATTGAGCCTAATCATAACAGGATTAAGATCATTTGATCTAGGATCAACTAGGCGATATTGACTTGAATAGATATTACGGTAAGTTTAATAAATCTAAGTCAAAGTTCAATATCGGTCCCTTCCGATGCATACTCCATGCATCCAACCTGAGCTTTGCTTTAACCAATGCTCTGGAAAGAACATAGCATTTCTCCAAATGCAAGTAAACTCTGTTGTAGATTATCATTTCAGTAAAACCCTGTGTCTGATAAATCTAGGAAACTTTATTCACATAGTCATGTTTACTTTCCAATGTGTTGACAACACAATAAACAGGATCAAGTATGTGAAAAGGGTTTCAGATGAATTTATAAATCAAATAGACAAGCAATTGATAAGATGAACCAAAACATACACAAATGAATGAAAAATACTTTTGTTTCTTTATTGATGTTGAATAAAATGGATTACATTGACCCAAAAAACTCCCACTTGCACTAATATAAAACTAATCAGTACATATTAATTAATCCTAAATTCTGACGGTGCTTTTCAAATGTAGTCACGGCCAAGACTTTGGTGAATGGATCAGCTAAGTTGTCTTCTGTGTCCACTTTCTCAACTAGTACATCCCCTCTTGCCACATATTCTCTGATGATGTGATACTTCCTTTCTATGTGTTTGCTTCTCTTGTGGCTTCGAGGTTCCTTACTATTGGCTATTGCTCCATTATTATCACAAAGTAGGACCAGAGGCTTTTCCATTCCAGGCACGACACCGATACTGGTGAAGAACTTTCTTAGCCAGACAAGCTCTTTAGCTGCTTCCGCTGCAGCTATGTATTCGGCTTCCATCGTCGAGTCCAATATCGCGATTTGTTTTGCACTTCTCCAAACCACTGCTCCACCCCCAAGAGTAAATACCATCCCAGATGTAGATTTCCTGTCTTCAAGACATGCCTGGAAATCTGAATCAGTATAGCCTATGGGATTTAAAGCACCACCCTTGTAGACTAACACAAGATTCCTTGTACTCTTTAAGTATTTCAGAATATACTTAACTGCATTCCAATGTTGTTGTCCTGGATTTGACTGATACCTGCTCACGATTCCAACTGCATAGCAGATGTCAGGTCTAGTGCATAACATTGCATACATTAGACTTCCAACTGCAGAGGCATAAGGAATTTTCGCCATGTCCTCTATCTCTTGAGGATCAGTAGGAGACTGTTCCTTAGATAGACGAATACCATATCTAGAAGGCATATTTGCCCCATTGGTATTGTTCATGGAGAATCTCTCTAAAACTTTGTCAATGTAGGTTGTTTGAGAGAGAGCAAGAGATCTGTTCTTCCGGTTTCTGATAATCTGAATACCAAGAACATAGGCTGCTTCACCCAAATCTTTCATATCGAATTGAGTGTTAAGCCATTCCTTGATGTGAGTCATTTTCTTGATATTGTTTCCAATAATCAAAATGTCGTCAACATAAAGGACCATGAATACTACTACTTGGTCTTCCTTGAGTTGGTAAACACAAGGTTCATCTTCATTCTGAAGAAAGCCGTAGGTCTTGATGATTTCATCAAACTTTTTATTCCATGAGCGAGAAGCTTGCTTAAGTCCATAGATAGACCTATTTAATTTGCAAACTTTCTTTTCCTGCCCTGGAAGAACATAGCCTTTTGGTTGCTCCATATAGATGGTTTCTTCAAGTACCCCATTAAGGAAGGCAGTCTTGACATCTATTTGCCAGATTTCATAATCGAAAGCAGCAGCTATGGAGAGAAGAATTCGGATAGATTTGAGCATGGCAACAGGACTGAAAGTTTCCTCATAGTCCACACCTTCTCTTTGGGTATAACCCTTGGCTACAAGTCTAGCTTTAAAAGTTTCGACTTCGCCTCCAGCTCCTCTTTTCTTCTTGTAAACCCACTTACATCCGATTGGATGATAGTCATCAGGTGCGTCTACATATTCCCAGACTTTGTTCTTTTTCATGGAATCCATTTCTGAATCCATGCCGGCTGACCATCGTTTCCGTTGCGGACTAGCCATTGCCTGTTTATAGGTTAATGGGTCGTCTTCAATACTGTCACCAACGACCATATTGATTTCACCATCCAAGCCATAACGAGCTGGTTTTGTTGAAACCCTCCCACTACGACGAGGAGCGATGATCTTCTGAACAGGAACTTTGGTAGTAGTTTTCTCAGTAGGTTCGACTGAGGGAGTGGGATTGTCCTCTTCTCGAGTGGAAGAGGACAGAACATTGGAAGGACTTATATCTGAAAGCATTTCCTCCAACACTACTTTACTTTGTGGTTTGAAATTCTTAATATAGTCATCTTCAAGGAAAGTGGCATTTGTGGAAACAAACACTTTATCATCCTTGCGACTATAAAATAGTCCACCCCTAGTCTCTTTAGAATTTCCGACAAACATGCAAACTTCAGTTCGTGATTCAAGTTTGCCGTCTTTCTTTCTTAAGACATGAGCAGGGCACCCCCCAGATTCTGTAATGGCGTAAACTAGGTGTACGGCCATTCCATAGTTCTAAAGGTGTCTTAGGGATTGATTTAGATGGAACAACATTTAAAATGTCGGTTGCCATCTGAATTGCATATCCCCAGAAGGACGTAGGTAGAGTTGAGTAACTAAGCATGGACCTAACCATTTCCAAAAGCGTGCGATTCTGTCTTTCTGCAACTCCATTTTGCTGTGGAGTGCTAGGGGCGGTTAATTGGGATTCAATTCCAAGTTCAATTAAATGATCTTTGAACTGCATATCCATATATTCTCCACCCCTATCAGTTCTCAAAATCTTTAATGTTTTACCTAATTGGTTTTGAGCCAATGCGTGAAATTCCTGAAACTTTTCAAATGTTTCAGATTTCTTATGCATAAGGTAAATATGTCCATATCTGGAGTAATCGTCAATGAAAGTGACAGTACTCATAACCACCTCGGGCTTTTACATTCAAAGGTCCACAAACATCTGAATGCACTAACCCTAGGGGTTGTTTGGCACGCTCTCCCTTTGCAGAGAAAGAACGTTTGGTCATCTTTCCTTCTAGGCAAGACTCGCAAACAGGTAATTCACCTAAGACGACATTTTTCAATGGACCGTCTTTGGTTAGCCTATTTAGTCTGTCATAGCCTATGTGACCCAAACGTAAATGCCATAGATAT
The DNA here is from genome assembly GCF_029168945.1 of Cannabis sativa. Taxonomy (NCBI): domain Eukaryota; kingdom Viridiplantae; phylum Streptophyta; class Magnoliopsida; order Rosales; family Cannabaceae; genus Cannabis; species Cannabis sativa. The sequence goes on along the minus strand of NC_083610.1, from coordinate 37,392,876 downwards.
GTTTCATTATCATCATTGATCTTTTGCTTTTTGTGGTTTCTAGGTTTAGCTACTTTAAAAAGTTCGTTATGTAGGGCAAATGGTGTTTCTGGTCTAAGAACATAAAGCCCCTATTCCATGGATGCAACACAAATATGAATGTCATTTCGAGAAATGGTAGAACCAGAATGCGAAAAATCTAATTTGTATTGTTGCAATTGTAAGCATGAAACAGAAACCAAATTTCTATTGAAATTCGGAATGTATAAGACATTGTCTAATTCACAAATTCTGTTTTTAAACTTGAGTTTGGCTTTTCCTCTAGCTCTAAAACCATTTCGCCATTACCAACCTTAAGTTTCAACTCTCCGGATTTCAAATAATTCCAATTCTCAAGCAATTGCAATGAACAACTTACATGGTTTGTAGACCCAGAATCAAGAATCCAAATGGATTTATCTTTCTCTAAAACACATGATTCGAAGACTAAAGCATCATTGCTTATTCGTTTGTGGTTTGTTGTTCTTGCTGGTTCATTTTGTTGTGAAGTATAACTTGAGGAAGTGGAATCACTTTCTCTTATCTTCTCAACTAAGCTTGAAATAGTAGGATTTATGGAGTTATGAACTATTTGCTCTTCAGAGTGAACAATTCCCAGCTTACCTGCTTTCTGGAATTTTATGTTCATCATGAGCATATGTGAAGTATTACTCTGACAAGGAGTTTATAACTTCAAGTTCTTTTGCTAAGATATTAACTAGGAGTGGAATGGGATGAGGGTTATTGGCACTACAACACATCAATAAAACAGAAGTAAGATTTTGGTTCAAATTCATACACAAGTTCAGAAAATAACAAATAATCACATATGTTATAAAAATACTAAATCTAACATAGTTTATTTTCCAAGGTTTCCAACATAATGAAATACAGTGTCCCGGTAGGCGAGAGTCAAAGATAACCTTAGTTGAATAGAGTAGTCAGCTCATCTAAAATAAAACCATTTTAGCAACCTTTTATTCGATCGAAATGAGAATCCAACGTTGTCCCGGTAGGCGAGAGTCAAGGTTATTCTTATTTTATGAGCTTCCACCATTGTTTCATGTTTTATGAGTTTATCTCTAAGTAGTCACCGTAGGGGAGAGTCTAATAGAGACAAAAACTCACAAAACACTTATCAAATGAGATCTTACGGTGTTAAAAGTTTTCAACAAATAACCATCCATAAGGGGGACGAAGTCTAGCGTCTTGAGGTTATATTGAAAAAATTTAACAATTATAAGACCAACAATGGAGATCGAATATCATTTGATTAAAGCTCATTATTTAAAAAATATATGTATTTTATTTAATCATCAGTTTCATATTTTAATAATGATAAATTACAAATTAAAGTTGGTTTAAATAAAAAATCAACTTTAATTAAATTTCAAATATTATTTAAATTCGAAAAATAAATTTGAAATTAATGGAACAAATTTGAAAATATCTTATTTAAGTTGTTTAGAAGAATCTAAAAAATCAACTTAAATATCTTTCAAATTAGATTTAATTAAATTTAAAATTAAGTAATAACCACTTAATTTCAAAATATTCCATTTTAAGTTAATATTTGAAAAAATATCAACTTAAAAAATATCTAAATAATCTTAATAACCAATTCCTAAAATTCCTCAACTTAATTTGAAATTTGAAATTCAAAAGATATTCAGATTTAAGTTGATTAGTTAGAGATAACTAGATTTCAACTTAAATAGGAATATTTAATGAAAAATTTAAATTAAGCTTCAGAAAGAATCTAGTTGGTTATAATTCTATATTTAATTAAATACAAGAAAATACATATAGTTTAGCTTAGAATAAAATTCTTTAAACTATGGTTTTCTTAAATTAATTTCAAAATAAATGAAATTAATTATGTTGCTAATCAATTTTATTAGGTTAAACTAATTTAATTAACCTAGTACAGTTATTCAAATCAGGCAAATGGGCCTTCACAATTGGGGTAGTTCATGTGAGATGGGCTGGGTTCAGTATGTCGTACCCACTACTATGGCTCCTAACTCTTACACAAGGCCCAAAAGAGAGGAATTTAACCTTAAAATGAACAACTGTTATTAATTGAATAGGCCCAAAAACTAAATGGGCCTAAATAAAATCTATCAAAAACTATGATATTTTATTTAGCAACAACAACCTATATGCATCTATAACAAAATTAAACATATAGGCTCACACAGGCACACATTTGGATGGATCCTATCATGTTGCTAGGTCATACACAGATGAAAGAAGATTGTAAAATTTACCTGTTACAAATTATTTACTTGACCAATTGAACCATGGGTTAAAATCAGATCATTGGATCTGTCAACAAGTTAACCATGGCTATTTGCAATCAAGCAATAATAGGTTTTATAAAACTTACATACAAGCTAAAACACATACTCCTGCAACAAGACGAATTGGATAGTTGGATGTAGGATTTATTTAATTTTAAATAATTATTTTTCGAAAATATTTAAATAAAAAAAAATATTTCGGTTTTTTTAAAAAATAAAATAATAATTAAAAAAAATTAAAATTAAACCTACAATTTTTGAAAAATTAGGTTTCAACTAACCTAAATATCATTTCAAAAATAATTGCTAACTACCTTTTAAATTTTTTAAAAAAATTATTTTATAAATTAAATATAAAATAAAAAAAAATATTTTTCAGATTTTATAATTTAATTTAAATAAAATAACAAAAATTTAAAAAATTAGCAAAATATCTTACTTCTATTTAAAATTACATGATTATAATAATCTTATTTTAAATTTAAATAAGGTCAAATAATTTAAAAAAAATTAATTTAAAAAATATTTAATATCTGACCTTTAAATTTAAAAAATAAGATAAAATAATCAAATTTAAAAATAAGATATAAAATCAAGCAAAAAGATAGATATTTACTTGTTTTCAAATTCAAATTACACTACTATCTAAAATTAAATTTAAAAAAATTCAAATTAATTTATTTCTGATATTAGATTTGAAAATTGAAAAGTAAAAATCAAAATACAAAACTACCCAAAAAATCGGAAGTTAATTCCATGAAATAGCATGAAAAATTGAAGAAAAACGAAAAAATTGCGAGAATCCTCAGCGCAGGAGGCTGCATGCAGCCTCTCCGAGCGCGAGGCTCGGTTTTTAGACAAAATCTTGTATGTGGGCGTGTTGTCCGAGAGACAAGCCCTCGTGCGCGCGCGTGGGTAGATGCACGACCCCTGATATTTTTCGAAACTTCAAAAAATCATAACTAATTCAAATTAAATCGAAATTGAGTTCTGTAAAAAAGTAAATTGCTTAATTTTTTCCATACTATCCAATAAAAATAATTTCAGAAATAGATATTCAATTATTTTTCAAGAAAATTCACAAACATCAATGAATCATCAAACAACACTCAAAACAACATGATACCATCCAAAACATCAAACAAATCGTTTTAAGTCCACATTTCTTGCAAGAAAATCAATTACCATGGCTCTGAGGCCAGTTGTTGGAAATTATTTTACCAGGATCTTAGATCTACTCACAAGTATGTTGATTAACACCCTAAATATGAACTTCTAAAACGATTATGAAATAAACACATATAAAGTATGAGAAACCTTACATTGGGTGCAGCGCAATATAATGACTCCTTTCGTTCAGATATCTAGCCCTTGATTCCTTTCTGTAGCAGAGCATTATCAATATCTGAACCTGAATTTCTTTCTCTCCTTCTTTACTACTGAAACTCCTTCTTGTTGAATGTCTTTCTTCACGATCTTCCTCACTATGATTGAGGTATCACTTGCTGTGTGTGGGCACTACTCTAACACTAAGTATTTCGAAATTTCAAGGAAGAAGAAAGAGGAGAAGGTGGCGGCTAGGAATAGAGAGAGAAGGCTCAGGTTTTTCTCTGAAGGAATTCAGAAGTAAAAGTGTGAAAGTTAAGTGTAAATTTCTTGAAGCCTTCACTATCTATTTATAGCATTCCACTAGGGTTAGGTTTGAATTATTTGGCATTAAAATAATGAAAATATCAGATGAAAAAAAACTATAAAAGTGGCCGGCCTAGGCAATGTGGATTTGGACCTCACTTTTCGCAATTTTGCAGTTTTATCATTTCTGTATCTCGTTTTCTCAAAAACGCCAATTTTTAAATTCAACCATTGAAATGACAATTCTAACTATTTAATAACTATAAATAATTATTAAATAATATTGTCATTTATCATATTTATTAATTGAACCATCCAAAGTATCATAATTAACAAATATGCCCTTAAAACTCTTTCTTTACAATTGATTAATCAAAACCAATTATATGCGTCTTACAAGCAATATTATCTCAACTAGTGGGGGGACCATGGGTCTATATAACCGAGCTTCCAATAAGCAGATCAAGAATTTATTACCTAAATTCACTGACTTATTAATTCTTCGTTGAATCTACGCATAGAACTTAGAATTGCACTCTCAGTATATAGAATGCTCTATATGTTCCACCATATAGACACATCATTAGTTATCCATTGTTATAATCCTTATTTGATCAATGATCCTCTATATGAATGATCTACACTGTAAAGGGATTAGATTACCGTTACACCCTACAATGTATTTTATCCTTAAAACACTTAACCCCGTATAAATGATATTTCAACTTATGTGAAATGAGTACTCCACCATTTATTTTCGTTTGGTCAAGCTCGAAGGAGATCATCCTTTACTTACTATTCGCCAGATAGAAGCTATAGATTCCATGTTTATGTTAGCGCTCCCACTAAAATGCACTACCGTGTTCCCAAAATGTACGTATCACCCTGACCCAAAAGTAGGCTTAACTAACCAATCAAAGAACACGAATAACCTCTTGAGATTGAGCCTAATCATAACAGGATTAAGATCATTTGATCTAGGATCAACTAGGCTATATTGACTTGAATAGATTTTACGGTAAGTTTAATAAATCTAAGTCAAAGTTCAATATCGGTCCCTTCCGATGCATACTCCATGCATCCAACCTGAGCTTTACTTTAACCAATGCTCTGGAAAGAACATAGCATTTCTCCAAATGCAAGTAAACTCTGTTGTAGATTATCATATCAGTAAAATCCTGTGTCTGATAAATCTAGGAATCTTTATTCACATAGTCATGTTTACTTTCCAATGTGTTGACAACACAATAAACAGGATCAAGTATGTGAAAAGGGTTTCAAATGAATTTATAAATCAAATAGACAAACAATTGATAAGATGAACCAAAACATACACAAATGAATGAAAAATACTTCTGTTTCTTTACTGATGTTGAATAAAATGGATTACATTGAAATGGAGTTTTATTTAGGGCATAAAACCCAACAGCTATATCATGGAGTAGTGCAAAACAAACACTCATAGCTTCATCCACCATGGCAGCAGAATTTGTTGTGTGTTATGAGGCATCCAACCATGGTATATAGCTGAGAAACTTTGTCGCTGGGCTGCAAATTGTGGATGGAATTGAAAGACCACTTAAGTTGTATTGTGACAATAAGTCAGCTATATTTTATTCCAATAACAACAGGAGCTCGACGAAGTCAAAACACATTGACATCAAGTTCCTTGTTGCAAAAGAAAGGGTACTAAGTAGACAGATTTGTATAGAACACTTAGGTACAAACTCCATGATTGCAGACCCCCTTACTAAGGGTTTGCCACCCAAGGTCTTTCATGAGCACACTGCTCGTATGGGTGTTTTAGATTATGAGGATATCTAGATTCAGTGGGAGTTTGTCTTTAGTGTGTTTTATTTATTTCATGAAACAAGTGTATTTGGATATTTTTCTGATAAGAAATTATGTTATTCAGTTTATTTCACTTTGTACATTTAAGCTAAAGTTTTGATCTCCATAAAGTAAAGTAGGACCAATTGAAAATTGACATGAATAGATTACCATGCATGTAATTTTCATACCACATTATCATGAATTGTCTATGTCATTTTGGCTATATTGATGTATGTGACCATTGATCGGTTTAGTTGTGATTGATACAACGAAAATCGCTTTGATCCTATGTTGATATAGTTAATGGACGAGATTGCACATGCCTATGGTTATGATGACAAAATTATGAGCTCAATAAGGTTAACATATTTATATGTATACATATGTGACCCAGTGGGAGATTGTTAGAAATTTATTGGAGTCACAATTGTATATATAAAATGTGTGTTGGGTCATCAAATAAATAAGTCAAATTTATGTGGTCTATTTCAGAATAAAGTTTATGACTTAAGGGCATGCTTGTCATGATTTTAATATGTGGATACTATGAGGACAATTTCTATTTTGATGAGGGGCCAAATAGAAATAGTTAATAAATATTACCCACAGGTTTGTCTGTTGGTAATATAACGGGTAATGGTCCCCATTTGTATTGTATCTTTTCACTCTTGTATCCCCATCACCAAGAGAAAAAGTTTCAGAGAAAGGTTTTGATACAAATTGGAAGATCATACCAATCAAAGGTCATTACAAAATCGATTCTATGGATTCTCGTACGCTTCTGCTAATCTATATTTTATTTTTTGATTCTCATGAATTAATTAGGGCTATATATAGATTTACAGTATTCTAACAGTAACCAAAAGTTTTCTATTACAAGGACAAGAAAGGAAATTTTCATTAGTAAGTCTATTCAATGGACTTAACAAAACTTCTTGTTCCTAGTATTATAGGTTTGAGTTTATCTAAACCTATGGCTTGTGGTATACCTGGTTAATTAATTACTCTAGTGCTAGCAACTTACTTTAGTAAGATGCTTGAGCATTTTTCTAATGGCAATCTATAGAAGCTTCTCGACTTCTAGACATAGATTTTATTTATTTAAGGAAAAGTTTCAACTATTCCAGAAAAGATAAAGGCCAATGAAGGAATTCCTTGGATCAACAGTGAGAGGTCTCAGGTATGCTTTAGTATGTCTTAGACCAGACACCTGCAGTTGAATGGGAGTAATGAGTAGGTATCAGATTAATCCAGGAGAGGAACATTGGAAAACAATCAAGTGAATCTTAAGATTAAGAAGAGGAACTATATGTTAGTCAATAATGGTGTATTTAATACTCTTAGACTACACCAAATCAGATTTCTGAACTTGCCTTAGTGCTAGAAAGTCTGCTGATGAGATGGTGATTACTCTGGGGTGGAGTATTGATTTTAGAGAAGTGTAAAAACCTATCTGAAGTCTTTAAGTCTACCAGAGAGACTGAATGTTAAAGTTGCAGGAAAGATACTTATTCAGTCTAAGGAAAGTTCTATACATTTTTGGCATTTGCTCCAACATTTAATTAACTACTAGTGTTACTTCCTGACTAACGCAAAAGTAGTTGCCAAAAAGTAAAGAATCCAGTATCCCTAGAGGAGTAGACATATAGAGAGGAATTTCACAATATCAAGAATTTTGTGATTAAGGAAATGTAATGGTGGAGAAAAGGTTGTATTCAATACAACCTGTCAGATCCTATTACGGAGAGTATACTACAAACTACACTTAATTTGTATATCATGGTGTTGAGATTATTTGAAATGCACTTTTTGTTTTATATTAGTGCAAGTGGGAGTTTGTTGGGTTTTGTGCCCTAAATAAAACACATTTCAATATAATCAGATTTACTAATTAATAAAGATCAGAAATCACATTTTATGATGCATGGTTCACATGATTTATTTCATGATTATAAATTCTATTAGGTCCAGAACATATTTATTTGTTCATGATTATAGTGTTGTCAGCACAATAGAATATAATCATGATTATATGTTCAAAAGTTTAATTCCCTGATTTGTCAGTTCACTGGATTTAGACTAGCATGATAATCAGCGATAGGTATACTTACACCTTGGATAAGTGTTATGTCTTTTCCAGGGCATTGGCAAAGTTTACCAATATCGGATGTATGGAGTATACATTGGAAGGGACCGATATTGAACTTTGATTAGATATGATAAATTTACCGTAATATCTATTCAATTCAATATCACCTAGTTGATCCTAGATCAAATGATCTTAATCCTAATATGATTAGGTTCGATCTCAAGAGTGTTATTTGTGTTCTTTGATTTGTTAGTTAGGCCTATTTTTTGGTCGGGGTGATACGTACATTTTGGGAACACGATAGTAAAATTGAGTGGGAGCGCTAAACATAGATATGGAATCTATAGCTTCTATAGGTATTTAGAAGTGAAACGATGATTTCCTTCGAGCTTGCTAAATACAGATAAATGATTGAGATCTCATTTTAGTGATTATTTTATTTCACTTAAATATCATTTATAGGTGACAAGTGTTTTAAGGATAAAATACATTGAAAGGGTGTAACGGTAATCTTATCCCTATGCAATGTAGATCATCTATAGAGGATCATTGATTATTGGGATTATAACAATGGATAATTAATAGCGTATCTATATCGTGGAACATATAGAGTGTTTTATATGACTGAGAGTGCAATTCCAAGTTCTATGTGTGGATGCAACAAGGAATTAATAAGTCAGTGAATTACCCTGGTAAGTTCTGGGACTGCTTATTGGAAGCTCGGTTATATAGGCCCATGGTCCCCATACTAGTTGAGACCATACTGCTTGTAAGACTCAGATAATTGATTTTAATTAATCAATTATAATTCTAAAATTAGACTATGTCTAGTTTATGAATTTTCACTAAGCAAGGGCTTAATTGTGAAGAAAAGAGATTCTAGGTTTTATTTATTAATTAAGATACTTTATTAAGTCTAATTAATAAACATATTAAATGAAAATATTATTAAATAATTAATTTTTAGTTATTAAATAATTGGAATTGGCCATTAAGTGGTTAAATTGGAAAATTGGCATTTTTGAAAAAATGAGATGGAAAAATGACAAAATGGCAAAATTGCAAAGTGGGGCCCAATCCAATACCCATGGCCGGCCACTTAGTGTAGGTTTTACCATTTAATTTTTTTTTCATTATTTTAATGCCAAATAAATCTAACCTAAACCTAGTGGTTGCCTATAAATAGATAGTGATGGCTCACACTTAAAGATTGATGAAATTTCACTTTCAGAAATTTTTCCTGAGCCTTCTTTCTTTCTAGGCCGAAACCACTTCTCTTCTTTTTCTTCTTCATAATTTCAAACCTTGAGTGATAGAGTGAGTGCCCACACACATTATCTCAATCATAGTGTGGAAGACTGTGAAGAATCCAATCAACAAGAAGGAGAATTAGGCTCAAGAAGGAGAGAAAGAGATCCAGGTTCCTTTCTTGATAATGATCTGCTACATAAAGGAATCAAGGGCTAGAGATCTGAACGGAAGGAGTCATTATATTCCGCTGCACCCAATGTAAGGTTTCCTAAACTTTATATGTGTTTATTTCATTGTTTTGGAAATTCATATTAGGATGTTAATGAAACATACTTGTTAGTAAATCTAGATCTTGGTAAAGACATGAAAAATCCTAGTCCAAGGTTACGACTGCTACAACACTTTGTTGGCAGTCATGAAGAAGACCTCCTCCAATGTAAAGATGAGGAGAAGAAGAAAGTCTCCTCTGCTATAAAGCCGAGGAGATGCTAAAGGCCTCCTCCATTGTAAAGTTGAGGAGATGATGAAGACCTCCTATACTATAAAGCTAAGGAGTTGACGAAGGCCTCCTACGCTGTAAAGCTAAGGAATTGACGAAGGCCTCCTCTGTTGTGAAGCTGAGGAGATGATCAAGACTACCTTCACTGTAAGTACAGCCTAGAGAATGCTAAAGACCTCTAACAATGCAACCTAGGAGGGAACAAACACTACATCTAAATTACTTAAACAAGCAGTGTAACAAGAGAACCAATACTAAGAAGATAGCCAAAGATCAAAGCTTGTGTTGACATGATTTCATAGTATCTCAAATTAAAGGGAATCACACAAGAAGACAATCATAAGACAATTGCTAAGATTGTCAAAATTGTTGCCCACCTCGCAGTTTCATATTAAATAGGCTTAGTTCACGTCCTCAAGTCAACCTCACACAAGTAAGAAGTGAAGGGAAAATATTAACCTAAAAACTATCCCTAGTGACATGGACATCAATGTTTGACATGTAGCAAGAAAGAAAATATCCCGAAGTTGAGTAGTCCCGAGTCATAGCAGTCGACCTAGGAGGGTTCCCTAGCCTTGCACCCAAGTTGACTTTGGAAACTTCGGAATGGGTGTTTGGATCTCGCCAAGTTGTTTCTAATTCACTATCTTTCAGTATTATGTACCATGAATACATGAAGAATCCAAGTCCAAGGCCTGGAAGTTGAAAATACACGAAACAATACCCTGGAAGTCAACCAGGGTGCCTAGGGTTTTGACCCAGTGTTGACATTCCAACTAGGGTTTAGTTTTTGGATCTGTCTTAGTGAAAATGGCTCAAAATTTGTACTAGGACATGAATTATATTTGTCACAAACATATTTGAGGAGTCAAAATTAGATCAGAGCACTTTTAATTTTGAGCACCCAGAGCACCAAGTGCCTCAAGCACCCAACGTCCAGGTTGACATATTGTCAACCTGGGGCACTTCCAACCACCATAATAAAGAAATATCTCAAGAATTTTCCTTGTCTTCATCCAGAACGACGAAAAAAGTGCTTTTGGGGGAGAAATAGATCAACCTAGATGTTAGAATGGGGACTCAACGCCTAGGTTGACATTTTTTCAACCTGGGAAACTTCCATCAGTAATTCCAACAAAGTCTTCCGGGCATATTCTCCGTTTTTATCAAATATTAAGATAAAAGTATTTTTTAGAATTAAACAGAGTCATCTGGTAGCCAAAAACTAGACCCAGCACCCAGGTTAACACTTGGCACTGGGCCCAGCGCCCAGTGTAAAGCCCGCTTAGTTAATTTGGAAATTATCAGTTAATTATGATTAATTATGAAATTATTTATAGCTATTTAAATAATTTATTACTGTTATTTATGGAATTCAGAAATGCATGGTTATGTTATTCAGTAGTTTTCATATTTTGCATTTCCGGTGCCCGGTATTTTGGAACTCGGCGTTTGGCTCAGTAGAAATCACAACTTAGTATGTTAGTAGTTTGGGGACGGGTGTTAGACATTGGGAATGTCGGGAATGGCCGGGAATTTAGAACTTCCCAAAAATACCCCTTTAGTATGATTTATGTGATTTTATGGTGGAGGGGCAAAATGGTCTTTTTGCCCCATTAGTGTTTTGTCTTATGTGAGTTTATAAAATGAATTAAATGTTTATTTTATGTGTTTAATTGGCTGAAGTAAAATGGTATATTTGGCTTGTAATTCATTTTTCATTTCATTCCAACACTTAGTCAAAATTAGAAGAAATTTTCAAAAACACTCAAAGCTCTCTCTCTCTCTCTCTTTTCGGCCAAAGCTTGGGCTGCTAGGGCTGGGATTTTTCTGCTCAAAGCTTGTAATTTTCAACTCATCTTTGTGTAATTCTAGTCAAGGTTTGATCACTTGTAACTTCCCTTTGTGTTTTCTTGAATTTTAAGTAAAAGTGATGAAATGCATGCATGATTTTGATATATGTTGCTGCTGTGATTCTTGTTGTTGTTTCTGAGATTTAAGCATGTTAATTTGTGGTTATTTAGGTTGTTAGTAATGAATGTTAATTGCTTTGCTCAAGTTTGGAATTTTTAGCTAAAAAAATATGGTTTTCAAAGAGAATTGGTTAGATTCTGTTTCTGTGTTGTTGCTGTGGTTTCTAATAGTTTTCAGAGGTGATTTTATGCTAGTTTAAGTAGAATTAAGCTAGTGGAATGCATGATTAGGTGGTTTTGCTCAAGTTTGAGTTTAGAACTCAAAGCTTGAGCTCCAATGGCATTTTTAGTGTTTGAGGTTTCTGGGTTGTTTTGATGCCTTGGATATGTTCTAGGGAAGGTATAGAACAGGTCTGGAAAGTTTGAGGTGATTTGGGGTTGATTTGAGCAAGATATAAAAATTTGATGTTGCTGCCTGCGAGGAACCGGAATTCCGGTTGTGCATCCGGAATTCCGGATGAGGGTCCTGAATTTCCCAGAACCGGAATTCCGGTTGGGCAACCGGTCTACCGGTTGGGGAATTTTCAGAACCCGTGTTTTTCCTCGTTTTTATGTTTTAAGGGGTATTGCCATGCTTTTTATCGATAGGGAAACTTTTAGTTCCTAGTTTAAGTCCCCGGGAAGTGATTTAGCGTGTCACTTATAGCGTTGTGATTTTTATGGTTTAGGAGCCAGTAATCCGCCACTCAGCTTCAGTTCCAGTCAGGTTGACCGGCACACCTGAATTCGGAATCCAGGTAAGATTAGTATAACAGTATGCATATGTAGATTACATGTTTAGCGTGCATGTAGGAAGCCTGTTAGATTACATTAGTTATGTATATAGGCTTCGAACCATCCAACCATGTCACGTCGGTACAGGCTGGAGTATGACCAGCAGCCGGAGTATGACCGGTTCGACCGATCAGGCTGACACTTGGTTGGTGGTTCCGTACTATTGACGTATCCCGTCGGTACAGGCTGGAGTATGACCAGCAGCCGGAGTATGACCGGTTCGACCGATCAGGAGGATATAGTAACACGTCGGTACAGGCTGGAGTATGACCAGTAGCCGGAGTATGACCGGTTCGACCGATCAGGTTGTTACGTGTCAATAGTACCGTCCCTATGAACGTTCAGAACTCAGTACCATGTTGGACATGGCAGTAGTGGCTCAGTACCATGTTGGACATGGCAGTAGCGGGACTCAGTATCGTGTTGGACACGGCAGTTAGAATTATGTATGAGTATTATTATGCTTTTCTTACTGAGTCTGTCGACTCACAGTTCTACGTTGATGTGTAGGTAAAGGCAAGGCTAGAGCTGATGGACCGTGAGCGAGCTTATGAAGGTTGTACATGTCGGGGCGGTTAGGCCTGGAGCGTACGATCATCGGGACAGCGAGGCTGATTTTGTAACTGGTCGTTTGACGACACATATTTTATGTATCAGTTAAACAGTTAAATCTTTTTGTAAATGATTTTATAATCGGGATCCCGAGTCTTTTGTAATATTGTTTTATAAGTTTAATTAAAAAGCAAAAATTTTAATTAATCACGTTTTTCCATAAACCTCGTTGATTAGCAACGAGCTGCACAGTATGTTTAAAAATCACGCAATACGCCTATGTTAGTTAGGGTGTTACAATTTGGTATCAGAGCCGCCAGGTTGTCTTCCGAAGATCGTCACGACATGTACAATCATCATCAGCAGTTAGCTCGTTTCACGGTTCAGTAAGCCTTTATTGCTTTAGTAGTTTATTTTATTCAGTTATGAAAAAGAAAAGCCTGTTAGGAAGCATGTTAGTAGCCTGATAGTAGAATAGGTGCATGTTTCGTTTTTAATTTCCAAATTAAGCGGCATTAGTAAGCTCTCGATGATCGTGACCTGAAGTGCCAACTCGGGATTTCGAGGCGGTTCAGACTAGATGGACGCCAGACGAAATATTAGGAGTCAGGGCATCTCAGTCGGGTCAGATCAAGGTCGAGGAGCTCAGTTCCCCTCAAGTGTTTTGGGCCGAGGTAGAGGTCCCAGGGGCAGGGTTCGCGGTTGGAGTGATGTTAACTCGCCGCAGGCTGCCCAAGTCAATCAGGAAGCCCAGAACTGGGAGTTGCGGTTTCCGGAAATGCAAGCCCGGATCGAAGAACAAGACCTCGAAATTCAGAGGTTGAGACAGCAGGGTGCTCCTGCAGTTCCAGTGCCCGTAGTTCCAGTGGCACCTGCCCCTGCTGCCCAGGCCGAGATAGTGGTGGCGGCCCATAGATTGGAACCTCTGTACGAACGGTTCCGGAAGCAAGCACCTCCGGTTTTCCTGGGAGGTCCGGACGTGATGAAAGTCGAGCTGTGGCTGACGGTGATCACCAAGATTCTAAACTTCATGGGTGTCACCGGTAACGACAGAGTGGTGTGTGCCACTTTCTAGTTTCAGGAGTACGCTCTGGTCTGGTGGGACATGGTGTCTCAGATTCATGATGTCATCACTATGACATGGGAAAGGTTTTAGGAACTCTTCAGCGCTTAATATTATAACGAGGCGGTCAGACGCGGCAAGAGGAAAGAGTTTGCCCACCTGACCCAGCGAGAGAATATGAGCATGACGGAATATATTACTCAGTTCAACCGGTTGGTGAGGTTAGCCTCGGGATTTGTACCAACCGATTTCAGTAAGAAAGAAAATATCTCGATGGACTTAATGTGAAGATCAAGTATGACCTTATGATCAACTACCGACGATAAGACCATCTATGCTGAGATGGCGGAGAAAGCATGGTGAGCTGAGGGCGCAGTTAGATGTATGTGGAATCAGTTAGGACTCCGGAATGTGGCGGGGCTCCTACCCCTCATGCGTCAGGTTTCAGCAGGGGAGGTAGTGGTTCGGCCATGGACTGGAGGGGGAATCATCCACTGCATCCGGTGGCTCGAGGCAGAACAAGAGGTTCCGAGGGAACCAGAATCAAGACGATCGTCAGGGTAGTGTTGAGACCCATTGTTCCTACTGGAGTGTCTCATTAGTGAGAGGCATCCTCCGGGTGAGTGCTTGGGTCAAGGTTGTTTTTGTGTGGCTGCTAGAATCTCTAGTAAATTGGATAGACCGTATGACAGATATGACTGAGGGTTTGGAACCCTTTTACCTGACGGAGAATTGGTTATCTCCAATAGGTGGATTAGGTCTATGCCAATCAGGATAGATGGTAGAGAGTTAAGTGCTGATCTATTAGAGATGAGTTTAGTCGAATTCGATATTGTTTTAGGAATGGATTTCCTATCTAAATATTCGACGAGCATCGATTGTAAAAGGAAGATGGTGATCTTCCAACCGGAAAGTGAAGAACCGTTGTATTTGTTGGTTCAGTTCAGGGATCTCGGATCCCGGTGATCTCGGCTATGTCAGCGAGAGAATTGTTGCACGGTGGTTGCTTAGGGTTTCTGGCCGTGGTGGTGGACACCACTCGGCCAGATACCATTCGGCCAGAAGACATCAGGGTGGTTCGGGAATTTTTGGATGTTTTTCCCGAAGAACTTCCAGGGTTACCACCTCAGCGGGAGATTGATTTCGTGATAGACTTGGCACCAGGGGTGGAACCGGTTTCCAAAGCCCCGTATAGAATGGCTCCAACTGAACTTAAGGAATTAAAGATTCAGCTCCAAGGATTGCTTGACATAGGGTTCATTCGGCCCAGTGTGTCACCCTGGGGAGCCCCGGTTTTATTCGTCAAGAAGAAGGATGGATCTATGAGGATGTGCATCGACTACAGAGAATTGAACAAGCTGACGGTGAAGAATAAATATCCATTACCTAGGATCGATGATTTGTTCGATCAGCTTCAGGGGAAGACGGTCTTTTCTAAGATTGATCTCCGTTCGGGTTATCATCAGTTGAGAATCCGAGAGGAGGACATTCCGAAGACGGCTTTCCGCACTAGGTATGGACATTACGAGTTTCTGGTTATGTCATTCGGACTAACCAATGCTCCTGCAGCATTCATGGACCTGATGAATAGAGTATTCAAGGATTTCCTCGATATCTGTGTGATTGTGTTTATCGACGACATCCTCGTGTACTCTCAATCAGAAGAGGAGCATGAGTTACATCTTCAGATGGTACTGCAACGGCTTCGAGAACATAAGCTTTATGCCAAGTTCAAGAAATGTGAGTTCTGGCTATCTCAGGTGTCCTTCCTAGGGCACATTGTGAGTAAAGATGGGATCAAGGTGGATCCCGAGAAGATTGAATCCGTCAGGGATTGGCCGAGACCGAAGACTGTGACAGAGATCAGAAGCTTCTTGGGTTTAGCTGGCTACTACCGTAGGTTCGTCGAAGGGTTCTCCAAAATTTCAATGCCCCTAACCGAGCTTACAAAGAAGAATCAGCGGTTTATCTGGTCAGATAAATGCGAAGCTAGTTTTCAGGAGCTGAAACAGAGGTTGATTACCGCTCCAGTGCTAGCTTTGCCTTCGGACAAGGAGAAGTTCGTAGTATATTGCGACGCATCCAAACAGGGTTTGGGGTGTGTATTGATGCAAGCCGATCGGGTCATCGCTTATGCCTCCCGTCAGTTAAAGGATTATGAACAGCGATACCTGACTCATGACCTAGAGTTGGCCGCGGTAGTTTTCGCACTGAAGATTTGGCGGCATTACCTTTTCAGGGAGAAATGTGAGATCTATACCGACCATAAAAGTCTCAAGTATTTCTTTACTCAGAAAGATTTAAACATGAGACAAAGGCGTTGGTTGGAATTAGTGAAGGATTACGATTGTGAGATCCTCTATCATCCCGGAAAAACCAATGTAGTGGCCGATGCCCTGACCATCCCGGGCAAGTAGCTAGTATGATTCAGATCTCTCCTCAGCTAGCAGAGGATATGGTTAGATCCAGCATTGAGTTTATGGTAGGTCAACTTCACAACTTGACGCTGCAATCTGATCTGTTGGAAAGAATAAAAGTCGCTCAGATGACAGATCCGGAGTTAGTGAAAATCCGAGATGAGGTGTTGGCTGGTCAAGCCAAGGACTTTTCAGTGTCAGATAGTGGGATGCTTTGGTATAAAGTCAGGGTTTGTGTTCCGAACAGTGTGGAACTTAGAAATGAGATCTTTGAGGAGGCTCATTCTACCCCGTATTCTCTGCATCCCGGCACCACTAAGATGTACCAAGATTTGAAACCGTACTTCTGGTGGAGCGGTATGAAGAAGAATTTGGTAGAATTCGTATCGAGATGCCTCACTTGTCAGCAGATTAAGGCTGAACATCAGAGACCAGCAGGGTTGTTGCAGCCTCTAACCCTACCAGAATGGAAATGGGAGGATATTACGATGGATTTTGTGGTCGGGTTACCTAGGACCACGGGTTTATTTGATTCCATCTGGGTAGTGGTGGATCGATTTACGAAATCTGCTCATTTTCTGCCGGTTAGAACAACATTTACAGTGGATCAGTTGGCAGAGTTATATGTCAGAGAGATAGTGAGACTTCACGGGGTACCGAAGTCTATAGTTTCGGACAGGGATCCGAAGTTCACCTCCAAATTTTGGCAAAGTTTGCAACGGGCAATGGGTACAAAGCTGAAATTCAGTACAGCATTCCATCCTCAGACAGATGGTCAGTCTGAAAGGACAGTTCAGATATTGGAGGATATGTTGAGAGCCTGTGTTATGGACTTTGAAGGCTCATGGAATAAGTATCTACCGTTGATAGAATTTTCTTACAACAACAGTTATCAGAGTACGATAGGGATGGCTCCCTATGAACTGTTGTACGGTAGGAAGTGTAGATCCCCTATCCACTGGGATGAGACAGGGGAGAGGAAATACCTAGGTCCTGAGTCAGTACAGCGGACCAATGAGGCGATAGAGAAGATAAAAGCTAGAATGCTTGCCTCACAGAGCAGACAGAAGAGTTACGCAGATCCGAAACGCAGAGATGTTGAGTTCCAAGTAGGGGAACATGTGTTTTTACGGGTATCTCCGATGAAGGGGATTAAACGTTTCGGGAAAAGAGGCAAGTTATGCCTTAGATTTACAGGACCTTTCGAGATTCTCGAGAAGATAGGTCAAGTGGCATATCGGTTAGCATTGCCTCCAGCTTTATCAGCAGTTCACAACGTATTCCATGTCTCGATGTTGAGAAAATACGTTTCAGACCCCTCTCATATACTCAGTTATGAGAGTCTTCAGCTTCAGCCAGACATGACTTATGAGGAACAGCCAGTGCAGATCCTGGATAGAAAGGATAAAGTCCTTCGGAATAAGACCATAGCATTGGTCAAGGTTCTCTGGAGAAACAGCCAGGTGGAGGAAGCCACCTGGGAGCTAGAGACAGATATGAGAGCTCAATATCCAGAGTTATTCAGGTTAGATTTCGGGGACGAAATCCTTTTAAGGGGGGGATAGTTGTAAAGCCCGCTTAGTTAATTTGGAAATTATCAGTTAATTATGATTAATTATGAAATTATTTATAGCTATTTAAATAATTTATTACTGTTATTTATGGAATTCAGAAATGCATGGTTATGTTATTCAGTAGTTTTCATATTTTGCATTTCCGGTGCCCGGTATTTTGGAACTCGGCGTTTGGCTCAGTAGAAATCACAACTTTGTATGTTAGTAGTTTGGGGACGGGTTTTAGACATTGGGAATGTCGGGAATGGCCGGGAATTTAGAACTTCCCAAAAATACCCCTTTAGTATGATTTATGTGATTTTATGGTGGAGGGGCAAAATGGTCTTTTTGCCCCATTAGTGTTTTGTCTTATGTGAGTTTATAAAATGAATTAAATGTTTATTTTATGTGTTTAATTGGCTGAAGTAAAATGGTATATTTGGCTTGTAATTCATTTTTTTTCATTTCATTTCAACACTTAGTCAAAATTAGAAGAAATTTTCAAAAACACTCAAAGCTCTCTCTCTCTCTCTTTTCGGCCAAAGTTTGGGCTGCTAGGGCTGGGATTTTTCTGCTCAAAGCTTGTAATTTTCAACTCATCTTTGTGTAATTCTAGTCAAGGTTTGATCACTTGTAACTTCCCTTTGTGTTTTCTTGAATTTTAAGTAAAAGTGATGAAATGCATGCATGATTTTGATATATGTTGCTGCTGTGATTCTTGTTGTTGTTTCTGAGATTTAAGCATGTTAATTTGTGGTTATTTAGGTTGTTAGTAATGAATGTTAATTGCTTTGCTCAAGTTTGGATTTTTTTAGCTAAAAATATGGTTTTCAAAGAGAATTGGTTAGATTCTGTTTCTGTGTTGTTGCTGTGGTTTCTAATAGTTTTCAGAGGTGATTTTATGCTAGTTTAAGTTGAATTAAGCTAGTGGAATGCATGATTAGGTGGTTTTGCTCAAGTTTGAGTTTAGAACTCAAAGCTTGAGCTCCAATGGCATTTTTAGTGTTTGAGGTTTCTGGGTTGTTTTGATGCCTTGGATATGTTCTAGGGAAGGTATAGAACAGGTCTGGAAAGTTTGAGGTGATTTGGGGTTGATTTGAGCAAGATATGAAAATTTGATGTTGCTGCCTGCGAGGAACCGGAATTCCGGTTGTGCATCCGGAATTCCGGATGAGGGTCCTGAATTTCCCAGAACCGGAATTCCGGTTGGGCAACCGGTCTACCGGTTGGGGAATTTTCAGAACCCGTGTTTTTCCTCGTTTTTATGTTTTAAGGGGTATTGCCATGCTTTTTATCGATAGGGAAACTTTTAGTTCCTAGTTTAAGTCCCCGGGAAGTGATTTAGCGTGTCACTTATAGCGTTGTGATTTTTATGGTTTAGGAGCCAGTAATCCGCCACTCAGCTTCAGTTCCTGGGCCGAGTTGACGGCACACACCGAATTCGTAATCCGAGTAAGATTAGTATAACGGTATGCATATGTAGATTACATGTTTAGCGTGCATGTAGGAAGCCCGTTAGATTACATTAGTTATGTATATAGGCTTCGAACCATCCAACCCCGTCACGTCGCAGTACGGGGCCGGAGTATGACCGGCGGCGGAGTATGACCGGTTCGACCGATCAGGCTGACACTTGGTTGGTGGTTCCGTACTATTGACGTATCCCGTCGGTACAGGCTGGAGTATGACCAGCAGCCGGAGTATGACCGGTTCGACCGATCAGGAGGATATAGTAACACGTCGGTACAGGCTGGAGTATGACCAGCAGCCGGAGTATGACCGGTTCGACCGATCAGGTTGTTACGTGTCAATAGTACCGTCCCTATGAACGTTCAGAACTCAGTACCATGTTGGACATGGCAGTAGTGGCTCAGTACCATGTTGGACATGGCAGTAGCGGGACTCAGTATCGTGTTGGACACGGCAGTTAGAATTATGTATGAGTATTATTATGCTTTTCTTACTGAGTCTGTCGACTCACAGTTCTACGTTGATGTGTAGGTAAAGGCAAGGCTAGAGCTGATGGACCGTGAGCGAGCTTATGAAGGTTGTACATGTCGGGGCGGTTAGGCCTGGAGCGTACGATCATCGGGACAGCGAGGCTGATTTTGTAACTGGTCGTTTGACGACACATATTTTATGTATCAGTTAAACAGTTAAATCTTTTTGTAAATGATTTTATAATCGGGATCCCGAGTCTTTTGTAATATTGTGTTATAAGTTTAATTAAAAAGCAAAAATTTTAATTAATCACGTTTTTCCATAAACCTCGTTGATTAGCAACGAGCTGCACAGTATGTTTAAAAATCACGTAATACGCCTATGTTAGTTAGGGTGTTACACCCAGGTTGAATTTTTTCAGCTTGGGCTATTTCCATTCATTCTTCCAAAAAAGTGTTCCAAGCACTATTTTCATCATCAGAAATGTAACATTCCCGCTTCAAGCCTCCATTGAGCCCTTACACCCACGGAATAATAGCTCTTATACACGAGGATGTCAGTCTGGCTGCTTCCTGGACCGATGACTAACCCTACAAACCAACACGAGTGTTTCTAGCGTGCTTTGTCCTCACTCGCATGCTTCTTGGGAAAACTTCCCAAGAGGTCACCCATCCTAAAATTACTCCAGGTCAAGCACGCTTAACTATGGAGTTCTTTCGTGATGGGCTACTGAAAAACAAGATGCACCAATTAGTCCATTTAAGCCATCTTCAACTGTGTAGTCCCATACCTTCACAGTCTCAGAATCATCCCACTTGACCTTCCCCAAGTGATGTGGGAATGTACAACTTACCCGGTATTTCCCCTTACGGATCACGAGACTACCGACTGTCACAATCACCCCCCCTTACGGGGTCCGATGCCCTCGTCGACCACACTTCTGGCTGGGTCAAGGCTTTGATAAGAAATAACAAAGATACAAGTAAACTTGGGGAGAAAACAAGAATCCCAAAGGGTAGAGAACTGAGCCCAGCGCCCAGGTTGACAATTAACCTGGTGCATTAATATCTATCACTCAGATACAAATTTCGCTCTGGGCATTCTCTTTGGAATGGTCAAAAATGGGGCAGAATACCTCATCCTTGATGTTGAAGACCTTAAAATTATAAAAATGACATCCTGGAAGCTTCGAAAAAAGGCACTCGGCGCCTAGGTTAATGAATGGCCTGGTACGCTAGGTTGGACTTATCCGATTCTGATTCTGTCTTAAGTATTCGTCTAGTTTTTTTATAGTAAACGAGAGCTATGAACTTAGACAAGTTAAATTCACAACTTCATACATACACTTTTTCTGCAAAGTGAACTAGTTGCCAATCAGGTAGTTTCGAGTCTCTCGATTTTGTGAAACAGCAATATCTTCGAAAACTGGTGAGCGGCTTCACCAAAACAAAGAAATTGGCTAAGTGATGTCAAAATATTACTAAGGCATCAAAAAATACACCGCTCAACACGTTTTTCCCTTGACCCATCATCCAGGTTGACATATGATGTCAACTTGGACGTTGGTATTAGAGCATCCTTCAATAAAATAGTCATAAGTCATTCAATATTGATCTGATTGATGTGATTCAACTTGCATTTAGAAACTATTTTAATGCTCTATCAAGTCATCATGATATCAGGTCCAAATTTTGTCCTCGAGAGAGTTATAAATTTCAACTACAACTTATCTGAAAAAGGTCCTGTAGACGCGATTCAAGCTCCAAAGGTTGGCGATTGGCCTCTAGATCGTTAATTTCACCTCTAGATCACCATCGACAGTCAAAAATAGCTTAAATGTATTTTTTTCACATTTTTTTTAATATTTTATTATTATTTCAATAGGACCTCCTTGCTTATAAAAGGAGAGCTCCTCTAGTTCATTTTTTACATTCAAAAAAGTGCCCATAAGATCAGAGCATGTCTCTCTAGTTTCTTTTTCTAGAAATTTAGAGCTTTCACACTTAGTAAATTCTCTTATAATTCTTGTAAGAAATAAAAACTTGAAGTAGATGTAGCTCCATTACCATCACGACATAGGAAGTGAACTACCATAAATTTTGTGTCTCTCTATTTACTCTACTCATCTCTTATTTATCTCGTCTATACATACAAACGGTTGGCTAATTTTCTGCGTCAACACATAATGTTTATTACCATTATCTCAATGTAATTCTATATATAATGTCAAATTTGATATAAAAATTAGTTGACATAATATTCGATATATCCTCTATATATTACAAAGTGTATAAAAAGTCAACTATTATTAATAATCCATTAATATTTATTTATTTATTTATTTAACTTTTTTTAACTCTAAATTTGAACTAAAGAGTGAAGTTAAAAAAGAAAGGAGAATTACATGAATTGTTATTTAAAAAAAATTACACTTTTATGTTTAAAGATTTTTTTTTAAAAAAAAATATACAGTGTTCTATAAAAACACAAGAAAACAACAAAAAAAATTACATAAAAACAACAGGAAAACAACATCAAAATAACATAAAAATAATATAACAAAAAATTAATAACAAAGTAACAAAAGTACAATACAGAAATACATAAGAATGTCTTATTTTATGTAAATAAAAAATATTTAAAATTACGTACAACCATATTTTTGTAATTTTTTTATGATTGATTTTGTTATTTTTGTTTTTTTTTTTCTTTTTGAAATAATCCCAAAAAGAAAATAGGCATTTAAAAAACGGGGGCTTTTATTACCTGAAATATAACAACAAAATGAAAGTTATTTTTTTTTGGATGAAGTGGGGGTGTTCAAGAACACCCTTTCAAAAAAAGGCAAAAGCTTGCCGAGTTAATAATGTTGTACATCATATATTATATGCATGTGTAATTAATTAATAATAATAAAATTATTACATGCTACACAAACTCCTCACCACAAAGTTGGATAATGTTGAACCCTAGTGTTCCTTATCATAATCATCTTATTAATCCACCACAACCGAATCCTCTTTCCAATTCCCCACCTTGGAAACCATCTCAATACAAATGGTAAAAGAAAAGCAAACCCTAGAATAACATTCCTCAAACCAACCTTACCACTACTCTCCAAGCCCTGCACCGACCAACCATAAGCGAACAACATCGAGTATATTGAGATGTGAAGCTCTCTTTGGAAAGGAAATCCCGCCGTTAGATAAATTATCACATTCAGCGAAGCAGTGAGCCCTAGCGAGTTTCCGAATAAGAACATTTCGGAAGCTGCTAGGGTTCCCAAGTTGGCTAAAACCACTCCAAACCCAACCGTGAAAGGCAAAGGCTCGCTTGGGATGTAAGGCATCTGTTGTGCAAATGGTGACGGAGAGATGACGTCAGGGATACGTAGGAGTGTGTCATAGTTAGAATATTTATTATTATGATCATCATTATTGTTAGCGTTGACTTTTCTTTGTATAGTCGTTGACTTTGTTGTTGTGGTTGAAAAATGGATTGGTGGGTTGACTCCGGCTTGGAAAGTGACGGTGGCGATGAGGGTTGCGACGACGAGGAGAGCGTTTCTTGTGTTGCTTGGTGAATCTCTTGTTTTGTTATAGCGAAAGTATTTGATCCAGTCTTTTTGATTATGATGATCATTATTATTATCAGCTTCTTGATGATGATCTTGTGATTGGTTGTTAATATTACTTGAAACGGTGGAGTTGTGATTATGATGAGATGATGTTAATACGGTGGCGTTTTGGAGAGTTTCTTTGAGTTGAAAATGATATTCATCAATGGGATTCTCCAATGTTTGTATGTCTATTATATCCATTGCTGTTAAGCCTCTTGAGTTTCTTGCGTTTAATTCGAGTTTGGTACTGCGTCGGAGCAATAGCTCTACGCTCTTCATCAAAATTTAGAGTTATTAATTAATTAAGTACATAATTTCATATGTATATTATATATATGTAATATGTATTCAAACTTAACCAACAAATATGTATTCCGAACTTAGGTACTATATATGAAAGTTATTTTTAAGTTAATAATATATATGTAATTTTCATAATAATGTAATATACATATATATTATTTCACGTAAGAATATAGAAAGTAACCCAACCTTATAGCTAGCTTGCTCCAAAAATTCCCAAAAAATAAAAAAATCTTGTAACTACCAAACAAAACCTTAAATATATATTAACAAACACGTATTGGATAAAAAGAGAGAGAGAGAGAGAGAGAGAGAGAGAGAAGAGAAAATAAGAGAGCACATGCATATATGTCCGGGGCAAAAAGAATTCATGTTTTCTAGTAATAATAAGTAATCAAAACTCATAATAAGAACATATATATATATATATGCACATATAATAAATAACGAGTGAGATGAATATAATATATAATGTAATGTAATGTAATATATGATGAAAAATGTCATTTGTGCGTATTTGTACATGCTAGTGGGCAGTAGTGGCAAATATATAATAGGTAGGTGAATGATCATATTGCTCACCATATCATGAATATATTTAATATATGTATATTACCTGATGTTGTTTTGTAGCTACGGCGAGGTGCAAAACGGTGTTGCCATCATTATCGCCCCAATTAACAATTTCTTCTTCTCCAATCCTTTGAATCCACTCAACCAAGTTTGTAAAGGCCTGAAATTTATTAAACTTGACAGCCAAATGAAGTGAAGTTTCTCCAACACAAGTTAAATCCTCAACACATTCTTTACAAGAAGAGATCAATACATCAATCACCTCAATTTTCCCACTCATGGCAGCATAGTGAATAGCCGTTCTTCCATCTCTCCCCTTCAAACGACACAAATTACTAGTTGTTGTTGTACCTTTTATGAGCACTTTTACTATCTCTACATGCCCCAAAGCCGAAGCTATGTCAAGTGGCCTAAACCCATCTTTGTTTAGCTCCTTAACAAATTCAGGCTTAAGCTTCACAATTTCTTTCACATAACTAAGTTTCATAGCTTTTGTGGCAACGTGAAGTGGGTTTTCATGGGGGGACACAAGTGAGTAATCGGCTAGAATCAAAGGGTTTTCTTTAATCAGTTGGTGTAATTCTCCAACATCGCCATTCAATGAAGCCTCGAACAATCTCCTTGTACTACTTAACATTATTTTTCTTTGTTTTAGACTAATTTTTTATTACACACAAATATAGATTGTACTCGTGTATATTAAGATCATATATATCATATGTATAATAGAGTTTGGCGGAAGTTTTATAATATTATATAGATGAAGTTTTTATGGTGGGAGGTTGGAGAAATTATAATTTACTTTTTTTTTTAATGGCAATTTTGAAAAATTAAATTTGTAAAATTTTTTTAAAAAAATTAAATTGTAAAAATGTAAATAAAAAACATAAAAAAGTATATATTAAAAAAAATAATTAATACTAAAAAAATTGACAAATCTCATGATAATATTTTGGTAATTGGATCAATGAATTTGATTGAAAGTTATAAATAATAAAAAAAAATTAACAAGAAGCTTTATTTTTCTTACTAAAAGAACTAAATTAAATATACTTTAATGCAAAAATTTAAAATGAAACGTTAAATATATGTGTGTAATATAAGTACAGATATAAGAGTAACAAACAATTAATAATTAAGAAAGTTTTACATACACACATGTAATAATATAGATATGAGAGTACACGTCTAATGGGGGGTTGTCTATATATAGGTTTAATTTTGATGATTAATTTTATGTGAAATGTTGTTCAATATACACAATAGTCATATTGATATTTTTTTAAAATTTTTTTATTAGAAAATAGATATTTTTTACCTAAAAAATCATCAATTTAATGTGAATTGTAAAAATATGGTGGACAACTTTTAAAATTTTCAATTATTAGAGTATTTTTTTTTAAAAGGGGATCTAGGGTCTAGTTGTATACATAAAAAAAAAAAAAGAAGAAAAAAAAACGGGTTTTTCAAGTGGAATGGGTTTGACTCTCGATTTTTGGGTATCGGTAAATGGATGTAATCCGAACCCGCCCATAATTTTCACCTTTTTTTTTTTGGTTTTCCAAATTTCAGGTCGGGTAGCTAGGTTTTTTGCCAAGTGGGTGAGTTTTCAGGTACGAATGTGCTGCCCTTTCTTATTTAATTTGATTTGACTACAAAATTAATTTTTTTTAAATAATATTTAAGTGTGAATATATATAACTAAACTCAATCCATGTTTAGTAAACTAAATTTTATTACCAAGGAATTTGTGTTTTTAATTGAGTCTCATTTGTTAAATTAATTGATGGTAATGGTTATTTCCTCTTTAACACTTGAATCTCATATTCCTTTAACCTAATCACTTTCTAATATTGCTTCCTCCAAATCTAACTCGCCTGATAAAGATACTAATATATTGGCTATCGTATATATCATACAAACATAATACACAAAATTAAAAATAGAGAAAAAGAAAAATGAAGAAGAAGAGATTAACCTTCGTTAATTTAGGCATAGAGATTAGAGAATATAATTGAGCAGATAATTAGAAGGGAAGTTGAATCTTAGAGGTTTTTTATTTTATTTTTCAATTTATAAATTATATGATATTCAAAATAATTAAAAATCAAAATAAAATATTAAAACAGGGATAAATTAGTCATACTAGAAATATAGACCTACTAAATTTAAAAAGAGTATAAGTGACGGATCTAGGATTTTCTTGAGGAGGCTTAATTATTATATAAAAAAAATTATGTCCACTTTAAATATAGAACTATAATTATTTGTAATATTTTTTTACTAATTTGTAGTATAATTATCAAATTACAAAAAAAAAATATTTTTTTTTTTAAATATAATTTTTTTAGCGGGGGCTACAGCCCACAACTATTGAAAAGGTGTGTCCATTCCTATATGTAATATTTGTAAATAAAAGATACCAATGGATCGTTATTAAAAATATAAAGTTTACATTTTGATAAAATATAGGATACAAATGAGTATTTATTCTTAAATTAATTGATGGTAATTATATATCCTTTAATCTCAGCACTTTCTAATATTACTTTCTCTCTGAATCTAACTTACATAATAAATATCCCACTATAGTGTTATTGAAAATTCATAGGGCTTGACTAGAATTAAAATAACATATAATGCAACTTAAAAATAGGATAAATATTATTTTAGATTTTGTGTTTTGTAAAAGTTATTAATTGGACACTCTGTTTTATTAAATG
Source organism: Cannabis sativa (assembly GCF_029168945.1). Lineage (NCBI taxonomy): Eukaryota > Viridiplantae > Streptophyta > Magnoliopsida > Rosales > Cannabaceae > Cannabis > Cannabis sativa. The sequence goes on along the minus strand of NC_083610.1, from coordinate 37,365,760 downwards.
ACAAAATGGATCTTATATTTTTCAAAATAATAAAAATAGTACCATGAGCTTAATTTTCAATAATTTTATTTTTTAATATAACTTATTTTAAAATAATTTCTAACACGAACAGATATAAAAAAATGTAACCAGTTTTATCATAATATCACTAGATCATATTATTATTAAATTTTTTTTTGATAAAAAATTAGTTTAGAATCTTATTTGTACAATTTTAAAAAATAAAAAATAATATATGACAATTAATGCATATAGAAAAATAACTATCCACAAACAAAAACAAAAACAATAATAATAATAAACTAAGAAACTTAGTTCCAATTCCATAAAAGAAAATTTTTATTAATTAATTTCAAGCTTGTCAAATACGCCAATATTGGAACCAGTGATTCATCATTATGCATATATTACCACTTTTGGGAGCTGTATGTGTTATTTTATAATCTAATTATTAAAATTTTTTTTTGCGAAGGTCAATGCAGTAACTTAAACGAACTTTCCTTACAAAAATAATAATAATAATAATAATAATAATAATAATAATAATAATAATAATAATAATAAAAACCATTGTGGAATTAAGTTCAAAATGAATATATAAGCAAATTTTTCCAAATTAGTCGGCAGTTAAGCTGACTACAACATAAAAAAAAAACGCTGTTAATAGATAATTTTGACAACTAAAAATAAAAGATTGATTAGAGAGATTGAAGAGAGTAAAAAACCATTATAAAGACTCAATTTCTATGTAATTGTGTTAGAATTAAGGATGAAAGTGAATGTATGGCAAAATTTATGAGAGGAATAATTCATGTATTTTTTCTACGCATTAACAATGTAGACTATTTTTAATACTCTATTTATGTTTAGGTTTAAATAATGTGGTTATAATGAACGACTTTTAAGAGATCACATGATAAAACGTAACATTTAAAAGAATCTCACAAGTCTAAATCAGGAAATTTGTAGGTGTACACATCAATAAATTTATAAATTATTTAAAACATGTCAAAGATCCCAACACTAAAAACTAACACATATTAGCCAAAAGATCTCAAATTAATGGAGGTCAAAGAAAGGGACACTCAAAGTCTTTTTTTTTAATTCTTCTGATGCCATGCATGTTAAAATTTAAGATGAAAATGAGTGTATGACAATGTGCATGGAGTTTCATCTCAAAATTAATTGGCTATAGAGAAATAGCTCATGAATCTTATATATAATATTATAAATTTCCACACATTAGCACTAGAATATTTCTAATAAGTTGGGTTGTAAAATAGTCTTAGTCTATGAGTTACTGTATTAAAGTTGTTTGTATACAACAATAGAGTTTCTCTATAAATTTCAACAGTACGTGAGAAAATGACTTTACTTATATGCAACCTTGTATAATGGGTCAGATTAATCGAGCCCAAAAATATGCTAATTACAATTATGTCCCTTTAATTGGATCATTACATGTGAATAAATTTTTATTAGAACTTGTTTTACCAGGATCTTAATTAACTATTATGTATGTTTGATTATCACATAAATAATCTAACATCCTAAAATATGAAATTCATAAAATGATCATTTTGGTGAAACAAACTCACCCTTCTTTCTCACTGTTGATCAACTAACAGTGGCAAGATTGAATTCAAACCAGCAACACCAATGACAAGAAACATAAACCAGAAAAGATGGAGATAGAACAAGAGAAACAATGAACAATGAACATAAAACTTAAATGAACACTTAGAAAGAAAAGGCAAATAACTCACACCCACTTTATTCCTTAATGATCATTTGTTGTACATGGAGTATAGCTCGAAAAACATAGGTACATCAGTGTAGAATTCAGTAGAAGAACACATTACAATTCATCCTCACTTGAGCCCCCTCAATCAAATACATGAGGGTAACTTTAACATCCCTCCAATAACTCAAAAATGAAACTCTCTATTGTATGAATCTATGTACAATCTGAACTAGGAAAGCCTTGTTCTAATCATGTAGGAGTGGCTGCCTTTCATATGGTTGTAGAAGCTTGTCGTAACTGATTTAAGCTCCAACCGAAATAACTGTCAGGTTGCCACTAGGATAGGTAGTTAGCTGATGTGGCAGGGAGAAAGTGAGTCAAATCCACCACAATCATGTTATCCATATTTCTAGCAAGGGATGCGTAGAATCCAGGTCGGCATCAAAGGTCCCCCAGTAAGGCCCAACGAAGACAATTTGGATTAAGCCCAAGTTGTATAGGACCTTCTAGGAACGTACCTTAGCTTCGTGATCATATGCTCTTTCGCCAATGAGTTCATATCTGAAAGCAACTCCAGTATCATGATGCGTAAAGAGTCACACAGCATGTGCCTAGAAAATCAATCTAGTTTCCTTTTTTATTCCTGCGCTCAAATAAGGAAATAAATGCTCCTCAGATCTCGATAGAAAATCGTATCAAGATAAAAGAGGAAACTTCCTAAATAAAGATCAAGCAATTAATTCATGATTAATTGCCCACAATTATAGGACACGATTTTGACCAATTCAGCTAAATCTAATCTTCCTGGTCAGTAGATCATCTCCTTCATGGGCTGGACTTCATGAGACAGCCCAAGTTATGTAATTCAATGTAAATTCCTCAATAGAGGGAAAAGAGAAACTAAATACAATTCTATTAACAATATAAATACCTAATGAATCATTCGGACTAAGGGTTGAATTCTCTTTCAATATTTACCATGCAAACTTGAGAACTTATGCTCATTGTATTCCTAAAGACTTTTCTAGCTTAAAGTTACATAATAACATTGACTCATGGACTAGGGCTCGTTAACGCCCCAACTACGTAAAAATTGTTTGTGTTGTTCTTACTCTTTCTTCAAATCTAATTATTTATAGTTGGTTTTCTAAAATTCTCTATAAACATTTTGGTGCTTTCATTGAGAGCTGAAGGAAGCAGTGATACCATCTAGAGGTTGTGTTCAGTAATCATGGTACTCACCCGTAACAAATCTGGTCTTCACTTCACTGATCCTATTGCCAAGACAAGAGATGGAGAAGATTAGAACGAGGCGACTAGGCGTCATAAAGACCAGGTTGGCAAAGATATGAACTTAGATGCTCTTGTATTCGGAGATGATGATTCAGAAAAGAACAATTTCGAAGATGCTAATGACGATCTTCAAGAGACCTCAAAAGATGATCCTCAAGACACGTCGAAGGACGATCATCAAGGCAAACCTACTGAAGGCGATGTTGGAGAAAAGGACACTCTCGACGAGTCATATTCTGTTGTTGTCATGGCCAAAAATTTCTAGTTAACTAAAAGCAGGCTATCTCATCAAGATCAGTTCAACGAGATCTTGCTTGGAAAGATGACAAGAATAGAGGTCGTGATGACAACCATGACCAAAGGAATCCCTAATGTGTCATGACGAGGCCCAAAAATTGGTTGATGATCTCAATTTGAGTAACCAAGAAAAGAATGAGAAGATTCTGACTACTGAAAGCAAATTAAAGGAGAAGGACAATCATCTCCATTTTGCAGAGGGCACAATTCAAAAGAAAGAATGGGCTATAAAAGAGTTAGAGAATTCTTTGCTTGGGAAGAAGATGAGAGATAATTTTTTTTTTTCAAAAGAACTATTAGATGTTCAAAATGCTCATGGCTCAAAGAGCAAGCTTCTTGTTGAAACTTAGAATAGATTGGTGGCTGAGCAGTTTTTAGTTCATAAATCCCACATAGAGAAGCTTGAATGGGAAGAAAAATTTGCACGCTTGAAAGAGGTTATATTCTCTTTCTGCGAGTTTCTCTGATTTGTAACCTTTTGTTGCTTCATACATGGTTTCAATCTTGCTTCCCCTAATCCCATATTCCTTAAGGTTTACTTGTAAATAATATTGACGAAACTCCCGTTATCCATAAGAACCCTTTTTACCCTCTTATTAGTGAGTTACATCGTTATTACTAGAGGATATGTGTGAGGGTACAGTACGTGCGACACATCTTAATCAGTAAAGACAATGGGAGGTTCATCAAATTTGCTCTTTTTATAGGCTCTGGAGCGAAAGCTAATGTCTCGTTTTTAACTTCATTTATATACCTCTTCTATGCATTAATGATATTTCTTGTGAGGTGTGGCCCTCAAATAACCAGGATATCCTTGCCCTCAACAGGGGGAGGTTGTAACCTTGGGTTATTCAGGTTATTGGGCAGATTTTGTTTGTTTCCTTGTGGTCTCACATATTGCCTCAAATAACCTCTCGAGATTATATTTTCAATTTCATATTTCAGCTGACGGTATTCTTCAGTGGTATGCCTGATATCTCTATGGAAACGATAATATTTGTTAGGATCTTGCTTGTTTCTCGCATGTCTCATTGGATCGGTTTTGGGAAATGTGACACCATTTTCATTGGCGAGATAGATATTTTCACGAGTTTCATTCAATTCAGTATATACTAAGTAAATGGAAACATAGTTCTCATGCTTCTTTTGTTTCTTTTTGTCTTTGGATGAGTCTCTCGACTCATCATTTTTCTTGGTATTCGAGCTAGTAGGATTTGAATTTCCTACTTTGGTGGTCACAGTGCTCGCTGTTGCGATATTTGTGCTGGGTTTATCTCCCAAGCTGGACTTTAACAACTTAATTTCATTTCGCACATCTTCCTTCTGCACGAAAAAATGTGTGCTCTTTCATTGAACTCGTTAATGTTTTTAACAGGACAACCTTGTAAGTCATGCCATAATTCTCCCCTACAGTTGACAAATCGATTGTAATTCCAGCTTGAAGGACTGTTAACTGAATATTGTCATTCAGATTCCTGACTTTGGCTGTGGCCGTACTAAAACAACTTAAGTATGCCTTTAGGGACTCTCCTGGTTGCTCTTTGACATTGGTTAGCGAAGATGCTTCTGGTCTTCGATCTTTCGCAGCTTGGAATTGCTTTTTGAAATCCTTTGATAGTTGTTCCCAAGAAGTTATGGAATGGTTGGTAATTTTTTTAAACCAACTACTTGGAGCTCCTATTAATGAAGTTGGAAATAATATGCATCGCAAGTTGTTTGAAATATTTCTTACTTGCATTATGGTATTGAAATTGTTCAGGTTCACTACAGGATCACTTGTACCATCATATTGTGCGACATAAGGATTTTTGAATCCTTGAGGAAATTGCGAATTCAAAATATTAGGATGGAATGATTTTGTCTCTTTGTCTGAGTCATATATGGGTAATTTCCCATATTTTCTATCTTGGTATTTCTTGAACTTATCTTCCAACTGTATTACTCGCAATTGTATTGGATCCACAGATTGTTGCTCCATGGGTTGTATGCCAGCATTTTGATTTAGTTGCTTACGTAAATCTGGTGCATTACGGTTTAAATGCTCACGTAGGTCAGCTTGTCTTTGGTTTAACTATTCGCAAAGATCAAGGTTGCGACGTCTTTGATCATAATTACTCACAGATCTTGTTCTTGAGTAACTTTCAGATTGGTAACTGTGAGAGTTACATATACTTTCTTGGTCGCTATAATAACGTTCTGATCCTCCTCCGTCTTGCATTCACCTATCATGGGAATGAGTTTTGGTTAATTTATTGTGCTCGCGTGTCCTTGATCTTGACCCACCTTCATTTGTACTTGAACCAAATTCATGTGACCCTTCTCGCATCAGCCTCCTCCTTCGGAAGAGATTTGACACACGGCCCCTTACTTAGATAGGTGTGTGCATTTTCTCTTTCGTTGCGAGTAGGGCTTTGCGGATGCCTTGGGGGTCGATTTCCAGCATTTCTCTTATCATGTTGCGAAATTTCCTGGTTTCCAGGTCACGCCGGTCTGGCATTCACATTCATGCGAGATGACTCTACTATATCAGGTTGTTCATTCTGTTGGTTTGCAAATCCATGAGAAGTTCCTGGACTATCACGTCAAGCCTCTTGATTTCTTGTATTTTTAGTATTTTATGGGTTTTCTCTATCCATTGGGATATCCCTCACATTTCCAGGTTGTTCTTCTCGAGTGTTTGGGGTGTTCCCTTGATTGTTTTTGTGTCTCCTAGTCCTAGAATCTCGGGGCCTTCCCTGTGGTCGCCTTACAGATGGATCAGGTTGAGTTTGAGGAGTCCCTCCCTGTGTAGCCCAGACTGCCGCTGCTGCTCATTCTAACTCGACATTCTTCCCATTCGACTCAGCCAGATGTCAAAGTTACCTATTTTCTAGTTCCACTAGTGGAACATATCAGGTTGGATCATAAGCGTCTTCGCTTCGTCTTTCTGGGATCTGTTCACCAGTTGGGTTGAAATCTCCATCGTTCCTTCCAGAAGAGGGAGTTTTAGTTGTGTTGGGTTGCTGGGTTGGTCGATCAAAAGTTGCATCACACGAATGTTTCAATTCTAGGAAGCGTGGATCGTGGGTTGAAGGTGTGTGTAATAAGTATTTGAATAATTTTTTTTTAGCTGTATATTTGTTTATTTGGCCGACTGAAAGATTTTTTGTAATATTGTTACCTTTTTTGGTTAAAATTTAAAAAAGCCCTGTTATATAAAGATTACAAATATTTGGTAAAATCGTGCGGTTTAGTTCCTTAGTTAAAAGTATAAATCATTGAAGGGAAGTTTTATTTACACCCATAAAATAATAAGTACATTCTATTATTAAAAAAAATAAATTTAAATAAATTTTAAAAATTACTCTTAATATTTTGTTTAATTTTATTTTTACGAATTATTTTATGTTAATTTTAATATTTATTTTAATTTTATTTATATATATTTTTAAATTATGTGTATTTTTTTATTTTCTTTAAAAAAAATTGATGTAATTTTTTTATATATAATATTTAAAATATAATTTATTTTTATTTAATAAGTATATTTTTTAAGAATATAAATTGAAAAAAAAAATTAAAAAATTTAGTATAATTAAATATATAAATTTTAGGAGCCTTCTAGTTGGAGCATGTGTAGCCCATGGTATGTTGCTATGCCTTAGCACACATAATTCTTACTTTTATTAACATGTTAAAAACAAACCAACCCAATATTAACCATACCTTCCTATCTCCGGCTCCGCGTTCTATCTTGTTGACTGAACTGCCCTTCCTCTCCACGATACCTGGTACCCATTCCTGCTCCTCAGTGTCGTCACTTTACTCGATCGCGAGGTTGCCATTTTAAACTAGATTTGTAGAATGGCATCGTTTCAGTGGCATAATTTCCGTCGTCGATATCACACCACCATCTAAAAGTCATTTTCTTTTATCCTTCAATTCTAGGTTCTATTTTGATTTTTTCTTTTCTGCGAATTTGTTAGATAATCTATTTGATTGATTTTATGATTATTTGTGTAGAATTGAATCATAAGATTTGTAAGATTGATATTTTGGGATTTTTTTCTTCTCTTTCTTTACGTTTTATATTTTCTAGATTTTTTATCAATTAATGGAAAATTGGCATCTTTATACTTTTCAATAATGGTACAAATGTTTAATTACTTGAAGGCAAAAATTCAATGGTTACATTAATGTTTGAAACAAAAATTTCTTCCATATCATTCAGTAGTGTGCTTAACCACATGAGATTTTGGTTAATTATTAGGCCACTACAGTAGCTAGCATTTTTAATATTAGACAATTCTAATTCTAGTTAAATATTTGTAAGGGTCTTGGGTGGGTTGTCGGTGGCTAGGGATACTAAAGGAGAGGGAGATGTAGAGACTGAGTCATAAAGAGAGATATTGAGAGGCTGGGATGGAGCCTTCCGTGGGGTTGTGGCTAAGGCCGAGGAAGAAAGAGTCGCTAGGGGGAAAGAGTGAGGAAGACAGAGAGAAAGAGAAATAGAGATTTTTTTTTTTTTTTTTTTAAATATAGCTTAAAGGGTGATTCTACAATGCACCCCTTAAAAGGGATGTACTGATGCACCCTTGACTTGTTTCGGCATCCAGAAGAATTATTTAGTCTAATTTTTTTTCATATTGAGAAGTTCAAAATAATTTACAATATAGAAAATAATGTTCAAACTGTCTATTTTACACGCGTATAAAATAAAATAGTCACGCGTGCAACACACTGTTTGAACGTATTTTTCGGCATGTTAAACTTTTTAAATTTCTTAAAATTTTGCAGGATGTCTTAAATAATTATAACGTACACGACCATGAAAAAAATTTGACTAAAAAATTATTTCGGGTGCTAAAACAAATGAGAGTGCATCAATATATCCATTTTAAGGGGGTGCATTGTAGAATTTCCTTAGCTTAAATTACGTGGACGAATCTTATAATAATTTAGAGGTTCCATGGATACACCCAATTTTAACAAAGTTTTTAGTCACTTCAGTAGAGCCCATAATAACCCGCCTTTATTTATTACCTGTCACCAATTATAATCTTAGATATTGGCTATACTGATACATCTATTTTAGAGGTGTTTATTGCAGAATTTTCCTAAATTTTATATAAAATAAAAATTATTAAATTAAAAGTGTTTTATAAATTTTGGGCTAATTAGGATTTTCTCCCATTGAACTTTAACATGTACCAAATCATGCCTCCTGAACTTTTAAGGTCGTTAAAAATGTCTCTTGAACTATTGAGATTGTTAGATTTGAAGACTTTTTTTCAATTTTAGTAAAAATGTCTAACATAGATGAAAATTCAAGGGTCATAATTTATTACATGTCAAAGTTCGAGTGAGGTAGATATCAAAGTCTGCGGATCATGGTTTAGTACATAAATAATTAGTAAAATTGAATGAAATTAGATAAAATTTCTTTAATCCTTAGAAATTAAAGTAAAATAATTTTCTACATGTCAAAATTCAAGAAACAAAAATCCTAATTAACCCAAATTTTGTCAAGTGTAAACAAAATTTCCCATCATTTACATTTTTCCATATAATTAAAAAGAAAAAGAGCTGTCGTCGATGGCGGAGGAAGTCGAAACTCCTATGCTAGTCAACGCCGTCGCCGACGGTGCCGTTGACTTCAAAGGCCGTCCTGTTTCGAAAACCAACTCTGGCGGTTGGAGATCAGCAGCTTTCATCATAGGTAAACACACACATATATATATATATATATATATATATTTGATGTCATCAATGGAGAACGTGTACATTACAGCGATTGAAATGAAAATAATTCCACAGGTGTTGAGGTTGCGGAGAGGTTTGCCTACTACGGCATCAGTTCTAACCTGGTAACTTATCTAACCGGACCGCTCCGCCAGTCAACGGCCGCGGCCGCAGCCAACGTCAATGCCTGGACCGGAACGGCGTCGTTGCTACCTCTATTGGGAGCTTCCGTTGCCGATTCTTATCTCGGCCGCTTCCGCACCATTATTCTCGCTTCTGTGCTTTACATTTTGGTATCAATCAAATCAAATCAATGAAAAACAAAACACTAATTGGGCGATTCTTAATTCTTATGCTTGTTTGTTTCAATTTGTAATAGGGATTGGGTTTATTGACTCTGTCAGCTATTTTGCCAACTCTGATTGGTTTCAACTGCCAAACAGATGATCCAATTTCATGTTCTCCTCCTCAGATCCAAGTAATGTTGTTCTTCTTTTCCTTGTATTTAGTAGGAGCTGCTCAAGGGGGTCACAAACCTTGCACACAAGCTTTTGGAGCTGATCAATTTGATGGGTATGATCTTGAGGAATGTAAAGGTAGAAGTTCATTCTTTAATTGGTGGTATTTTGGTGTATGTGTGGGTGGTACAGTAGCAATTTTTGTTGTGAGTTATGTGCAAGATAATTTGAGTTGGGCACTTGGATTTGGAATTCCTTGTATTGCTATGGTCATTGCTTTGGTTGTTTTCTTGATTGGAACAAGGACTTATAGGTATTATTGCATTACACTGAATGAGAAAGGTCCATTTGTTAGGATTGGTAGTGTGTTTGTTGCTGCATTTAAGAACTGGGGAACTTCTCCACCAACTATATCATCAACTGAAGTTGAATCTCATGAATTTCTGCCTCACCAAAGATCTGAACAATTCAAGTAAGTAACTTGATTTTGTTTCTTTCTTTTAATATTTGTGTACATTATACATATATACAAATTGCACAAACTGAAGCTCTTGCTATATTAGTGAGCTTAGTTGCTATGTTTTATGGGTTAAGATGCAAAATGGCCCTCAATTTGTAACTAAGTTAGTAAATGTCAATTTTTTAAAAAAATTAAGAAAATTGCCAAATCTAATAAATTAGCTAATAAAAATTATAAAAATAAATTTATCACATATTTTTTAAAAAAAATATATATAATAACAAAATTAAGTTATATAATTTTTTTTAGTATTGCATATTATTATATTGTAACAAAAATAAATAAATATATTAGATCATTTAAATATATACAGCAGTATTAGATATATCGTAGTACAGAAAATTAATATACCGTAGTAATAAAATTATATACCATGCACAAAGAAATTATAACAATACTAAATTAATACTCAAAAAATATATATATCATGCTAACAAAATTATATCTACCACCATTAAAATATGAATACATACCAAAAAATTTATATATAAGAAAATAGAAACTAAATATCATATTAAATAAATAATATATTATAGACAACAAAAATCATATACTATACAATAAAACGTATATACCTACAATAAAAAATAAAACAAAATAATATAATATTATTAAAAAAAATTATATATATCATATTAACAAAATTATATATCACCTTTATGTATACTAAAATAAAAACTAAACATGTATTATCTAAAATAAAATGATATACTATACAATAAAACTTATATACCATATAACATAAAATATATACCTTACAATAAAAATATATATAATAATAATAACAAATAAAAATAAAAATATATAGGATGCTAATAAAATTATATATCATGTCAACAAAAGTACAATAGAAAATAAAAGTTAAATATTTTTTAAAAAAATTATATACCGTATAACAAAAAATACATATATCATACACCAAAACATACATACAAAAAATAATAATAATAAAAATATAGATTACTAATACATATATATATGTATACTATACTAACTAAATTATATACCACAATTAAAATATATATACCATGATCATTGTATATAATAAAATAAAAACTAATTAAATATTATTTAAAATAAATAATCATACAATCAAAAAATATAAAAATAATAATTAAATATATGTAGCATGGCAATAAAATTATATACATACATTAAATATTTTTATTATGCTAATAAAATTATATACCACTATTATACATATCATAATAAAAAATAAATATCATCTAAGAATAATAATATATCATACAACAAAATAGAAATATACCGTACAACAAAATCTATATACCAACAACCCAAAACAACTCATAAAAAATTAAAAAAATTGACATAACTTTAAAATAAAAAAGATTTTAACAAAACTAATATAGATATACTATAATGTTTAAATAATTTGCTTCTAATTCTAAAAAAATAAAAAAAATAAAAAAAAATTTGAAATGAGTACATTTACTAACATAGTCTTATGATTTAGGACCATTTATTATATTTTTTTTGAAATGAGGACATAAACTAACATACACTTATGATTTGGGGTCATTTACTATAATTTCCCATGTTTTATTTGTTACGAGGGCTGGCCATGGGCTTTAGACGGTCAAGCCTGAGTCTAAACAAATTCCTTGGGCTTTAGATGGGTCAAGCTTGAGCTTAAGGCCCACTCAGCCTAGCCCCAAAAAAATCCTTTAAAAAAATATACAAAAATTTAGGGCTATTTACAAAAATATGGGAAAATAAAGATAAGTTTTGATATATATGGCATAAAAACTTAATTACACTAAATATGGCATTTTTTTAAAAAACTTACAAATATGGGAAAAAGTCTTGAGGAATGCCATAAAAAACTTTAAATTTGTGTTTCTTTTTATTTATTTTTTCTTTTTTTTTAAAAAAAAAATAAAATACTAAAATAAATAAAAAATAATCTCAACTATAGATATTATTTTTTTTTTACAGAAATTAAACTTGTTTTTTTTTTTTATTTAAACTACTATTTTTTTTCTTTGTTTTTTTTGTTAAAAACTAATTATTTCATTAAAAGCAGCAGAAAAAAAAAAAAAAAAACCAGTTTCATCAACATCATCCTGAAGAAAAAACAATATAAAAAATTATAATCTAAAGATAATATAAACTTTAAAAATCAGTTTCATCAACAATGAAAGAAACTATTAATTTCATTAAAAGAATAAAAAAATAGTTTCATTATGTTATTAGAAATTTTTTCAAGTTACTTTTTTATTATTTTGTTTCTAGGTTGGAAACTTACACTTATATTTTGTTATTAAATTATTGGTATGCATTATGTGTTGTTTTGATTATATTTGTGATTAGTATTTTTTTTTTTTTTGTATATTTGTGTGTGTATGTTTTTATTTGATTGTCTGATGAAACTGGTTTCAATTAACTTTATTATTAACATTTGTATTTTGTTATGATTTTTTATAACGTCAAAACTGGTTTCACATGTCGAAACTGGTTTCACAGGTTTTAACTGTTCTGTAATGGGGTTGCTCAATTTTTATGATATTATTGTATATTTTTTAGTTTGTATAAAACCAGTTTTATTATTGTATGATATTTGAACAACAATTTTTATTTTATTTTAATTAATCAGTTTCTGACACACATATTATTTTATTATTTTCATAACTGGTTTTTTTAAGTAACTAGTTTTTATAACTAATTTTTTTTATTGTTGTTCATAATTGAGTTTTATTCAATTTTTTATTAGTTTATTTCAAGAAACTGGTTTTTATTTGTTTGTTTTTATTTTGGTTGTTTTACTAACTGGTTTCTCACATTCCACTGTTTTTTTTTTTTGTTATTCTTTTATGGTTTTTATTGCACTTTTGTCTCTTTAATTTTCTTTGTTTCTTTTTTTTCTCTTTGATTTTAATTTATGATTCTCTTTGTTATATTTGCTGCATATTGTATGTTTAAATTAACTCTAATTTTTGAGCAAGCAAATAAAAAATTAAATGCCAAAATAAAGAATGAAGTTAGAAGTTTGATTATTAGGTATTGATATAAAATTTATATGTTCGAAACTGGTTTTTAAATTTAGTATCGTTAATTTGTAAAAGTTTAGTTATTAGACATTGTGTATTTTTTATTATGTTATTGATGAAATTATTATTTTGTTTTTTTTGCCTCTTTTAATGAAATAATTTGTTTCTTTTAATATTGATGAAACTTGTTTTTAAAGTTAGTATCGTCTTTAGATTGTAATTTTTTTCATTATCTTGTTGATGAAACTATTTTTTGTATTCTTTAAATGAAATTATTAGTTTCTTTCAATGTTGATGAAACTAGTTTTTAAAGTTTGGATTCTTTTTAGATTATGATTTTTTATATTGTTTTTTTTTTTCAGGATGATGTTGATGAAACTGGTTTTTTTTTCTGTTGTTTTTAATGGAATAATTAGTTTTTAACAAAAAAAAAAAATAGTAGTTTAAATAAAAAAAACAAATTTAATTTTTGTAAAAAAAAAATGAAATATAAAAATGTACACTTATTATATATATTAAGAGAAAAAAATTAGGTTGAGAAAAAAAATTAAAAAAAAAAAAAAGAGACACAAAGAGAAATTAGAAAAAAAAAATAGAGAGAGATAAGAGAAAGAAAGAAAAAAAGTAGAATCGACTTAAAAGTTGAAAAGAAAAAAGAGAGCTAAAATTGACTAAAAAATATATAAAAAAGACAAAAAAAAAAAAAAAACTTTTTGAAGCTTCAATAAGTAAAAAAAAAAAAATTAATAAAAGTATAAAAGTAAAATGTTCTTGTCAAATTAAAAATGTAATGTTTGAAAAAAAATGTAGTATTTGGTGTAAATTTTCCAAATAAAAAGAAACCCTAAAATGTAAGCGTAAAATAAATTAAAAAATAAATAAAACTAATTAAGCTAAAAATAAAAACATAAAATATGGGATTGGATAATAAGTTTTTAAAAATATGGCATATCAAATACCATAAAAAATCTTAAATGTGAAAAAATGCCATAGAAGAGTGGCAAACCTAAAAATGCCATATTTTTCTAACTTTGTTATGAAATCCCATATTTCATGTAATTTTCACTATATGTTTTGATATATATGGCATCAAAACTTAATTACCCTAAATATGACATTTTTTTAAAAAAACTTACAAATATGGGAAAAAGTAATGAGAAATGCCATAAAAAACTTTAAATTTGTGTTTTTTTTTTTTAAAAAAAAAAAATAAAACACTAAAATAAAGAAAAAATGATCTCAACTGTAGATGTTGTTTTTTTTTTTTACAGAAATTAAAGTTATTTTTTTTTTATTTAAACTACTGTGTTTTTTTTTGTTAAAAACTAATTATTTCATTAAAAGCAGCAAAAAAAAAAAAAAACCAGTTTCATCAACATCATCCTGAAAAAAAAAAACCAGTTTCATCAACATTGAAAGAAACTAATAATTTCATTAAAAGAATAAAAAAATAGTTTCATTATGTTATTACAAATTTTTTATTTTAAGTTACTTTTTTATTATTTTGTTTCTAGGTTGGAAACTTACACTTATATTTTGTTTTTAATATTTGTATGCATGGTGTGTTGTTTTGATTATATTTGTGATTAATATTTTTTTTTTTTATATTTGTATGTGTATTTTTTTTTTTATTTGATTGTCTGATGAAACTAGTTTCAGTTAACTTTATAATTAATATTTATATTTTGTTATGATTTTTTATAGCGTCAAAACTGGTTTCATAGGTTGAAACTGGTTTCACATGTTTTAACTGTTCTGTAATGGGGTTGCTCCATTTTTATGATATTATTGTATTTTTTTTAGTTTGTATAAAACCAGTTTTATTATTGTATTATATTTGAACAACAATTTTTATTTTATTTTAAATAATCAGTTTCTGACACACATATTATTTTATTATTTTCATAACTGGTTTTTTTTAAGTAACTAGTTTTCATAACTAGTTTTCATAACTAGTTTTTTTTATTGTTGTTCATAATTGAGTTTTAAGTTTCAATTTTTTATTTGATTATTTCAAGAAACTGGTTTTTATTTGTTTGTTTTTATTTTGGTTGTTTTACTAACTGGTTTCTCACGTTCCACTATTTTTTTTTTCTTATTCTTTTATGGTTTTTATTTGAGTTTTATGGTTTTTTTTTTATGGTTTTTATGGTTGTTTTACACTTATATTTTTTTTTTTAATATTTGCATGCATTGTGTGTTATTTTGATTATATTTGTGATTAGTATTTTTTTTCTTTTTTGTATTTTTGTGTGTGTATTTTTTTTTATTTGATTGTCTGATGAAACTAGTTTCAGTTAACTTTATAACTAATATTTGTATTTTGTTATGAATTTTTATAGCGTCAAAACTGGTTTCATAGGTCGAAACTGGTTTCACATGTTTTAACTGTTCTGTAATGGGGTTGCTCCATTTTTATAATATTATTGTATTTTTTTTAGTTTGTATAAAACCAGTTTTATTATTGTATGATATTTGAACAACAATTTTTATTTTATTTTAAATAATCAGTTTCTGACACACATATTATTTTATTATTTTCATAACTGGTTTTTTTTCTAAGTAACTAGTTTTCATAACTGGTTTTTTTATTGTTGTTCATAATTGAGTTTTAAGTTTCAATTTTTTATTTGATTATTTCAAGAAACTGGTTTTTATTTGTTTGTTTTTATTTTTGTTGTTTTACTAACTGGTTTCTTACATTCCACTGTTTTGTTTTAGTTATTCTTTTATGGTTTTTATTGCATTTTGTCTCTTTAATTTTCTTTATTTCTTTTTTTCTCTTTGATTTTAATTTCTGTTTCTCTTTGCTATATTCGCTACATAACGTATGTTTAAATCAATTCTATTTTTTGAGCAAGCAAATAAAAATTAAATGCCAAAATAAAGAATGAAGTTAGAAGTTTGGTTATTAGGTATTGATATAAAATTTATATATTCAAAACTGGTTTTTAAATTTAGTATCGTTTGTAAAAGTTTAGTTATTAGGCATTGTGTATTTTTCAAGTATGTTATTGATGAAACTATTTTTTTTTTTTTTGCCTCTTTTAATGAAGTAATTAGTTTTTTTTAATATTGATGAAACTGGTTTTTAAAGTTAGTATCGTTTTTAGATTGTAATTTTTTTTTTCATTATCTTGTTGATGAAACTATTTTTTTTTAATCTTTTAATGAAATTAGTAGTTATTTTCAATGTTGATAAAAGTAGTTTTTAAAGTTTGCATTCTTTTTAGATTATAATTTTTTATATTGTTTTTTTTCATGATGATGTTGATTAAACTGATTTTTTTTTTTAATAAAATAATTAGTTGTTAACAAAAAAACAAAAATAAATAGTAGTTTAAATAGAAAAAAAAACAAGTTTAATTTCTATAAAAAAATGAGATACAAAAATGTATACTAATGATATATATTTATATATATACAGAGAAAAAAAATAGTTTGAGAAAAAAAAAAAGAGAGAGACACAAAGAGAAATTAGAAAAAATAAAATAAAAGAGAAAATTAGAGAGAGAGAAGAGAAAGAAAGAATGGAAAAAAAAAAAAAGTCAACAACTGACTTAAAAATGAAAAGAAAAAAAGAGCCAAAATTGACTAAAAAATATATAAAAAAGACAAAAAAAAACTTTTTAAAATTTAAATAAGTAAAAAACAATAAAATAGAAAAAAAAATAAAGAAAAGTATAAATGTAAAAATATCTTTGTCAAATTATAAAAGTAATGTTTGAAAAAAAAAATTAGTATTTGGTGTAAATTTTTCAAATAGAAAGAAACTCTAAAATGTAAATGTAAAATAAACTAAAAAAAATAAAACTATTTAAGTTAGAAACAAAAACATAAAATATGGGTTTGGATAAAAGGTTTACAAAAATATGGCATATCAAATACCATAAAAAGTCTTAAATATGAAAAAATGCCATAGAAGAGTGGCAAACCTATAAATGCCATATTTTTGTAACTTTTTTACAAAATCCCATATTTCATGTAATTTTTACAAAAATTTATGGTAATTTTTAAAAATACCACATCCTTGGAACATAATTAACTTTTCCCTTTAAGCTCAAAAATCTCTGGGCCGGCAGAATGTTATGTTGGTCGCCATGTTTATATTCACTTCCACGTATAATAAAACTCTATAGTAGATGCTATTGTATCTTGTAATATCTAGTTACTAAAGAATCTCACACCAGTAACTCTTACCTGAAATTAAGTAAAATCATTGTTAATTGTTATTTATGGTTGAGTACTGCATGTCCAATGAGCCTTTTCTCTTCTAATTTCTACTTTTTGTAACCTGTAATCTTGCAGATTTCTCAACAAAGCTTTGTTTGCGCCAAAACATTTGAAGAACAATGATAGTGTCTGTAGCTTAAATGAGGTTGAAGAAGCCAAGGCCGTACTTGCTCTCTTTCCAATATGGGTGCCATGCTTGGTATATGGTATTGTACTTGCTCAGTCTCCAACTTTCTTTACCAAGCAAGGGGCCACCATGGATAGAACAGTTGTCTCGGGCTTCAAGATACCAGCTGCTTCACTCCAATGCTTGATAAGCCTTACCACAGTAATCATCATTCCCATTTACGATACCACTTTTGTTCCAATTGCAAGAGCTTTCACAAGAAAACCAGCAGGCATCACAGTCCTACAAAGAATAGGTACTGGAATTTTCTTTTCTGCTACCTCCATGGTAGTTGCAGCTCTTGTGGAGATTCAAAGACTCAACATTGCTCTCAAATATGATCTACTTGACAAGCCAAATGTGACGATTCCAATGAGTGTTTGGTGGTTGGTTCCTCAGTACCTCTTGTCTGGAATAGCCGATTGTTTTGCTTTGATCGGTATGCAAGAGTTCTTCTACGATCAAGTCCCAACAGAGCTAAGAAGCATAGGGCTTGCTCTGTACCTTAGTGTAGTTGGTGTTGGTAATTTCTTAAGCAGCTTTCTTGTCTCTATCATTGAGAATTCAACTGGTGGAGATGGCCGAGATAGCTGGTTTTCTAATAACCTAAACCGCGCTCATCTCGATTACTTTTATTGGCTGCTCTCTATTCTCAGTGCGTTTGGATTTGCTGCTTACTTGCATCTTGCAAGATCTTACATCTATAAAAGAAGAGATGCAATATAGTTCTTTACCCTATCCATAATTGCATTTTTACATAATAATTTCAAATCAAATTGGCTATGGAAGTTTACACCTCCTCCCTTAAAATTGACTAATGACTATGCCAAAAACATATAAAGATTTCAAACTTATTATGATCGATTATATCCTCTAGTAGTTTTTATATAGATGAGTAAATTGTGATATAACCCTAGTAATTAACTCTCAAAGTTTATTTTTATAGTTGTAAAACTTTTAAAATCTGTGATATGTTAGTAATTTTCCATTTCTAATTTTCTATCCATTTTTACGTATTAACTGGATCATTCACATATACACAGTAATATTAATCCACGTAAATAAATATTTAAAATTAAAAAATAAATTTTTAAAAATAATTTTAATTAAAAAATTTAAAAAGACATTAGTATTAAATAATATGTACAGAGAATGTAACACAAAGGGGTGGTGGCGCAGTTGGCTAGCGCGTAGGTCTCATAGCTACTGAGTGATCCTGAGGTCGAGAGTTCGAGCCTCTCTCACCCCATTCTCTTTTCTTTCACACAACTTTTCATTTTATTAAATTTTCCGCAATTGATTTTTTTTTTCCTTTGCTGGAATCCTCAATTGAAAATTTTGGTAATTATAATAATATAAAAACTAATAATAAACTTTTGTCTCAATAATAAAGTAGTAGGATAAATGAAGTTGGTTGAAACAAATGGTTTCTTTTGAGATGTAAAGTAGTACAATGAGTCATGTTGATCTTTGCTTCTCATTGTTGATGAAAATGGAGATGGAAGCTCTCGTCCCAGCAAAGTCATCAAAGTTATGCCTTCTAGTTATTGATCTTCTGCATATTCATCTTTTTTTAAAAAGTTCTACAGATTCATCTTACTTATTGGTCTTCTACAGATGCATCCTACTTACTGTTCTTCAATTTGTCTAACCCTATATAGTGACACCACATAATATACCAGGTTTTGTTCATCAAAATCAAATACACACTTGCACACTAATTTAATCGAGGCCATCATATAAGCCCAAGGTTATTTATTTTTTACATTTTTTACACAAGAGGGGTATTATTTAATCTTGATCAACTTATTCAACTTATTGCTACTTAAATTTGTTTATTTTTTCTTTGTACATATTATAAATTTAAATTTATGTGGATTAAGCTCCTATATTTTGTATTATTCTGTTCCTCTTATTAAATGTTCACCTAGAACAACACTTATCTTGGAATGTAGATAATGTAGCTCATACATTAGTTTTAGTGTAAGTTCGTGCATAACGTATTGGCCCGACCCGTATTTATTCTTGCTTTTTAAAAAATGAGTCGTGCCACAAGAAAGTATGAGTCTTGTCGTGTTGTGCTAACATTTTTAAAGGGTAAGCCTAGCACGGCTCATAAGCCTAATATTTTCATGTCGTGCTTCACTCGTGCTGGCCCCTATTTCTTAAACAGGACAGTTCATTTTCATATCTTGGCTTAAATTTGTGCTTTTTACCTTCTTATATATTTTTAACAATTACTAAATTATATGTATATTTCAAAGCTTTAGTTATATTTATATAACTTTTGAACAATATTTTATAGATAATCATATAAAAAAACTATTAACATTATTAGAATATAAATATTTCCTTATAAATAATCAATTTTTATATCACACTATAAATAAATTAATATATAATTTTAATTTGGGGCTTTTTTATTTTTACACTTCAAAATCGTTTTTTTTTTTTTTTTTTTTTTTTTTTTTGTATTTTTACGGAATTCTACATAGAAATCCCTATTAAACTAGCGCTACAACCTAAATTGCAACAAAAAATCGTACAAAAACCCCTATTGCAACTAGCGCTGCAACCACTTTAGAAACTCAAACCGTAAATTTGAAAAAAAGTTAAAAAAATCAGTATATGAAGTAATTCCCCTTTTAATTTTTTATGTTTTAATAATTTTAATTGTAGAATTATAATATACAGTATTATATTTACGTTTTATTATTATCTTAATTTATTTATAATTGATAAATTCATATCTTATTATTATTAATAATAAATTATAAAATTTTTTAATATGTCGTGTTATGTTTTTCGAGCCAATCTATTCATGCTTACGTATTGTGTCTTTCGTATTTCTCATGTCGTATCGTGCTTAAGGACACATATTTTTTGTGCTGTGTCGTACCAATTTATAACATCGTATCGTGTCGTGTCGTACCCAAGCCCGTATTTTTTTTTTGTACCTAATCATGCTCGTACCTTCCGGACTCTAGCCGATTTCGTGTCATGTTAAAAAACCCGACCCATATTTACAACACTAGTTTTCATTACTCTATTTTTTATGTAATTTTGGATTGTACAAACCGTGAGAATTCTTTTCTTCATCTTTGTTTTGCTCCCTCTTTTATACTGGATAAAAAAAATGCTTTATTTAAAGAAGAGATCTAGCATAACATGAAATATTCACAAAGAAATTGTCCATACATTTTAATCCAGGACCTAAAAACTCCATCTTCATTTATCAACAAAGATGATAATTTAATTATTTGTTTACGAAACCAAATAGATAACTATATGCAGACAATGGTAGATTATTTTTATTTGGATAAAAGAATTTTCAGCCATCCCTCTTTCATTCTTAGAAACGGCCTAGCTTTTCGACTAAGCGGTTCTCTATTTCAATTCTCTTCTTCATGAACGAGGCATACTTGGAAGCCAGTTGTTGGTCTCCAGCAGTAGCAGAAAGTTTGCAGCTGAGAGATGTATTTTCCGACTTGTCTTTGTACATGAGTGTGATGGGCACAAAAGTACCTTTATTGTTGCATAGCCAACCATGAGCGGCTCTTAATGCAGCTCCTAATGAAGCTGAATCTGTTCAAGTAAAACAAATGACTCAATAACCAAAATAATTTGGACACTTGATGCATTACTTGCTAATCACAAGTAATTCAATATGAAAACTATATATGTTTTGCTAACCTGGTCTTTGAACTGTGTGGACATCACAACCAAAAATGGAAGCAATTGAGTTGAGGATGCTATGATTTGCCGATGCACCCCCAGTTGCTATTATTCGTTTAGGAGAAGGCATACCGAATCTTTCTGCATGAGCACGCATTGACAGGAACTGACCCTCAATTAATGCCCTCACCTGAAAATATGTTGAATGTTTCACATAGAACTCGGGTCTTAATCTGTGTTTAGTTAAATGACGATTAGTTCTTTAAGAATAAAATTAGGAACCTCGGAAGGAGGATCAAATTCCTCAACTTCGCGTTCAACCAAACCTTCCAGAGTGTCACCATTGAAGTTTTCAAGTATGTATCGATGAAAGCCAACTGAAGGATAATAAAAAATGGCAAACAATTGAGATACATACATCACTTTAGAGAAAAAGAAATGTAACATATGCATGATCATATTACATTGTATAAAAGAGAACAATACACTTAAACCATTTTCCTTCTCCAATTACAATTGAGTGGAAGCTGTTTCATAATGATATATTCAGTGCCTTGCACTTTTATTTGGAATGAATGCATTAAACCAAACCAAAACAAACCTGGGAGTGGTGGAAGGATTTCATGCTCCTTATAGTAGAAACCAATCTTTCCACCTGGATGCATAAAACCACTAATCAGAAAAAGTACAAATTTTAATAGTTTTAACTTGCATTAAAAGATTGCTTTTCACAAACCATTCAGTGGTGGTGTCTGCTGCAGGAATGAATTGAAAGTATCCCAAGATTTTTCCGCATAGCAATTTCGAACATCTAAAATTAAGATATGGATCAAAGCAGAGTGTCACTAAACAAAACCCAAGAACCAATTGGAATATGCAGGAGGGATCAATTGATACTGAAGCAATACCTTCACGAGTTAAAGATCCATTCTTGTAGACCAACATTACCATGTATCCTTTTGTGTCAACGGGATTAGGGAACACGTGGCCTTCTAATCTAGGTTGAGGATCATCCGTAATCCCAAAGACCTGAAAATCAAAGATGACAAAGTTCACAATGTCTGATTTCTACTAACTCAAGTTGCAACTACACTCGACACTACTGAGCAAAACTCCATATAAAGGTCTTTTATTTATTATGAACTATGCTCTGAGAGATGACACATATTTCAACCAAAATTCTAATGTCGAATTAGAATACACATACAGAAAGAAGTCTTTCCATTTTAACTTACAGTGTCACTTGTGCCAAGACTGATTGCCAGATCCCCTGGAGTATTTATGGTCAAACCTGCATGGTTAAAATGCATTTAAGAAATGAATTCAATGCATACTATCATGTCATACAATGACATGACTAAAAAAAATAATGTATAAAAGCAGGTGGGATATGAAGAAGAAACATCATGCACCAGCAAGGCTGTTAGGGTTGTCTCCTGACCACTGAATGACCAGGCAATTCTTGTTGAAGGAGAACCTGAAAACAGATCATTTTAATTCAGGATATCATATAAGAGCAGAGTATAAAGTTAATAGCTGACAAGATAGAGGGAGTATGCTCATATAAGAGCAGAGTATAAAGTTAATAGCAGGCAAGTAAAGGGAGCATGGCTCATATAAAAGCAGAGTATAAGTGGTCTGCTAGGGGAGAATCCTTTATTAAGATAGATAGTACATCCTTCCTGTCATATGTAATATAAAAATTTGATATTTACATATATAAACAAACATTTACATAGAACATATGAACGATGACCTACAATTCGAGGTTTTAATGCATCCCAAATCATGTAATTCCCCAATATCAGAGTAATTAGAGAACTTCATATACTGTCTGTTGAGCCAATCAGAAATCCAAAATAGCAAATGAAGAGAAAAGACAACTAGAAAATTGAAAATTAAGCAAAACAAAGGAAGTTCTAGACCTTCCATCTAAAAAGATAAGTGAAATAACTAAGTACCTCTCTACAAAATAGGGAGCAATGTTACCAGCTGTTGCATGGGCAGGGGCCAGCTTTCCAAGTTTTTGCTCCAAACCAGGAGCAGTGGCCTGTAATTACACCACCAAAAAGGAGTTAAAATAGAGAAGGAGAGGATCCATTATAAAACATATAGATAAATGAAAAGACGAGAAAACAAAACAAAACAAACCTCCAAAGCTATGGAAGACCACTTCCTTTGTTTTAAATCCATCAGGTTCATCCCTGCACCATCAGTTTCATCAATACAAGCATATTCTCCAATGAGAAGAGATGCCATGAAAGAGCTAACAAGGGAGATCCTTTCAGTGTTGTGATAAATTTCTGGCTGAGTCTCAAATATCTTCCTAATCTGGGGGCCAGTAAATCTCTCATATGCCCGCGAACCGGTAAGTTGAGATAGCTCCAAAGCTCCTCCAACAGCTTTCTCTATATTTCTACATTGTACTGTGGTACTGCTGTCCATCCATATAGGTGATTCCTTAATAGAAAATGCATCACCAAGCTGTTCCACCAATGGCTTCGTTGGATCCAATGATGATAAAATTGAAGAGCTTCCATTCTTCCAATACACACTACCATGTTGCTGCCCACTTCCAGAGACAGCAACAATTTTCTTAAGATCTAAACTCGATTTCGAAAGTTTATTGAGTATGATATCAAGAGCTTCCACCCACATCAAAGTGGGTGAAACGATTCTTCCATTGATGGATGAGTCTCTATAAACACCATCTTTAGTTTTGTAATGGGTCAAATCAGAATCAAAATGTACCAGCTCTGAAGCCACTATATTAAGATTGGAATCTAGCACGGTTGCCTTCAAAGACCTGATCAAATTATACAATTTTTTCAATTAATTAATTCAGATCACTGTATTGACTACAAACCCATATTGGAAATTTTTAATCCTAATATGAAGATCACATATTTCAAACCCTCATTGGAAAAATCATGGCAAAACTACATGAATTGAACTGGGCTATTAATCAAAAAAGAGGAAAAATTCAAACTTACTGAGTGGAGCTATCAAATCCCAGAAAGTAAGAGTCATTGGGGAGAGAGAAATCCGCCATTGGATTGATCAATACCAAAGCTTGATAATAATCACGCTAATCTCTGCCAATAGAAACTGAACTAATTTCACTTGTCAATTGGAATGTTCTTAAGTATATATAAATAAAAAAATAATTAAAATTAAAAATATCCCGTGAATAAAGGATTTGTAGCTTTGAATTTCGGTTTATAAATGGTTGGATAAGGATTAGAATTAATTTTAAAATATAGAAAAGATTTGTTTGAATTGAGGAAATAAAAATACGTATAAATAAATGGATAGAAAAGCTGGAAACCTCGACTGCTTCGAATATCAAGATACGGATGGAGCAAAATTACCTCTCCCCAGTTCTTGTCCCACTCCTGTCCCAACCAGTAATATTTTGCCACCTCAACTAAATTACACCTACACATTTAACAAATCTCTCTAAAAACTAACTGAGTTTCCTTGTTTTTAATTTAATAATTTTTTTTTAATAAAAAAAAGAGTAATTTGCGGCAAAACCCCCTCAACTATCAATTTACTTGCAAAAAACCATCCAACCTCATATTTTGGTGGGAAAACCCTCCAAAGTACTGTTTCGTTTACATTTTTAAGGTGTCGTCTATTCAGCCTCGTTAAGTCTTAATTTTGCCCACGTGGCAATGACGACAGTCAATAAAAAATTATCCTACGTGGCCATATTTTACAAAATAAAAATTAAAATAAAAACAAAAAATTTAAGAGTAATTTGCGGCAAAACTCCCTCAACTATCAATTTACTTGCAAAAAACCATCCAACCTTAAAGTTTCTTAGATGGTTTTTTGCAAGTAAATTGATAGTTGGGGGAGTTTTGCCGCAAATTACTCTTAAAGTTTTATTTTTATTTTGTAAAATATGGCCACATAGGATAATTTTTTAGTGACTTGTCATTGCCACGTGGGCAAAATTATGAGCTGGACAGACGACATCTTAAAATGTAAACAGAATAGTACTTTGGAGGGTTTTCCCACCAAAATATGAGGTTGGATGGTTTTTTGCAAGTAAATTGATAGTTAAGGGGGTTTTGCCGCAAATTACTCTAAAAAAAATATCACGACTTTATCTCTCTTTCTCTGCTATCAATACATTTCCTTTCTTTTTTTTCAACAATGGGAACAAATTATAAGAGGAAAAAAAAAACAAAAAACATACAAAAATGGTTTGCAAAAGGCATGAACGATCAATGAAAATCTATTCATCTACATTTTCTCTGAGGATATATCGAACAGAGAAATGGAGCCGTCTCAGAAAGCTTCTTCGACAGTGAAAGTTTTACAAGGATTTGAGGACCGATGGTGACTCGGTGATTATCGATCAAACAATCCACCTTCTGTATGACCAGTTCTTTGGAAAGGCAGCCCATGAAAAGTTCTATTATATGTACCCTTTAATTATTATGAGAAAGTATGTTTTTTTGTAGGGCTGAACATTTTGAGCGGGTTTGACCCGAACCCGAACAACCTGCCCGAACCCGAACTGGTTAACCTGCAAAATTTTTTTTTAAAAAAAGTTTCGGACAGGTTGGGTTCAACCTGGTACCCTTCGGGTGGGTTGGCGGGTTGAGATTTTAGGGGTACCGGATTTCGGGTTGAACCCGCGAACCCGCCCGCCAACCCGGTTTATAAATATATTATATACATATTTTTTTTTATTACGGTTTTTATACATATAATATGGACTTTAGATTTTTATGGACTATGGATATTGGATATGGATGTATTTTGAAATATTTTAGTTTTCACTTTTATCATGATTCATGAACATGAATATGAAGTTTGATTTGAATCTTTGATAAATAGGTTGTTTGTTTGTTGGTTGGATTGATTAATGTATTTTTTCTTCAATAGTAGATACTATGAACAAGTTGTTATATTATATATGCTTAATTTAATAAATAAAAAAATAAAAAAAAATAATTATTTGAATAAAAAATTAATTTTTTTAAAGAATTGACCGAGTTGGCTGAGTTGACCGGGTCAACCCGCTAAATCCGACCAACCGAAACCCGCCAACCCGCCAACCCGTGCCCTATTCGGGTCCGGGTTCAGTTTCAATTTTTTGAATCCGAAACCCGTGAACCCGAAACCCGCCAACCCGAAACCCGGTAAACCCGCCCGATGTTCAGCCCTAGTTTTTTGTGGGTTTAGTTTGTGTTCAAATTTTTTAGATAAGTTTAAATTTTTCTCTAGAAAGATATTCTTCCAATTGATTTTTTTTGATTTATTAAACTTTGAGTAGTAGATAAATTACTTTAAACCTCACTTCATATTCCTAATCGTATTAATTAAGTTAGAAAATGTATTCCATTTATCAATATATATTTCAGAAAAAATGGCAATGAAAGTTTTTTTTTTTATTAAACGTGCCCAAACCAGCACAAAGAAAACAAACAGAGTTCAAAAGAACTAAACAGAACACTACAAAAGACTAAAAAAAACAAACAACCGAAGCTAAAACAAACTGAAAAAAAAAACTACAAACAGCCATCCGTCCTCACATTCGACAGGAAACTGTCAAAATTGGGCAATCCAACTCTACCACAGATTGAAGTTCGGATTACTCATTGCGCCACATCATGGGCCACACCATTTAGTTTTCTAGGAATCCAATTGATCTCCCATAAATCAAGCTTAGAAGTTAGACCTTGGAATTTGGCAACGAGCTGCTGAACATTATGGTTCAGTGTTGATATGCTTTGACTGTTGCTCTTAACTGCCTCTATCGCCCCAACAGAATCACTCTGGAAGATCACCATTTTGAGCCCAAGTTGAACCGCAGCTTCTGCACCCGAACATAGAGAGGATATTTCTCTGGCCAATGAATCCCTATAAAAGAGTTTCGTCGTAAAAACATTAGTTATAGTACCCTGATCATCACGGAACACAGCAGCCCCTGCTGAGACTCGGATGCCGATAGCCACATCAGTGTTGCGCATTCTCCAATTGGAAGGTGGGGGCAACCATTCCGTTTGCAGAGAATGTTGAGCATCCTGTTTTCCATCCAACTCAGCTAGTCTGCGATTGATGTTGTGTACAACGATGTTGAGCGGTATTGTGGTATTCATATGCACAACAGAATTTCTTAAATTCCATAATCTTTCCATGATTATAGCCGCCCCTTCCAGGATAGTGTCAAAATTGATAGCCTGAGGTCTATTATCCTTCTTCTTGAACCATCTAATCCATTGGTCCCAGTCCGTGACATGGATCAGATTAGTTCTGATATTCCAGTTGCTTCCAAACCAAACGGCTCTGGTCACTGAACACTCCCAAAGCAGGTGAAAGGAGTCTTCTATTGCCGTTGAGCAAAGGGGGCAGAATGGATCCGAGATACCAAAGGCTTTGAGAATTTTGTTTCTTGTGAGAAGACAGTCAGCAAGCACTCTCCACCACATCATTTTTGCTCTGTTATGCATTTTGGCACCCCAGATCAGAAGCCACTTCTCATTGTCGATTGAATTTGCCTCGATATTCTTGGTAATCCTATAGGCAGACTTGACGCTGAATTGCCCATTCGCTTCAGGCAGCCAAAGCCACGAATCCTTCTCAGGGATATTTGGCAAAGTGATGTTAAGGATTCTAATGGCGTCTTCCTGCTTAAACCATTGTCTTATCAAATCTTCATTCCAACCATTATCTCTAATGAAGTTTCTGACCATGCTAATTCCTTCCGTTGCATCTTTCATAGGTTCAGATTGTAAATCTCCTCCTGGAACCCAAGGGTGGAACCAAATTGAAGTTTCCTCCCCATTTCCGATCCTTCTACAGATTCCTTTGTGGATAAACTGTCTTGCATTGAGAATTTCTTCCCACATTCTTGAGTCTGCAGGTTGTGCTTCAATATCCAAGAAATCTTTGTTTCTCAAATATTTGGCATTCACAATCTTAACCCAGAGACTGTTGTCCTCCACCATCAGCTTCCAAGCCCACTTCATTAAAAACGCCATATTGGTGTCTTTGGTAGTCCTAAAGCCCAAGCCTCCATGGATCTTTGGCTTGCATAGTCTTTCCCAAGTAATTGTATGCATCACCCTCTTGTCTTCTGTATCTCCCCACCAGAAGTCCCTTAAGGTTTTGTCTATTTTGTTAGCAGTAGAGACGGGGATAGCATCAGATGAAGCTAGGTAGTTTGCCAAGGAGGATCCAACGGATTTGATTAAGCATGCTCTGTCCGCATTGGAAAGAAGTTTTGTCTTCCAACCTTTGACTCGTCCCAGAACTTTCTCAACAAGTGGAGAATACTCTTCTGATCTTCTTGCGTTCTTGAATAAGGGGAGTCCCAAATAGTTTGCATCAGGAGACATTCTTTTCATGCCTAAGAGCTGGGTTATCGCTTGAATTTTTCCTCGGCAAACCCCTTTCGAGAAGTGGATGGAAGACTTCTGAGCATTTATGGATTGGCCGGACCATAGACAGTATTTGGTAAGACACTCCTTAAACACTCTTGCCTCCTTGAGTGTAGCTTGGCCGAATAAAATAATGTCATCTGCGAACATTAAATGGTTCACTGCAGTTCCATTTCTTCCCATCTTGAAACCTTTGAGTGCACCCGATTTTTCCTTGCTGAATATGAGTCTTGAAAGCGTCTCCGCAGCTATGATGAATAACGTGGGGGATAAAGGGTCGCCTTGCCGTAAACCCCATTCAGGTTTGACTTTCCCTTCAATTGAGCCATTGAGAAGTAACTTGATTTCCTTGGTGGATATACAAGCCCTTATCCAACTTGTAAAGCAATTGGAGAACCCCATTTGATAAAGAACGACAATAATGAAATCCCAATCAAGATTGTCATAAGCCTTCTCCATATCTATCTTAATCATCATGAAGCCCCTCTTTCCTTTTTTCCTCTTCATTGAGTGAACCACCTCTCTAGCGATCAAAGTGTTCTCGGTTATGCATCTTCCTTTGACAAAAGCAGTTTGTGTTGGCGATATCAGTTTTGGAAGAATTCCCCTCATCCTTGTAGCAATGATCTTTGATATTATTTTATAGGCCACATTGCATAGAGCGATCGGCCGGTAGTCTTTTGTATAAACAGGGGTGTCGTTCTTCGGAATGAGGACAATTGCGGTATCGTTTATGAAATGAGGAAGCTCAGAGTGGGTGAAGAAGTGAATTACCATTTCGTGGAGGTCACTGCTGATTGTATCCCAATGATGAGCATAAAAGCTTGCCGGGAGTCCATCCGGGCCTGGCGCTTTGTCCTTCCCCATTTCAGCTATCGCCACCATCACTTCCTCTGGGTTTCGAATAGCATTTAGCATCAAATTCTCCTCAGGGGTAATGGCAGTGGGGAAAAGATCGATAAGGTGTGGGGTACAACAGTTTGGATCTTTCTTAAAAAGATCCTGAAAGTTTTTTAAAAAACATTCAGCAATTTCCTTCTGATCTCGAATCCAATTTCCTTTTTCAGCATCCTTGATGCATTGTATGAAGTTTTTCCTGCGTCTGATTATTGTAGAAGTCATGAAAAATTTTGAACATCTATCTCCCTCCTTCAGCCATTGAATCCTCGACTTCTGCCTCCAGTGGATTTCTTCTCGAAGCAGAGCTTCACTTAATTGTTGTTGTGCCCCTTCAATTGTATTCAGATCGTCCGGATTAGATTGCTCAACGTCTTGCAAATAAGAAGTTGCCTCCTGAATTTGAACATTAATCTTCCGAAATCGGTTCTTGTTCCAATGGCTGAGTTTTTGACGAGTATTCTTCACTTTTTGGTGGAAGTTAATCATTGGGTTGTTGTGGAGTCTCTTAGCCCAAGCTTCCTTAACCACCCAGTAGCACCTTTGGTCTCTTGCCCACATATTCTCATATCGAAATGGATGGTGCTTACCTTTGTATCCTCCACTGGTATCGAGGAGAATAGGACGGCGATCTGATGTGGATGCCGACAGATGATTAAGAATCGCATCAGGAAATAAAATTCTCCACTCCATAGAAGCCAAGCTACGATCTAGTCTGGCCCTTTTCTGTCTCAGACCTACACTGGCTTGTTTGTTGCTCTCTGACCAAGTGAACGGAGGGCCTATGAAACCCAGATCAATAAGTCCAGCTCTGTCCACCATACGCCGGAAATCGAAGGCATATCTTGCTGAATTACCTTGTTTGGTGTAGTTTATGCATTCTGAATCAAGGAGTGTGCCATTCATATCCCCAATGAGGAGTAGTGGGTTGGAGGAGGATAAGGCCAAGTCGCCAATTTCTTTCCAAAAATTCTCCTTATCCTTCTCATGCAGAGGGCCATATATCCCAATTAAATGCCAACTCACTCCTGGGGGGTCCGAAGATATACTACCCATGATTCCATACTTATTATTAAAATTGATGTTGCATTTGACGCCTTTCATCCAACAGAGTCCCAACCCACCCGACAAACCAACATGAGGGACGTAGATGACTTCCTCGAAATGAAGTCTTCTGCAGATTGCTTCAAACTTTTGTAATGGTATTCTTGCTTCAGATAACAGTAGCATCTCGGGTTTATGGCGACGGATTAAAGCCGCCAACTGTCGAACTGTCGTGGCGCTCCCGAGACCACGACAGTTCCAAGCTAAGACTTTCATGGCGACTGTGGAGACATTTTTGGGCAAGTCTCCGAGGCCCCAAAGCAAAAATCCACACCATAGTTCTGAGTTGGTAGTGCATTCGTTCGATCGTCATCTTCCTCTAGTTCTTGTATTCGGCAGGCGGTTGGTACTGAATGGGTTTTCTCAACTACCACAAAGTGGTTGTCAAGGTCAATTTTCAGATCAATGGTTTTGCCCTCCCAGTGGTGTTTGATTGTAGAAGTGTAGCTATTTTTCGTTTTAGACGGGTTTGTCCATTTGAACTGCTTCGAATTTGCCGATAAACCTGAGTGATTTTTGGGTGGTCTTCCTCTTCGTTTCAAAGGTTGTGCATTATCAGTGCTAGCCTGAATATTCTTTTTCGGTCTTCCTCTGCGTTTGGGAGTGGCTCCTTCAATGTCGTGCCCAGTAACAAACGGGACAGGAGGAGGAGCATGCCG
The DNA here is from genome assembly GCF_029168945.1 of Cannabis sativa. Classification (NCBI taxonomy): domain Eukaryota; kingdom Viridiplantae; phylum Streptophyta; class Magnoliopsida; order Rosales; family Cannabaceae; genus Cannabis; species Cannabis sativa. Next base: position 37,334,585 of record NC_083610.1, on the reverse strand, counting down.
TGTTTCATTCGCATATGGTGGCACATCAGTTACAGAATTTGGAGTTTCAATACCTTGGATAGAACAAGGAGGCCCACCTGAATTGGGTTCTATCTTTGCAAACTCATAATTCATTTGCATTTTGGATTTTGGAGTTGGGCTGAACATGAAACCATCAGAAGCCTTTCTCTTACGTGGGCCATTTAAATGTTCATCCACTCTAAAATCCTCAATGGTATGTAGTGGGTTAAAAAGAGTTGGTTCCCTATGGAACTTGTCCACAGTAAGAGAGCCCATAAACAATTCACGGGCCTTTGGTTGGGCCCAGCACTCTTTAGAAGGCCAATTGATATATTGTGTTTGGGAGCCCAAAGGAGAGGCCCTATATGAAGGACTTGAATAACTTCCTTCATATGAGTCAACCTGGGACTTATCCTTGCTGGTGCGATAGTGACTCTTCGTTTCTGGAGTGTTATGGTTTGAAACCTCCCCAGGCGCAGGCAGGTCTTCTTGAGGGGGGTTATGCAGAGGCTTTTTCCCTTTGTATTTCGTGGTTTCTCCTGAAGAGGTAACTTTTTTTGCTTCATTTTGAATCTTGTGGCCGTTATGCTGTGAACCTTGGGCGTTACAGACTGTGGAGTTGCTCCGTGTGCTGGTGTCCTTGGAATTGGACGGTTGGGCTGCATCAATTAAGTCCTGTATGACTACCTTTTTGTTGTTATTACCATAAGGGGCAAATTCTCCAATACCCGGTAGATAAACCAGTGGTAGTTGGGTAATAACCTGCGCCGGTTCCCCTCCGTCGTGAGCTTCCTCTTCTTCGTCGGAGACGATTCTGCGTTTAGTAGGAAGCTGAATTCTGCTTTCCCTCATCTCATCGTTTTCACCATTTCTAATAGCTTTCTCGACCCGTAGTTGATTGCGTAGCTTTGGGTCTTTTCCTATTTGTTTTTGGAGCACCCAGTCTTGAAACCATTTGGCAAGGGGGGTAGAGAACGTGGACTTATGCTGAGAATCATTCTTTAGCCAAGTCCCGTATAGAGGGTAGAAATTCCCCACACTATCCTTGACCACAGTAGGTGGTTTAAAACATGTGCTTTGATCATGGGTAAGAATGCCACACTTGAAACAGAGCTTGGGAAGTTTGTCGTATCGGTATTGCAACCACAAATCCTTTAGTTTTTGTCTTCTGAGAAAGAAACCAGAAAATAATGGCTTGTTTAGATCAATGGTTGCTCTAAATCTTAGAGTGCTCATTCCAACAGCGTCTTCCACTCCATTCGGAAGTTCATAAACGGGTGATGCCTTAGCAGCAATCTCCTTCAGATTGGATAAGTTCCAATAGAATGGAGGAATACTGTCAACAGAGACCCAAATAGGAGTTTTGTCGAATCGTATCTCTGATGGGGTAAGCCATGCAGGCCATGGCATTAAGACCATCAGCGCGCCACAAACGAACCAAGGTCGCCGTGCAAGTACGTTCAATGCATCTTCCCGCCTGGCAAACGTGAATTGTATAATGCCACCATCTATTTCCTTCTATCTCCATCCCTTAATGGCATTCCATGACAATTTAAGGGAACCTTGAATGGCAGCTTTGCCCAGTTTGTACCTGCTAATAATCTTGCCTAGGAGGACTTTATTTGATTCTTGTGGTTCATCTACTTCTCCTGGATTCAGGCTGAACGTTATATCCTCCGAGGATAACTGAATAGTGTCTTCAAAGATACCACTGATTCCGGTGGGATCCATAGGGCCGAGGGAGTTGTTGACGTTAGAATAAGAGCAATTTGACAATTCTCTATATCTTCTAGGAAGAGAGCCCAATACAGAGCATGGTAAGAATAATGGCAATGAAAGTTAGATGATCATAAGAGAGACGGAGTAGTGATGATATTTTTTTTAAACTAAAAATAATATTATATAAAAAAACCAAACAAACGGAGTTAGCTTTTAGAGAGGACGGTTAAATGTATGGGTGAAATTTTAATTGAGGTGGCAAAATATTACTGGTTGGGACAGAGAGTGTGACAGGAACTAGGGACAGGTGATTTGGCTCCGATACGGATACGCTACCGTTGCGCATCACTTTATTACAAACTAAAGAACTAAGGGGCCGTTTGGTAGGAGGTGTTCAAAATAATTTGATTATAGGAAATATTATGAAGGAGAATATGATTATAGGGAAATGTGTAAACTGTGTTTGGTTGTGTAGGGTAATATGTAATCATATTCTTGTTAATTTAATTAAACTGTTTGGTTGAGTACAGGAATCTTATATATTATTTTAAAAAATAAAAATAAAAATATTTTTTATATATATATTTATTGAATGTTAATTATATATAAAAATAAAATAATTATTTATTAAGGAAATTTATTTATTAATTAGTAAATATTAAATTAGGGATTTACTCCATATACTTTTTTTTTAACCTTTTTTTTTTTCAAATTTACGGTTTGGGTTTTTAAAGTGGTTGCAGCGCTAGTTGCAATATGGGTTTTATACGATTTTTTGTTGCAATTTAGGTTGCAGCGTTAGTTGCAATAGAGGTTTTTATGTAGAATTTCGTAAAAATGTAAAAAAAAAACTATTTTGAAGTGTAAAAATAAAAAAAAAACCCCTATTAAATTTTATTGTATTTTTTATTAATTAAAATGAATATTTCTATATATTTTATCACTATATTATTTATTTTTGTTTGCTATGTCATTTATGTGTACACCATCCGCATAAAATTTATGGATAATGAATATACATTTATTATTGCTGATAATATAAAAATAATTTAGTTAAAAAAAACCGATCTCACAAACTAAATATATACCGTTATATTTTATTTGTAATAAATGATAATATTATTGGTATTTAAATTTATTTATTAATTCAAAAATTCTATTCAAATTAATATAATAAAAGGTAATGATTCAATCCTACCCTTTTTTAAAGTATCAACATTACCCTCCTCAAGGGTAGTTATAATACTAAGGGAATAACATTCCAAGGCTAAAGACTCAAAACAAACAAGGTAATGTTTCACATTACCATTCCCTTGTTAGCATTAAGCCATTCCAAACACCCCCTAAGATTTGTGCGGTGTTTCTCAATATTTATAATTTTTTTTTTAGTTTATTGATAGAGGAATATAATGTAAAATAGGGAAATTACTCAATATATTATTTTTTTAACTTGTTTTTTTTTTTTAAATTTGCAGTTGGGGTTTCTAAAGTGGTTGCAATAGGGGTTTCAATACGATTTTTTTTATTGCAATTTAAGTTGCAGCTCTAGTTGCAATAAAAGTTTCTATGTAAAATTTCGTAAAAATAAAAAAAAAAAAAAACTATTTTGAAGTATAAAAATGAAAAAGCCCCTATAAAATATAGTATTATGATATTTGAATTATGAAAAAAAAAAACAATAGTTTAGAGTTTTAGAATTTTTTTTAAAAAATAAAATTGATGAAAAGGAGAACTACTCAACCAAAATTAAAAAAAAAAATACAAAAATGTTATAAAATAATATAGAATAGACGAGAAGAAAGAAGAAGAAGATGAAGAGAGAAAGAGAAAGTGAATGAGAATTTCTCAGTTTTTTATTTCAATGGGGTGAACCCCTATTTATACAAATACAAGAGTCAAATATTAAGAAACTAAGAAAAAAGGAATGTTGATTACAATTAATAGTAATAAATAAAAGTTTTGGACATCCACATAATTATTAATATTTATAACACTTCCCCTTGGATGTCCATAATAACTGTCTCATTAAAAAATTTGCTGAAAAACTTAATCAAAAGAAAAAGAGTATATTGTAAACTAACTCCCCCTCATTTAGGCATTCGTGGAAATATTCTAATCGACGAATTTCGATCTTGTCTGCCGTCTTCTCAAATGTTGATATTGGTAATAACTTTGTGAATAAGTTTGCAAGATTGACACTTGATTGAATTTGTTGAACACCAATATGTATTTTCTTGAAACGTATAAAGAAGAATTTGGTGAAATGTGTTCTAATTCTATTTCCTTCAATGTACCCTCCTTTTAGTTGAGCGATGCAAGCAGTATTATCCATAGAGAATTGCTTGGGTTGATACTTCTTTATTGAGTGTAATCCATATGTTTTCCGAATATGCTATGTCAATGATCTCACTCCCACACATTCTCTACTTGCTTCATAAAATGCAAGTATGTTAACATGATTTATAGTTGTCTCGTTAAAAACCTTGTCAGAAAAATCCAGTGGGACAAAATCTGAGCTAAGGAAAAAAAAAGTACAATATATATTTCATATTCATAACTATTTGTAAGTTGCCTCGTTAAAAACTTTGTCAGAAAAACCCAGTGGGACAAAACCTGAACTAAGGGAAAAAGAGTGCAACATGAATATGATCCATAATTCTTTTGGTGATAATATATCTCATAAGATTATTGTTATCACTTTTAAAATATCACCATATACTATCTATGATCATATATTTTCTATAACTCTTCCAGAGTATGTTGGACTTCTAAATTATAGATGAGGGGTTCGTGGAACATTAATCTTTATCCAACTAATTGTATCATTCATGTGTGTATACAACTTTGTTCATACTAAAATTTAAAATTTCAAGTAGATATGAACATAACACATTAATGATAATATAAATTTTCATTTGCGACAATGATGGTACTCTAAGACCATATATTTGTTCCATCTTGTTGTATGATCTTAATTTCCATACCAAATGATCACATATCTATAATTCTTGATGCATATGAAGTACTTCAGGACTTCAATACTAATGAACAAACTTTATACATTTAATATTTCTCGATATACAAAAGAAATAAAAGTTTGTTCTTCAATTAATCAAAAACTCTTCAAGAGTCTATCGCAACGTATAATTTACGAATTTATACTGCATAGACAACCATACGTATTTTTCAAACAATAATTTACTTACATGTCTTTATTTCATACAAAGATCTTTGTCATATAGTGCGTGCGACTTTGAATCTATATCACTTAAGACATTTATTAAATTCTTCTAGAATTTTTAGATAAGGCTTATTTTAAATTCTCACTATATTAGGAACTTCAAATAAATAACCTTTTGTTGCAACATTTATGTGACGCTTATAAACTCTCATAAAATATATTCCAGGCTATAATCAAATCATGATTATATTTTCTCAATATTTAAGCCTTACTTTAATCAATCTCATGTCTATGCATACTTTGTACAACAATTCATTATGTACAAGTACATATATCCAAATTTCTCATTAGATATTATTATTTGCACACCCTACAGGTCTTACTTCACTTTATGCGAGTAAACTTGCCTGGACTGCGTCATAATATTTTGGCCAAAAATAAAATGTATGTCGATAATTCTCGACAAATCTAATACCATGATCCTTGCTATCTCATGTTAGTTTATTGCATATGCAAACATTTAACATCTATTGTCGAGAAAAATTTCATTATATGATAATTTCCTCCCATATTGACATAACTTATAGATATCTCTTTAAATTACATATTTTTCAAATATGTTTACCATTTATAGGTACCTATATAAAATCACTTCAGGGATTCAATTATGATCAAATGTGTTATGTCTAACTTCTCTTGGGAGTCTCTTCTAGAGTACCGTTTTAATCATGGTTATTATTTTTAAATCATCAATACTTTATAACATTAAGGTATCTCCACGAGTACCTCTAGATTTAACAACTTCAGGACAAATCAAATGAACATTTACTAATAATTTATACATTGTTCATTTACGCTTCAGGCATTTTCAACTCATTCTATCTCAACTTTGAATAATATTAATTTGCAGTTGGTATATATCATTGTGAACTATATCGTTCTTATATACTTTGTGCAAGGATCATTTTTCAAAAATTATCATCGATCCCAACTGCTTCTCTCCCCCTAATCGAGAGAATTTTTAAAAATTGTGATATTTAATAATATTAGTACACCTGTAGAGATTTCAATATATCACAATGAATCAATATTTATTTAAACCCATGCATACTATATGACATTGAACTTCAGGTTCAATAAACTTCAGGTTCAAGTTCAATACTTATGAACTTAATTCATTTCTAAGAATGAGTCATACGTGTATAATTAGAAATACATAAATTTACAAATTTTGTAAATGCATGATCATATAATCTTATCACATCGATAAGAAACTATGCAATAAAAATCCAACAATGGCTTAAGATTGTTAAAGAAATATAATTTAAATATTTTCTATGTGCAAATATACACACATTCTTCTTTTGAGCCTTATAAATTAACAATGAGAAGAATTTTCTGGTTCTTCAACAAAATTTAGTCAAATGTTTTGACAATTTATTGCATATGATTGATCATGTCAAAATAATTCAATTCATGAACTTCAGGTTCACTATAATTTGTATTTCAATGAAACTTTCATAAGGTAATGTAAAATTACTACAACATATAAGTAATCATTACAAGTTTCATTTTTATATACACGAATAATATAATTATATTATTCTCCAAAACATATACACTCTTTAGGAGTCACTATTATGTTTATCAAACTTTATATTTCTTCAGGAATCACTAACATCAATTCAATGATGTGTATAATATAAAATGTACATGACAACTTCATCATGTTGTTGTAATGGTCAAATAGATATAACCATAATATAATATTCATTTTTCCTGGTATCTTTTTAACAAGTCGTCTAATTTATTAATAGACTATTCATCAGTCTTATTATTATGACTTGATATATTGTATATTTAAATGTACAACCAGTACATATAATGAGTTATTTCTTATCACTTTCATAACTAGATAAAAGTTATACATCTAGGTACATACAAAGATATTTTACTACTCCAAGTAATAATTGTATGTAAGACTTCTTCAGGAAGCTTTTCAAATAATCATTTTGTGATTTTTTATCACTTTGATTATATTGGATCCCTAACAAATAGGGTTGTACATCGATCGGTTTGGGCAGTTTATCCTATATATTTTCTAACCCAATCTAAAGTTCGGGTTGCTAAAATTTAAGTGCAACCCGCCCAATTTAAAAAAAAATCTATAAACCGACCAACGGTTTGGGCGGTTTGGTCGGGTTAACCCGCCCAAACCGGCCAAACATTTTATTTTAGTTTTAAAGTCAAAATCAATAAAAATTAAAAAGATAAATTAAAAATATCACATTCCACCAAAGTACAATACCATATATATGACTTTAAAACTAATAATTAAGTATATAACTTTATATTATTATATATTTAATCATTTATGTTATATATAATAAAAACTAAAAAGTTAAAAAAAAAAATTAAAGGTGCAAAATCGGGTTGGTCGGGTTAATTGGGCGGGTTGGACCTATTTTCAACCCGCCCAGTTAACAGATTGGGCGGTTTGTAATTTTTTTGGGTTATTTCGGTTTGTAATTTTTATCAGTTTTTTCGGTTCGGTTTGGGCGGGTTATTCGGTTTGGGCGGTTTACAAATTTTTTTGTACAGCCCTACTAACAAATATTAGTAAATTATATATCCACTTTTGGGAATATGCAAACTGAATTAAATAGTAACTGTATATATATACATATCTTGTACCAACAATAGTTTGAAACTATTAATTACAAGAAATAATAAAATATGTATATATTAATTTGCTTCTGGCATTACCAATATATGTGAAATCTATATTCTTTGAAATAGAATTTCATGTCTATTCATTCTCTTCAGGGAATGATATTTAAATATTCTAAATGTACAATAAATTTGTACAATTCACATTCTATTCAATAATCAAATATACTTTTATCTTGATTATAAGTGTGTCCGTACTACAGGTACTAGACTACTATTATTCAATCCCACACATGATATATAGATTTCATACACTTTGATTGTGTGTGATATCTCATCTTTTGGTTGTTTCCACTTTCTTCTTGAAATATTTGAGTAGTAAATAATGCCATCGATTATTTAAAATTATTGCATTCAGTTCAGAGAATGACATTAACAAGTAGAACATTATTATAAATTTCTTAAAAATTTATTACTTGTTCATCCATAAAAATATAAGAAATTATTCAGCAATTTCTTTTGCGATATTTCAAAGAATATATGAATACATTTTTTTGCATAGTCTCCAAGATATATGTAAAATTTGATCTTTAATATATGTCACATGCAATAATTTTCAATATAAATATTGTAAATAATAACAATGTATAATAATATGACAAATACGAACAATCTTTGAAAGTAATTGACTTCAATTCGTATCATTCTCTGCAGGGAATGATGAACAATAAATACATGCCTCATGTATTTAAATAACATTAGTCATACTCATTGTTATTCTTATACTTTAATGTTTATGCAATTTTCTTAACATTCTTTTTGGATATTCAAAACCCACTATAAAATTGCATCAACAATAATCTTTTTTTAATGATTCTTTAGTTGTATTCACATAAATACAATATAGTTCTTTTGACAAATATAACACATTTACTTCAGAAAATGTTTGTCAAAATCTATATCGATATTAGATTACTTTTCATTGTCCTCAAATGATACAAGAACGTATACATAAATATGTATTCATCTCTTTCATTATATATCCGTCAACTATATGATGAATATTACGTTTGCATAATCTTCAGGATATATGCAAGATTTTATTGAGGACGCATAATCTTCAGGATATATGCAAGATTTTACCGAGGATGTATAATCATCAGGATATATGCAATATTTTATCGAGGATACATAATCTTCAGGATATATGTATAATTCATATAGATTTTCTCTACTATATCATAGACACACATATATTGTAAATATTTTAAATGATAAGAACATAATATATATATATATATGAAATCAATAATAAACATATAAAAACATATACATACATATATAATATATAGATAAAAAGAAAAAGGAAAACAAAGGATTCTTGAAATTGTTTCAGTCAGATGAGTATATATATCAGGAGCAACCCCGAGCATAGGCAGGCTAGGCTTGTACCTAGGGCCCACCTAGCTCAGGGGCCCAAAAAAAATTTGTTCCCTTTTAAAATTACACTTTTTTTTTATCAATTTTGAAAAATACCATATTTTTTTCTAAATGAGGGCCCAAAAATATTTTTTTTCCTTATGGCCAACTAAATTTCAGGGCCAGCCCTGATATATATAAATATATATTTAGTGTATCATGACTTTGAAACAATTCAAGAACTTTAACAAAATACTTACATTGGGGTTTGGGCAGAGACTCGTGCTTGAAGCTTGGGCAGAGACTCGTGCTGATAACGTGTTATAAAATAATATAGAATAGATGAGAAGAAAGAAGAAGAAGATGAAGAGAGAAAGAGAAAGTGAATGAGAATTTCTCAGTTGTTTATTCCAATGGGGTGACCCCTATTTATACAAATACAAGAGTCAAATATTAAGAAACTAAGAAAAAGGAAAACTAAGAAAAAATGAATGTTGATTACAATTAATAGTAATAAATAAAAAATTTGGACATCCACATAATTATTAATATTTATAACAAAAAAAACAATTTAAATGCTATTTATGAAAGTTTAGATATTTTGTTTTGAGGTGTGATTGAAATGCCTATTCTACAAAAATGAATATAAGAGGACAATTGTAAAAGATGTTACACAACATTATTTATTTCTTAAGATAAAAAAAAATGAGAGATTTATATAAAAGTGTAGTGATAGAATTTTACTATGTAAAATGTTTAAATAAGAGGATATATTTTAACAAATTATGAAGAAGTGAAATATGTACCTGAAAATGGAGTTCTTTATGAATAAGACTAATGTTTTCTATAATCTATTTTGCATATTTAAAGTAAAATAGCTAATTAAAATGATAAGTATATTATGAAGTTGTTTGCGAATTTCTAATTATAAAAGTAATTCTTAAAATAAAATACCTTTATTTTGTGGGGTGATTAGAAAATATTTTTAAATATTTTTTTTACATGGTATTCTTGATAGGTTGTGTCTTCCATCTCATCATCGATGTTTATTATAATCAATTATTCTCTTGTGGCAACTCAAGACACAACTACATATAATTTGTTGTAAGTAAATACTTGCACAGAAAGATACATGTTTAAATGATAGTATTGATTGTAATGACAAAATATAATGTGAAAAGAACTTGTCTTTTGTTGAGCTTTAATGGCCACTTGAATTCATCAGAGTGTTAGAGATTTTATTACAATAGAAAAAAATCAACATGCATTACAACTCTATTGTAAAATAATACAATGACTAAAATAAGAGATTGATTACATAGATGTTATAATACACATATATACACTATATATGTATATTACATATTATATGAAAGGTAGTAAGAAAAAGAATACAACACATGTAATATAATACATATATATATAACAACAGAAGAATATATATGTATATACACTCACTTACTACCTTGAGGATAAATTAGTGGGGATCACTATGACTTGAACAAGGTATTATACTTTTGTCCAAAAGCTTATTTCTCCTGTCTCTAAACACTAAGGGAACTCTCTAAGAAATACCTTTGGGAATTATCAAGCCTTAGGATTTTCTAGCAATGTGCTTTTTTGATGGAAAATAGTTCTCTCAAATGAGCACCAAAGACCTCCTTTTATAATGTTTATGTGATCACACTTAGAATTCAAAATACACACCTCATTTTTCTCATATAAATGAGTATTAATATAATTTGTAACAACTATATTTCATAACATTTGAATCCTATCATCAAATTGTGTAACAATCCTTTTGTTACACTAATAATGTCTGACCAATACAAGAGTTACAAGTGACAACAAATTGTAACTTCTCTCCAAGTTACAACATGTATGTTACAAAAGTATATGTTACACATATATTTACCATACACTTAATATATATTATTCACATAATAATATGTTTATCACATTTTAATCTATACTTATTATATTATAAAATAATATAACAATCCCACACTAGATTAAAATGTGTGACACACTTGCAACACACTTGTAACATTTATTTAATCAATCAAAATATTATATTAAAATATAACATTTCCCCACTTTGATTGAATAAATACACACTTTTAAAGAAGTCTTGCTTAAGTGTATTAGGTAAAATATCTTTTGACTTGAATTTTTACCTTAGTGTAGTTTTCACAAAGTTTGATGAAATTTTGGTTGTCGTAGTATTGAACCACTATTCCTTTACTACAAACTGGTGATAACACACACACACCTTCACTAATTCTCACTTGAGACCGCATGTCTCGCTCTTGCACTGTTAATGGCCATGTGCAAAATTCTAATTCATGAACTTTCTAGAGAATACTCTCAATTCTCATAAGAGGCGGCACCACCTCTAGTCCATATAGGTGGAATTTTAGTGTCTCACCACTCTTTAGACACTTCTTAAGCTTAAGCTCCACTAAAAAACTTTTCAGTTTTAACCCTCAATTTTCACTACATGTACTCATCCATAGATGGGACAATTGAGTACCACATTCACTCTATTGACTTGTTATTACCTATTGAACTTAAGACTAGATTTTTACTAGTGTTAAGATAGGTTACCATCAATAAGAGACACACTAAGGGAGTTTAGGTCCCATCCCTCAAAATTCATGCTTTAATCATGTACGGAGATTAAGCGATTTGTTATAACCTCTCACTATTGATTTCATGTGAATCATGCATGCCAAAATATAATGTTCACTTTGTGACCACTTTTCTCCTTAAGTACTTAAGCTTTGAAAATTCAATCATAAAAGATTAAAATTTACACAGCTCAAATTCTCAATAATTTTGATACCAAACATATCAAAATTAATAAACACTAATTTAGACACCAAAAATGTCTAAATTATACTTTATTTTAAGACACCAAAAATGTCTAAATTATACTTTATTTTAAACTTTTCACGTTGGAGTATCACCCCTACACTTTTACATTTCACTATCAAGATAACGTCTTGATTTTAAAATATAGAAGACTGTTTTGTCTCTATAATTTCTCTTAAATTTAATTTTCTTCTTTAAATTATTTTCACCAAAATTTGACACCAAATATGTCAATATTTTCACTTATGCACATAGTCAAACTTGATTTTGAATTTGAATTCAAAATCAAATAAATTAATCAATAATGTCTCAACACATTTTTGATTAAATTTGTGGCTCACCCCACATTTCTAGCATAAAGTGAAATTTTTATAAAATATCACTTGTCTATTTTTCCCTTGAAATGACTCTTTAAGGTCACTTTGAAAAATATCATTTAATATTTTTAGTTTTCTCAACAAAATTAAAATATCAAACTCACATCACCACTTACAAAATCATATTTAAACAATTAATTATGATTTAATTAAAGGGTTTTAACTACTATAAATAGAAGCCTGATTTAAGAAATCATGACACTTCATTTACTCTATTATTTTCAAAATACCTAGAGAGTGGAAAGTAAATTGTTTCTCCCTCAACTGTTCTTGCTCATGTGTTGAGAACTCAAGAAGAACATTATAAACTTTATACTAATAGCCCACATTATTCCTTGTGTGTGGTGGAACGATTGGAAAGACACTGGTGAGAGTTCAAATTGCATAGTCTGGATTTAGGGATATAACATACGAGAAGTTTTGAGGATACCCTGATCGTCATCAAGAGGTATTTATTCTAAACTTACTATTTATTTTGATTTAATGTACACACATCTGGAGATCCATTAGGATATGGTACGATGATAATTAGCAATATGAAACCCTTCTACTTTGTATCTGATTTAGTACCATAAAACCAACAAGAAGGACCATGGTTAGAAACTAGATATGGAAGATTAAAAAAAGAGAGGAATTAAAATACAGAAGTTGGCTCCACTTACTTGCAATGTTGATGTCCAAAGAAGTATTGAAACCCTTTTCAACGGGAAACCCGTGGTGTAGAGCCAGTAATCCCGAAGTCATGAGTGTGCTTCATGGAGCTGACTAGGTAGTGTTGGGTTTTATGCCTTAAATAAAACTCATTTCAATATAATCAGATTTACTTATTAATAAAGATCAGAAATAACATTTTATGTTGCATGGTTCACATGATTTATTTCATGATTATATATATATATAATGATGAATTCTATTTAAGTCCAGAACATATGAATTTGTTAATGATTATAGTGTTGTCAGCACAGTAGAATATAATCTTAATTATATGTTCGAAAGTTTATTCCCTGATTTGTCAGAACACTGGATTTAGACTGGCATGGTATAATCAGCGATAGGTATTCTTACACCTTGGATAAGTGTTATGTCCTTTCCAGGGAATTGGCAAAGTTTACCAGTATCGGATGTATGGAGTATACATCGGAAGGGACCGATATTGAACTTTGATTAGATATATTAAAATTTACCGTAATATCTATTCAATTCAATATCACCCATTGATCCTAGATCAAATGATCTTAATCCTGATATGGTTAGGTTCGATCTCAAGAGTATTATACATGTTCTTTGATTTGTTAGTTAAGCCTACTTTTGGGTCAGGGTGATACGTACATTTTGGGAACATGATAGTATAATTGAGTGGGAGCGCTAACATAAATATGGAGTCTATAACTTCTATAGGAATTTAGAAGTGAAACGATGATATCCTTCGAGCTTGGCTAAATAGAGATAAATGGTTGAGATCTCATTTCACTTTGCTGAAATATCATTTATATGGAGCTAAGTGTTTTAAGGATAAAATACATTGAAGGTGTAACGGTAACTTAGTGCCTATTCAATGTAGATCATCTATTAGAGGGTCATTGATCAAATTAGGATTATAACAATGGATAACTAATGACGTATCTATATCGTGGAACATATAGAGCGTTCTATATGACTTAGAGTGCAATTCCAAGTTCTAAGTGTGGATTCAATAAGGCATTAATAAATTAGGGAATTTACTTGGTAAATTCGGTTTGACTTGTTGGAAGCTCGGAAATATAGGCCCATGGTTCCCATACTAGTTGAGACCATACTGCTTGTAAGACTCAGTTAATTGATTTTAATTAACCAATTATAATTCTAAAGTTAGACTGTCTACTTTATGATTTTTCACTAAGCAAGGGCGAAATTGTAAAGAAAAGAGATTCTAGGTTTATTTATTAATTAAGAGACTTTATATGTCTAATTAATAAATATATTAAATGACAATATTATTTAATAATTAATTTTTAGTTATTAAATAATAGGAATTGGCATTTAAGTGGTTAAATTGGAAAATTGGCGTTTTTGAGAAATTGGGATGGAAAAATGATAAAATGGCAAAATTGTAAAGTGGGCCCAATCCAACATCCTATGGCCGGCCACACTAAGCATTTACCATTTATTTTTCTATTATTTTAATGCCAAATAAATCTAACCTAAACCTAGGTGGTTACCTATAAATAGGTAGTGATGACTTCAGGAAAAAGATGATGCATCTCATTCCTTCAGAGAAAATCTTCTAGCCGCCACCTTCTCTCTTCTTTTCTTCTTCAATTTCGAAATCCTTGAGTGATAGAGTAGTGCCCACACACATCAAGTGGTATCTCAATCATAGTGTGTAAGACTATAGGAGATTCCAAACAACAAGAAGGAGAACCAAGGAGAGAAAGAGATCCAGGTTCAGATCTTGATTATGTTCTGCTACAGAAAGGAATCAAGGGCTAGAGATCTGAACGGAAGGAGTCATTATATTCCGCTGCACCCAATGTAAGGTTTCCTAAACTTTATATGTGTTTATTTCATTGTTTTAGAATTCATATTAGGATGTTAATGAAACATACATGGTAGTAAGTCTAGATCCTGGTAAAATATTTCCAACAAGTAGACCATGGATCTAGAATATCTATTAAGTCGATAGAATCCTATCTTGCTCTTATTCTTTCAGATAGCCTGAGGCTTGACTGGGTAGAAGTAGAGAATTTTTTCTGGAGTTGGGACCTCCACGTTCTTAGTTTTGCACAAAACATACCATCCTACAAGTAGTTTATAACTTGGGAAATTAAATGGAAAGAAGCTATCTCGACTACCACACAGAATTCTGCGAAGTAGCTCCTATTAGGTAGATGCACGCTATCTTGACTACCCAACTCTAAATTCTGAAGCCTCCATCTGCGCATTTACTGGGTAACTCTCCCCAAATAGAGAGCTTGTTCTAGACCAAGCCTAGAACACTTTGAAGACCCCGGATAGTCTTGTATTTCCAGAGGTTATCATAGTTCTAGAACTTATTTTGGTACTAATACATCCTCTGTCCCCTTTTATCTTTCTTTTATGTCAGGAGGTTATTTCTAAAATTATCCAGCGTGGTGAGCTTAGAGGCCTTATCCATGGTATTAAAATTGCCCCTTCAGGTCCTTCAATTTTGCATCTTATGTTCGCAGATGATACTATTTTGTTCGGTTGTGCTAATGAAGGGGAAGCTAAAGAGTTCATTAATTGTTTATCCCTCTATGAGAGCTAGTCAGGTTAGGTCTCTAGCAAATCAAAGTCCAGTATTCTTTTCTCAAGGAATTTGGATAACAGTAGAAAGAAATCAATCTTGAAATGACTTCAGATAAGGCAGTCAAATGGTGAAGAGAAACACCTTGGCAACACATTTGTGTTTAAGAAAAACAAAAGAAAAAGGAGGACAATCAAAAGTTGAAAGAGAGTATGGCAAAGCGCTTGGAGGGTTTGAAATTAAAACTTTTATCTTATGCAGGGAGACTAACTTTGATTAAATCAGTGGTTTCTGCTATGCCCATTTACGTTATGTTAACAAATAAAGTTCCTTTTGGCGATCTTTCAAAGTTTAGATGCTATAGACGTGAGAAAGTTTTGGTGGTCGAGTAATATGGAAATGATAGATTTATGTCCTTTAAATCTTGGGATCATCTCTGTCAACCCAAAGTTCATGGGGGTTTGGGGTTAAGAAGGTTTGAGGACATGAACAAAGCTCTCCTCTCAAAGCTTGTGTGGAGTTTAGCTATCAATGATTCAAAGTCGTAGATTCAATATCTTCGAATGAAGTATTGTAGATATCAGATTTTTGGGCCGTGAAACACAATGCTAGTGATTCTCGTATTTGGAAGGGCATTCTTGACTCTAGAGATATCATCTTTAATGGTTCTATTTCTCTGGCTACTAAAGGGGATTCCATTGATGTGTGGAGACAACCTTGGATTCCTTGGTTAAGCTTCATTGAATTTTAAGAGTTAACGAGGAATTTGAGCACTTTGAGTTTCACTATGAAAATAGTGGGTGGTATCTTGATTGGTTGTTAGTGGAATAAGAAACTTGTGTTTCTGATTTTTGGTTCTTCTCTGGCTAGTAAGATCATGGATATTCCTAGAATTCCGTCTTCCTTTGGTGATCAGGTTTTTTGGGAAACACACAAAAAATGGTATGTTTACTGTCAAAGATGCTTATGTTGTTGATCAGAGTGTGAGATTTGGTCTGAAGCAGGCTATTTGGGAATAGATTTGGCACCCAACAATCCATCCTAAGATTACAGTAATGTTATTGAGAATTGTTAGAACAGAAAGTTAGTTAGTGGTGTAACTGAAATCTATTATTCCTGTTTTCGGTTGTTATTGTTAGTTGTTAGTTAGTTCATTCCTTCTCTGTTTTGTTGCTTAGATAATTTGTATATAAACTCTATTGGTTCTGTAATAAGATTGAGATTCTCTTTTCTTCTCCATTACTCTTTTCTTACTTTCTTCTCTTTCTTTCTCTTTCGTTTAGCTTTTGTTCTCATCAATGGCTAACCGGTTTAACATGGTATCAGAGCAGTTCCCTCCGCTCACTGCTAACATGGCTACTCTAGGTAACAATAACACAATTCCTGCAGCTAACAACACCAGAACAAATGCCCCTAGATCTCAAGCCGAAAATAGAGCTCGACAGAATCAAGAACCAGTCTTCTTCAACCACAATCTTTCAGTTCGTCTCAATGATCATAACTTCCTTTTGTGGAAGCAGCAGGTTCTTGCAGCAATCAAAGGAAATAGGTTGCTGAGATTCATTAAGGAGCCACCTCCAGAAGAATTTCTGAACAATGAAGATCATATGCAAAATAGAGTCAATCCAAACTATGGCGATTGGGAAGTTCAAGATCAGTTGCTCGTCTCCTGGCTTCTGTCTTCGATGACTGAAAGCCTCTTGACTCGCATCGTTGGCTGTAACACAGCTCGACAAATTTGGGAATCTCTGGAGAAAAACTTCACATTGCAAGTTTCCTTATAAGATCCTCGAGTTTCGTACGAAGCTGCAGAATTTGAAGAAAGGAAATCTGAGCCTCAATGATTATCTGCTGAAAGTTAAATAGGCCGTTGATCTGATAGCATCTGTAGGAGAAGTAATAAGCGATCGTGATCATGTTGCAGCTATCTTCAAAGGCCTCTCGAGTGAATATGATACCTTTGTTATCTCTTCGAACATTCGAATTGAGAACTACACGGTTGATGAAATTGAGGCTTTGCTGCTGGCTTCTGAATCAAGAATTGAGAAATCTAGAAAAGAGGTGGAAGCAAGTGCCAATCTAAATGCGAAAGAGCAAGATCCATTATTGGAAGCTAATCTTGCCTTTAGAAGATTCAGATAACAACAGATGCTTGGCAGAGGCAATACTCAGTTCAGTATAGGTCAGTTTGGCTATAGAGGTTCAAATCGAGGTAATGAATTCTCTCAAAACTTTAATTCAAATTTTAGAGGCAAAGGCAACTTTAATAATGCTAGAGGAGGCAGATCTGGTATGTATGTAAATAATGGAGTACAATTCCAACTTTGCCTTTGATTTGGACATACTGCATTGGACTGTTTCTATCGATTTGATAAGGCATTCACAGGACCTGTTCAAGGTGGAAGCAGTGGCACTCAAACATCTCAACAATCTCAGCAACCTCAGGCTAATCTCACCACAACAGGAGTAAATGACAGCAATTGGTATCCAGATTCTGAAGATACCAACCACTGTACACCACAGGCTCAAAATTTAGCCACCTGCTATGATTATGCTGGACAAGATCAAATGCATGTTGGCAATGGTTCAGGTTTGTCTATAAAGCATATTGGTCAATCTTTTATTTTTCCAAAGCACTCATCTCACCCACTTGTGCTAAATAATCTCCTTCATGTACCTGAAATCACAAAAAACCTTATTAGTGTGTCAAAATTTGCAAAAGATAACAATGTGTATTTTGAATTTCATGTTGATATGTGTTTTGTGAATGAAGAGATGACTCGTACTACTTTGTTGATGGGGATGCATAAGAATGGCCAATATACTTTTGATGTTTCACATGTAGGACATGTCTCACCAAGTCTTGAAGCTGGCCAAAGTATTAAAGATAAAAAAAACCTCTCCCTTAAAACCAGCAACACAAGTTGTCATCCTGAAATAAAGAGCACATACACTGTTACTTTGAAACTCTACAGTCAGTGTTTCGAGTTGTATCAAGTGCAATTCTAGTGTTCAAAATGATTTTACTTTGTGGCATAATAGATTAGGGCATCCTTCTGAGAAAATTGTACAAACTGTCCTACAATCTTGTAACATGCCTATAAGCAATAAAATCTCTCATTTTTCTGTATGTTCAGCTTGTTGTCTTGGCAAGATTCATAAATTTCCTTTTCCTAGAGCTTCAGCTACTGTCAATTCAGAACCCTTACAGTTAGTTGTGTCTGATCTTTGGAATCCATCTCATGTGAATTCATTCAATGGCTATAAATACTACATTCACTTTGTTGATGTCTACTCTAGGTTTACATGGATCTATCTCTTAATACAAAAATCAGATGCCTTTAGAACATTTTTGCACTTTAAATCTTAAGTTGAACTTCAACTTGGAAAGTCTCTTAAAACCTTACAGACAGGTTGGGGTGGGGAATTTAGATCTTTTACCAAATACCTAACTGAAAATGGTGTGCACCACAGACACCCTTGTCCTACAACTCATCAACAAAATGGCCTAGCTGAAAGGAAGCATAGGCATATTGTTGAAAATGGCCTAACCCTTCTTGCTCAAGCCTCTCTCCCACTCAAATTTTGGGATGAAGCTTTTAAAACTACAGTATATATTCATAATAGGCTGCCAACACCATTACTTGAGCACAAGTCACCGCTGAAAGTATTGTTTAACACAAAACTCAACTATTCAACCTTTAAAACCTTTGGTTGTAAGTGCTTCCCCAATATCAGACCCTATAACAAGCATAAGCTTGAATTTAAGTCTGCTACTTGCACCTTTTTAGGTTATAGTCTAAACCACAAAGGGTACAAGTGTCTAGACACCAATGGGAGACTTTATATTTCAAGGGATGTAATATTTGATGAATTCTCTTTTCCCTACGAACACCAAACAGGCCATTCTCAACCCTCCTCTAACCTGCCTTTTATCTCACATGTCTCTGCTATCATACCAACTTGTTCCCACTCTAAACCACCTTACAAAATGGTTGATCTTATCCATCCTATTACATCTGATGCCACTACACATACACCAGATTTACAAGTTGACCAACATGTTTTACTAAACAGCTCTAATCCTGACCATGATCCACATGCTGTTGCTACTAATGACTGGTTTCCCAGCCAACCTTCTGTTTATGATGCTGGTGAATAATCACATGTTCCAGCTTCACAATTGCAGATACACCAGGTGCTCAGGTGTCTCAAATGACAGAAAATTCTCCTACTGTTGCTGCACCCACTGAACTAAATGTGAACACTGATCCTGATGCTGCACCTATTGGTGGTACTCAAGAACCAGGCAGGGGTTCTGCTGTTGTCTTTTCTTCACCAGCTGCTCTTCCTTTAGTTGCTGGTTGTCTCAATGCTCCTGGAAAGAACAGCATGCACAGAATGCATACAAGATCTAGATCAGGTGTTTATAAGCCTAATTCCTTCTTAGTCACTAGAGAACCAGCAAATATAAAGGAAGCTCTCTCTCAGGAGCATTGGAACAATGCTATGAGTGATGAAATATTGGCTCTTGCTAGAAATAGGACATGGATCCTTGTTAAACTTCCACCAGGTAGACAAGCTATTAGTTGTAAGTGGGTTTACAAGGTCAAAGAAAATATGGATGGCTCTGTTAACAAGTTCAAGGCAAGATTAGTGGCTAAAGGTTTCCATCAGCAAGCTGGATTTGATTTTACAGAAACCTTTAGCCCAGTTGTCAAGCCTGTTACAATTAGGGTATTTCTCACACTGGCACTGTCTAAAGGTCGGGAAATAAAGCAACTAGATGTGAATAATGCTTTTCAACATGTTACAACCACCTGGCTTTGAGGTTCCTGGACAAGAACACTTGGTGTGTAAATTCAACAAAGCCCTTTATGGACTCAAGAAGGCACCAAGAGCCTGGTTTGACAAATTGAGAAACTGTCTATTGTCTCTTGGGTTTGTGTCCTCTGAATCCGATCATTCTCTCTTCATCAATCACACTGCCAACTCAACTACACTTGTATTAGTATATGTGGATGACATTTTAGTGACAGGGAGTGATTCCCAGGCTGTTAGCAACCTCATTGCTGCCCTGCACACTCAACTTTCTCTTAAAGATTTAGGGACTTTAAGATATTTCTTGGGAATTGAGGTTCGATACACACCAGATGGCATTCATCTTTGTCAAGCCAGGTATATTAAAGACCTCCTCCTCAAAGCTCAAATGTCTGGGGCCAAACCATTTCCTACTCCCATGACTAGTGGCCTTCGATTGTCTGCTCACCAAGGGGACCCTATGCCAGATGTTCAATTGTATAGGTCGACTGTTGGGGCACTGCAGTACCTTACAATTACAAGACCTGAGTTTTCTTTTAGTGTCAACAAGGTCTATCAATTCATGCAGAAACCTTTGTTGACACATTGACAAGCTGTTAAAAGAATTCTTAGATACATTGGTGGCACTACTAACTTTGGTCTTCACCTAACCAATCCTCGGTCATTTGAGTTAACAGCATTCTGCGATGCCGATTGGGCATCTGATCCAGATGATAGTAAGTCCACCTCTGGCTTTGCTATCTTTTTTTTTGGCTCTAATTTAGTTGCCTGGAAAAGCAAGAACCAGTAGACTATTTCTCGTTCCAGCACTGAAGCCGAGTACAGGAGTGTTGCTAATGTAACAACTGAGCTTACTTGGATGAATTACCTATTTTCTGAGCTGAACATTCGAATGCCACAACCACCTACAGTCTGGTGTGATAATCTCAGTACAATCATGCTTACACAGAACCCTGTTCTGCATGCCAGAACAAAGCACATTGAACTCGATTTGTACTTTGTAAGAGAGAAAGTCTTGAACAAAACCATAGAGATCAAACATGTTTCAGCATATGATCAACTTGCAGATTGACTAACTAAAGCTATATCAAGTCAAAGGTTCATTGATTTCAGAACCAAACTCAAAATTGAAGACCATTCAATTATGAGTTTGAAGGGGGTGTTAGAACATAAAGTTAGTTAGTGGTGTAACTGATTTCTATTTTTGGTTGTTATTGTTAGTTGTTAGTTAGTTCTTTCCTTTTCTGTTTTGTTGCTTAGATCATTTGTGTATAAACTCTAGATTGAGATTCTCTTTTCTTCTCCATTACTCTTTTCTTCCTTTCTTCTCTTTTGTTTAGCTTTTGTTCTCATCAATGGCTAACTGGTTTAACAAGAATCTTGAATGAGGATCTCCCTAACAAGGCAAGACTTCCCTTTTTGGTTGACAAAGAATGCTTTTTGTTTGGTAATTCAGAGGAGAATTGTCTCCATTTATTCAAAGATTGTTGTTTTGTGAAAGCTATTTGGTTTATTGGTGCTTTTCCAAGTCATATAGACATGATCCTGACGATTCTTTGTCTCAGGTAGTAAAATCCTTTTTGCTTGTTGTCCCTTCCAATTTGCGATTCCAGGCCCTGCTTTATTTTGGCTATGTTGCTGTAGAAATTTGGCAGCAGAGGAATTCCATCAGGTTGTTTGGGGATCTGCTAATCTGTTAACAACTTCTCGAATAATCAATGGCCTTTTTGCTAAGTTTTCTTCTTTGTATCAACATTCTTTTTCTATGACAGAGAAGATGGAGCGATTGGTATCTCCTAGTAGGGAGGGTATTGATATAGTTATTTTAACTAATGCATCTTGGTCTGCTGGAGCTGCTGGTATTGTAGCTGTCATGACCAACTTTGCTGATGGTTCTCGGGCTCATTTTTCTCTTTCTACTACTGCTTCTTCTGCTTTGGAAGCTAAGACTCTTGCTATTCGTTTGGCTCTTGTTTGGTCGAGGTAGAATCTCTAGCTTGGATGCTAATTTGTATCAAGGGGAAGGAATTTTTTCAATAATTCTCATCGTTCTTAGTTTTAATGAACTGATGTTGTTTATAAAAAAAAAATTACAAAAATTTAACAAAAATAATCCAACTCAGGCAGAAAAACCGTTTTTGCTTAAAATATACTCTAATTAATAATTTAATTATATTAGTCACAGATGTCCAAACCATACTACTTCTCAAATGCAAATGGTAGAGTACAAAAAAATGTTGACCCAAAAGAAAAATAAATGTTTCCACTTCATTCATTATTCTCTCTGAAAATAAGATAACCTGAAAGTGGTCACAATAATCAACGAAACAAGCCGAGAAATTTACGTCCCCATCTGTTGATGGCCTCCCACAAAAACCTTATGAGAACAGGCACAGCAGCCGCGAACAGAATATAACGAAACTTCACTGACTCATTAGGCGTCACTGCAAATACCGCCGAGCCATATGTGACCAGCATCGAGATTGTGGCTAGCCACACCTCAAAATGAAAAGGAAACCTGTTAAAATAAAACAATAAACAAATAAATATATAATTTAATGGTAAAGTACTGAATTGAGTTGAAATAAGAGAATTTTTATGAGGTGGGGTTTGTGTGGTTTTACCTATAAGTGAGGCAAATAATGACCAAAATGGATGAGGAGAGAGCCAAAGTGTTTGATATGAGGAAGACATAGAAAGGAATTTTGTGTGTGGCGTAGATGGATCTTCCGGCTGTGTGACCGCTTTCGCTGTCTTGCCAAACGCCGCCAGGAGGGTTGACGCCGGCTTGGAAGGTGACGGCGGTGATGAGAGCCGCCACCACTAGAAGAACATTCCGGGCATCCGCTGGTTTGTCATGCTCTTTGTCGTATTGGAAGCTCTTGAACCATCTCCAAGACCCTGCAGTGCTATTTCCCTTTGGTGGATTCGCCATTAATTATGTTATTGTTTTCTAATTTTCTCTTTTGATTTTAGCTAAGTTTTATCTTAAAAATTTGGTTGGTTACTACAATGCACACGCAAAATATATATAAGACAATAACATAATATAATGGTGACATTATAAGGAGAAATTCTAATCTAGTTAATTTTTTATGTATAGTAATGTATTGTTGAAAATAAAATTAAAAAATTTATGTTGTTGAAAATAAAATTAAAATAATCAGTTCCACTCAAGTTAGTTTTTTATTCCAATTTATTTGAAAAGTAGTATGATGTATTGTATAAAATTGGATTATAACTTTTATAAAAAATATTCATAGAATTGAATAAAGTATATATGCATGAGTCAGGTGAGGAAAGAACAAGGAAGAAGAAGGGAAATGTAGGAGAGAGTCATCGAAGACTGGTCGGCTGCCACCTGTTGTTGGCACGTAGTCTGAAATCCCAGAATGTATTGTTTGGACTTACAAAAATAAATTAAAAAATGTTTTCGTGTAGATTATAATAGTAAAGAAAAATAAAAAGTTTTATTTAATCAAAGGTAATGGTAGTTGGCATATTAATTTTTTATAATAACACAAGCTTTTTTATCATACGGCACACAACCTCAACTATAGATAGGTAAATTAAAGTGGAAATTATAAATTTTATGGATTTTTATACTTTTTTTTGTGTAAAAACATGATTTTTTGAATTATTTCATGTGAAAATTAAATAAAAAAAAAGTTGAAAAATGGTAAAATCAAGTAAGGGTAACTAGGTACCTTTATGGTAATCAGAGGGTAACCAATTACCATAAAGGGGTAATCAAGTACCCGAACTTCCATTTTAGAGTTCTCAAAGTCAACCTAGGCGCAAGATTAGAGACCCCTCCCAGGTCGACTGCTATGGCTTGGGTCCACTAAATTCTGTGATGTCATCTTTCTCACCACGTGTCAAACATTGATGTCTACGTCATCAGGGAAAGTTTCCAAGTTAACATTTGCTCCCAAGTCAACTTTACACTTGTGTGGAGTTGACTTGATGATGTGAACAACCCGTTTATCTTAAAACTACCAGATAGGCACCAATTTTGACAATCTTAGACAATTGATCCTGTCCTTCAAGCTTTTCCAATAAAATTAGGACTTTAAAATCCCTTGCTCTTGTGTGTGGAAATTTTCAAAAATTAAGTAACAAAGAAAAAGAGGAAAAACTTATTATTTTCACTTATCTTTTATTTTTTCTTTGAAAACTTGAAATTTGAATCTAATCCTATTTTTAAATGGCGCCATTCGAAAATTACAGGAAAAAAGAAGAAGAGAAAAAGATCTTTGATCTTTTGCTTATCATTTATTTTTTTTTTCTTTTAAATCTCTAATTTTTCCATAATCTTAGTAGCATTAGAAATGGATATTACCTTTTAAATTCACAAATCCTATTCTTATTTCTATAGGAATTTCGAATTTTAAAGCTTAAAGGTGAAGGGAAAGATATATTTTTATCTTTTTCTTATCATTTACCATTTCCTCTAATGCTTTGAATTTAAAAGGCTCTTAATTGCTCTAGGATTAGGAGATTGAACTCATTTATAATAAGAGAGCTTTCAATCAAATTTCTCACAATCAAATCATCCACGTCCAAGCCTTTAGAAAAACCTTGGATTTTCATCTTCATCAAGCTATCAAGCTTTCAAGTGCTCTTCATCCTTCAAGGTAGGATTTTTTTCGAAGAATTTTCTTCTTCTCCTCCTTTGTAGAGCTTGCTTTAAGGATTCTCAAATCCCAAAAACCCTTGAATTTTTTTCCCAAGCCCTCTGAAATTCCAGAAAACTATCCCTGTGAATTAAAATTTCTTACTTTTACATTTCTTAAACTTCTCTTTTTTAAAAGTCAATAAAACTTTTTTTGAGTTGTAAGCAACTTGAAATTTTGGAGTTAACATGGCTAGGATGAAAAGAAGTAGAAGATTGTTTGATGAATATGATACCCATATGGCTCAGTTCATTAGAGTCAACTTAACTGTGCCCAAGTCTAAGAACTTAGACAAGGCACATGGTGGGAAGATAATGGCAATTGAACTCCTTAATGTTGCTATCGAAAGTGAGGACCCGAGAGATCAAGCTTTTGGATTAAGACCTCTCGTGTTTAGCACTCTTACTGAACATCAAGCTTAATTATTCTAGAATGATTATTGTCTTCCTGAAATTGTCTTCTAAAAGCCACAATATGGTGGTCACAATGACTCTTAGAACACTTGCTGTAGTGCCTGGTCGAGGTTCCATATGAATATGGGTGTTTACTGGCCCTTACATCCATGATTCATATCAATCGCAGATTTCTTTGGAGTTTATCCCTACAAAATTAATCTAAATGGCTATTGAATTCATGCCACCTTCTGCATCTTTTACTGCCTGAGAATTGGCCTATTGTTTAACGCCCAAAATGTGACTTTCACTAGCGGTGGTTATAGTATAGATCGGGCGGTCGATTCCACAGGGAGGTGATTATGGACAGAAGCGTTAGTAGAAAAATCAACACAAAAGGTTAATAAAAAGTAACAAATGATTTTGTGATTTTTGTTTTGGTAATAAATATTAAAGGAAAATGTTTAATCAATAATAAAAGAGAGAAAGGCTTCAAGAATCATCCATATGCTTGTTTAGCTATTTTGTACATTTGATTCACAAAGTTGACACAAATCATATAACATTAAAGTTCATTATA
The DNA here is from genome assembly GCF_029168945.1 of Cannabis sativa. Taxonomy (NCBI): domain Eukaryota; kingdom Viridiplantae; phylum Streptophyta; class Magnoliopsida; order Rosales; family Cannabaceae; genus Cannabis; species Cannabis sativa. The sequence goes on along the minus strand of NC_083610.1, from coordinate 37,308,632 downwards.
TTTTGAGTATACAAGTTCTTGAAAATAAAAGAAATAATTTAATCTTATGTAGAACCTAGAAATGACATTATACATCAAGCAATAATGCAATAAAAGATTAAACATAAAACTAAACATAAATATTATTTTTACTAAATGGAAACACATAGAAAGAGCATGACTAATCCTATATATCTTTAGTAAAAATAATGACAAAGAAAATAGAAATAGAGATGTTGGTGATAGTGAAGGAAATGAACATTAATATTACTTTTTTTAATTTTTAATCACATAGGAAGAGCATGACTAAACCTATATGTTTAATAAAAAGTAAATAAAAATGAACATAAAAGATAGAACAAGATAAATACTACTATTACTACAATCACTAAATAAAAATATATAGAAAGAGCATGACTAAGTCTATATATATATTTAGTATATAATAGCATATATAGTAGTATAGATGGATGAAGAACAAAAAAATAAAAGTGAAATAAAAACTTGCATTACTCAAATAAATATTACATGTGAATCAAAGATACAAAATAACCTCACTTTGCATATGGAATCATCCCTAACCTTCAAAGGAAGATTAGACAATTATGATAATCATTCTCATAAAATTTCTAAAGAGAAAAGATGAGAAGAAAAGTTGAGAGAATTTTGCTATAGTTTTTCTACACTAAAAATTACACTCTAAATTACAAAAAGTGAGCTCCAATTTATAGTCTCAAAATGGACTAAAATGCAAAATACTAATAGATTAAGGGTTACATAATAATAATAATAATAATAATAATAATAATAATAATAATAATAATAATAATAATAATAATAATAATAATAATAATAGTTCCTTTTGATTGTTTTAACACGTTATCATTATCATTATTATATATTATTAACTTTGGTTAATGACTTGATATGGGAGTGAAAGGTTTTGTAATATGGGTTTGATTGATTTGTTCATGCAGGTTTGAAGAATGGCTTTGGCGTGGTGGAGTTGGACAGCAGCAGAAGCCCACGTGGGCTGAAAAGAAAGGAGAGAAGAAAAAAAAGGAGCAGCCACAACCAATGGATCTCTGCCACGTGTCTGTGTGCTGAAGAAGAAACAAGCGCCAAGCGGGCGCTAACTCATGTGCAGGGACGACTCCGGGTGCACCATCTGGCGCTGACTAGATGAAAAAGGGCCCACGGTTTGGGCTGGAGGAGTAGACCTTGGGCTGGGCCTTTGAGCAAATTTTTAGGCTCTTTTTTTCTTCTTTTCAAATTTACTACTTTTATTTCTTCCATCTCTCTTCTTTGTCTTCCTCCACAAAATACACTCTAATTCCTACAAAATAACAATAAATTAAATTCAAATAAAATATTTTCAACATAAAAATATATTTCATTAATTTCATGAAAATATTAATGTAAACTTAATTTATTTTAAACTTTAAGATCATGAAATGTGCATTTTTCACCATTAATCACCTATCCCAACCCCTCACGAAATAAACCTCCTTTGTAACTTGAAAAGAAGTCCTGCTCGAAAAGGAGAAGGCTTCTTTCCCTTCCACCAGTTCAGCCCATACATAGAGATGTCACCAAAAGTAACTACAGACTTTACCTCCAGGAATATTTCTACACCCCAGTTCTTCCATAAAGACACATAACTTTCCAAAAGGCTGGCCCTTTCAAAAGACCTACTCCTCTAATTAACATGAAGAGGAGAGTTGATGACATGCTGATGGGAGACTTTGTTCAATTTTGAAAGTCTTCGAAAGGTTGGACTGATAATGTCTTGCCAATGAGTGTATGTTGATACTAGCTTCCCTGATGAATCCTGGACAACGCCACTTAAGCAGGATGATGAGGATGTTCAAAGTGCAACTGTCATCCTATCTCAGACAGTATCAGAAGATGTGACCTCAATTCGAAATGACATAGAGTATTCAGGGAGAATATTTGTGTTCTTGGACCAGGAAGATGGAGAAGTTAACTTTATTCAAATAGCTCCGGAGAAGGATATGGGGAGTCAGTAGGTGGCTAATGCTCCATGCTGTGAAGTTGAACTTTTTTTTTTTTGCTTTCCTTCAGCTGTAATAACCACTTATCTTTTTTCTGTGCAGACAATATGAGCTTCATCGCTGCTATGACATCTTGTTCAAACTCAAAGCAAAAAATTCCAGTGTCAAAAGAATCTAAACCTCTGGTCTAGGAATTTGTTTAGGGTATCCTTAGTGCTTCTGTTGCTTCAAAGAAGAAAGTCAAAAAGAGGAGTAGCCCTTGTTGGAAATATTTTACCAGGATCTAGATTTACTACCAAGTATGTTTTATTAACATCGTAATATGAATTCTAAAACAATGAAAATAAACACATAAGAGTTTAAGAAAACCTTACATTGGGTGCAGCGGAATATAATGACTCCTTCCATTCAGATCTCTAGCCCTTGATTCCTTTCTGTAGCAGAGCATTATCAAGATCTGAATCTGGATCTCTTTCTCTCCTTCCTTGATGCTGATTTCTCCTTCTTGTTGGTTGATTTTCCACAGTCTTACATACTATGATTGAGGTACCACTTGATGTGTGTGGGCACTACTTATTCACTCAAGGGATTTCGAAATTTAGAGAAGAAAAGAGAGAGGAAAGTGGCGCTCAGGGATTCTCTCTGAAAAGAATGAGATGCAATTGTGTGTTGTTTCCTGAAGCCATTACTTTCTATTTATAGAATGCCCTCTAGGTTTAGGTTAGAATTGTGTGGCATTAAAATAATGGAAAAATAAAATGGTAAAATCCTATGCATAGTGGGCGGCCCATATAAGGAAATTGGGCCTCACTTTGCAACTTTCCATTTTGTTATTTTCATTCCCATTTTCTCAAAAATGCTAATTTTTCAATTTAACCATTTAAATGCCAATTCTAATTATTTAATAACTTTAAAATAATTATTAAATAATATTGCCATTCAATATATTTATTAATTTAGACATATAAAGTCTCTTAATTAATAAATAAACCTAGAATCTCTTTTTCTTTACAATTTCGCCCTTGCTTAGTGAAAATTCATAAAGTAGACATAGTCTAACTTTAGAATTTTAATTGATTAATTAAAATCAATTAACTGAGTCTTACAAGCAGTATGGTCTCAACTAGTATGGGGACCATTGGTCTATATAACCGAGCTTCCAATAAGTCGAACCGAATTTACCAAGTAAATTCCCTAACTTATTAATTCCTTATTGAATCCACTCTTAGAACTTGAAATTACACTCTCAGTCATATAGAACGCTCTATATGTTCCATAATATAGATACGTCATTAGTTATCCATTGTTATAACCCTAATGTGATCAATGACCCTCTAATAGATGATCTACATTTTTATTTTCTATGTTTGTTTTGGGTTACAGTTATCAGGTTATCTACACTCTCACTCCGTGCATATTGTCTTCAATCAGGTGTACTCTTTTCCCTATCTTTTTTCATTTCATATTTTTTGTGACATTGAGGACACTGTCTAATTTTGAGTTGGGGGTGGTGAGCTCTGGTGAGCGTTTATTTGGAAAATTATAATTGTCTTGTTGAATTTTTAAGTCAAATTTTTCAAAATTATCTGAGCATGATTGTATAATTACAGTTTGAGTCAATATTTGCTATGTTTCGTTATCAAATTGTGATTTTTAGAGTTATTTTGTACACTTTCCAAACATGTGGTAAAATGGTTTTAAACACATATAGTTAAGAAAAATTTTGAGTGTAAAGTTTTTCATTTTTGGTGAGTTGTGAGAGTTGAGAAAACAACTTTTTGAACTTTTATTGATCATTTGAGTTGGTAAAGTCAAACTTTTAGAATTTCAAACATGACATTTACTAGAGGGATTAATTTTATGTCAAAAGAGCCTTTGTGTTTATTTCTTTGTAACTTCATTGTATTTCTTTATATCTTTATTTTTATATGTTGTCTCTTGTCAAAAAGGAAAAAAAAAAAAGAAGAAGAAAAAAAAAGTAAAAAAAAAAAAAAAAAAAAAAGATCATCAAAACAAAAAAATAAAAAAATCATCAAAAAAATATATAAAACGAAAAAAAAAGAACAAGAGCAACATCATTTTATTTTGATTTTCAAGTAGTCTCCATCTTTTTTCTTTTTTGAGAAAAAAAAAAATAAAATAAAAATAGCAAAAGTAATATCATTTTATTTCTATTTTCCTCCATTCTTTCCATATCTAAAAAAAAAAGTTTCATGTTAGTTTATTTTAATTAAAAAAAAAAAAAAAGGAGAAGCATCACATGTCTCTCTAAAAAAAAATTTTTATTATATTTCTTTATTTATTAGTTAGTTAGTTGGCTCTTTATTTTGTGAGTTGTTCATGTAAATCTCAAAGGTTGTTTGTCATTTGAATTCTATTGGTTTGATATGTCTATCTTGTGATCAATATTTGTTCAAATTGCTTGTCCTAAAAAGTTTATCCTCTCTCATTTGTGCGTTAATTGTTACATTTCTAACTCCAAAGAGTGTCACCCATCCAATATAAATACTTTCAATACCCGTGAAAAAAATTGGAGTTGAGACCTTTACACTTTTGAGATTTTTCGATACTATTTGTGTTAAGACTTGAAATAAAATAAATACAGTTTGGTGCACACACACACAACTCTGTTGTTACAACTGAAATAACACTGATAGCAATATTTAACTCTCTACTAATATTTTGAAAATGCTTGGATACTTTTGCGTGGTTTGACTTATTTATTCAACTCGATTATTCTTTTTCACCGCTTGAATTGCTAGGGACTAGCAATAAGCTAGTTGGGGGTTGTGATTAGTGGTTAAAAATACACTTTTATTTATTTTAAATGATAAAATAAATTGAGTTTTAATTGATATTTCATGACATTATTGTAATATATTTTATAAATGAAAATATTTGATTTTGATTCAATTTATGTCTTTCTTGTAGGAATTAAAGTGTATTTTTGTTGAAAGAAAGAGGAAGGAGCAAAGTTGAAAAGAAATGAAGAAAAAAATGGCATTTTTGTTGAAGTCCAAAGCAACCCAACCCAAAAAAGTCAAGCCTAGCCCATGAAGGTCATCATCAATTTTGTCTCTTCCAAAGCATGTGATGCAATGATGATAAGTCTAGGTCATCATCAACCCTATTTTTCTCTTCCACACTCAACATTCATCCAAAGAGTAGAAGACAAAATCACAATGATAACAAAAATAATATTAATTTTATTTTTGATTTGAAATGTCAAATTTAATCTTAATATTTATTTTATAATCCCAATTTTTTATTTATTTATTTTTAGTCCTTTTATGGCTCTATAAATAGGAGCTCACTTAGTGTAGTTTGGTGTGTAATTTTTAGTGTAGAAAAACTATAGCAAAATTCTCTCAACTTTTCTTCTCATCTTTTCTCTTTAGAAATTTTATGAGAATGATTAGCATAATGGCCTAATCTTCCTTGGAAGGTTAGGGATGATTCCATATGCAAAGTGAGGTTATTTTGTATCTTTGATTCACTTTTTGTTGTAATATTTATTTGAGTAATGCAAGTTCATATTCCACTTTTATTTTTATGTTCTTCTTCCATCTATACTATCTATGCTATTAATAGTAGTATTGCTCATTTCTATCTTTTATGTTCATTTTTATTTACTTTTTGTTAAATGATATATAGGTTTAGTCATGCTCTCCCTATGTGTCTAAAAATAATAAAAGTAATATTAATGTTCATTTCTTTCACTATCACCTCCATCTCCATCTCTATCTCTTTGTCATTATTTTTACTAAAGATATATAGGATTAGTCATGCTTTTTCTATGTGTTACTATTTAGTAAAAATAATAGGGGTGTGCAGAAAGTCATCCAATCCAATTCCAACCGACCGATCCAATCCCAACCGATCCAATAGAATCGGATATCCAATCATAATTGGATCGGATCGGATGCAAATTTTAAAAATCCAATTGGATCAGATCGGATATTGGATGAGACATCCGATCCAATGGATAACCGATCCAATCCAATCCAATATCATCCAATGTCCATCCAATCATATTTAATATTTATAATTTTATATATTTAATTATTTTATTTAATATTTTATATATTATTTTATTATTTATTAGGTTTTAAATTATATTTTTTCATATATATATATTTTTTTAACGAAATTAGCCTAAATAGTAGTTAAAATGGATTGGATTCATCCATGGGATTCATTGGATGGATCCAATCCAATCTAATAAAAACCAGTTAAAGCATCCAATGGATGGAACCGATCCAATCCAATACATCCATTGGATCGGATTGGATCGGATGACTCAATTCAATTGGATTGGATCGGATGGAAAAATCCAATATCCAATAAATAATTGGATTGGATCGGATGGGTCCAAATCCATTGGATGTGATCCAATGAACACCCCTTTTATTGATGTTTAGTTTTATATTTAATCTTTTATTGCATTATTGCTTGATGTATAATGTCATTTCTAGGTTCTACATAAGATTAAATTATTTCTTTTATTTTTAAGAACTTGTATACTCAAAATATAATGAACTTTAATGTTACATCATTTGTGTCAACTTAGTGAATCAAAGGTACAAAATAGCTAAACAAGCATATGGATGATTCTTGAAGCCTATTTCTCTTTTACTATTGATTACACATTTATTTGCTTTCTTTTAATATTTATTATCAAATTAAAAATCACAAAATCATTGGTTACTACTATCACTTATTATTAACCTTTTGTTTTTATTTTTCTACTAACGCTTTTGTCCATAATCACCTCCCTGTGGAATCGACCGCCCGATCTATACTACAACCACCGCTAGTGGAAGTAACATTTGGGCGTTAAACAATACTCCATACATCCGATACTGATAAACTTTGCCAATGTCCTGGAAAGGACATAACACTTTTCCAAGGTGTAAGAATACCTATCGCTGATTATACCATGTCAGTCTAAATCCAGTGTTCTGAAAAATCAGGGAATAAACTTTCGAACATGTAATTAAGATTATATTCCACTGTGCTGACAACACTATAATCATTAACAAATTCATATGTTCTGGACTTAAATAGAATTCATACATTATATATATAATCATGAAATAAATCTTGTGAACCATGCAACATAAAATGTTATTTCTGATCTTTATTAATAAGTAAATCTGATTATATTGAAATGGGTTTTATTTAGGGCACAAAACCAAACAGCCCTGTGGATGCCGCTCCTTCTGCCCAAGACTCTAGTAAGGAGAAGTTTAGTACTACTGGTGTTGATGAGGGATCTCCCATTGATATCCCTCTAGATGAGGCTGACAATGGTGTTCCGAACTCGGGTTTGAATCTAGTGGAGCATCTGCGGGTTCAAGACTCCTAGCTTATTACTCATGGTGATGCCTTGATTGGTTCCAAGACTGAGAACATTCCATTACAGAAGTTGGTTAGCTCCAAACCTCCGCATTGTTGGAAATAATTTTACCAGGATCTAGATTTACTAACAAGTATGTTGGATTAACAACCTAATATGAATTCTAAAACAATGAAAATAAACACATATAAAGTCAGAAAACCTTACAGTGAGTGCAGTGGAATAATATGACTCCTTCCGTTCAGATCTCTAGCCCTTGATTCCTTTCTGTAGCAGAGCATCACCAAGATCTGAACCTGGATCTTCTTTTCTCCTTCTTTGATGCAGAAATTCCATAGTCTTACATACTATGATTGAGGTACCACTTGATGTGTGTGGGCACTACTCATCTCACAAGGATTTCGAAATTTTTCTTTCTTTTTCTCTCTTAATTTCGTGGTCTTAAGCATACAAGAGAAGAGAACAAAGGTTGCTTTATATAGGGAGAAGGGAGAGCACAACTTTCCAAATAAACAGTTTCCTCTTTTACTGTGTAATTGATTAACTGCCTTATTTAGTGTGATCCACCACTTTCCTATTATTGGTAGGCTTTGATTAACAATGACATGACAATTAAAATTGAAAATAATAATTGGGAAACACACAAAGAGGTGTCGGCCATAGGGTGAAATGGGCCTCACTTGGATTTTGCAGTTTCCTCAATTTTATTTCTATTTCTCCAAAAATGTCATTTTTCCAATTCTAATCATTTAAATGCCAAAACTAATTATTTAATAACTAAAATAGATTATTAAATAATATTGTCATTTAAAATAATTATTAATTAGACATACAGAATCTCTTAATTAATAATTAACCTAGAAACTCTTTTATTTACGATTTCATTCTTACTTAGTGAGAATTCATAAAGTAGACATAGTCTAACTTTTAGAATTATAATTGATTAATTAAAATCAATTAACTGAGTCTTACAAGCAGTATGGTCTCAACTAGTATGGGGACCATGGGTCTATATAACCAAGCTTCCAATAAGTCGAACCGAATTTACCAAGTAAATTCCCTAACTTATTAATTCCTCATTGAATCCACAGTCCACACTTAGAACTTGAAATTGCACTCTCAGTCATATAGAACGCTCTATATGTTCCACGATATAGACATGTCATTAGTTATCCATTGTTATAACCCTAATGTGATCAGTGATCCTCTATATAGATGATCTACATTGAAAAGGCACTACTGTTACCGCTACACCTTTAATGTATTTTATCCTTAAAACACTTAACCCTGTATAAATGATATTTCAGCTAAGTGAAATGAGATCTCCACCATTTATCTTCGTTTGGTTAAGCTCGAAGGAAATCATCCTTTACTTCTATTTGCCAAATAGAAGCTTTAGATTCCATATTTATGTTAGCGCTCCAACTCAATTGCATTACCGTGTTCCCAAAATGTAAGTATCACCCTGACCCAAAAGTAGGCTTAACTAACAAATCAAAGAACACGAGTAACACTCTTGAGATTGAACCTAACCATATCAGGATTAAGATCATTTGATCTAGGATCAACAGGTGATATTGAATTGAATAGATATTACGGTAAATTTTAACATATCTAATCAAAGCTCAATATCGGTCCCTTCCGATGTATACTCCATACATCCGATACTGGTAAACTTTGCCAATGTCCTGGAAAGGACATAACACTTTTCCAAGGTGTAAGAATACCTATCGCTGATTATACCATGTCAGTCTAAATCCAGTGTTCTGACAAATCAGGGAATAAATTTTTGAACATATTTATTAAGATTATATTCTACTGTGTTGACAACACTATAATCTTTAACAAACTCATATGTTCTGGACTTAAAAAAATTCATACGTTATATACATATAATCATGAAATAAATCATGTGAACCATGCAACATAAAATGTTATTTCTGATCTTTATTAATAAGTAAATCTGATTATATGAAATGAGTTTTATTTAGGGCATAAAACCCAACAAACTCCCACTTGCACTAATATAAAACAAAAAGTACATTTCAAATAATCATTAATACCTTGATACACAAATCAAGTGTAATAGTAGTAAACTCCTCGTAATAGGATCTGACAGGTTGAATTAACAACAACCTTTTCTCCACTATTACTTTCCCTTAATCACAAAATTCTTGATATTGTGAAATTCCTCTCTATATGTCTACTCTCTTGGAATACTGGATTCTATACTTTTGGGCAACTACTTCTTGGTTATTCAGGAAGTAACCCTAGTAGTTAAGGCATGTTGGAACAGTGCCACAAATGTATAGAACTTTCCTTAGACTGAATAAGTATCTTTCCTACAACTTTTAACATTCAGTCTCTTTCTGGTAGACCAAGAGATTTCAGATAGGTTTTTACACTTCTCCAAAATCACTACTCCACCCCCAAAGTAATCACCATCTCATCAGCAAACTTTCTAGCACACAGGCAAGTCACGAAATCTGATGTGGTGTAGTCTAAGAGTTTCAAAAACCACCCTTATTGACTAACATATAGTTCCTCTTCTTAATCTTAAAATTTACTTGATTGTCTTCCAATGTTCCTCTCCTGGATTAATCTGATACTTACTCATTACTCCCACTCAACAGCAGGTGTCTGGTCTAAGGCATACAAAAGCATATCTGAGACCTCTCACTGTTGATTTAAGAATTCTTTCATGGCTTTATCTTTTCTGGAATAGTTGAGCCTTTTCCTTAGATAAATAAAATCTATATCTAAGAAGTTGTGAAACTTCTATAGATTGCCATTGGAAAGAAAATGCTCCAGCATCTTATGCTTGCATTAGAGTAAGTAATTACCAGGTATACCACAAGCCATAGGTTTAGATAAACTCAAACCTATAATACTAGGAACAGGAAGTTTTGTTAAGTCCATTGAATAGACTTATGAACGAAAATTTCCTTTCATGTCCTTGTAATAGAAAACTTTTAGGTTACTCCATGTGAATGGATCAAACCATAGTACTATTGGCTTTCTTCTTAGTTTCTTATCTTGACAATCCATTACTTGTTTGAACTCACAATGGATTTTAATCACTAGTGTCTTCCAAGTCATGAGAAGGTAAAGTTCCTTGAAACTCTCCCACTACGACAAGGTACTGTGAATTACTAAATGGTATAGACCTCTTCAATTGTGTTAAGACAACAGAGGCAGTGGGATCATCTTGTAACGAATAAGATGATAGAACACTTATGGAATCAAGAAAAAAATATCTCCTTTATTTGTTACTTTACTTTCAGACTTAGTCATTTTCTTAGAAAAGTAGTATTTGTTTAAACAAACACTTTCTTATCTAATGACTACGGGATGGTCCACCCCTAATCACTTAGAATAGCTAACAAACATGCAAACCAAGGTTAGCAATTCTAGCTTTTCTTAAGATTTCAATTAGGTCATCCATGAATCTAGTGATGATTTACATTAAGTATACAACCATTGCATCATTCTGAAATTTTATTTCCATAGAAGGATTTAGGCAACGACTAGTAACTAATCATCAATATGCAACTCGAATTTCTGGGGAGGTAAGTTTGGATATTATTCAAAATCAAATTAATGATCTTTGAACTGCATATCTACTAACTTTTTCTCCACCCCTATCAGTTCGCAAGATCTTTAACCACTTACCTTCACCATTGCTAGAAATTCATGAAATTTTTCAAACATTTCAAATTTCTTTTGCATAAGATAAAATCTAGAGTGATCGTTAAAGAATACAACGAAAACTCATATCCCCCTGAATGTACATCCATCTACGAATGAGATGAACTTACTTTCAGTGGATATAGGCATATTAACTCTTTGCAGAGAATGATCTTGTCAAAACCACTATGAACAAGATACAAATGCCATAGATTTATAAAAAATGTGGTTGTATCTTTTGATGACTTAGGTTAGTTACATCAAAGAGTTCTTAGAATAGTGCAAGTGGATTCTGGTCACAGAATACTAAACTCATACAGTTTGAATCCATTGATAGAAAATGGTTATTAAACACTTGTGAAAGTGTAACTGTATAATTAGTAAATTCTTTCTTGGACCACCACTACTAATCTAACTCTATGATTTTCCTATACAAGTAGGAGATATCTAAGATTGAGGATTTATATCATTTTGGTATAGAATTCCGGGAATATAATCATATGCGTCATCTAATTTCTTAAGAGAAAATAAGACTTTATATGATTTATAGACCATTCATCCAATGATATGTCATTAAGCTAATTCGAAATGAATAAGCTAAGAGGAATTAGGATAATTTCGTTTTAAATAAGAATCCAACGATGCTCCGATTAGCGAGAGTCAAAGTAATCTTATTTATACAATCTTCTTGTTTCATATTGTAAATACTAGTCTAAGGTGTCATCAATTGATGAACAGCTAGATGTTGCATTTACAATATTTATCTTTCAAGATCTAACACTATTATGTTAGTCTAATGGTGAAAATCCATTAGGGATTTATCTCATTAGAAAAACAAGCTAAGTTAGACCAACAATGAAGATTCGAAATTAAACTACAATTTAATAACAGAAAATAACATGGCTCAATACAAATTCATACACAATTCAGAAATTATGAAGCACATAGCAAGTAGGAATGACAAGTGAAAATACTAAAACATACAATCCTAAATAATTTCCAAGGTTTTCAACAAAATGACATCAGTGTCCCGTTTAGGCGAGAGTCAAAGCTACCATCCATTGAATAGAGTTGTCAGCTCATCTAAAATGATCAACATTCTAGCAACCTTTTATTCGATCAAGATTGAAATCCGCGTTGTCCCGTTTAGGCGAGAGTCAAGGCTATTCTATCTTATGAGCTTCCACCATTGTTTCATATTCTTGCAAGTCTTATACAGTCGCCACCATTAGAGTGATCATAAACTATATAAAAAACTTACAAGATTACTTATCTTTCGAGCTTAAACGGTGCTAACTTGCTAATAAACGTTCCTCCATTAGGGAGGATTACTCACTAAAACAATAGCTATGGAAAACCAACAATGGAGATTGAATATCCTTATAATAATAAAGCTCATTATTTAATGAAGGGTTGTATTTTCTTCTAATATTTATTTTAATCCATTTATTTTAAATATATATTTAATTAAAATTTTCAATTTAGAATGAAAAATTCTAAATATAAATTTTAATTTAACATTTATAAATTATACTTAGATGGATAAATAACGTGAATTATTTCCATCTTAGTAATAATTTCCATAAATATTTAGAAAATTATTCAATTTAAGTTGTTTCAAAATTAATTTAAATTAATTTACAACTCAAATTTAATTTTCTATAAATATATATTGCATTTTCGAAAATGCTTTAAAATAAAATAAAAATAAATCCTGGAAAATTACTCTAATTTTATGTTGGCCCAAAATTAATAAAAATTAATTTTCAACAAAAAATATAATTTCCCTATTTAATTAAATATGTAAGAAAATTTTCAAATATTTAAGTATCATGATTAAAAATCAACTTAAATATTAATTTTCTATTTAATTAAACACACTAGAAAAATACTTCAAGTAAAACAGATAATATCTATCTAGACTTTTATTGACTAATTAATCCAATTTCTAATTATAATATATTTTAGTTCATTTATTTTAATTAATCATTAAATGAAAAAAATCAATGATTTAAGTTGGTCCAAAATTAAATAAATAATTTTCAACTTTAGTCTATTTTTCAAATAAAATTCGAAATTTCTGCATCAAGGTGATGCAATTTCGAAATTTTGGGAAATGATTAATAAAATAAAATAAAATATATTTTGAAAATTATTCAAACTTAAGTTATTCTGAAATAAGATTCCAAACTTAAAATAATTTTTAACTTTAATTAAATAACATGAAAATAACAATATTAAAGTATCATGATGAAAATCAACTTAGATATTGAAATTTTCAATTTAATTAAATGTATTAAATTCAAGAAATAAATAATTAAGTAAAGAGGAAACTTAATTATTAATTCTAGTTTAATACTAGGAAAATATTCTAAACTTAGATTGTACCAAAATTAATTATGAGACAATTAATTTCACAATCAATGATATTTTCCTATTTAATATTAGAAATAATAACTAGTACTAGAAATAACTATCTAGAATATATCATTGACTAAGTGTTTTTCTAAAATTAACTTTAAAATATTACATGAAAAATAAATTTCATATATTTTAAAAGTTAATTATGTCGCTAATTCAATTTTAATTAGGTTAAACTAATATAATTAACCTAATACAATTATTTAAATAAGGCAAATGGGCCTTCACAATTGGGGTAGTTCATGTGAGGGGGAGCTGGGTTCAGTATGTCGTACCCACTTCTATGGCCCCCAACTCTCACACAAGGCCCAAAAGAGAGGAATTTAACCTTTAAATAAATAATTGTTATTCATTGAATAAGCCCAAATCTAATTAGACCTAAATAAATTTCCTTATGTCAAAATTTATTTTAGCAACCTAGTCCATTTACTTAGTAAAAACTTAAATGGGCTTCCTATATGCATCTAAGCCCAAAAGCAAACATATAGGCTCACACAGGTCAAATGATTTGGATGGGCCCTATCATGTTACTAGGTTTACACAGATGAAAGAAGTACAAAATTTACCTGTTACAAATTATTTATAAGATCTATCGTCAATTGGACTATGATTAAAATCAGATCATTGGATCATGATCTGTCAACAAGTTAATCATAGCAATTTAGATAAGATAAATAATAGGTTTGTAAAAAAAAAGTTTTGAATAAACAATATAAATAAACAAACATTGTCCATATAACATATGTGAAATAAGATATTAATACAATTAAATTATTATTCTTAAACTAACCAACTAAAGGAAACTAATTTTAAAATATCCAGGTTTATTTGAATCAAATTAAATTAAATATCTAATAAGATCAATGATTTGAAAGGAAAGAATCTCCAATATCACTTTCAGATCTTATAATTTAATAAAATAAACCAATTTTAAAATAGATTTGGTTAGATAATTATTATTTTAGGAATAAAATAATAAATGAATAATAATTACCATAATTATATGTCAAAATATCCCAAATTAAGCAATATTCAAATCTCTACAAAATATCAATGTTATTTAAATATTTAAGATATGATTTATAAATTTCCAATAAGGAAAAAATGATACATATAGAAAAAAATATATATATCATTTTTAAACTTATAATTTATAAATAATTTAAATATTTAATAAAATAACAAATTTTGAATTTGAAAATATTATGGTAAGTATATCTATAAAAATATCTATGTTAATTTAAAATTTATTAATTATTTAATTTGTCATATAAGATAATTTTAATATAATATTTCAAATAAAAAGACAAAGTTATCTTTTAATTTAAAATATCTTAAATATCAAAATATCTAATCTTATAATTAAATAATAAATAAATATTAAAGAAGTTAACAAATTTTAAATCTGACCATAATAGGAAATATTTAAAATTGGAAACATTCCAAAATATAAATATTTAAAAAATTGGAAAAATTCCAAATTGAAAATATTTAAAATTGGAAATATTTCAATTTAAAAATATTTAAAAATGGAAAAATGAATTTTGGGAAACAATCCCATGAAAAAATTGGATTTTTAGGGAAAAACCCCAAAAATCGCAACTTTTGGGAAACTGCCCAGGATTGGGCGTGCAACAGGCTGCACGCAGCCTTCATGCGCGCGCGGATGGGGGGAAACTACCGAGAATTCTCGGCGCTTGTAGGGTGCCTGATCGAGAAACCTCGGTCAGCTGCAGGGTGATGGGCGCGCGCGTGCCTGGCTCGTCCGAGTGCCTGGTGCACTCAATGCACCCACTCGACAGCCATGGCATCCAAAATTCAAAAATTCATAACTTTCTCAATTTTTATCGGAATCGAGTTCCGTAAAAAACAAAATTGCTGAATTTTTCACAAGGAATCCAAATAAAATATTTTAAAAAATTGAAAAAATATATTTCATGGAAAAATTTCGTACAACATCAACATTCATCAAACAACACATAAACCAACATGAAACCATCCAAATCAACACAGAAACATGCAAATCATCGTTTTAATTTATATTACATGAAAGTAAATCATTACCATGGCTCTGGTGCCAGTTGTTGGAATTATTTTACCAGGATCTAGATTTACTAACAAGTATGTTGGATTAACAACCTAATATGAATTCTAAAACAATGAAAATAAACACATATAAAGTTAGAAAACCTTCCAGTGGGTGCAGCGGAATAATATGACTCATTCCATGATGCAGAATTTCTATAGTCTTACATACTATGATTGAGGTACCACTTGATGTGTGTGGCCACTACTCATCTCACAAGGATTTCGAAATTTTCTCTCTTTTCTCTCTTGAATTTCGTGGCTTATGATGCATACAAGAGAAGAGAACAAAGGTTGCTTTATATAGGGAGAAGGGAGAGCACAACTTTCCAAATAAACAGTTTCCTCTTAACTGTGTAATTGATTAACTGCTTTATTTAGTGTGACCCACCACTTTCCTATTATTGCTAGGCTTTAATTAACAATTACATGGCAATTAAAATTGAAAATAATAATTGGGAAACACACAAATAGGTGCCGGCCATAGGGTGAAATGGGCCTCACTTGGATTTTGCAGTTTCCTCAATTTTATTTCTATTTCTCCAAAAATGCCATTTTTCCAATTCTAATCATTTAAATGCCAAAATTAATTATTTAATAACTAAAATAGATTATTAAATAATATTGTCATTTAAAATAATTATTAATTAGACATACAGAGTCTCTTAATTAATAATTAAACCTAGAAACCCTTTTATTTACGATTTCATCCTTACTTAGTGAGAATTCATAAAGTAGACATAGTCTAACTTTTAGAATTATAATTGATTAATTAAAATCAATTAACTGAGTCTTACAAGCAGTATGGTCTCAACTAGAATGGGGACCATGGGTCTATATAACCGAGCTTCCAATAAGTCGAACCGAATTTACCAAGTAAATTCCCTAACTTATTAATTCCTCATTGAATCCACACTTAGAACTTGGAATTGCACTCTCAGTCATATAGAACACTCTATATGTTCCACGATATAGACACGTCATTAGTTATCCATTGTTATAACCCTAATGTGATCAATGATCCTCTATATAGATGATCTACATTGAAAAGGCACTACTGTTACCGCTACACCTTCAATGTATTTTATCCTTAAAACACTTAACCCTGTATAAATGATATTTCAGCTAAGTGAAATGAGATCTCCACCATTTATCTTCGTTTGGTTAAGCTCGAAGGAAATCATCCTTTACTTCTATTTGCCAAATAGAAGCTATAGATTCCATATTTATGTTAGCGCTCCCACTCAATTTTACTATCGTGTTCCCAAAATGTACGTATCACCCCGACCAAAAAATAGGCCTAACTAACAAATCAAAGAACACAAATAACACTCTTGAGATCGAACCTAATCATATTAGGATTAAGATCATTTGATCTAGGATCAACAGGTGATATTGAATTGAATAGATATTACGGTAAATTTTAACATATCTAATCAAAGTTCAATATCGGTCCCTTCTGATGTATACTCCATACATCCGATACTGGTAAACTTTGCCAATGTTCTGGAAAGGACATAACACTTTTCCAAGGTGTAAGAATACTTATCGCTAATTATACCATGTCAGTCTAAATCCAATGTTCTGACAAATCAGGGAATAAACTTTTGAACATATTTATTAAGATTATATTCCACTGTGTTGACAACACTATAATCTTTAACAAACTCATATGTTCTGGACTTAAAAAAAATTCATACATTATATACATATAATCATGAAATAAATCATGTGAACCATGCAACATAAAATGTTATTTCTAATCTTTATTAATAAGTAAATCTGATTATATGAAATGAGTTTTATTTAGGGCATAAAACCCAACACGCATGTCATTGGCCAAAGATACTTCACCGACATCTTTAGGGTTGTATTATATTAAATATTAAATAATATTATGTTTGGATAAAATAATATAATGTATTAATTTTTACGACCAAAAATTTTAATACAATGTAAGTTGTATTATTTAACATAACAAATAGTCTGTATTAACTTGTATTATAATATTTACAAAAAGTCCAGGTTCAACCCCAATCTTCAACCCATATCCTGAGACCTGGACCTAAACTAGAACCCTGACCCGAACGCGGATCTGGAACTCGACCCGAACCCAGATCTGGGACTCGACCCAAACACGGACCTGGACCCAGATTTGAACCTGAACCCAGACCCGAGATCCGGATCCAAACCTGAACCCGACTTGGACTCGAGACCCGACTTGAGACCCAAACTCGATCCGAACCCAGATCTGGGACTCAACCCAAACCCAAACCCAGATCCAAGACTGGGACTGGACTCAAGACCTGGATCCAAACTCGAACCCAACCCGGACTCCGGCCCCGACTCGAGACCAATACCCAACTCGAGACCCGAACCCAGTCTCAAGACCCGGACTTGGACCCGGGATCTAGGACCTTACCCGAGACCTGGACCTGGACCCCAAACTCGGACCCAGGACCTGGACCGAACACGGACCCGAACCCAGACTTGACCCAAGACTCGGACCCCACACTCACACCCGAACCAAGACCAAACTCAAACCCGCACCCGCACTCAGACCCAAACCCCAAACCTAGATGGGACCCAAGTCCTGAACGGGACATAACAGTACCCGGGACCTGGACCCAGATCTGACCCAAGACCAAACCCAAATCCCAAACCAATCCAGGATAGAACCCGACCCCAAACTCGAGCCCATACCTGACCTGATGAGAACATGAATTTAATAAGCATAGGAGATCAAATCTAAAAGTAAAAAACAAGTGATAAGAGTGAATTCACATGAGATATCATAGGAGATCAAATTTATACATGAAAAATAAATGATAAGAGTGAATTTTGAAAATTTATTATGTTCCAAGTTTGTATCTGTTGGGATTTTATGCCCTAAATAAAACCCTTTACAATCTAATCTGATTTGTCAACAATAAAAGATTAGAAATCATTTATGCTTACATGTTGTATTCATGTTTATGGTTTAATTTATATATATATATACACAAAATCTGTTAAGTCCAGAACATATAGTCATTCGCAATTACAGTGATGTCAACATAGTGGAATGTGATTGTGGTTATATGTTTCGAAAGACAAAGTCCATGTTTCATCAGTGCATTGGATTTACACTGATGTGATAATCAGCGATGAAGTGTACTTACACTTTGTATAAGTGTTATGTTCTTTCCAGAATATTGGCATAGTATACTAGTCTCGAATGTATGGAGTATACATTGGACTGGACCGATATTGATCTTAGTAAAGATATTATAATGCTTACCGTTATATCTTTCCAAGTCAATATCACTAGTTGATCTTAGATCAAAAGATCTTAATCCTGATATGCTTAGGTTCAATCTCAGGAGTACTATTCATGTTCTTTGATTTGTTAGTTAAGCCTACTTTCGGGTCAGGGTGATACGTACATATTAGGAACATGAAAGTATGATTGAGTGGGAGCGCTAAACATAGATATGGAATCTATAGCTTCTACAGGTATTTAGAAGTAAAGTGATGATTTCCTTTGAGCTTAGCTAAATAGATGTAAATGGAAGAGCTCTTATTTCTGTGATTATATTTTAGTTCACTTAAATATCATTTACAGGTAGCTAAGTGTTTTAAGGATCAAAATACATTGAGGGGTGAAACGGTAAATTAGTCCCTACTCGGTGTAAATCATCTATATAGAGGATCTTTGATTATTTAGATTATAACGATGGTTAAATGTGATAGCGTATCTATATGGTAGAACATATAGAGTGTTCTATATGATTGAGAGTGCAATTCTAACTTCCAAGAGTGGATGCAACAAGGAATTAATAAGCTAGTGAATTTACTTGGTAAATTCTTGATCAGCTTATTGGAAGCTCAGAAATATAGGCCCATGGTCCCCATTCTAGTTGAGACCATACTGCTTGTAAGACTCAGTTAATTGATTTTAATTAATCAATTATAATTCTAAAATTAGACTATGTCTAGTTTATGAATTTTCACTAAGCAAGGGCAAACTTGTAAAGAAAAGAGATTCTAGGTTTTATTTATTAATTGGAAGACTTTATTATGTCTAATTAATAAATATAATAAATGGTAATATTATTTAATAATTTATTTTAGTTATTAAATAATTAGTTTGGGCATTTAAATGGTTAGAATTGAAAAATTGGCGTTTTTGAGAAAATAGAAAAGAAAATTGGTAAAATTGCAAAATACCCAAGTGGGGCCCACTACATCATGGTCGACCACTTAATATGGATTTTCCAATTAATATTTTCATTATTTTAATGCCCAATAATTCCTAACCTAAACCTAGTGGTTACCTATAAATAGATAGTGATGGCTCACACTTGTTAAGAGATTGAAAATCAGAATTTTTGCCTTCAGAAAAATTCAAGCCATCACTTTCCCTTCTATAGCAGACCTCTCTCTCTCTCTCTTTCCTTCTTCAAGTTTTTCGAAACCCTTAGTGATAGAGTAGTGTCCACACGCATCAAGCGGTACCTCAATCATAGTCTGGAAGATTATGAAGAATCCAAACTGAAGAGAAGGACATTCGGGCTCAGATCTTGATGATACTCTGCGACAGAAAGGATACAAGGGTTAGAGATCTGAACAGAAGGAGACATTATATTCCGCTGCCACCACTGTAAGGTTTCTTATACTTTATATGTGTTTATTTCATATCTTTTTAGAAATTCATGTTTAGGATGTTAAAATAACATACTTGTGAGTAGATCTAAGATCCTGGTAAAAATAAATTTCAACAGTATCACCTACATTTTTAACTAAGTAAGCTATATTTTTGTATTATTTATCTGAATTTTCATTAGAGATACTCTTAAGGCGCTTAGGATCGGCCACCGAGGATGAGGCAAAAAAAAGACTTCCTCTTAAAAAAATATGTCATCTTAAAAGAATGGGCTAATAATTAATTTTCCAAGGCCCAATTACTATCTTCTAAGACTACATTTGTAATATTTTCAGCATATTTGTAATTTTTTCAGCACATTATCTTTCTTTTCTCAAGCTACACTTAGCCATATTCCTAGGCAGCCTAACGCAACTGCCCATAAATTAGTTAAGTTTTCTCTCTATGTTTAGATAAGGGATTATTTAACAAATACACAAAAACAATAAAAAAAATTATAAAAATACAGTTTTACAGAATTTTAAATATTTTATGATTTTTTTTATTTTATTTATAGAAAATACGGTCTTTTTATATTGTACTCTTATTAATTTGTTGTTAATTTTTTATTATCTGTATGTTATTTTTTGTTATTGTTTTGATGTTATTTAAATGTTATTTTTATGTAATTTTCTTGTTGTTTTCGTGTTGTTTTTATGAAAAACTGTAAAAATATATATAAAAAAAAATTCTTTAAACGTAAAAATATAATTTTTTTTTTTTATAAAAAATAGTGTCTTATATAATTATCCCTTAATAATAAAACTATTTAGGTAGAAGATGATCCATATTTGTATGACTTGTATACTGGATGCTTAGTTCTAGTTTAATGGATGCAGGATTTTCTGGAAAAAAAAATAAATAAATAAAAAGCTCAAAAACTATAATTCACCTACAACTAAAATTATACACAAATATTATATACATTAACGTGGCACTCTTTTTTTTATTTATTTATTTATTTTTTTAAAGCGTGGCACCCTTTTTTAAAACTATTTAAATGGAGATATTATTACTCATACGTGTCTAGCACTATAATTTTAGTAGAAAAATTTACGCCATGAGACGTTATCTTGTTTTTATTTACGGAAATGGTCTTATATTATTTAATTCTATTTTATACCGTTATTGAGTTTAAAAATAGATACCTCGTATACCGTTTTTCTTGTTCTATATTTTATGCGTGCATTACAGCTATATTTCTGCTATATTTCAAAAGCTACTTTTCTCTCTCTCTCTCTTTCTCAAACGATAACTTCCCTTCTCTCAATCATTTTTTCTTTCTCTTTCTCTCTTTCTCTCTCATTACTTTTCTAGTCACTATCTAAGGTAATTTCTGAAGTGAGTTTCTCTCTCTATATATATATAAGTATATATACATATATCTCTTGTGATATGAACCATCAAGATCATGATAATCTTTTCTTCTTTCTTTTTGGTTTTTCTTTTGTTTTCTCTGTTATAGGTTAGCTTGTGTTTTGGGTTAGAGTTGATTTTAGGGTTTTGCATTTGTGATACTTATTCAATATATATGTTTTTTCATATTTCAAAATATATATTGAAATTGTTAAAAAGAAGAGGTAATGTCAATGTATCTTAAACAATAAAATAATATAATATAGTCTAAAAATTAAAAAATAAAATCATAGTTTCAAAGCTAACTAATCAAAATAAGTAACTAGAAGTGTATGGGATAAAAAATTATCTTAAACCAATTTATTTTTAATAAAAAGTAACTAATTGATATATTATTTACATCAAAAGCAACTAAAAGGTTAATACATGTTTCTCACATATTAAATGGTTATTTTATTATTTATATATGTATAAAATTTTAAAATAATCTTTTTACTAAAAAAGTAACCAATTGATTCTAATAATAAAAAAAGTAATAGCAAAACTACCTTATTCTTCTATTTTGTTGTAGCCGTACCCTTAAGTGACAATTAAGTCCAATGAGTACCAATTCAAAAATATGTAGCAATATATTATTTGATATTAAAAAATTATTATTTATCTTATTTGTTAATTAAAAATATACAAATTTAAATAGGAAAACAAAATTAGTTTTTCTTTAATTAAATAGAAAATAGAGAAAAATAAAAATAAAAAAAAATCATTTTTAATACGTGATCTATTAATAATATATCACTGCGTGTTTGAATTGACATTTAAAGGTACGACTACAACAAAATTATAAGATAATGTAGTTTTACGGCTACTTTTTTGGATTAGGGTTAATGTGTAACCATTGAAAATTTTAAAGTAATTTTATCGTAAATATCCATTTAATTTAATAACTATTATAAAATATCACTAATCAACGCAAAACTTATAAATAATGCTTTGTACTAATGTTCATTATATATACGGTTTGAATTTAATAAAATATTTCTAGGGAAAAGAGAAAGAATTCAATCAGATTTAAACCCTCAACCTGGTTACCAAGCCCAACAAGTGTTAATTTAAATGTTTATTTTTCTAATTCAAAACTAATTGCACTTATCTTAAAAATTTATTTCATATCCATATTCTCAAATCAAAATAAATATAGATACCACTTTGATTGAACTTTGAAGCCAGGACCATGTATAAAAAATGGTATAGTGGCATTTGAGCTTGCAAATATTAGGTATCTTAAAACCTTTAAGTTGGATTAAGAATAAAGAATGATTGTTAGCAGTTCTTGAGACTAATTGTTTGGTAGCGGACCTAGCGGTTCATGCTATACGTAATCAATTATCTATCATTACTACAAAAATTATTTTTCTTGATATTTTTAAATAGTCGTTCAGTATTTCCATCGGTTTCTATAATTGTCGCATATACGATCGTCGCAAAACAAGCAAAATAAACGACAATTAAAAACCGTCGCTAATGTGGACTTGACAATTTTATCTTTTCCTAGCAGAGCAGCAGAGAAGATGATTGCTTTTTATCTTTTCCTCTTATTTAATATTTTGTATGTATTCATTATTTGACAATTTTTAATAATATTTTATAATTTGAATTTGTTAAATATAAATTAATTTTATAATATAATGAAAAATTAATAATTTTTTTTATTGAATATTATTAAAAATATTTAGTAATTATAGGGAGTTATTTTTTGTATGATTAGTGTTTATTTTTTCAAATCTCACTCCTGCTAATGAGTTTGAAAAGCATGATTGGAAATGTTACAACAATAAAATTGATTATACTTTATTACTCAGTGGCAAGTCGCAACAGTACATTTATTTATTTTTCATAAAACTCAATTTTTTATAAGAAAAAAAAAAGTAGATAGATAGATTCAAAAGTCTAACTGGTGATGATTGTTTTGCTGATCATGAGGATAACCGTCAAGTGAAGGTGGTGATGATCTTCTACTAAATTTGAGAATACCACATTTTCTAAGCAACCAAAAGCCAAACCTCCCAAGCTCAAAAAGAACAACAAGACCCATCAACCACAGCACAACAAAAACAGTCCTCATCTTAGTGGGAGCCTCATAGAAAACTGCTATAACATATGTGGCCACCATGGAAAGTATAGCCAATCTAAGCCCAGCCCGTAGAGGAAACCCACTTGTCAGCACAGAAATCATCCCAAGAGAAGCAAAAAACCCAATCGCATTAAACACAGTAAATATAACAAACACGTGTGGATCACTCGCCATAACTGCTTCTCCTTCCCCAACGTTAAGTGCACTTTTCGTATTTATTAAAACGGCGTCGTTTTTGGAGTAATAGTCAACTGGTGTATTATTAGAGAAGCCACTTGGAGGGCTTAGTATGGCTTGGTAAGTCATTGTTGCTATCAAAACGGCAACCACCATAAGTGCGTTTTGGGTTTCTATGGAGGATTCTTCGATTTCTTTAGTTAGTTCTCTCCAAAGGGTTATTATAAATCGAAAAGAGGTACACTTATTATTAGAATTAGAATTATTATTATTATTATTATTATTATTATTAATATTGTTTACTGTTTGAGTTTTTTTATTAATGGCGATTTGGTTGGATTTGAGTGCTCCTGCCTTTTGAAACGTTTCGATCATTTTGATCATGTGATTTAATGATCCAGTACTGTTGTCGTTTTGAAGAATGAGATCTAGAACATCTCTAGGTGTGAATCCAGTTGTGTTTACAGGATTAGTGTTTATTATTATCCCACCAGCTTCTTGGGCGTCATGATCACCAATCAACAAATCGATGGTCTGCATGTGCATGGGTAATTATAATAAATGATCAAATTTTAAACTGTAAAATATTACTTAGAATTGAAAGTAAAACATATTATCAATAATCTATATATATACATTATATATGTGTATGAATTATTGTTAAAGCACCGATGTAATATTTATAATTGGTTATCAATTTCCCATATCATTTATCAAATTAAAATGTGTATATATTCAATTACACACTAATAGTGGTATCACCTAAGCGCCAATTCTAAGGGTAAGTAGGCCTGTGTCGGCTCCGGGGGAGCCCGAACTTTTTTTATTTATTTATATATTCAATGTAATTATTAAATATATTTTTATACTCTTGAAGAACATAAAATGTCCTTGGCCTAGTGACATTAATTTGCACCCTCTTAAGTTCTTCGCTTGTTCTGTTTTCCCGAGATATGAACACTTCCAACTAAAATTTATCAATCATTACTACCAGACCTACTCAATTTATTATATTATTCATATATCAAAATATATATATAATTAATTTACGAAGAATGTTGTTGAAAGTCAATTTTCTCTTTTTTTCAAAAAAAAAAAAGGACACTATAATTTTCGTCATATTGGGCTCCTATTTTCCTAAAGACAGGTGTCTTATGGTGTTTAGCACCTTAAGGTGTCCCGTAATATTTCTCTTATTTTTAATATTATATTTTCATTTCTACTAGTATTGAATTACTTTGACGCTAATGCAAAGTACATTAATTGTATTCACGGTCGGCCCCCACCATGAATTTTAGTAGGACTTAGAGAAAAAAGATTGGATATGTTTTTTAAAAGCACACAAAACCGGTCCCTTTATATTATACATATATATACACAAAATATTATATTTAAATTTATTTTATTATTGAATAATATAGAATTAATTAATATGAATATGCCTAAAACGTTTTTGCATATATAACTAATCTATAATAAATGAAAAGAAATTATTATGAGACACTTTTGTTTTTAGTACAATTTAATATCAGGTCTAACATAATTATTAAACTTAATAACTAATATAATAAATTATTAATTAATTATAAAGTATCACATTGATATAGTAATAGTATTATTGAACACATTTTAAAGTGTCAAATAACAATCCTTTCAATAAAAATTAAAATTATTCTAATAACACCTATTGATTAATTTGCAAACTATATGTATGCATAACATATATATCTCTAGCCAATATTTAGTGGACTGTACAACTAGCATGATATATATTATTGATTTTAGAAATGATTAATAATAATAATAAAATACTTTTAATTGATTGATTCTTTTGATTAATTATAGGAAATTAAAGAAAGGATCTCTGGATCTCGGCAGTACTTTCCTTTTTCACTATAGTTTATTATACTTTTCTTTGGTGTTAATTAATAAACTACCGATTCCTTAACTTTTAACACACTAGAAAAAGTTGTTCAAAATAAATATCACACTAGAAAAAGTTGAGTTATTATTTAAAAGAAGAAAACGTGAAATATATTGCTCTAATATATAGTTACCTAAAAAGCTTACGTTTTCATATAACCATATATATATATTATATATGTATATATATCAATCAAATAAAAGTAGAGTGAACTTGCCTGGTGCTGTTTATGAAAAGTAGCCAAATGCAAAACCGTATTTCCTTCTATATCTTTCCAATTAACTATCTCCATTTTCCCAAGCTTTCGAAGCTCTTCAATCAAAACCCTAACAGCCTCAAACTGGTTATTCTTCACAGCCAAATGAAGAACACTCTCCTCTCCCACAGTCACTTCCGAGACAGACTCGGGACAAGCCGAAACAAGCTCCCTAAGAACACTTACTTGACCTTTCATGGCAGCAAAGTGAAGTGAAACTTTCCCATCTTGTCCCTTCAAACGACAAACATTGGCTCCAACAACACTAACAATCTCTTTCACTATCTCCACATGTCCATTGGCCGAGGCCATGTGGAGAGGGCTTAACCCTTGTTGGTTAAGCTCTTGAGCCCATTTCGGCCTTAGGGAGAGAAACTCTTTGGTTATCTCTGTTTGTCCTGCCATGCATGAGATGTGAAGAGGAGTTTCGACCGAATTTAGGGTAACTCGGTCGAGTAGGAACGGGTCTTCAAAGAGTAATGAATGGAGTTTTGTTATGTCACCGGTGAGGGAGGCTTCAAAAATTCTTTTTGGCTCCATATTGATTAGAAATAAGTGTTGTTTTAATTTACGTTGATGAAGTAAATTGTTATATAGAGTGATTATTCGTAAGGGTACGTAGTAGTGTTAATAAAGGTATATATTTCTTGTTTATTAAGTTATGCGAATGATTATGTAATCAAAGTACTTAAAACAGTACTATCTTGGCAAATACCATCTAAGAAGTTATGCCTGGAATGATGATATATTTGAAGAATTGCATAAACTTTTTTTTTTTTTACATATTCAAAAAGATAAAGGAACCTATCTCTCTATGTATATATATGACATGTATTGACCTCGAAGCGATCATTTTTCTTCCCCTATTTTCCCAATAGTAGTCCAACTGTACTTAAGGAAGTAGAGAACATAGCATAATTAGAGACATGTCCGACTTTGAGTATAAGGAATGAATTATCCTAAAATCTAAGTTCTTGTATTATATTAAATAATAAATAATATTATATTGGGATAAAATAAAATAATGTATTAATTTTTACAATCAAAAATTTTAATACAATGTAAGTTGTATTATTTAACATAACAAATAGTCTGTATTAACTTGTATTATAATATTTACAAAAAGTCCAGGTTCAACTTCAATCTTCAACCCGGATCCTGAGACTTGGACCCAAACTGGAACCCTGTCCCGAACACGGATCTGGAACCCGACCCGAACCCAGATCTGGGAACCCAGATCTGGGACTCAACCCAAACACAGACCTGGACCCAGATTCAAACCTGAACCCAGACCCGAGATATATCCAGATCCAAACTTGAACCCGACTCGGACTCGGGACCCGACTTGAGACCCAAACTCGATCTGAACCCAAATCTGGGACTCGACCCAGACCCGAACCCAAACCCAGACCCAAGACTCGAATTGGACTCGAGACCCGGATCCAAACTCGAACCCAACTCGGACTCTGGCCTTAACTCGCGACCAAGACCCAACTTGAGACTCGAACCCAGTCTCAAGACCCGGACTTGGACCTGGGATCTAGGACCCCACCCGAGACTTGGACCTAGATCCCAAACTTGGACCCGGGACCTGGACCGAACACGAACCCGGACCCAGACCTGACCCAAGACTCGGACCCTGCACTCACACCCAAACCAAGACCAAACTCAAACCCGCACTCGCACTCGGACCCAGACCCCAAACCCAGATGGGACCCAAGTCTTGAACGGAACAGGACAGTACTCGAGACCTGGACCCAGATTCGACCCAAGACTAGACCCAAACCCCAGACCGATCCAAGATAGAACCCGACCCGAAACTCGATCCCATACCTGACCTGATGAGAATTGACATGAATTTAATAAGCATAGGAGATGAAATCTAAAAGTAAAAAACAAGTGATAAGAGTGAATTCACATGAGATATCATAGGAGATCAAATTTAAATGTGAAAAATAAATGATAAGAGTGAATTTAAAAAAATTATTATGTTCCAAATTTGTATCACCTACATTTTTAACTAAGTAAGCTATATTTTTTGTATTATTTATCGGAATTTTCATTGGATAAGCAATTAGGATCAGCCACCGAGGATGAGGCAAAAAAAAGACTTACTTTTAAAAAATATGTCATCTTAAAAGAAGGGCCTAATAATTAATTTTTGGCTAATTAGCAATTTTTTTTACCGAACTTTGACATGTACTAAATTATGCCCCCTGAATTTTTTTGGCTATTAAAAATTCTCCCTGAACTATTAAGATTGTTAGATTTAAGGACTATTATCTAATTTTAGTAAAAAAAATTCTAACATAGATTAAGTTTAGGGGGCATGATTTAGTATATATCAAAGTTTGAGGGGCATGATTTGGTAGATATCAAAGTATGGGGAGCATGATTTAGTACATAAACAATCACTGAACCAGTAAAATTGAATGAAATTAGATCAAAGTCCTTAAATCTAACAATCTCAATAGTTCAGGGGGAAGTTTTAATGGCCAAAAAAGTTCAGGAGGCATGATTTGGTATATGTCAAAGTTCGAGGGAAGGGAGGGGAAATTGTTAATTAGCCTTAATTTTCTAAGGCCCAAAAACTATCTTCTAAGACTACATTTGTAATATTTTCAGCACATTATCTTTCTTTCCTCAAGCTACACTTAGCCATATTCCTAGGCAGCCTAACTCAGATGCCCACAAATTAGCTAAGTTTTCTCTCTATGTTTAGATAAGGAATTACTTAACAAATACACAAAAATAATAAAAATAAAAATTATAAAAATACAGTTTTACAGAATTTTACATATTTTTATGATTTTTTTATTTTATTTACAGAAAATACGGTCTTTCTATGTTGTACTTTTATTAATTTGCTGTTGATTTTTTGTAATTTGTATGTTATTTTTTGTTGTTGTTTTGATGTTATTTAGATGTTATTTTCATGTTATTTTTATGTAATTTTCTTGTTGTTTCTATAAAAAACTGTAAAAATATATATAAAAAAAAATTCTTTAAACGTAAAAATATAATTTTTTTTACAAAAAATAGTGTCTTATGTTTTTAATTATCGCTTAATAATAAAGCTATTTAGGTAGGAGATGATCCATATGTGTATGACTTGTATACTGGATGCTTAGTCGTCCGGACTCACTTGTCAGCAAGATTTTTAAAGCAAGGTACTACCGTAATGGTACCTTTTTTAAATGCTGAGTTGGGGAGCAATCCATGTTTCGTGTGGCGAAGTATTTATGAAACTCAAGAGATCGTTCGAAAAGGGACGAGATGCAGAGTTGGTGATGGTTCTCGAATTAATATAGTGTTGGATCCGTGGCTGCCGAATGAAGACAATCCAAGAGTAACTACGAATAATCTTGCTTTTATTGATCAAAATGTTAAAGCACTTATAGAAACTGATACGTTGGCTTTGGATGTTGACTTGGTGCATGATATGTTTAATGAAAGGGATGCTAACTTGATTCCTAGTACTTCCTTGTCTTCAAGTCGTTTATGTGATGTTTGGTATTGGTAGGCATGGCAAAAAGATCCATTCATTCGGATCGGATCAGTGATCCAATCTGACGGATCATTACTGATCCGAAACATTCGGATAGTTATTGGATCTTGGATCAGATCCGACCTGCCCCGCTTAATTTTTTTACGGATCGGATCTGACCCGATCCGTTTTAAATATATATTTTTTTTTTTAAAAAAAAAAAAGATTTTTACTTTTTAATATATTTTTTTAAGGTGTAAGGCCAGTGGAATACCACCATTAGACATATATGATCTGCCCATAGACCACACTATATATTATTATTTTAATTAATTACTCTCTCAATTTAATTCTTATATATGCGTACATATATATATAAAAATAAAAATATATATGCATACTGGCCATTCTATATTTTAATTATTTGATTATAATAATTATTATTATTTGCAAAATTCCCTACCTTCTTCGAAAATCTTAAATATAAGGTTATAATAAGAAAGTAAAGTAACAAATATTATACACAATAGATCGATTTATATATAGGCACTGTTAAATATATTAATTTGTACAATAATTTACAATTTTATATTATATCACTTTTATATATGTATGCAACAATAATTTAAATTTAATATAAACATATTATTAATTAATAAGAATAATATTTAATTTTTGTTTGTCAAATAAAAATACTAATTAATTAAATATTATAATAATGAGTAATTAATACTATTATTTGACTCTTAAATATTTAATTATTTAAGGGGCATTTGCTAATATTTTTTATTTTTTTTTAATTTTTTAATCATAAAAATAAAAGTAATTTTTTGTTTTTAAAAAATATGTGTTCTATAACCATTTTGTTTTTTTTTTTTAATTTTAAAAATTGATAAGAAAAATATCACTACAAAAAATCTTATTTTTAATCACAACAAAATTTCTGACTAAAAGTAAAAAAAATTGTAATTAATTATAAATCATCATTCTTATGTTGTGACTAAAATAGGTCCATCACTAAAAGTATTAGTTACAAAAATTACAATTTGTTGTGACTCAGCATAAAAAATCTTACTTTTATTATTAACATATTTATTTTTTTGTAGGAGCCGTACACAGTAAATCTTGAAGACTAGAAGAACAGCATGTAAAAAGTTTATAGTTAATTTCATGTATTTTTTTAGAGGAGATTTATTTCATGTAATCATCATACTACATTATTATTGATGATTATATTAGTGGAATTTCTAAATTTTGGTAAATTAATTTTTCAATAGTAATATTACATTTTTATGTGATAAGAATTTGATATATTTTTTTTTATTGATTTTGACAAATAAAATAAAAATATATAAGAAAAAAAATAATGCATTATTAGTTCTTAAACAAATAAATTTTGGGAAAAAAATATAAATTTAGATATAAAATATATTTTTTTTATTTAAAAAAAAAGTTGGGTCGGATCAGATCCGATCCGTATAAGGCGGGTCGGATCAGATCCGATCCGAGTATCTGATCCAGCGGGGCGGGGCGGGGCAGATCCGTATATGATCTGGATCAGGTCGGATCAGAGTCGGATCAGATCCGACCCGCCCCATTGACATTCCTAGGTATTGGAATTGGGAGAGGTCTGGCCATTTCTCAGTAAAATCAGTTTATAAGTTCTTACACTTGAGCGAAGAGTTCGGTGCACATGATGATAATTCCGTCTTTTGGAATACTCTTTGGAAGCTAAGTGTTTCTCCGAAAGTGAAAGAGTTGTTTGTCGTACCCACTTCTATTGGCCCCCAACTCTCACACAAGGCTCAAAAGAGAGGAATTTAACCTTAAAATAAACAATTGTTATTCATTGAATAAGCCCAAATCTAATTAGGCCTAAATAAAATTACTTATGTCAAATTTTATTTTAGCAACCTAGTCCATTTACTTAGTAAAACTTAAATGGGTTTCCTATATGCATCTAAGCCCAATAGCAAACATATAGGCTTACACAGGTCAAATGATTTGGATGGGTCCTATCATGTTACTAGGTTTACACAGATGAAAGAAGTACAAAATTTACCTGTTACAAATTATTTATAAGATCTATTGACAATTGGACTATGATTAAAATCAGATCATTGGATCTGTCAACAAGTTAATCATAGCAATTTAGATCAAATAAATAAAAGGTTTGTTAAAAAAAAATTGAATAAACAATATAAATAAATAAACAAACATTGTCCATGTAACAGATGTGAAATAAGATATTAATATAATTAAATTATTATTCTTAAACTAACCAACTAAATGAAGAATTTAGGGTTGTTAAAAACAAACCTCAAAAATCTCAAAATTAGAAACTAATTTAAAAATATCTAGGTTTATTTGAATCAAATTAAATTAAATATCAAATAAGATCAATGATTTGAAAGAAAGAATCTTCAATATCACTTTCAAATCTTATAATTTAATTAAAATAAACCAATTTTAAAATAGATTTGGTTAGAGAATTATTATTTCAGGAATAAAATAATAAATAAATAATAATTACCATAATTATATGTCAAAATATCTCAAATTAAGCAATATTCAAATTTCTACAAGAATATTTAAGTTATTTAAATATTTAAGATATGATTTATAAATTTTCAAAAAGGAAAAAATGATATATATAAAAAAAATATCATTTTTAAACTTATAATTTATAAATAATTAAATATTTAACAAAATAAAAAATTTTGAATTTGAAAATATTATGGTAAGTGTATCTATAAAAATATCTTTTAATTTAAAATATGTTAAATATCAAAATATCTAATCATATAATTAAATAATATATAAATATTAAAGAAGTTAACAAATTTTTAAATCTTACCATAATTGGAAATATTTAAAATTAGAAATATTTCAAAAAGGAAATATTTCAAATTGAAAAAATTTAAAATTGGAAAAATCGAATTTTGGGAAACAATCCCATGAAAATTCGGATTTTTGGGGGAAAACCCACAAAAATCGGTTTGGGAGTGCTGGCTGCCCAGGAGGGTGCAGCTGCAGCCTAGGAGAGGCTGCGAGCAGCCCCAAACGCGCGCGGAAGAGGAGATGACGCCGATGATCTTCGGTACCTGCAGCGTCCCTGATCGAGAAAACTCGGTCAGCTGCAGGGTGATGGGCGCGCGCGTGTGCCTGGCTTGTCCGAGTGCCTGGTGCACTCGATGCACCCACTTGACAGCCATGGCCCCCAAATTTCAAAAATTCAAAACTTTTCTGATTTTTATCAGAATCGAGTTCTCTAAAAAAACAAAATTGCTTAATTTTTCACAAGGAATCCAAATAAAATAATTTTAAAAATAGAAAAAATATTTTTGATGGAAAAATTTCGTACAACACATACATTCATCACAAGCACATAAACCATCCAAATCAACACAAAACATTGTTTTAATTCATATTTCATGAAAGTAAATCATTACCATTGCTCTGATACCAGTTGTTGGAAATTATTTTACCAGGATCCAGATTTACTACCAAGTATGTTTCATTAACATCCTAATATGAATTCTAAAACAATGAAATAAACACATATAAAGTTTAGTAAACCTTACATTGGGTGCAACGGAATATAATGACTCCTTCCATTGAGATCTCTAGCCCTTGATTCCTTTCTGTAGCAGAGCATTATCAAGATCTGAATCTGGATCTCTTTCTCTCCTTCCTTTGGTGCTGATTCTCCTCCTTGTTGTTTGGATTCTCCTACAGTCTTACACACTATGATTGAGATACCACTTGATGTGTGTGGGCACTACTCTATCACTCAAGGATTTCGAAATTGAAGAGAGGAAAAGAGAGAGAGAGGGGCGGCAATGGCTTTCTCTGAAAGAAACAAATGTGCAAGTCATGAGTTTCCTGAAGCCAATACTTTCTATTTATAGAATGCTTTCTAGGTTTAGGTTAGAATTGCATGGCATTAAAATAATGGAAAAATAAAATGGTAAACCCTTTGCATAGTGGGCGGCCATATAAGGAAATTGGGCCTCACTTTGCAATTTTCCCATTTTGTTATTTTTCATTCCCATTTTCTCAAAAATGCCAATTTTCCAATTTTAACAATTTAAATGCCAATTCTAATTATTTAATAACTTAAAAATAATTATTAAATAATATTGTCATTTAATATATTTATTAATTTAGACATATAAAGTATCTTAATTAATAAATAAACCTAGAATCTCTTTTCTTTACAATTTCGCCATTGCTTAGTGAAAATTCATAAAGTAGACATAGTCTAACTTTAGAATTATAGTTGATTAATTAAAATCAATTAACTGAGTCTTACAAGCAGTATGGTCTCAACTAGTATAGGGACCATGGGCCTATATAACCGAGCTTCCAATAAGTCGAACCGAATTTACCAAGTACATTCCCTAACTTATTAATTCCTTATTGAATCCACACTTAGAACTTGATATTTGCACTCTCAGTCATATAGAACGCTCTATATGTTCCACGATATAGATACGTCATTAGTTATCCATTGTTATAATCATAATGTGATCAATGACCCTCTAATAGATGATCTACATTGAATAGGCACTAAGTTACCGTTACACCTTCAATGTATTTTATCCTTAAAACACTTAGCTCCGTATAAATAATATTTCAGTGAAGTGAAATGAGATCTCCACCATTTATCTCTGTTTAGCCAAGCTCGAAGGATATCATCGTTTCACTTCTAAATTCCTATAGAAGTTATAGACTCCATGTTTATGTTAGCGCTCCCACTAAATTATACTATCATGTTCCCAAAATGTACGTATCACCCTGACCCAAAAGTAGGCTTAACTAACAAATCAAAGAACATGTATAGTACTCTTGAGATCGAACCTAAACATATCAGGATTAAGATCATTTGATCTAGGATCAACGAGTGATATTGAATTGAATAGATATTACGGTAAATTTTAATATATCTAATCAAAGTTCAATATCGGTCCCTTCCGATGTATACTCCATACATCCGATACTGGTAAACTTTGCCAATGTCCTGGAAAGGACATAACACTTTTCCAAGGTGTAAAAATACCTATCGCTGATTATACCATGTTAGTCTAAATACAGTGTTTTGACAAATCAGGGAATAAAATTTCGAACATATAATTAAGATTATATTCCAATGTGCTGACAACACTATAATCATTAACAAATTTATATGTTATGGACTTAAATAGAATTCATACATTATATATATAATCATGAAATAAATCATGTGAACCATGCAACATAAAATGTTATTTCTGATCTTTATTAATAAGTAAATATGATTATATTGAAATGGGTTTTATTTAGGGCACAAAACCCAACATTGTAATGGTGTGCTGCCACTAACTGTCTGCCTACGAAATCCAGACTTCGTTCTAGGCATGTTCCTTTTGATACCATCTGCCCTATGTGCAAAGTAACTGATGAAACCATCTACCATTGCTTGGTGGATTGCTCTTTTACCAAAGCGTGTTGGCAACAGTTGGCTGCTGGTGCTAATTTGACGGCAGTAATTGGTTCTTTTACCAACTGGTTAGCTACGGTTCTATAGCAGGCGGATGGGGAGAAAAGGAGGTGATCGCAATGACATGTTGGGCAATTTTGAAACATCAAAATGAGCTAGTATGGTCTGATAAATCCCCTACTGTTGCGAATGTTTCTCACTTAGCTCAAGCTTTACTCGCAGATTGAACTCGGGCTCAAGATTCAACATTTAATCCTACGGCTCCATTCCTTACTGATGTCGATGGTGCTAAAACTTGGGCCAAACTAGTTGAAAACACCTTGAAGATTAATGTAGATGCTGTCATTTTTTCAAGAACTGCAACTTATAGCTTTGCAGGGGTGATTAGGGATGAAACTGGCGCATTGGTGGAAGCTTTTACTTGCTGTCGGTCAGGGGTGTTGCAACCCGAAATGGTGGAAGCTTTGGGTGTTAAGGAGGCACTGAGTTGGGTTAAACGGAAAGATTGGAGGAAGGTTGTCATTGAAACTGATAGTATTACTGTGGTGCAAGCGTTACGTAGCTCTATTCCTATGGTTTCATACTTTGGGAGTATTATTTCTGATTGTAAGATGTTGTTAAATGACTTGTACGTGTCTAGCACTATAATTTTAGTACTGGTAAAATTAAATATTAGATTTTATATAATTTAATTTAGTTATATTTACGGCAAAATTTTTATAATATTTTCAGTTATTACACATATGATTCTAATCAAAAAAAGTAATAGCAAAACTACCTTATCCTTCTATTTTGTTGTAGTCGTACCCCTAAGTGATAATTAAGTCCAATGAGTACCAACTCAAAAATATGTAGCAATATATTATTCGATATTAAAAACCTGTATTTTTCTTATTTTTTTCCTACATTAGTTTTATTATTTTACCTAAATTAAAATAAAACAACTAATTAATTTTATTACAATAACAACTAACTTTAAAGTACATTAAATTTATACAATAACAAAATAAATATATATAATAAACAAAAAAAGTATATAAATAAATAAATGTATTTATACCGAGCTCGGAGAGAGACTTAGACGCACGGGTGGTGGTGGTGGTCCGACGTAAGAGACAGAGATGGGAGGGACATCGACGGGAGGTGGTGGTGGTTCAACGTATGCGACGAAGAGGAGAGGGAGACCGACGGGAGGAGGGGTGGGTGGAGATCGATGGACAAGAAAGACGAGAAGAAAGGGAGATCGAGAGAGGGAGGAAGATAGCGAGAGAGGAGGGCGATGGTGTGGAGGCGTGGGTGGGATTTTGGAGAGTTAAGATTTTCATTTTAGGGTGTGGGAAATGGAGAAGAAATATGTGAGAAGAAATAGGTGGGCATGTGGGAAATAGAAAAAAAAAGTAGGTGGGCACGTGGAAAATGTGGCGAGAAGTAGGTGACAATTTTTTAATGGGCCCTTATACCAAACGGTTTAAAACCGTCGGGTATAGTATACGCGACGATTTTAAACCGTCAAGTATAAGTCTCTCCTAAAAATTCATATTTTATTAAAAAAACATCGCCTATTTTAAACCGTCGGGAATACTAAATTTTTCCCGACGATTTTAAATAGTTACTTAATTTTTTTAGCGACAGTCCCCCAAAAAAATTATTTTTAGGACCGTCGCGAATTATGATATTTGTAGTAGTGTATGAGTTCGTCTTTTTGTTTAGTAGTTGATGATTGTCGAAAACTATTTAATTATATGAACATGTCTCTTTATTATTTGTTTATTGGTCTGCTAATAGAGTTGTTCATAATTTTGCTAGAGTTATCTATTTTCTTTTCATATCAGAGCTTCAGTAGGCAGGGTCGGTCCTGAGGTGAGGCGACCAATGCGTGTGCCTTGGGCCCCCAAACACTCAGGTTCCAAAATTGTAAAAAAAATTATTCGTACATAAATAAAATATTAAATAATAAGAAAATATATTAAAGTAGTATTTAGCATAATTGTAGAGAGTGTCATTTTAGAGTAAGAGGTCAATAAATCAATTCTTAATCTCTTCCTCTTTTTTTCTCTAATTTGTTTTAGAAATATTTGAATGTATGTCCATCAAGATTGATCCTTGGAGCTTTAAAGAAAGAAAAATTTTAATAAGCTTGCATTAGAGTCCACCCACTAACCAAAAAATCACACCTTAATACATTCTACCATTTAATGCTTAATTCTGTAACATCATTGTCAAAGTACAGGTACTTAGCATTTTAATGTTTTCAAAATCTCTAACTCACTTTCTCTCTCTAACTCCTTCATTCTCTCTATAACTCCTGAAGAAACCCACACCGGCGTTCTAACCCCAAACCAAACACACATCGGTGTCCACGCGCAATGACTTAAATTGGTGTCTACCCAAAACCAAACCCATGTTAGGGTTTATGCCTTAGAAAACCTGTAAAAATATTTATGATTATGATAAGAGTTGAACATTTTGATATATGCATGAATATTAATTTATTAACATTTAATATTGAATAATTTATATATTAATATCGGAAAATTCCTTATTCATACATGAGGTTGTAACATGTATTGTATGAAGAACTAAAATCACTTAGCCATGAATAAAAAAATCAGAAATATATTAAAATTTATAAATCTTTAATCAATGGTTGCTAGTGCAGTTCAAGGATGTCTGTTATTCAGTGCAAGTAATCTCGATTCAGATTATTGATGTAGCATTACATCTAAGTGAAGGTGTTATATGTAATATAGACTATATATGACAAGGAGCGATATGTAATTACGTTGTCATTATCAAACATGTCGTTTACTATAAAGACTTAATTCATATTATAATATTGATCAATGGTAGATTAGCCTAAATCCTGAGTAAGTACCTTGTTATATGCTTTGTTCACATGTTTTATACATTAATATATAAGTTCTATTAAATTTTGAACATATAGTTATTCACAGTTACAGTGATGTCATCACAGTGGAAAGTAATTGTGATTATATGCTTCAAATTATTTAGTCTCACGATTTATCAATGGAATAGATTTATATTGACGTGATAATCAACGATGATGTTTGCTTACACTTGGACAAGGGGAATGCCTTTTCCAAGACATTAGTAAAGTAAAGTAGCATCGGATGTATCGGCTATACATCGAATTGGACC
Source organism: Cannabis sativa (assembly GCF_029168945.1). Classification (NCBI taxonomy): domain Eukaryota; kingdom Viridiplantae; phylum Streptophyta; class Magnoliopsida; order Rosales; family Cannabaceae; genus Cannabis; species Cannabis sativa. The sequence goes on along the minus strand of NC_083610.1, from coordinate 37,270,430 downwards.
GATATTGACAGTAGGAAATGATACATAAACTTACCGTTATATCTTTTCTAAGTCAATATCACTTAGTTAATTATAGATCATTTGATCTCAATCTTGAGATGGTTAAGCTCTAGCTTAAATATATTGTACGAGTTCTTTGACTTGTTCGTTACAACTTACACGTAGGCATAATACTTACACCTTGGAAATTCGGTAGTACAATTGAGTGAGAGTGTTAATCATAGATATAGACATCTATAGTTGCTATAACTATTTAGAAGTGAAACGATAGTTCCTTAGCTTGGCTTAACGCGATAAATGATAGAGCGCTTATTTTGGTAATTATATTAGTTTATTGAAATATCATTTACAAATAGCTAAGTATTTTATAGTTAAAATACAATAAAGGGTAAAATAATAATTTTGTCCCTACTCAATGTAAACCGTCTATAGAGGATCAAAATTATTGTGATTCAAATCATGGATAATTCATAGTGTATCTATATTTAGTATATAGAGCGTTCTATGTAAGAAGGAGTATAATTTAGAATCTATAGAAGAAGGGTTGGTTGAATTAAAAAAGGTCAGATTAGAAGATAATCCTACTGATGTTGGGACTAAGGTCTTAACAGTCAACAAGTTCATACACTGCTTGGACTTGATCAATCTCAAAAATTAGTTTACTGAGATACCTGTAATACCAACCATGATGGCTGCATTCTTTCTTCATCACCGTCACTTTTAATATAAAGGAACTAGGTAGAATTTGTGGTATAGTTCCTCCAAATGAAAATGTCTCTATAAGATGTCTCGTGGAAAGCTAGTAGTCATCCGGAAAGGAGTTCTGAAAGTCTAGCTTATCCATCCAGAAGGAGTCTCTAGGAATGTAACACCCTAAACCCTAGGGACGCCATGTGTGTATTTTTGAAACATAGTTTACTAATAGTAGATTAACTATTTAATCAAATTTATTATAATAGTAAAAACTTCACTCAAATAAAACCATATCAATAAAGTGATGACATTGCTAAAAATTTGTTTCGGGGATCCCCTGTTAAAGTTTTACAAAAAGACTATATACAACAATAAATCAAAACACCCATCAGGTACAACCTAAAATAACTGCTAACAACTCGACCATACAAGCCAGATAAGTCGATATGTACATTTGCCGGAGAAGACTATCATCTCATGGTTGTCCTAGTTTTTCCTTGCCTTTATCTGCACCACAAAGCACCCGTGAGTCACAAAGACTCAGCAAGAAAAGCAATAACAACAGTCATACAATTCATCACACGAATATTAACAAGTAAACTCACATCACCAGAATCAAAGAATCATACGTTACTCATGTATTTAAATCTAGGTCCCCACGGATACTCAAACACAATGAATACTAATATAAGGATATACAATCATACACAATTATAAGTATAACAATAATAACTATAACTGTTACTTCATAAAGTAACTATTCACACTATTTTCTTAATAAAACAACTCTGATGCCTAACTTGGCATACTAATATCTCTACCGTTGTTTAATAAAATATCCCTAATTCTCAAAATTGATATTCAAATATCACATTATTGTTGAGCCAGACAACATGAATACTCAATCCCTAGTATCCAAATGTTACCGTCGTTGTAAAATCAGACAACCCGAATACCACTAACTGGTATTCTTGTCACTGCCGCTACCTAATCAGGATTACCGACAAGTGAGAAACCTAACAATAGTTTCAGTCTAGCCATGACTTTTCTCGGTTGTCCCATTTGGATCAACCTGAATACCACTCCCAATATTCATATCACTATCATTACCTATGGAGATAACCCGCAAGTAGGGAACCTAACAATGGCTCCAGTTTATAGTCATTACTTTTCCCGATTGTTCCATGTGGATCAACCCAAATACCACTCCTGGTATTCATGTCACTGTCATTATCTATGGAGATAACTGACAAGTAAGGAACCTAACGACGATTCCAGTTTATAGTCATAACTTTTCTTTCATAACTGCCATACTGCTTTTTCACTTTCATAATGGTAATGACTGTTACCTTACTTTCATAACGATAATGGCTGTCACCTTGTTCTCATAACGGTAATGACCATCACCTTGCTTTCATAATGGTAATGACTGTCACCTTGCTTTTATAACGGTAATGACCATCACCTTATTTTCATAACAGTAATGACTGTCACCTTGCTTTTATAACAGTAATAATCGTCACCTTATTTTCATAATGGTAATAAATATCTCGCTCCTTTTTATAATCAACTAACTCACAAACAATCTTGATCGTATCTGGCATGCTATGTGGTACAGACGTACTTTTCTTATCTTTAATCCATATTCATGCATGTCGGCCGACCCGAGTGGAGAAACATGCTCGATGATCTCAGCCTTATGTCGCAACAACGGTAAATTGATAAGTTTCTATTCCAAAATACTACCTAATACTCGTATAAAATAATCTAGGGTTTTTATTACCAAATCTCATGGTATAAACACCTTAAAATAAAAATTATACTTTGGCTCTAATATATATATACCATATCGTAGAGCTCGTTGCAAGCTTCAAAAAGATATATAGAATGTCTAAAACAGACACCCGAGTGAAAAGTTATGGCCAAAATAAGAATTTTGATCATCTCAAAAAATACTAAAAACGACAAGTTGTAACGACCTAAATGTTGGGTTTTATGCCCTAAATAAAACTCTATTTCAATGTAATCCAGATTATTCAATATCAATAAAGTAACAGAAGTATTTTTCATTCATTTGTGTATGTTTTGGTTCACTTTATCAATTGTTTGTCTATTTGATTTATAAATTCATCCAAACCCCTTTCACATACTTGATCATGTTCATTGTGTTGTCAACACAGTGGAAAGTAAATATGACTATGTGAATAAAGGATTCCTAGATTTATCAGAACACTGAGTTTTACTGATATGACAATCTACAACAGAGTTTACTTGCATTTGGAGAAATGTTATGTTCTTTCCAGAACATTGGTTAAAGTAAAGCTCAGGTTGGATGCATGGGGTATGCATTGGAATGGGCCGATATTGAACTTTGAAATAGATTTATAAAACTTACCGTAATATCTATTCAATTCAATATCACTAAGTTGATCCTAGATCACATGATCTAAATCCTGATATGGTTAGGCTCAATCTCAAGAGTGTTATTCGTGTTCTTTGATTTGTTAGTTAAGCCTACTTTTGGGTCAGGGTGATACGTACATTTTGGGAACACGGTAGTGCAATTGAGTGGGAGCGCTAACATAAATATGGAATCTATAGCTTCTATCTGGCGAATACTAAGCAAAGGATGATTTCCTTCGAGCTTAACCAAACGAGATAAATGGTGGTGTACTCATTTCACTTGGCTGAAATATCATTTATACAGGGTTAAGTGTTTTAAGGATAAAATACATTGTAGGGTGTTACGGTAATTTAAAGTCCCTTTACAATGTAAATCATCCATATAGAGGATCATTGATCACATTAGGATTATAACAATGGATAACTAATGATGTGTCTATATGGTGGAACATATAGAGCATTCTATATACTGAGAGTGCGATTCTAAGTTCTATGCGTGGATTCAACGAAGAATTAATAAGTCAGTGAATTTAAGTAGTAAATTCTTGATCTGCTTATTGGAAGCTCGGATATATAGACCCATGGTCCCCCCACTAGTTGAGATAATATTACTTGTAAGACTCATTTAATTGATTTTAATTAATCAATTATAATTCTCAAGTTAGATTGTGTCTATTTGAGAATTTATCACTTATTAAGGGCAAAACAGTAAATAGAGATTTTGAAGGGCATATTTATTAAAGATTTTTACTAGAATCTCTACCAAAAAAAGAAAAGATTTTTTGATAGGATATTTATTATTATTATTATTATTATTATTATTATTATTATTATTATTATTATTATGTTTTGAAAGAATTAATAGCTATCAATTGGAACTTTAAATTTTTAGTTTATTTAATTATTAATTATAATAAATTGAAAAAAATAATAATAAAAAAGAAAGAATATATAGTTTATAAATCTTAAATCTTTCCTTTCAAAAATATGTAATTGAAAATATGTAATATTTTTTTAACAAAAAAATTAATGAAATATGTAAGATTTATTTTCAAAGAATATACAATAAATAAGTTTTAATTAAAAATAAAGTTTGGTTGTAATTGGAGGAGTTTTGAGCAGTTTTGGGGGCTTAGAACTCTAACTTTTTTGAGTTTTTTCTACCTAGACAACCTAAAGTCTTACTACCCAAAAAAAAAAAACTACCTTTAGTGACAAACTTTTAGTCACAATATAAATTTTTTGCGACTAAATGTGACTTTTAGTCACAACAAAAGTTACTTGGGACTAAAACATAATATTTAGATACAAGATGTCACTAATTTAGTTTTAGTCACAAACTAAAAACACATTTAGTCACAACAAATTGTATTTAGTTTACTGCTGATGTGACTTAGAATCTCTGATCGATGAGTAAAATTCTACTCAAGTTTTCTTGCACACGTGATTATGGATATCAAGTAAGAAAAATATTCAGATGCACATATGCACATGTTTAGCTACACCTGTATGGTATTTCTATATAGCTAGCATATTATCGACATCGGTATATACATATAGTGTAGGAAATTATTTTACCAGGATCTTAGATCTACTCACAAGTATGTTGATTAACACCCTAAATATGAACTTTCTAAAACGATGAAATAAACACATATAAAGTTTAGGAAACCTTACATTGGGTGCAGCGGAATTAAATGACTCCTTCCGTTCAGATCTCTAACCCTTGTATCCTTTCTGTCGCAGAGTATTATCAAGATCTGAACCTGGATCTCTTTCTCTGAATCTTTGATGCTGAAACTCCTTTGCTGATGATCTTTCTTCACGATCTTCCTCACTATGATTGAGGTATCGCTTGCTGTGTGTGGGCACTAATCTAATCACTAAGGTAATTTCGAAATTCTAAGGAAGAAGAGAGAGAGAGGGTGGCAGCCAAGGTAGAGAGAGAAAGGCTCAGGTTTTCTGATTCAGAAGTATAATTTTCCTGAAGCCTTCACTATCTATTTATAGCATTCCACTAGGGTTAGGTTTGAATTATTTGGCATTAAAATAATAAAAATATCAGTTTAAAATGCCTACAAAAGTGGGCGGCCATGGCTTGATGGATTTGGGCCTTGCTTTTTGCAATTTTGCAATTTTAACACTTTTGTATCTGATTTTCTCAAAAATGCCAATTTTCTAATTCAACCATTTAAATGCCAATTCTAACTATTTAATAACTATAAATAATTATTAAATAATATTTTTATTTATCATATTTATTAATTGAACCATACAAAGTATCATAATTAACAAATATGCCCCTATTAACTCTTTCTTTACAATTTCGCCCTTACTTAGTGAAAATTTCACAAATAGACATAGTCTAATTTGAGAATTATAATTGATTAATCAAAACCAATTACATGAGTTTTACAAACAATATTATCTCAACTAGTGCGGGGACCATGGGTCTATATAACCGAGCTTCCAATAAGTAGATCAAGAATTTAGCACTAAAATTCACTAACTTATTAATTCTTCGTTGAATCCACGCATAGAACTTAGAATTGCACTCTCAGTATATAGAATGCTCTATATGTTCCACCATATAGACGCATCATTAGTTATCCATTGTTATAATCCTAATTTGATCAATGATCCTCTATATGGATGATCTACACTGTAAAGGGATTAGATTACCGTAACACCCTACTATGTATTTTATCCTTAAAACACTTGACCCCGTATAAATGATATTTCAGCTTATGTGAAATGAGTATTCCACCATTTATGTTCGTTTGGTCAAGCTCGAAGGAGATCATCCTTTGCTTACTATTCGCCAGATAGAAGCTATAGATTCCATGTTTATGCTAGCGCTCCCACTCAATTGCACTACCGTGTTCCCAAAATGTACGTATCACCCTGACCTAAAAATAGGCTTAACTAACAAATCAAAGAACACGAATAGCCTTTCAAGATTGAGCTTAATCATAACAGGATTAAGAACATTTGATCTAGGATCAACTTGGCGATATTGACTTGAATAGATTTTACGGTAAGTTTAATTAAATCTAAGTCAAAGTTCAATATCGGTCCCTTCCGATGCATACTCCATGCATCCAACCTGAGCTTTACTTTAACCAATGTTCTGGAAAGAACATAGCATTTCTCCAAATGCAAGTAAACTCTTGTTGTAGATTATCATATCAGTAAAACCCTGTGTCTGATAAATCTAGGAAACTTTATTCACATAGTCATGTTTACTTTCCAATGTGATGACAGCACAATAAACATGATCAAGTATGTGAAAAGGGTTTAAGATGAATTTATAAATCAAATAGACAAACAATTGATAAAGTGAACCAAAACATACACAAATGAATAAAAAATACTTCTGTTTCTTTATTGTTGTTGAATAAAATAGATTACATTGAAATGGAGTTTTATTTAGGGCATAAAACCTAACAAACTCCCACTTGCACTAATATAAAACTAATTAGTACATATCAATTAATCCTAAATTCTGACGGTGCTTTTCAAAGACTGTCACGGCCAGGACTTTGGTAAATGGATCAGCTAGGTTGTCCTCTATGTCAACTTTCTCAACTAGTACATCCCCTCTTGCCACGTATGCTCTGATAATGTGATACTTCCTTTCAATGTGTTTGCTTCTCTTGTGGCTTCGAGGTTCTTTACTGTTTGCTATTGCTCCATTGTTATCACACAGTAAGACCAGAGGCTTCTCCATTCCAGGAACAACACCTATACTGGTGAAGAACTTTCTTAGCCAGACAAGTTCTTTAGCAGCTTTGGCTGCTGCTATGTATTCAGCTTCCATAGTTAAGTCCGATATCGCGGTTTGTTTAGCACTTCTCCAAACCACTGCTCCACTCCCAAGTGTAAACACCATCCCAGATGTAGATTTCCTGTCTTCAAGACTTGCCTGGAAATCGGAATCAGTGTAGCCTATGGGATTTAAAGCACCACCCTTGTAGACTAACACAAGATTCCTTGTACTCTTCAAGTATTTCAGAATATACTTAACTGCATTCCAATGTTCATGTCCTTGATTAGACTGATACCTGCTCACGATTCCAACAGCATAACAGATGTCAGGTGTAGTGCATAACATTGCATACATTAGACTTCCAACTGCAGAGGCATAGGGAATTTTCGCCATGTCCTCTATCTCTTGAGGATCAGTCGGAGACTGTTCCTTAGATAGACGTATACCATATCTAGAAGGCATGTTTGCCCCATTGGTGTTGTTCATGGAGAATCTCTCTAAGACTTTGTCTATGTAGGTTGTTTGAGAGAGAGCAAGAGATCTGTTCTTCCGGTTTCTAATAATCTGAATACCAAGAACATAGGCTGCTTCACCCAAATCTTTCATATCGAATTGAGTGTTGAGCCATTCCTTGATGTGAGTCATTTTCTTGACATTGTTTCCAATAATCAAAATGTCATCAACATAAAGGACCAGGAATACTATTATTTGGTCTTCCTTGAGTTGGTAAACACAAGGTTCATCTTCATTCTGAAGAAAGCCGTAGGTCTTGATTATTTCATCAAACCTTTTGTTCCATGAGCGAGAAGCTTGCTTAAGTCCATAGATAGACCTATTTAATTTGCAAACTTTCTTTTCTTGCCCAGGAAGAACATAACCTTCTGGTTGCTCCATATAGATGGTTTCTTCAAGTACCCCATTAAGGAAGGCAGTCTTGACATCCATTTGCCAGATTTCATAATCGAAAGCAGCAGCTATGGAGAGAAGAATTCGGATGGATTTGAGCATGGCAACAAGACTAAAAGTTTCTTCATAGTCCACGCCTTCTCTTTGGGTATAACCCTTGGCTACAAGTCTAACTTTAAAAGTTTCGACTTCGCCTCCTGCTCCTCTTTTCTTCTTGTAAACCCACTTGCATCCTATCGGATGATAGTCGTCAGGTGCGTCTACATATTCCCGGACTTTGTTCTTTTTCATGGAATCCATTTCTGAATCCATGCCGGCTGACCATCGTTTCCGTTGCGGACTAGCCATTGCCTGTTTATAGGTTAATAGATCGTCTTCAATACCGTCACCTACGACCATATTGATTTCACCATCCAAGCCATAACGAGTAGGTTTTGTTGAAACCCTCCCACTACGACGAGGTGCGGTGATCTTCTGAACAGAAACTTTAGTAGTAGATTTCTCAGTTTGTTCAACTGAGGGAGTGGGATTGTCTTCTTCACGAGTGGAAGAGGACGGAACATTGGAAGGACTTATATCTGATAGCAATTCCTCTAGAACAACTTTACTTTTCGGTTTGTAGTCTTTAATATAGTTCTCTTCAAGGAAAGTAGCATTTGTAGAAACAAACACTTTGTTATCCTTGTGACTATAAAATAGTTCACCCATAGTCTCTTTAGAATTTCCGACAAACATGCATACTTCGGTACGTGATTCAAGTTTGCCTTCTTTCTTTCTTAAGACATGAGCAGGGCACCCCCAAATTCTGAAATGGCATAAACTAGGTGTACGACCATTCCAAAGTTCGACGGGTGTCTTAGGGACTGCTTTAGATGGAACAACATTTAAAATGTCATTTGCCATCTGTATAGCATATCCCCAGACGGACATTGACAGAGTTGAATAACTCAGCATAGACCTAACCATTTCCAAAAGAGTGTGATTTCTTCTTTCTGCAGCTCCATTTTGTTGTGGAGTGCTTGGGGCAGTGTATTGGGATTCAATTCCAAGTTCAATTAAAAGATCTTTGAACTGCATATCCATATATTCTCCACCCCTATCAGTTCGCAAGATCTTTGATGATTTACCTAATTGGTTTTGGGCCAAAGCATGAAACTCCTGAAACTTTTCAAACGTTTCAGATTTCTTTTGCATTAGGTAAAGAAAACTATATCTAGAGAAATCGTCAATGAAAGTGACAAAATACTCCTAACCACCTCGGGCTTTGACATTCAAAGGTCCGCAAACATCAGAATGCACTAACCCTAGAGGGATTTTGGCACGCTCTCCCTTTGCAGAGAAAGAACGTTTAGTCATTTTTCCTTCTAGGCAGGACTCGCATACAGGCAGTTCACCTAAGACGACATTTTTCAATGGACCGCCTTTGGTTAGCCTATTGAGTCTATCAAAGCCTATAAGACCTAAACGTAAATGCCATAGATATGTTTGATCATCATTATCAATCTCTTTTCTTTTGAGGTTTCTAGGTCTAGCTACACTGAAAAGTTCACTATTTAGTGAGATTTGAGTACTCGGTCTTAAAACATAAAGCCCTTGTTCCATTATAGCAACACATATTTGAAATCCATTACGAGAAATTGTACAATTTGTACTCGAAAAATTCAATATATAAGATTGTGTTTGCAAACATGAGACACTAATCAAGTTTCTACTAAAGTTTGGAATAAATAAAACATTTTCTATAATTAAAAATCTTTGTTGAAACTTGATGCGGGCTTTTCCTCTAGCTTTGACCGACACTAATTCGCCATTGCCAACTTTAAGCTTTAACTCTCCTGGAAGCAGATTTTCCCAAGTTTCAAGCAACTGCAGTGAAGAACATAAATGGTTAGTAGACCCAGAATCAACAATCCAGACGGATTTGTCGTTCTCTAAAACACATGATTCAAAGACAAAATCATTACCTTCGTTTGAATTGTTTAGAAGCCTGGGACATCGTTCTTCATGATGTCCCTTTTCATTACAATTCGAACATAGAAGATTATGTCTGATAATTGTACTTGAAGAAGCAGCTTTGCTAGATCCTTCATACCTAGTCCTTTTCCTTCGATTATGGATTGCAAACCCAAGGGGACCCATTGCAATCAAATTCTGTTCATGGGCTCGTAATTCTGCTTCGAGCTTGTCCATGTCGGAGGAGTTAGAATTGTTGATCATGTAAGAGATAACAAATTCATTATACTCCGGAGGAAGACTATTTAGGATGAGTTGGACCCATTGTTCTCTTGATAAATCAATTCCTAGTAGATTTGCCTTTTGGAACTTCAGATTCATCATCAACAAGTGCAAGTTTATGCAACTACCAGGATGCATTTTCACACTATAGAGTTCTTTCGCTAAGATATTAACTAGGAGAGGATCGGGGTGAGGGTTATTCATAATGACACTACAACACATCAATAAAACAGAAGTAAGGTTTTGGCTCATAAATTCATACACAGTTCAAAAAATAACAAGTAATGACATATGTTATAGAAATATTAAATCTAACATAGTTTATTTTCCAAGGTTTTTCATCAAACTGATACAGTGTCCCGTTTAGGCGAGAGTCAAAGCATCATCCATTGAATAGAGTTGTCAGCTCATCTAAAATGATAACCATTCTAGCGACCTTTTATTCGATCAAGATTGGAATTCAGCGTTGTCCCGTTTAGGCGAGAGTCAAGGCAATTCTATCTTATGAGCTTCCACCATTATTTCATAATTTGCAAGTCAAGTATGGTCGCCACCATTAGGGTGATCTATACCATACAAAACACTTACAAACTACTTATCATTCGAGATTAAACGGTGCGAAATTGCTAATGAACGTTCCTCCATTAGGGAGGATTACTCACTAAAACAAACGCGGTGTAAAACCCACAATGGAGATCGAATGTCTCTTGATTAAAAGCTCATTATTAAAAAAAATATTATATGTATTTTGTATAATCATTTTAATTCGATATTATAATAATATAAAATTACAAACTACAGTTCGTTTAAATAAAAAATCAACTTTAATTAATTTTCAATTATTATTTAATTTGAAAAATAAATTCAAATAAATATCGAACAGGTTCCATACTATAATAATGAAAAATTACAAATCAAAGTTGGTTTAAATAAAAAATCAACTTTAATTAAATTTCAATTATTATTTAAATTCAAAAAATAAATTCGAATTAATAAATGGAACAAATTTGAAAATATCTTGTTTAAGTTATTTTAGAAGAATCTAAAAAATTAACTTAAATATCTTTCAAATCAGATTTAATTAAATTAAAATTAAGTTGTAACCACTTAATTTGAAGATATTCCATTTTAAGTTAATATTCGAAAAGATATTAACCTAAAAAATATCTAAAATATTCCATTTTAAGTTAATATTCGAAAAGATATTAACTTAAAAAATATCTAAAGAATCTTAATAACCAATGCCTAAAATTCCTCAACTTAATTTTGAAATTTTAAATCCAAAAGATATTCAGATTTAAGTTGGTTAGTTGTAGATAACTAAATATCAACTTAAATAGGAATATTTAATGAAAAATTTAAATTAAGCTTCAGAAAGAATCTAGATGGTTATAATTCTATATTTAATTAAATACAAGAAAATACATATAGTTTAGCTTAGAATATAAAATTCTTTAAACTATGGTTTTCTTAAATTAATTTCTAAATAAATAAAATTAATTATGTTGCTAATCAATTTTATTAGGTTAAACTAGTGTAATTAAACTAGTACAGTTATTCAAATCAGGCAAATGGGCCTTCACAATTGGGGTGGTTCATGTGAGGGGGTGCTAGGTTCAGTATGTCGTACCCACTACTATGGCTCCCAACTCTCACACAAGGCCCAAAAGAGAGGAATTTAACCTTAAAATGAACAACTGTTATTAATTGAATAAGCCCAAAAACTAAATGGGCCTAAATAAAATCTATCAAGAACTATGATATTTTATTTAGCAACATTAACCTATATGCATCTATAATGAAATTAAACACATAGGCTCACACAGGCACACTTTGGATGGGTCCTATCATGTTGCTAGGTCATACACAGATGAAAGAAGATTGTAAATATACCTGTTACAAATTATTAACTTGACCAAGGGAGCCATGAGTTAAAATCAGATCATTGGATCTGTCAACAAGTTAACCATGGCTATTTGCAATCAAGCAATAATAGGTTTTGAAAGCTTACACACAAGCTAAAACACATACTCCTGCAACAAGGTTAGCTGGATAGTTGGATGTAGGATTTATTTAATTTTAAATTAAATAATATTTCAAAATAATTAATTAAATACAAAAAATTCAAAAATTTAAATAAAAAATTTGAAAAATTCGAAATTTAAAAAAAATTAATTAATTTAAAATTAAACCTACAATTTTGAAAAATTAGGTTTCAACCAACCTAAATATCATTTCAAAATTTGCTATCTACTTTTAAAATTTATAAAAAATTAAAAAAAGATAAATGAATATCTTTTTCAAATTTTAAATGTAATTTAAATAAATAAATAACAAAATTTAAAAGTTAGCAAAATATCTTACTTCATTTAAAAATTACATGATTATAGTTATCTTATTTTAAATTTAAATAAGGTCAAATTATTTAAAAAAAATTAATTTAAAAAAAAAATTTAAAATCTGACCTTAAATTTAAAAATAAGATAAGATATAATCAAATTTTAAAAATAAGATAGATTATTAAGCAAATAAGATAGATACTAACTATTTTTAAATTCAAATTACACTAATATCTTGAATTAAATTTAAACAATATTAAATTAATTCATAATGATAATTAGAATTGAATTAGGAATAGGAATAGTATAAATACAGAACTACACAAAAAATCGAAAGTTAATTCCATGAAAAAACATGAAAAAACGAAGAAAAACGAAAAAAATTGCGAGCTGTACGGACGGGATGTTGTGCATACCCGTCCGCGCGCGCAGGAGGGTGACTTGGGCGAGGTTTCTCGGCGGTTTGGGAAATCAGCATGATTTCCGCGCGCGCAGCCCTTGATGCTCAACCCCGATTTTTTCGAAACTTCAAAAAATCATAACTAATTCAAATTAAATCAAAATTGAGTTCTGTAAAAAAGTAACTTGCTTAATTTTTTCCATACTATCCAATAAAAATAATTCCAGAGACAGATATTCAATTATTTTTCACGAAAATTCACAAACACCAATCAATCATCAAATAACACTCAATACAACATAATACCATCCAAAAACAAAATAAACAATCGTTTTAAAGTCCAAATTTCTTGCAAGTAAATCAATTACCATGGCTCTGAGGCCAGTTGTAGGAAATTATTTTACCAGGATCTTAGATCTACTCACAAGTATGTTGATTAACACCCTAAATATGAACTTTCTAAAACGATGAAATAAACACATATAAAGTTTAGGAAACCTTACATTGGGTGCAGCGGAATTAAATGACTCCTTCCGTTCAGATCTCTAACCCTTGTATCCTTTCTGTCGCAGAGTATTATCAAGATCTGAACCTGGATCTCTTTCTCTGAATCTTTGATGTTGAAACTCCTTTGCTGATGATCTTTCTTCACGATCTTCCTCACTATGATTGAGGTATTGCTTGCTGTGTGTGGGAACTACTCTAATCACTAAGATAATTTCGAAATTCTAAGGAAGAAGAGAGAGAGAGAGAGGGTGGCGGCCAAGGTAGAGAGAGAAAGGCTCAGGTTTTCTGATTCAGAAGTGTAATTTTCCTGAAGCCTTCACTATCTATTTATAGCATTCCACTAGGGTTAGGTTTGAATTATTTAGCATTAAAATAATGAAAATGTCAGTTTAAAATGCCTACAAAAGTGGTCGGCCATGGCTTGATGGATTTGGGCCTTGCTGTTTGCAATTTTGCAATTTTAACACTTTTGTATCTGATTTTCTCAAAAATGCCAATTTTCTAATTCAACCATTTAAATGCCAATTCTAACTATTTAATAACTATAAATAATTATTAAATAATATTGTCATTTATCATATTTATTGATTGAACCATACAAAGTATCATAATTAACAAATATGCCCCTATTAACTCTTTCTTTACAATTTCGCCCTTACTTAGTGAAAATTTCACAAATAGACATAGTCTAATTTGAGAATTATAATTGATTAATCAAAACCAATTACATGAGTCTTACAAACAATATTATCTCAACTAGTGCGGGGACCATGGGTCTATATAACCGAGCTTCCAATAAGTAGATCAAGAATTTAGCACTAAAATTCACTAACTTATTAATTCTTCGTTGAATCCACGCATAGAATTTAGAATTGCACTCTCAGTATATAGAATGCTCTATATGTTCCACCATATAGACGCATCATTAGTTATCTATTGTTATAATCCTAATTTGATCAATGATCCTCTATATGGATGATCTACACTGTAAACGGATTAGATTACCGTAACACCCTACTATGTATTTTATCCTTAAAACACTTGACCCCGTATAAATGATATTTCAGCTTATGTGAAATGAGTACTCCACCATTTATGTTCCTTTGGTCAAGCTCGAAGGAGATCATCCTTTGCTTACTATTCGCCAGATAGAAGCTATAGATTCCATGTTTATGCTAGCGCTCCCACTCAATTGCACTACCGTGTTCCCAAAATGTACGTATCACCCTGACCTAAAAATAGGCTTAACTAACAAATCAAAGAACACGAATAGCCTTTCAAGATTGAGCCTAATCATAACAGGATTAAGAACATTTGATCTAGGATCAACTTGGCGATATTGACTTGAATAGATTTTACGGTAAGTTTAATTAAATCTAAGTCAAAGTTCAATATCGGTCCCTTTCGATGCATACTCCATGCATCCAACCTGAGATTTACTTTAACCAATGTTCTGGAAAGAACATAGCATTTCTCCAAATGCAAGTAAACTCTTGTTGTAGATTATCATATCAGTAAAACCATGTGTCTGATAAATCTAGGAAACTTTATTCACATAGTCATGTTTACTTTCCAATGTGATGACAGCACAATAAACATGATCAAGTATGTGAAAAGGGTTTAAGATGAATTTATAAATCAAATAGACAAACAATTGATAAAGTGAACCAAAACATACACAAATGAATGAAAAATACTTCTGTTTCTTTATTGATGTTGAATAAAATAGATTACATTGAAATGGAGTTTTATTTAGGGCATAAAACCTAACATATAGTTGCATCAAGATACTAATATCTAGTATGGTAGGCCGTATTGTATAGTATAGATTGATGCTACCAACATCAATATGGGACTAGAGTACTGGAATTAGGTTGGTATTATGGTTAATCATACTATAGGTATGAATGTTCAGATCTCAATTTACGCGTTAGATGTGGTTAGTAGACTTATAATAACTGAGTGTATGTGCTCTCAGTTACAAGTCAGATATATGATTGTATTATGATTGCTTTTCTTATTGAGGTTGTCGACTCATAGTTATTTCACTATGTGTAGGTTATGATTGTATCCAAACTACATAGGCACTCTCGTCCTATGTCACTCGGCCAAGGACATCTCACCTTTGTAGATCTTCTTCTCAGTTTTCTATAGCAACTTGAATCGCTCAAATCGGATTAATATTGAGGGAGTTGTGCTCAAAATATGAACATAGTACAAGACGAGTAAGACCCATTTAGCGAAGAAGCCTTAGACCATCCTCAAGTCAACAATAAATAATTGAACTCATATCACATAATCTGAATATACTTACGAGTTATACTATATGATAACTTTTTTGTTTGAATTGATTATATTAATTAATTATATTTTGTTCATAAAAAAATTATATATTTTTTAAAAATATTATTGAGATGAATTAATGCCTATAATTAATATATATTTTTTTACAATATAAATTTGTTATTCATTGTATTTTATAATATATATTTTGGTATTAAATAAAATTTAATTTATTGACATAATTTTTTTTTGAATAAACTTAGCAACTTTATTAACTCCCAATCGTTTATAACAATAGAACCTACTTCGTTTGAACAATTCTCCAATTGAAGCACACAACCTGGAGAGAAACAAGAATACTGGCTAAAACATGAGCCAGCTTGTTTGCAGATCGTTTGACAAAACACAACTCAACATTATTTAAAGATAAGAGAAGAGTACGAACATCATGAACTAATGGACCAAAAGAGGATGACAAAGTAATTTGGTCAGCAGTTTCCAAAATCAATTGTCCCCACAAATAACGGTTAATCCAGCTTAAAGCTTCTTTTATGCCAACAAAATCATCTATTTCAGGTTGCACCTGCCATTTTGGCATAAAAATCCCTGCCATTTTCCCTGCTGCCTCTATCTATTTCAGGAACGGACCTACTCTTATAGCCCCCACTAACAAAAATATTACCTAAAATTAAATGTATTTTTTTTAATTTGATAATTATAAACTAAAATAATAAAAAAGCCCCCACAAAATTAAATAAATCTAGTAAGAGTGATTATAATATAAGTATAAATATTTTTTAATGATAAATAAACCCTCACAAAGTAAAAATCCTGAGTCCGTCACTGGTCGCCGTCCACAGGGCTGAGCTAAAGCGATGGAACCCTAGAGATTATTTATTGACATAATTAAATGCATGGAGTAAGGTTTTTATAACTACTAAAAATCTTATTTTCTTAGTACTCAAAAAGAGATATGAATTCCTGACAAATAAAAGGAATAGGGACAAAAGAAAGAGATACCAATTATTTATGCAAAAACAAAAATTTCATGATATGCCAGAGTTGTACAGATTGTTTGTGCCTTTTTTTTCCTATTTTTTCCATTATTAAATTTACACATTCTTCCATCTCTGCCTTGTATGGATCCCCAACCTCTTCTTCTACATATCCAAGTGGAACACCATGTGCACTAAAGAATATAAAACACTAAATATTGAATATGAGTTTCAAACTTAACCAAAACATTATGTATCATGTAACTTAAACTTATGAAAGTAGAGGTCTCGTTCCTCAAGCATTGATGTGACTGTCTCCAATCATATTTTTTTTTGCAGAGTATTGTCTCTAATATGGAACAACAATTAATGCATTAGCTTTAATACCAAACTCAATGTACTGCTTAATCCATTCTTTCCACAGCGAAGAAAGAATAGTAGGTCCTTACATTAGGTTTTCGAGAAGTGGAGAAAGAAAAGAATAAGAAGGATTGTCATAGTTGTTGTGATCATGAAAAACATGAAACAAAACTTTTTATGGTGAAGCATTTTTTTTTTACATCTCATATCTATTACAAATTAGAATTTTTGTTAGAGCAAATTTCATAAAGAATGAGTATGTATGCTATTTTTTTTTAAGAAAATAATCTTTAAAAGTTTTTTAAAAAATATATGATGTCTCACTTGATTTGTGCATTTTTCTTCTTTAATAATAGTCATAAATAAAATGCTTTTTTTTAAAAATAGTTTTATTTATTTAGGAGTGAAGAGAAAATTGAAAAAAAAAAACAAATAAAAAGAAATAACCGCCATGTATTAATTTTAAAAATTAGCTAATAATTATAAATATCAACCATTAGATTTGATTTAATAGCTAATAATAAAATAACCATGGGTAATATTCATTAAGAGTATACCCAAATATATATGTATTATACTTTTGAGCATTTAAATTATATAGCAATTCAAGAGTAATTCAAACGAATTACTATGTTATTAATCATCAAAAACTATGTAATGACTAATGAGAAAACACATAATCAAATACAATTGTGTTGTTATATAAAACATACTAATACATTCTTTATCTATCTGAAAACATATCACTTAAGTGAAAATACATCTCACCAAAAAATATATTTATACTACTACTCCTATGAAATTATATATTTTATTTTGTAAATTATTTATTTGACAAATAAATTTGTATTATCCTGTTAAAAAACCGGGTTTAAGAAGTTAAAAGACTTTTTAATTATAAAACCTTATTTGTCTCACTAAAAGTGTTACACAACTCAAAATGAGGTGAGGGACTTCGTAAGTCCAATTTTGTTTAATTAGAAAGCTAGTGATAACTAGTTGTAGACCTTTCTATAAAAAAAAAAACTGGTACCATACACTCATTTACTCAATTTGGCTCACTTTTTATTAGGAGACTATCCCAAAAGTAATAGATGCCTAGTGTTTGTTTTGTTGTCTATCTTTAATAACTCTCAAAAAAAAAAAAGCTGCATAAAATACCATACCACTCTACCACCACAACCACACCCCACCCACCCCATGTTGCCCCATCTGGTCAAAAAGACAAAAACCAAACCAAAATCACCATAAACTAAACAGCCGAATCCCACCACCACCACACCATGCCCATATTCAACTCCTAAAGAGCAAAATATAAAATAATAATAAAAAAATATGATTTTTTTTTTAAAAAAAAAAGAAAGAAAAAACACATCACATTTCACATACCCAATTTCCAAAAACCCCATTACCTGAGGCGGTGGACATTATCAAAGAGAAAAAAAAAGAACTATATCCACTATTCATTCAATATTGATGACGACCCTATAATGGCCAAAAAAGTCAGAGGTGTGGACCTCCCCACCTCGTGAGAGAGGAGAGAAGGCTGTTTGGTGGTTGTTGTGTATTGGCTGTGCGCAGGTTACCATGGGCCGGGCGCATTTTAGCACACGCACCTCAATCGCCCACCCCCACCTAACCGGTGGCCTCATTCATCCCATTCATCATCCAAAAGAAGATCTCAAAATCAGCCGCACACTCCTCCCTTGCTCCTCCACTCACTCACTTTGCCTTTTTAACTTTTTAACCCAAACACGGCCCAAACCCCCAAAAACATGTCACCAAACGCCTCTATCTCTCTCTCTCTCCCCTCCATCCACCACCACTTTTTCTCTCACTCTCTTTCTCTCTCTTCTTTATCCTACTCTCAACCTTATCCCTCCACCACACCAACAACCACCTTCCTCCCCCTACTATTGTGCGCCGCCTCCCTTATCCTTCACCACCCCCCTCCTTAACCTACCATTTACCTAAGACCAAATCCCCACTACACCTCGCCGCCACCCACCATTCTCTCTCTCTCTCTCTCTCGCTCTCTTTTTTTATTTCTCTCTTTTCTTTTACATCTTTTTCTCTTTCGATCTAACGTGAGCCGGCTCTTCTCTTAAAATACGCCTTTCGTTTTGAACCGAGATCCGGTCATGGCCTCCCCATCGTCGCCACCGGAATCCCCTCTTCCATTGGGCCCTCCTCAAGCCATTCCACTGGCGTTACCCGCTCCGCCGCCGTCTTCTTCGACGGTTCAGACCCAACCGACGCCTCTAGCTCAGGTCCAGCCAACTCCGCCGTCTTCCTCGCGGCGGCTTCCTCCGCCGTGCTGGTCTCACGACGAGACGGTGGCTCTGATCGATTCGTACCGTGATAAGTGGTACTCTCTCCGCCGCGGGAACCTCAAGGCCACCCACTGGCAAGAGGTCGCCGATGCCGTCTCGGCTAGATGTCCCTCGGCGTCTCCGGCTAAGACCGCCGTGCAGTGCCGACATAAGATGGAGAAACTGCGGAAACGGTACCGTACGGAGCTTCAGCGTGCTCGATCTATGCCTGTTTCGAGGTTTACTTCTTCGTGGGTTCATTTTAAGCGCATGGATTCGATGGAGAAAGGTCCGACGGCGAAGCCCGAAAACTCAGATAGCCCTGGTGAAGACGAAGATCACGAGGATGAAGAGGAAGATCCAGATCAGCAACTTTATGAGGAATTGAAATATGGGTCGAATATGAAGAGTATGAGCAAGCTTTACAGGAATGGAATTGGGGGTAGTGGTGGTGGTGGTGGTGGTTCGAGTAGTAGTGGGTTTAGAATTCGAATTCCCACTGGGGTTAGTATTGCTCAACCAGGGACGAAGGTTTATGCTAAACTTGATCCAAAGTTTGGGATGATTCATCAGAATTCGATGAATTCAGGGCCAAATTTTGGTACTAAGGTTGTGAGGGAGTGTAATTCAGTGAGACCCGGATTGGGGAAGAGGGAGAGAGAGAGGGAAAAGGAGAAAGATCCGGTGACCGAAATGGTTTCGGCAATTAAGGCATTGGGAGATGGGTTTGTGAGGATGGAGCAGATGAAGATGGAGATGGCGAGAGAGATTGAAACAATGCGAATGGAGATGGAGATGAAGCGAACCGAGATGATATTGGATTCGCAGCAGAGGATCGTTGAGGCTTTCGCGAAAGCTGTTTCGGAGAAGAAGAAGAAGGTCAAGAGAATGCCCTCACCTGAGGCTTAGATGGGGCTAGTTAGCATTTGATTTTGTAGGCTTTCTTATTGGCTATGATCTCCCGAATGAGGTTTTTCAGGTTGGTTTTGCTCAATTGAGAGTTCTCTTTAGCATTTGATCAATGAATGAACTCTCAAGGGAAAAAGCAAATCAATGGGATTTGATCTGATGAGTATGATATTCTTAGCTTAGTAGTTTACTAATTTCTTATTAAGATCAATGTCATGCCAATGTTCTTTCTTTTTTTCATCATAGAGTTGTTATTTAAAATCACTAGAATGTTTGATTTGATTTTCCTAGCTTAATTTGCATTATAGTCCCACTAGTGGAAATATGTAATATTCTAGTTGTATGTGTATACTTTTATTTTTTCTAATTCTTGTTGAAGAAAGTAAAAGAGAGATCTCTTTCTCTTTTGCAATGTTGTTTCTGCTAATGCTAAATAAATTGCTCTATTTCAAAGTGATAAGCTTTAGAATTCAAGCATAGGATTGTAGTACTATATTCTCTTGATACAGTGAAGTGTGTTATTTCATTGCTTTTGTTTGAGTCAATTATAAGTATTGACTGAGCTTTACATTATGTTCTGGTTTTTGCTATTAGACTTCTACATCTTCTTTTCTAGTATCATTAAAGAGTATAGCATTTTGTTTTGAATGCCACTTAATAGAGCTTACCAAATTGTTAATTTCATTAAACAGACCCTTTAAGATACTATTACTAATTGTATGACAGAGGATTCTCTCGAACGGTTTTTGCTTAAATTTTAGAGTTGCATAACGCTAATAATGGATTATTGACAAGTTTTGTTTGTTTGTTTGTTCGTTTATAAAAGTGAATGAATGACATTAAGAATGTAAAGAGTAACTATTCTGGCTAGCTTTACAGCATGCTAATTTATGAGTTGGGCGATTTCCAAGCTTCAAATGTTACTTTAATGAATTTTTCGTTATTAACAAGTAACAACATATTTTAAGGGTTAATTTTATTTAATTGTTGTGCGTGGATATTAAATTAGTAATTTTACCTTTTAAATAAAAATAATACTGATTCTACCCCTTAAAATATATCATTTGTTAATAACTTTTATATTTATTGAAATATAGTTATTTTGTTAAGTTTTGTCTTATTATTTTGTTTAAATGTTAACGTGTTTTTCTAAATTAGCAAATTTGCTCTTTAAATTTTAACAACTATCAAATCGTACTTCCAAGAAAGATTTGACATTTCTTTTAGTAAATTTTCAAAAATTAATTTAAATCTTAAAAAATTATTTTGAAAGATTAAGAAAATTAAAAAAAATAAAATTTTAACACTAATTAAGAGCGATTTAAAAAATTATTTATTTTTTATTAAAATATTTATTTAGATATTAAAAAAAATATATTAAAAATTTAATTTTCATAAAAATAAAATTTTACGGAAATATACTTGAGTCTATTTTATTTTTTTCGAAAACTGTAGATTTGTTTAAGTAAAAATAACATTTTTTTAATTTTTTTTTTCAAAATAATTTTATATTTTTATTGAATATTTAATTATTTTTCTTTATTTATTAAGATATGAGTTTATAAATATAAACAAAGTTGATCTTTTTTTATTTTAAAAAAAAAAATCTTAGTTTGTTTAAATTATTTATTGGATTCTCTATCATTTTGGTTTGATTTGTTAAGATACGTGTTTATAAATAAAATAAAACTTGAAAATATTTTTTTAGGAATAATTTAGGTTTTAAAGTAAAATTAATATTTTTTCTAATTAATTTAATATTTAAAACTTTTTAATACTTTTTATTAATTTTTTCAGAATTAATGTAAAATTATAATATTTAAATTAATTTTTTTAATAAAATGGGATGAAATTTTGTACTAGTCAAAAGTTTAAGAGACAAAAATACTAATTATTCTTTACGATTAAATTAATAATGGTTCATATTTATTTTTCCAAACAAAAAAAAAAGTTTCCTATTTTTGTATGACAAAGTTTTGAAAAGGTTAATAATAACATTTATAGGGACCGAATTTTGTCCCGTTACTGTACGGACACGGATTGCAATCCGTAATGTACTGTAACCGTCGGATGGGCAGTTACTTTGATCCAAAGGCTGGGGTTCATGTAGGGGTTGATGTAGGGGTATGTAGGGTTAAATAAATGGGTACCGGTTACTTTTTTGAAATATAAATTTATTAAAAAATGGAAAAGTGAACCGTAACATCCATCAATCAAGTCCTATCAACCTATCAACCGTCGTCCCTCTCCACTATACCATTTCATTGTTATTTTTATTTTGTTTTTTATTTTGCAAAGTTCTTTCATTTCTATTTTCGTCTCTGCTAGGGCGAAAGCAAAGTTCTTTCATTTCCATTTTCTTATTCATTTTCCATTTTGTTTTTCCATTTTCCATTTTCGTTTGAGGTGGTGAAACCCATACTGTACATTTTGTTCACTGTGGTGTACATTACTCGAAGTTTGCCATTGTTGGAGTTGTTACAGGGGGTGTCGACGGTGGGTTTTACACTTTGTCCGTTCTACTTTACATACTTTTCACAGAAAAAAAAAATACATTTTTCAAGCGAACGTGGTGTTTTTGCATTTTCATGTACTTAATATCTTCCCTTTTGTCTCAGGTGTGGAGGGTGAGATGTTGAAAGGATTGTGCATTTCTGTGTGGAGGTATTTCTTTCTCTATCTCTCTCTATCTCTTTCTCTCTGGTTTTGTGTTGAATGGAGTTTGCATTTCTTTCTCTCTGTCTCCCCTCGTGCATGTGCTTGGTTGTTAGTGTGGAATATACTGTAAATTGTTTTGAGTTTTTCGTTTTAGTTTTTTATGAATATATGATTCGGTATTTTGATTTAGTGTGGAATGTATTGTAATTTAGGGGTTTTGATTTAGGTATATTGATTTCGGTATTTGTGAAATGTGTTAGTTGACTTGTTTGGATTTTGAATATTTGGGGATTGGATAAATGGAGATTTTTTGAGCAATATGACAAAACTCATTTCAATTTAAAAATCTGAACCCAATAAAATAAAAATAGTTGTATTGTTATTATTATTATGGCCTTATGTATAGGTATTAGAGAAAAAGATAACAGTTATGTGTACGGTGAAGACTAAAGATATAAATGTATCATATGTTTTTGAGCAACATGACAAAAATATAATTCACGAGTTCTATAATATTAGGTTGGATATTGTTTTAGTGATCTTATCATTATGTAACTGATTTGGCTTTCTTTCTTGTTTTTGGGATAAAATATGAAAACATCAATTATTTGTAAGTATGGTACCAATTTTAGAGTCACTATACTCATTGGTAATGAGCATAATGTCATACAATTTAAATATCCTAATAGAAATAGGAGATATTATCAAACCAAACAAGTTGTGTATTGAATTAAAAACTTAACACAGATAAATTAGGAGTACTATTAAAAATTCGGATAAGAATAATTTAAAAAAATATATGTTTTAAATTTTGTAAAGATATTTGTACTACAGAAAATAAAATTTTCGTACATTTTTGAGACCTTATGAAATTAAAACCCTTTCGAATTTTTTTCACTCATCCAGATAGAATTCATCTTATAAAATATTATCAAAAGAAAGCTATTTTGTAAAGTAATATACAAGTGGACAAGGTTTAGAAGTCCCATTTCGCAACCCCATCAAAGCTTAATGTTCATACTTGAGGAAGTGTAATAAGACACTAGTAAGTACTCTAGTTTGCAAGTAAAACATTAGTTGCATTCTCCTTTGAAGAATTATGGACATTTTGACTATGTTAGGTATAGGGAAAAAATGTGGAAGGGATAGAAAATAAGTTTAAAAAATTGTGGTAGATCCTTATTATTTATTCTTCTCAGTGTATATTTTCATGTTCCTTCTGCATCTACACTGAGATGCCTATTTACCCTTGAACCTTTATACTACAATAAAATCTTAATATAATTTTTTCTATATTTTATATTACATATGTTGGCATCATTGTATGTTAAAAGTGAATACTGTATAACTGACTTTGCTGTGATGGTATTGTAATTGTAAATTATCTTGGAAGCAAAGGGAGACTATTTTGCAACAAGATGAGTGATTTTTATTGTTATTATTACTTGTTTATTTTATTAATTGTTTGTGAACTGCTGTACTTGGCGGTTTTTTTGTTCCAATCAGTAACTGGAGTTCTTGGTTTGGTACAGCCCACTCGATTTTGGGAAATTGACATTGCTTTTAATTGCATTTAATCTTATTTCAATTTTCCTTTTGGGAAATTATAATTATAACAAAACTAACAATTTACAGAATCCATTATTTAGGCATATTGGTACATTGTACTTAACAGTTTCCATATAATACATATAATGAAATTATGTTATATAGGAAGAGATGCTTACCTGTTATTGTACACATATAGGAAATTAAGTGTCGGGATGTCATGAATACACTGAAATGTTAGACAATTGCATGAATTATTCAAAGTCTTTGTCTTCCAACATTTTAGTGTTTTGAATGTTTGTTAATTTAAGTTATTTTGTCTTGTGTAATAGGTTTATAAAATGGTATATAACCGGAAGAGGGGGGCTGCTGCAAACAAAAAGGATGCAGCAGAGATAAAGAAGAAGGATCTGAAGGAAGCTTGGGCGAAGAACTAGTGAGTTATTTGTGGCAGTTATTTTAGTGGTAATATTTTTTGGTTTTGAAAATAATATTTGTAATTCCATTCCTTTATTTAATTGATGCAGCCAAGCCAATTTCTATGCTTATGCTGATGCACACAAAGAAAAACCTAAAGCAGATGTGAGTGACTTGGACTGTGTTATGGATCTTTTATTTTTTATCTTTTATTTAGCGTACTTTACTTAATAATCGAGAGTCTTAATATTGTAGGTGCTTCGTAGTTTTAAGGAGCAATTCAAGCTTCTTAGCGATGAAGAGATTGACAATTGGGCTTCCTACGAAGTCGAGGCTTCCCCCTCCAAGGTTGGTGGTAGAGGGAAAGGGAAGAAGGTGAAGGAGACATTATCTGCTGAGCTAGGGATTGACAACAACGAAGGTGTGGGGGACGTTCAAGTTTCTGGCCGTTGCTCCTTCGAGCGTTTGGGGAGAATAGTCCCACTGCTCAAAGAGGCTCAAAAAGAAATGGTGAGAAATGCCGCTTTCTCAACATTTTTAAGGGAGGATGCCCCGTACATAGACGCTAAGATAGTTAGTTGGCTGATCGATCACGTGGATCCAACCACTTCTCGGCTGGAGATATTTGGAAGAACGATCCAACTATCCTCCAAGCTGTTTGAGGATGTCATGGGAATCCGGGATGGCGGAGAACCCGTGGCAATCGAAAGTGAGCGTGACCTGGTTGAGTTTGACCTCCTCTTTAAGGCCAAGGACTATAGGTATTCCCTGACTTTGCTGGAGAATGAGCTCAAGGAAACCAGCGACAGTGACTACCTGTTTCTCATTAAGTTTCTCCTTGTCTGTATTGGAACTGTGTTGCTGCCGAAGAATGGTACCGATGTCAGCACTAGCTACATGCATTCTTTAGTTGACACAAGGTCAATTAAGAAGAAGAATTGGGCGACTGCCGGGTTTCGATATCTAATGAGCTCTCTACACCGGTACAAGACGAAGAACACCAAAAATGTCTCCAGTTGCACGATATTTTTTATAGGTAAGTTTTCGAATTATTGTGATGGTAGTAATTTTATTCTCTCGTGTACTGCTGTGGTAATATATGTATGCACTTTTGTTTGGTGGCAGCTTGTATATTTGACGCACGTAGACTGGACTGCTAGTCACGTGGACCGCACTGTGGCTCTAATTGACTTTTGGAGCACAAAACACTGCAAGTCAGTGTACAAGTGGATTCGAGACCACGGTGGTCACACAAGTGGAAAGGTACATTTAGTACTTCAATTTTCTGATGCGTTAGAATTTTATTTGGGAGATATGCTAACTAGTTTTTTTGGTGTACTAAGCAGGTGAAATTGACTAACACGTATGTGTTACTACCAAGTTTTGAATCCGCTGCAATTGGGCAACCCACAAATGACGCAATATACAAAGTTGTGTGTGAGTTGAAAGATGAGGTCTTCCGGCTTGATTTGAAGGTGAGCAGCGCAAAAGAGCTGTTACTGAAGGTACTCTCCACTTACCTTGGGAAGGGGACTATGAATGAAGTGTTGGAGATACCTGAGACGAGCAAAGTTCAGCGCTCGCTTTCGTTCAACGGGGAGACCGAGAAGAAGGATGATGTGGGTGTCGAGGAAAAGGATGGTGAAGGGACGAAGGATAAATTGGAAGAGGATGTTGATGATGTAGAGAGTGTCCCTTCACTTAATCTATCAGAAGACAAGGTCGTTGTTCCAACTAAGGTGGTTGTTTCTGATGATTCGTTTGAGGTTATGAACTTTTGGGGAGAAGATCTCCCCGCTATTGTAAAAGAGGAAGTTGAGCAGACCGTGAAGGATGATTTTGATGATGCTGCGTTCGAAAGATTCAAAGAATCTGGAGGGAAGGTGATTGGTCCGTTCACTGTGAAGAAGGGTTACTCAAATCAACAGTACGAGTTGTTTCGTTACATTTTCTCTAGCGCCAATGATCCGAGGTAATCTCATGTTTCATGATTACTGTGTACGTAGTTGATATTAGTACATTCGTTTCGTTGTTGATTATTTGTTTTGTATTTCAGTGAAGTGTTAGCCCATTTTGGGAAGGTTGAGGTCGAGCGGAGGTTTTTCAAATGCATGAAACTGGAGACCGATATATCAAACAATGTACGTAGAAGTTCCCATTTGGTTGCTTTGAAATTTGTAGTTCATTATTTTAGTTAATGCTATTTACAAATTGTATGAATGACAACATAACAGATATTGTTTGTGTAAATGTCAGGTCATTGATTGCTTTGCTCAAATCATGAATTTTCGAGAGAAGAAGCGCAACGGCATTGGAAGAAAGAGAACTTGGTTTATGCCCACCAGAATTTTGGTATGAAATTTGATATTTAAAAGTGGACATGAATTTTTTGTATTTGTGCTGTAAACTTTGTTAAATCTATGTTTTTATTTAAAATGTAATCTATTATGTGTGATTATTGTGCAGAGCAAGTTACTTGGAAGAACGATGACTGTGGAGAGGATGGCGAAGCAGCAAGAGTGGTCCACTCTTTATTACGATGCAGATTTGAGTTTATGTCACACTGTAATTTGCATTTTCTTGAAACTTTTGTGTTGAATCAAGTGTGTGTAGTTCAATTTTCCGATGACGTTGTTTGTTTTACTTTGTCGCAGATGGTGGTACCCCTACTGGATACCGAGAGTGCTCCGCACTGGTTTGCGACGAATGTGAGCATGGATAATACAACAGTGGAAATTAGGGACTCGTTGTCTTCTGCAATGCATAAGAGGTCACGTCGGAGCACCTGCGTAGAGATGGTATGCACGTGTGTACATGGTTTGCTGTTTTATTAGTGTAATTGCAATAATCTCAACTGTGATTGTTTTAATTTTTTTGCAGCTCCAGACTTTGGACCAATTGTTTGCCCCTGTCAAGCCAAGAGACCTGAATTTCAGCGAATTTGTAATTATTTCTTCAAGCAAGGACTACCCACAACAACAAAATGGTCACGATTATGGAATGTTTGTAATGAAGTACATGGAATCACTATTCGAGGAAAATAAAATAATGGAAGAGGTAATGTAATGTTGATTTCTTTAGTTTAAGTTTTCATCAAGTTAACTAACTGTTTATAACGAAATTGAGGTGTCAATCTATTTTTTGATGGATTTGTTTCTATGGATTTGGTTGTCATGTGTATTACTGAATTGGTTTCCTAATGTACAATGCAGTTTGATCCTATTGAAGCCAGACTGGATTGTGTTGGGAAAATTGTCACCCACGAGAGTAACAAGGCTAAACATGTTGTGATGGAGGGAGTTAAGAAGCAATTTGGATTGAGCAAAACCAAAGTTCTTCCATCAACATCTACAACTTTACCATTACGTAGTCCATCAAGGTCTCCTCGAGACCCCCGATTCAGCACAGCGAAGGCCAGGTCCGAAAACATGTGGACTGGCAAGAGCAAGTCCCCGAAAACCCGTCATTCTAAAAGGCCGGCCATAAGTAACAAGTAGTATATTACAATGGTTACAAAAGTTACGTTATTTATATATTTAGTATATTCAGTACAATGGTTACAAAAGTTAGGTTTTAGGTCATAAATTATATTTAGTGAGTCATGTTATATACTTGCATCATACTACTATTAGGTGATTTGGAATTGCACTAATGTTGGTGATTTTATAATTTACTATAGGGTAAGACTTGTGGTAGTTTTTGGAATTTGGTGGAACAGATTATTATTACTGTATGGTGATTATTATTGTGAATATTATTACTGTTGTTATATTTTGCCATTACTATTAGGTTTTCGAAATTTTTTTACCATAACAATATGTGAAGTACATTATTCTGAAAATGAAATTAACCAATTTTACATTCTTTTTCACACTATCTGTTTTAGTCCAATGATGTCCATAGCCAAAATAATAAAAATAACTATACTTATGTACTTTACCATTATTATTGCGAATATTATTATTGTTGTTATATTTTGCCAGTACTATTAAGTTTTGGATATTTTTTTACCATAACAATAAGTGAAGTACATTATTTTGAAAATGAAATTGACCAATTTTACCTTCTCTTTCACACTATCCGTTTTACTCCAATTATGTCCATAGCCAAAATAATAAAAATACCTACACTTATGTACTTTCCCATTACAGAGATGAAGGCATTAATTCTGGCCTTGGACATAAATTTGGATCAAAAAGAGTAAGTACACTACAATAATAAGAAATAATAACTCTGGCATTCACACAATTTCCTTTGTAACAATTTTAGCACTTGTAAATAATGTAATTAAAGGCTATCAAAAAAAAAAGAAAGGTTACTGTTTTTCAAAAATGCAGTGTATTGAACATCAAGGTTTACAACAATTATATGGATACCTCCAACATATTAAAAATTATAAACAATGGTACCAATCTATTAAACATTAAACTCATAGTTAAAGTACAGTACAGTAATGAGACATAATAACACTGGCGTTCACACAATTTCACCATTTCTAAATAATGCAATTAAAAGCTATCAAAATAAAGAAAGGTTACTGTTTTTCAAAAATGCAGTGTATTGAACATCAACGTTTGAAAATGGTACCAATCTATTAAACATTAAACTCATAGGTAAGTAAATCATGTAATTTAAAACTTTGAAAAAAAAGTTGAAGTATTTTCAAAATGCAATATAGTGAAACACAACAATATTGACTAAGTTACTATGACACTTTTTGGATTATATTGTGAAAATTACCGATATTTATCTTTAAATCCTAGTATTTCACACTAGATTAATTACTGTACTACACACATATTGACATTCACAATCAATGACCAAATAGTAATTAAGAAATTTTTAATAGAACCAACTTAAATGCCTAGCTTTCCTTTGACAACATACTTAAAAAACATAAAATAAACATCATACCACATACAATATCTCTAACGAAATAAAAGTTGGCAAATGATAAAAAGGCAAATAAATATAATGAAATATAATTTTTTAATAATGTTTTCATGGTGCATCTTCTCTTTCTCCAAACTCCTTATTTGGTTTCGCAATCCGAGAGTAGTGTCTGCAGGTTTTTTAGGATGAGCTTGATCGATCCAACAAAAGTAATCACATCCTCGACTTTCGTTGTTCTCCTGAATTTAAAATAAGTACATTACCATATTTACAAAGCCTAGTTTAAAATATTATTAAGGCATTCGAAGTCTTACATAGTGCGGACATCCAAAGAAGCGACGACCAGGATTTGCTCTACTACTAGAAGTCCAAACATAAGCTAGATCACCACAGTAGCAATGGGGGTGTCCCCCAAGTGAATTTTTCCATGAAGGGAAATCCCTCTCGAACCCGTAGGGGTCCTCTCCAGAACCAGCCACCATGTTTTTTTTTAACAAACCAAATTAGGGTGTTAGTGAGGCTTGAAAAGGAGTGTTTCCCTCGACCTGATGGTGGAAATAGGCTTGTGAAAATAAATTTAGGGGGGAAACCGAATTTCTTTGAAAACGTTAGAAAGTACATTAAAATTGGGGAGCATATTTCGTGCTGCCCTTAAATTTTTTACTTCAAAGTCTTTGGTCCACTATACTTATATACAAAAGGTTGTGTCAATCACAAGCAGTCCAATCAAATTAAAATAATATTTTATGTCAACTCTATGAACAGTTAAAAGTACAACACATAAATATTTCTCCCCACATGAATAAACCACACATACAGCCGGTTTAGTTTGGTTTAATGGAATTGTATGAACTTTCTTATATTTTATGTTATGTCCAAATACACATGTTGGCCAAAATTAATAAACAAACTATGCAATACTTTTTCTCTATTAATTGAGTTTGCAATTTGTATGTTTATTTCTTTTAATCATATGACAACATGTATGTTAATTATTATAAATCTTGACGATACCGGAGTCCCTACTCTCCAAACGAACTCACTGAACCCAGTTCGACCTAGTGTTGGGCCCGGTGACACACAGTATGTAGTGAAGTTAGCTGTGGGGTACCGGAGTCACTACTCTCCTAACGAACTCACCGAATCCAGTTCGACCTAGTGTTGTACGGAGTGACACTCAACCATTCGACCTAGTGTTGTACGGAGTGTCACACAGTATGTAGTGAAGTTAGCTGTGGGGGACCGGAGTCACTACTCTCCTAACGAACTCACCGAATCTTGTTCGACCTACGGTTGTACGGAGTGACACTCAACCATTTGTACTACTCACATTGTGACTTGCGGTGTTTACGGGCCCGGTGACACACAGTATGTAGTCAAGTTAGCTTTGGGGTACCGGAGTCACTACTCTCCCAACGAACTCACCGAATCCAGTTCGACATATGGTTGTACGGAGTGACACTCAACCATTCGTACTACTCACAATGTTACTTGCGGTGTTTACGGGCCCGGTGACACACAGTATGTAGTCAAGTTAGCTTTGGGGTACAGGACTCACTACTCTCCAACCGAACTCACCGAATCCAGTTCGACGTAGGGTTGTACGGAGTGACACTCAACCATTCGTACTACTCACAATGTTACTTGCAGTGTTTACGGGCCCGGTGACACAAAGTATGTAGTCAAGTTAGCTTTGGGGTACCGGACTCACTACTCTCCTAACGAACTCACCGAATCTTGTTCGACCTAGGGTTGTACGGAGTGACACTCAACCATTCGTACTACTCACACTGTGACTTGCGGTGTTTACGGGCCCGGTGACACACAGTATGTAGTCAAGTTAGCTTTGGGGTACCGGACTCACTACTCTCCAACCGAACTCACCGAATCCAGTTCGACGTAGGGTTGTACGGAGTGACACTCAACCATTCGTACTACTCACAATGTTACTTGCGGTGTTTACGGGCCCGGTGACACACAGCATGTAGTCAAGTTAGCTTTGGTGTACCGGACTCACTACTCTCCTAACGAACTCACCGAATCTTGTTCGACCTAGGGTTGTACAGAGTGACACTCAACCATTCGTACTACTCACACTGTGACTTGCGGTGTTTACGGGCCCGGTGACACACAGTATGTAGTCAACTTAGCTTTGGGGTACCAGACTCACTACTCTCCCAACGAACTCACCGAATCCAGTTCGACCTACGGTTGTACAGAGTGACACTCAACCATTCGTACTACTCACACTGTGACTTGCAGTGTTTACGGGACCGGTGACACACAGTATGTAGTGAAGTTAGCTTTGGGGTACCGGAGTCACTACTGTCCTAACGAACTCACCGAATCCAGTTCGACCTAGGGTTGTACAGAGTGACACTCAACCATTCGTACTACTCACAATGTGACTTGCGGTGTTTACGGGCGCGGTGACACACAGTATGTAGTCAAGTTAGCTTTGGGGTACCGGAGTCACTACTCTCCCAACGAACTCACCGAATCCAGTTCGACCTAGGGTTGTACAAAGTGACACTCAACCATTCGTACTACTCACAATGTGACTTGCGGTGTTTACGGGACCGGTGACACACATTATGTAGTGAAGTTAGCTTTGGGGTACCGGAGTCACTACTGTCCTAACGAACTCACCGAATCCAGTTCGACCTAGGGTTGTACAGAGTGACACTCAACCATTCGTACTACTCACAATGTGACTTGCGGTGTTTACGGGCCCGGTGACACACAGTATGTAGTCAAGTTAGCTTTGGGGTACCGGAGTCACTACTCTCCCAACGAACTCACCGAATCCAGTTCGACCTAGGGTTGTACAGAGTGACACTCAACCATTCGTACTACTCACAATGTGACTTGCAGTGTTTACGGGCCCGGTGACACACAGTATGTAGTCAAGTTAGCTTTGGGGTACCGGAGTCACTACTCTCCCAACGAACTCACCGAATCTTGTTCGACCTAGGGTTGTACGGAGTGACACTCAACCATTCCTACTACTCACACTGTGACTTGCGGTGTTTACGGGCCCGGTGACAAACAATATGTAGTGAAGTTAGCTTTGGGGTACCAGACTCACTACTCTCCCAACGAACTCACCGAATCCAGTTCGACCTGCGGTTGTACGGAGTGACACTCAACCATTCGTACTACTCACACTGTGACTTGCGGTGTTTACGGGACGGGTGACACACAGTATGTAGTGAAGTTAGCTTTGGAGTACCGGAGTCACTACTGTCCTAACGAACTCACCGAATCCAGTTCGACCTCGGGTTGTACGGAGTGACACCGATGCACTATGGCAGAAGTCGCATTATGAATTTAGGTTGTTTGGGCTGAGTATGTACTCAGTTCATCATGTAGCGTACCAGAGTCACTATTCTCCTGACTTTATTACTACAGTCACTTTTTGTCTCAAACTACTATTGTATCATAACAATAAACTGTTTTTTTATTAAATATCGATATTTGTATAGTATTCAAAAAATTATTACAATCTTGATTACAACGATTAATACGTTAATGTAATCTTACAAAATTTATTGCAATATTTATTCCAACGAATAATATTTTAATGAAATATTTAAATCGTTTTAAAAAAAAATATTGAGTTTTCATTATTAGTAAACATCCTAATTTAATTTCTTATTCATTTCGCCACACATGTTTATTTGGACATAATATTAGGATATTTGTTGCTACATGTGAAAAGTTTATGTGGCCATTGTTGTTCTTAACGGATGGGAACAATGGGAACAATGGTAACAACATTTACCTTATTTAAATACATAATTTTTCTAACCACAGTCAACCAAACCAAAACAAAACCGAGAATTTTGTTGGTTCGAATTACGTCTTCCAAGGAAAAGTTAATATGGGGTTGGGTTTGTTGAAATTACGTTTTTCAAGGGATTGACAAAATCAAATTTATCTTGGGGTTATACCACCCCTTTTTTAGCCGTACCTAGGGTTATATTAATTATTATTTTTTAATTTTTGACAAGACTACACTCAACAATCACATCCACAAGTACTATATATACCCCTCTACCTCTCCTTACTCCTTCACATCTCAATTTAGTATTGTTTTCTTTCCTAGAGAACTCACTCCCTATCTGTAGACGTATGTATAGGGATAATATATAAAAAAAAGTAAATTATGTATTGTTGTTGCACCGAAGTGAAGATGTGTAAACAGAAGGATTGGTATGCACTGCAACCGTGTGTTGTAGGTGCATCAAGGGAATTTCAGCAATTCAATCAATCATCTCATAACAAATTTCGGTAATAACTCAACTCTTTATGTCTATTTATTTTAATAGTATATTATTACAAATTGTTTCTTAAAAATTTTATGTATGTGGTACATGTATATTCAGGAAATGTTGACGAAGGTTTCGGATGGGTGGAGTAGGGTGGACGTAACTACTTCCGATACGGCCACCCAAATATGCCATCCTACCGAACTTCAACCTCCCGAGTCGACAAGGCCACCGTGGAATGAGTGTTATCATATTTGACACAACGGTGCGCCAGACTCTCGAACAAAATGATACGCGGGAGGCAAATGTCAGCGCTTTTACATTCTTAGGTCAAATTGCTTCCTCATGTAATAAGAGTCCCGATGTTATAGTATATGTACAAATTCATCTCAATACAATGTATATTTACAGTATCAAATAATAATGATAATTAATCAATTAACATACTAAAATAATAATGGTAATTAATTGGTTCCATAATTTGTCTATTATTTGATGCTCAAACTCAAATCTGAGGATGTACATGGTTAACTGGTTTATATTATATCCACTAATAAACTATACCAAAAATTAAACAACCGTATTTTACGATATCTTGTCCCAATCAATCAGATATTAATTATTAAAATCATTTTTTTAAAGAAAATTGTACTAAAAAACTATACATACAATATTTGACTTAGATCAAAAAAATAAATACTACTATATTACTTGATTTTCTTTTTAATAAATTCTGTAATTTCATTAAGAACAGAATTAGCAGAATAAGTTAAATAATCTATTTAATTTGACAAAAAAAGATAAAAATAAAATGAGATGAAAAAAAATATCAACTAACTTTGCACCCTTCGGTACACAAAAAATATACATGTATCATTTAAAAAATGGTTTATCATAATTAATTAACAAATAATGAAGGTATCTTTATAGTAATAACATATTTCTACGTAATTATTTTTTTTAGGTAATTCAAGTAGATAGTACAACCTACTGATTTGACCGTATATGGATTGATGGGAAAATATTACTAAAATGTTTATTATTTTAAAATACAAAAAAAGTCCTCATTTATTTAAAATCGTTCTTTACGGTTTTGAAGGATTTGTTAT
Source organism: Cannabis sativa (assembly GCF_029168945.1). NCBI lineage: Eukaryota > Viridiplantae > Streptophyta > Magnoliopsida > Rosales > Cannabaceae > Cannabis > Cannabis sativa. Next base: position 37,235,423 of record NC_083610.1, on the reverse strand, counting down.
TTACTTTAAGTGTTCAAATTATTATTTTATTATAAAACCGTACTTGGGTGAGTTTTAAATATATATATATATGTCACATCATATGTACTGTAGGAGTTTTTATTAACAAAAGACAAAAATTAAACAAAGGTAATTTAAGTTTTATTGATATTAACCCAGACAAAATGTATATTTAAATTAAAACATTATTTTCTTTCATATTGACTTCAAAGGTTTGTGTTATAATAATATCCCTAAATTTGTATTTTTTTTTTATTTTTAAAGAAGGTAGTACATCCTACAGATGTCAACTCATTATTGGAAATTAGTATTCCAATACAAACTATTAACAATTATTTAAAATCGTTCTTTAGGGTTTTGAAGGATTTGTTATTTACTTTAAGTGTTCAAATTATTATTTTATTATAAAACCGTACTTGGGTGAGTTTTAAATATATATATGTCACATCATATGTACTGTAGGAGTTTTTATTAACAAAAGACAAAAATTAAACAAAGGTAATTTAAGTTTTATTGATATTAACCCAGTCAAAATGTATATTTAAATTAAAACATTATTTTCTTTCATATTGACTTCAAAGGTTTGTGTTATAATAATATCCCTAAATTTGTATGTTTTATGTTTTTAAAGAAGGTAGTACATGTTGGAAATTATTTTACCAGGATCCAGATTTACTAACAAGTATGTTGATTAACAACCTAATATGAATTCTAAAACAATGAAAATAAACACATAAAGTTAGAAAACCTTACAGTGGGTGCAGCGGAATATTATGACTCCTTCCGTTCAGATCTCTAGCCCTTGATTCCTTTCTGTAGCAGAGCATCACCAAGATCTGAACCTGGATCTTCTTTTCTCCTTCTTTGATGCAGAAATTCCATAGTCTTACATACTATGATTGAGGTACCACTTGATGTGTGTGGGCACTACTCATACACTCAAGGTTTCGAAATCTAGAGAGAAGAAAAGAGAGAGGAAAGTGATGCATGGCTTTTTCTCTGAAGGAAACAATATGCAAAGTGATGAGTTTCTTGAAGCCAACACTTTCTATTTATAGAATTCCTTCTAGGTTTGAATTAGAATTGTATGGCATTAAAATAATGAAAACTATAAATGGTAATTGCTATGCATAGTGGGCGGCCAAACAAGGGATATTTGGCCTCACTTTGCAATTTTACCATTTTGTTATTTTCCATTCCCATTTTCTCAAAAATGCCAATTTTCCAATTTAACCATTTAAATGCCAATTCTAATTATTTCATAACTTGAAAATAATTATTAAATAATATTGCCATTTAATATATTTATTAATTTAGACATATAAAGTCTCTTAATTAATAAATAAACCTAGAATCTCTTTTCTTTACAATTTCGTCATTGCTTAGTGAAAATTCATAAAGTAGACATAGTCTAATTTTTAGAATTTTAATTGATTAATTAAAATCAATTAACTGAGTCTTACAAGCAGTATGGTCTCAACTAGTATGGGGACCATGGGTCTATATAACCGAGCTTCCAATAAGTCGAACCGAATTTACCAAGTAAATTCCCTAACTTATTAATTCCTCATTAAATCCACACTTAGAACTTGGAATTGCACTCTCAGTCATATAGAACGCTCTATATGTTCCACGATATAGACACGTCATTAGTTATCCATTGTTATAACCCTAATGTGATCAATGATCATCTATATAGATGATCTACATTGAAAAGGCACTACTGTTACCGCTACGCCTTCAATGTATTTTATCCTTAAAACACTTAACCCTGTATAAATGATATTTCAGCTAAGTGAAATGAGATCTCCACCATTTATCTTCGTTTGGTTAAGCTCGAAGGAAATCATACTTTACTTCTATTTGCCAAATAGAAGCTATAGATTCCATATTTATGTTAGCGCTCCCACTCAATTGCATTACCGTGTTCCCAAAATGTCTGTATCACCCTGACCCAAAAGTAGGCTTAAATAACAAATCAAAGAACATGGATAACACTCTTAAGATTGAACCTAACCATATCAGGATTGAGATCATTTGATATAGGATCAACAGGTGATATTGAATTGAATAGATATTACGGTAAGTTTTAATATATCTAATCAAAGTTCAATATCGGTCCCTTCCGATGTATACTCCATACATCCGATACTGGTAAACTTTGCCAATGTCCTGGAAAGGACATAACACTTTTCCAAGGTGTAAGAATACCTATCGCTGATTATACCATGTCAGTCTAAATCCAGTGTTCTGACAAATCAGGGAATAAAGTTTTGAACATATAATTAAGATTATATTCCATTGTGCTGACAACACTATAATCTTATCAAATTCATATGTTCTGGACTTAAAAAGAATTCATACATTATATACATATAATCATGAAATAAATCATGTGAACCATGCAACATAAAATGTTATTTCTGATCTTTATTAATAAGTAAATCTGATTATATGAAATGAGTTTTATTTAGGGCATAAAACCCAACAGTACATCCTACAGATGTCAACTGATTATTGGAAATTAGTATTCCAATACAAACTAATAACAATTATTTTTCTCACAAATTTTACTAATTTCTTACACGTACCCATTATTAACTGAGCTGGTTCGTAGTACTCACAAATTGAGTTTTGATTATTAGTAAACATCATAATTTAATTTCTTATTCATTTGGCCACACATGTTTATTTGGACATAATATGGGCATATTTGTTGCTACATGTGACAATTTTAGGGATGGGACAACATTTCACTTATTTGAATATTTGATTTTTCTAACCAAACTCAACCAAACCATAACAAAACCGGTCATTAGGTTGGTTCAAATTACGTCTTTCAAGGAAAATTTATTAGTTGGTTGGGTATGTTGAACTTACGGTTTTCAATGCATTGACAAAATCAGATTTATATTGGTGTTATATTACCCCATCTTTAGCTGTACCAGTTTGTATTAATTATTATTTCTTAATTTTTAAAAAGACTACACAACACAATCACATCCACAAGTACTATATATAGCCCTCTACATGTCCTTACTCCTTCACACCTCAATTTAGTATTGTTCTCTTTCCTAGAGAAGTCACTCCCTTCCTGTAGACGTATGTGTAGGGATAATATATATAAAAAATAAATTATGTATTGTTGTTGCACCGAAGTGAAGATGTGTAAACAGAAGGATTGGTATGCAGTCCAACCGTGTGTTGTAGGTGCATCAAGGGAACTTTAGCAATTCAATCAATCATCTCATAACAAATCTGGGTAATAACTCAACTCTTTATGTCTATTTATTTCAATAGTAGTTTATTACAAATTGATTCTTAGAAATTTTATGTATGTACTACATGTATATTCAGGTAATGTTGACGAAGGGTTCGGATGGGTGGATTAGGCTGGACGGAACTACTTGAGACGCCGCCAAATATGCCATCCAGCCGAACCTCACCCAACCTCCCGCAGTCCACAAGGCCATCGAGAGATGAGTGTTATAATATTTGACACAACCGTCGGTGCGCCAAACACTGGAACAAAATCGAGACGCGGGGAGGAAAACTAAAGTCTTACGTCAGATAAAGCATCATGTAATAACAGTACCGATATTATAGTATATCTCAATACAATCTATATTTACAGTGTAAAATAAAGCATCCTAATTAAATTTATTTTGGGATACAACTATGTTATGTACAAATTTTGTTCTATTGTGTATGTCTTTGTAAGTGTAAACTTAAATTTTATTTGGAATGGAACTATATTGACCGAATATGTGCCATTGAGTTTCACTATTTCCAATAAGTTATGAATAAAACTTGCAATGTCAAATTTTAAAAAACAATTCCATAATAAAATAAGTGGATGACATATCACCTAACTTTGTACCTTTCATAACTCACAAAAATAACTTCCATCTTTATAGCGAAAGTGGTTTCTACAAATTAATTACCAAATATAAATGATTTGTTATATATTCTAATAACGTATTTCTATGTAATTCCTCACATTTGCAGCGTATTTGAACATGTTGAAAGTTTTTAAAATACGTACGTCAAAGTCTGTACACAGTACGTCACAATCAAATTTCAATAATGCGTGACATGCGGAGCATATTTGGGTTTGATGAGAACAAATGAAAAAATATTTTCAATTTAAATATTGGGATATTTTGCCGTGTTCTGCTCTTGTTTTAATATTTGACATGGTATGAGCTAGGGTTTTCAAAGTAGATCGTACACCCTACTGATGTGACCTTATACGAATTGATGGTAAAATATTAGTAAAATAATTACATACAACTATGAAGTAATTAGTAATACCTTGGAAATTATTAATTATTATTTTTTAATATTTCATTTGAAATTTGAACTCACATCACCATTTTGTTGGGTTTATCCAAATACTTTTTTCCAATGCATTCACAAAGTCATCTTCATTGATAGGTTGTACAGTCTAGTCAAATCAGGTTTTAAATGTAAATATTTAATATTAATTTGACCAACACGGATTCATAACATCTTCATTGTAATGGTAGTTGGTTGTTCACTTTTATTATTGGAAAATTGTAATGTTGAATACTTTATTGTAATCAAGATGTGAAAAATTGTAATGTGGTTCCTACAAATTAATTAGCAAATATAAAAGATTTCTTTATTCTAATAACGTATTTCTACGTATGTCTTTCCAACCCTAAAATAAATTTTCAACAGCCACAGAAATAAATTATATGAAAATATGTTTGGAACGTATTTCAATGTACGTCAGAAGCTGGATCTCCCATATCTCAATAAGTTCAAGTTTGAAAATAACGTACATCAATATATGTGCAGAGTACTTCACATCGTAAATACAGTACGGTGCAATTATGTTTACTCAATATTTGAATTTAATGAGATAATAAGATTTTTTTTCAAATGTAAACTATAATTTCGGACATATTTATTTGTACAATACTTATTTTAATACAGTTTAAACCATTTCCTATTTAGGAGTTGTACTAATTTTGGACTACTACCCATTCTTAATAGTCCACGTTCTTAAGTTGTTGGGAATTATTTAAAAATTGTCCAAATATTGTAATCTTCTTAACCAAGTATGGACTATTTCCTCTAATTTTAATTTGTAGATACTCACTAAAAAAATCAATTGTTGTCGTATCAATATTTAATTTTCTATGTACGTCCCACAGTGTACTCACTGACGTTAAATAGAGTATTTCCTATACTTTAAATAACGTACGTCAGCGATTTCACAGTGTAACTTCAAATCAAACTCACTACATTATGACATGCAGATCTCATGGGATTCAATGATTTGAGTTAATTAAGATACTATATGAAAACACGAAACCTACCTATATTACTTAAGGAGATTTAATATTTGTTGGGCTCTAATATACTAATATGACATTTTTCTTATTAAAATTTAGACAAATCAATTAGGTCAGATTTAATAAATTATGATGGTAGTACCAACAACGATTATGATGCCAAATTTTAATAAATTATTGACTTCTGAAATGAGTGGATGTCATATCACATTTTTAATTTCACCATTTAAACCATGTACTTATTATTTGAAGATGGTGATGTGACATTTTTATACGGCCGTAATAAATCAATTGACTTCATTCATTATGTCTTCCATGTGTACTAATACTTTAAAGCATTTTATTTTTACTTTAATTCTGGAAATTATTATTTAAATCATAAAACCGTAAGTATATTTGTTTTTAATATAAAAATGTCACATCACATAGTACTTTCCCGATATTGCTTAGATTTTGTTTGTGGGATTTGATTGACCTTCTCCTTCTATTAAAATTGGTTAACTAATAAATGGGTAAATTGGGATTTCTCAGATTGTCCTAAGTGGATATTACCATTGTGAAAATTTATTAACTATTAAATGGTTAAATTGGGAAAAAAAAAATCCATTATTATTACATAAACCCAATCACGTGTACATCAACCCACCAAACCACTATATAAGTAAAGGTTAGGTTATCCAAACTAAGCATTTTTTTCAAACCCCGTTTTACTGTTACATACATCAAATGGACCCTTACCAAAACTTCAACCCTTTTGAAACAAGTCCTCAAAAATCCCCACCGCATCCTTTTTCTTCCACAAGACCCGTAGGTACACCGTCACGAAGTCCAAGACTCCGTTCAGCCTCCATTTCAGGATGTCCTAACTGTGCAAGGCTCGAGACTGTTCTCCACGAACATGAAAAACTTATAAGGAAGGCACATTTAAGAGCCACGGAGGCCAAGCAGGAGTCATACAAACTGGCGGAACACCTCTACCATTCAGCCCATGCCATGCAAGAAGCCAACACTTCAAGAGAAAAATTAGAGGGTATCATGGATGACATTCTCGACTACACCGAGGTGTCCATACCCCACTACCCACTTCATGTAAAACAAGAATCACCAAACACTACTCCAAGACAAAGTCCTTCACGACCAAAGTCCCCGTTCAGAGACAATAGCCCTCCGTCTCAACGGAAGTTCCCTCAAGTTATAGAACTTGATTGAACATCCGTTCAGTTTCATTCGTGGTATTTTATATATATATAGTGTACTTTTGTTACAACTCATCTCATATGGCCGTTGAATCAACTTTTTGTTAGGCCATTTAATGAGATTGAAGCACTTACCTCCATTATATATGTAGTTGTATGTAACTCTACTATATTATTTTAAGTCTATTTTCTTTCTGTCTGCAGTTGTGATTTCACAATGATCCACTTCAATTTTAATTCCACAATTAATTAATGAGGAATGTGACATTAATACTCCAAAATAAACCAAAGTACAGATTTCATAACAAATACTCATAGTACATTATAGCTTCAAAATATAAAATAACATAACTTGGACACTAACACAGTGCATCATTTACTGTTTTTGGGAGAAGTATCCACTCCTCCTTTGTCCCCAACTTCTATATCATCTCCATTTCGGTCCTCACCTTTGTCAGTCGAATCTTTCACATTGTCCTGTTCGGGTGATTTATTTGCACCAGAACATTCACCCTCATCAAACAGTGAGCAAACAGAATTAAGGATAGCCTCTTCATCATTATCATCATCAGAATCCCACATGCAGGGAAACTCATTAACACAACAAAGTTCTCTAACTTGCTGCCCAGTGAAGCATTGTCCCGTCTCTCCATGTAGACATAAAGCAGAAAAAGCTTCTATGAAAGATTCATAACGAATTATTTTTATGGACGCATCAGAAGTAGTGTTTTTGCTTACAGCATCTTCGTACGTACTATAGATACCTTCATTTGGTCCATTGAAAATAACCCAGTGTGGACCTAAACTCCTACTTGATATATTCTAATGCTAATAACTAAATTACAAGTTAATTTCTCTATAAACTTGATGCTGGATTGGAAAACGTCTCAAGTGTGTTATATAAGTCGTGGAGAATAACCCTATAGTACGTTTTTTAGTTAGCTGTACTCTATTGGGATGTACTCCATTGGGCACATCTGATGTGTCAAAAGAGGGGTGCTTAAATCTCTGATTACACAATTAAATACATGTGTAGGCGTACGTAGTATGGTCAAATGTCAACATTATTCATCAATCCCGTTTTTCCAAAAAAACCTAGTGTCCTACGGTACTGTTCTAACGTACGACGATGATTTAACTTATAAGAAGATGTAGGTGAAGGGCCCATTAATATCAGCCTAACATATATAAATGGGAGAAACTACCCATTCCACTAAAAAATGTCATCACTTTAATACACGTGTACACGCAGGGGGTTTTCATAATAGTACTGCGTTATCTTTGTAAAGTACAGGAATGGTTGAATTCATTAAAAGATGTTGGTATAGGCCCATTAATATAAGCCCAATGGATTTAAATGTGAACAACTAACCATTTATTAAAATTTTCTTCTTTTCTTAACATATTTTTTTTCAAAAACAAAAAAAGTACAATGTTTTATTTCGGACGTACGAAAATGGTTCAACTCATTAAAAAACTTAGGTGAAGGCCCATTAACATAACGCCAATCTATTTAAATCCCACCACCAAACCTTTCAACTCAATAACATCACCCCTTTAAATTTTTCGTCAAATAACCTTATTTTACAATTACACGTGGAATGAAATTAAAACAATTTGTACTATTATACTGTTCTGACGTACGAGAGGAGTTGAGTTCAGATTGTAATATTGTAGAGGCCCATTAATATCAGCCCAACAGCTTTAAATGTGATCACCAAATGAGATCACCAACTCCACACAACCCTATTATCTCAGCCCTTTAAACTCACAAAATCTAATTTCAATCCCCTCAGCACCCTCTAAACCTTACTCCTCATCTAAAATTCTTATAAATCAATAACAAGCCAACATGAATGGCGAACACACTTATGAATGGGAAACCATCACAACAGAGATAAACATCATAAAACCAGTGAATGAGATTGAAATACAGGACGTGCTAGGCAAGAGTCTCGACAAACTGGAAAAATGGGAAGCATTCTACGAAATGTACGTGAAACGGATGGGTTTCGGCACAAGGAAAGACGATGTACGACGTTCTCATGGGGTCATTGTAATGCGGAGGTGGGTTTGTTGTTCCGAGGGTTCGAAAAAAATTGCATCACCGGACACACCAAGAAAAAAAAGACCTCATGATGTCACTAGAACCGGATGTCAGGCAGCATTGCGTATTTTACTCACACAACCGTGTAACACTTGGAAATGCAAAGAGTTCAGCACAATACACAATCACGAGCTGGCTTCATCGAGTCAGGTACAATTTTTGAGATCATATAGAGTTGTGTCCGATGGGTTGCTTGCCCAAGTTAAGTCGATGAACTCCGTAGGAATTAAAACTGCCAACATAATGTCTCATGTTGCTTTGCAAAGTGGAGGTTACGAGAAAATGCCATGTCAACTTCGAGATGTGTACAACAGGGTTGCTGGTGCGAAGCGAGAAGAGAAGATAGAGACGGACTCAGAAGGGGCTCTGGGATTTCTTGATTGTCTCGCAGAGAAGGATCCTAATTTCTTCGTTGTCTATCAGGTTGACGACGAGAATCGCTTGGCTAACTTATTCTCGCGTATGGAAACTCACGCGTGGACTATGTAGCTTTTGGGGATGTACTAGGATTTGACACAACCTACATGACAAATGAGTACAATAAGCCCCTCACTGTTCTCATTGGCGTCAACCACCATTTCAACACATGCATCTTCGGATTTGCTCTCCTCTTCCACGAGAAGCTTCCATCATATTCTTGGCTACTTCAAAAATTTCTAGAATGCCATGGAGATAAGAAGCCAAATGTTGTAGTTACTGACCAAGATGCGGCCATGAAACAGGCTATCGTTGAACACATGCTCGATGTTACGCACTGTCTCTGCGCTTGGCATCTCAATACAAATGCTTCGAAAAAGGTTAAAGATCCGATCTTCTTAAAAACATTTAAGGATCTCATGTACAACTACTACGAGGAGGAAGAATTTGAAGCAAGATGGTTAGACGTCATCCAAACCCAACAACTAACAGATAATGAATGGTGTCAAACAACATTCGAGTCAAGACAACAATGGGCAGAAACCTATTTAAGGGGTTCATTCGTTGCAGGAATGAGAACCACACAACGTTGCGATTCGATCAACTCCGCTCTAAAAAAAATTTAGAGAAGAAATATTGCTTGCGTGATTTGTAACAACCATACTGCAAATGACTTCAAAAGCAGATGCACTCGACCTCACCCACCTAATCCTACATGCTTGACCACTTACTACAACCAATGTGCTGAATTCTACACAAGAACTATGTACCACAAGGTTGCTGAGCAGCTTGATTTAGAGAATAACTATTTTGTCATAACTCAAGAGCAAGAAGGAGAGTGGCTGATATTCACCATTGGAAAGTTTCATCATCTGGACGTCCAATACCGAGTTCATTACTGTGAAGGTCGACGAGCACTACACTGTAGTTGCTTGCTCTATGAAAGTCAAGGGTACCCTTGTAGACATTTATGGGCTACAATGAAAAGATTAAACATGAGAAGAATACCTAATTCTCTTCTCATGAAGCGATGGAGCAAATCCGCAAAGATAAATCTCCACCTACATTTTAACCAGCCAGCACAACCACAACAGCACATTTACGAGATGGCTAGGTTTGGATCTCTCAGTTCACTGACTTATAACTTTACTTTCTATGCAGCAAAATCAAAGGACTCGTACAACCGTGCAAAGGAAGAGCTTGAACAGCTAACTCTAATGTTCAAGGAAGAATTTGACTTGAATTCCAATCCGGAAGGAGAGACGCCACAACCTGGAAGATATCGTAGCAACCCCAACATTATTAAAGACCCCGAAGTTGTGAGAACAAAGGGTACGGGAAATACAAGGGAAGGACCAAACGGGGAGCAGATCCCAAGAAACTCAAGACATTGTCGCATTTGTCGCTCATCAGACCATGATTATCGACGGTGCCCAAATCGTCAACATAACACTGGATCTCAGGGGCAACAACCTCCAAACAATCAACCAACATCTGACTCATTCAATGACCACTCCAACGCGTATTTCCCAGAACCGCCTTCCTCCACACAAGAGTCTTACTATGGTCATTCTTATAACTAGCTACTTTTAGCCATTGTTGTTTTAACGTTTATGACTCTACTTATTGCTTCAAAAATTCTACATTTATATACTTCTTGTTATGTTTGGCATGTTTAAGGTAATTTTCTCATCTTCACCAAATCTCAAAATTATTATTGACGAACAACTAAATTATGCCTAGGAAAAAAAACTCAATCTTATAAGGTGAAAAAATATATTTTTCTGGTAATTTTTAATATACGAAATATTTACAATTAAAAAATTACACCAACTAAAAACACAATGTATAACAACAAATAAATTCATCACTTAAAAAAAAATTCTAAACAATATACTACGAAACGTAAATGAACGTACTCGGTACGTAAAATTTTGTACTCGGTACGTGATATTATGTACACTAATTTTACTAAACATCACGCAGAAACAAGTAATGTACACGGTACTCGATATAATGTACTTAATTACTATCCCACAAATACATATGATCTTATGAATGAAGGAAAATACCAAAATAGCCTCAATCCGACAACATGGACCCACTGCCTTCAGTGTTTTCGTACCATCAACTGCCAGGAACAGTGAAGACTGCTGTACCTTTTTGTACTCTAACTAACACAAACAGTACCATTTTGTACCTTTTTCATACCTAACTATTTTTTAATTAAAAAAATAAACTCCCAACCGGTAACCACACCTACAACAACCGGTTACCACCAAAATTTCAAAAATTAAAAAACATTTAAAAGTACGGTGGGACCCCCCTGCCCTACAACGGATTCCAATCCGTATTTTGCACATATGGGCACAAAATCGGCTGCCAACATTTATAAGGGAAATTTACATCAGGTGCATTTCCCAATTTTTATTACAATTTTACTGTTATACGCATAAAATTACGTTTTTATTGTCTTATTATTATACTATATATTGTATTTTTTATTAAAAAAAAAATTCTTCAATTTTGTTAAAACCTGGCAGTTCAACATTTATTCTAACCAACTTTATTATATTTTAAGTTTGTAAAAAGTGTGTATTTGATTGGGCATATATCACTTTTGTGATAGTTTTTCTTTTTTATTTTTTTTTTTACTTTAAATTGATAATGAAAAATTAAAATACCTTCTAATACATGTTCTGATTTGTGTTTTTTAACTATTTAAAAAAAAAATAGACAAGAGCCAACGTGACTCCTCCTTTCTAAGAAAAAATATGTGTTTATACATATATATATCTATAGATATATATTTCTCTTGAATTAATGAGTAAACACAGACACTTTATTTGTTGATTTGATTGGGCATGTCATTTTTGTAATAATTTTTTTATTTTTATTTTTTTTTACTTAAATTTTATGATGAAAAGTGGAATCACCTTTTAATACATGTTTTTATTTGTGTTTTTTTTTTTTTTTTTTGAAATTTAGACAACAGCCCATGTCATCTCATCATTTTTAAGAAAATATATATTTATTATATATATATTTCGCTTGAATTAATCGGTAACCACACACACATTATTTGTTTTTCATTGTTTTTGAGCTCTCTCTCTGTTCATCTTCTTAATTTTTTGGCTTAATTTTATTTCTTATTCAGTTCTTCTTCTTCATTTTCTTTTTATTTTATTTTTTTTTTTAGTTTTTGAAGTTTTCAGTCATATTTCTTGGAAAGATAAGAGTATATTTTTTTAGTCTGATTTTTCAGAATTGGGCTTGCAAATATAGCCTTTATTGTATCAGGTGTTGAGGTTGTGCAGAAAATGGTTAGTTTTTTCAATTGTTTTGTTTATTTATTTTAGTATTGTTTTACGGTTGTTTTCCATAATTTATTATTTTGACGTCAATTTCACTGTTCTTGCTCCATCTCGCTGGAGTTAATGATTGTTTTTTGGGTGTTCTCGTGGTGTTGTGGTGGTTCTATCCGTGGGTGTGGAAGATGGAGGCTATAAAATACATTTCTTCTTCCTTCTCTATGGTTATTTTGTAGTTTTTTATTTGGGTTCTCCTATAAACACATTTGACAAGCTCACTAGGAAAAAAGTTTTGAGTTGTGTGGTTTTTTTATGTTTTTCTAAATGGTTATATCTGCTTATTGTTTTACATTTGTTTTTGTGTTATTTTAGTATTCTGATTTTTTAAGATTGGGCTTGCAAATATAGTTGTTATTGTATCTGGTATTGAGGATGTGGAGAACATTGTTAGTTTTTTTTTAATCCCTTTTTCCTTTCTTTTTGTTTGATTTGTTTTAGTATTGTTTTACAGTTGTTTTGCCATAATTATTTATTTGACGTCAATTTCACTATTTTTTTCTCAATCTCACAGAATTAATGGTTGTTTTCCGATTGTTTTGGTATTCCAGTAGTGGTTCTGTGCGTGGGTGTGGAAGATGGAGGCCTTATTTTTTTTTTTTTGTATTTACAGTATAAAAGAAAAAAAAAATGAACCAAAATAGTATAAAAGTTATTTCTGTCGTGTGATAGTATTTTTATAAAGATTGAACCAAAAGTCAATACTTTTATAAGTTCCCCATTTATAATTGGTTGGACAAAAAGAAAATTAAAGAACATTTATGAGATTGAAGAATTTGCAAAAAAAAAAAAAATCTGATCAACGAATAAATATAAAGAAAAAAAAAAACTCGATGTATAATTTATTTAAAAAAAATCGATGTATAATTTATTAAAAAAAAAAATCATTATTAAAATAACATAGAAATGAACGTGATGACTGATGATTAGCCGTAGCAGAGCTACAATATTTTTATCAAAGTAAGTTTCAATAATATTATAGAACATTAATTTTTAAGAAAATAAATAAAAAGATGTGAATTGAACCCGACGTGAATCGAACACGCAACCTTCTGATCTGACGCGCTACCATTGCGCCACGGATCCACTCTGTGTTGTCAAGTAATTTATATTAAATAAACATACTGTACAAGAATACAGATTTAATCTACTTTATGTTTGTTGCGTTTGGTTATAATAAAAAAGAAAAAGGGCCAAGGAGTAAAATAGCACTAAATCTAACAATTAAGTTAATAAATGTCTCTTTTTATAAAAAATTAACAAAATGTCCATTTTATTAAAAGTTTGATGATGAAATTACAATTATAACCTTGAATAATTAAAATGTTTGGTATAGTTATTTTGCACAATAATATATCGCTTTTATGTGCAATTGTATATTAAAAAAAAACTGAAAGGTAGTATATTAGTTTAAGATTGTGGCATATTATTTTAATGTGCTATGGTATATAATGAACGAAAGAAGGAAATTAAAAAATATAGAATATTAATATAAGTTTGAGGTATAGTTATATTTCACTAGGAAATATTGTCTTTATGTTCATTAGTATATCATGAAGGAACGAAAAAGAAAAAAAACATGTGGAATATTAAATTAAGTTTTTGGTATGTATATAATTTTTTCACTACACTGGTGGTATATTAATTTTTCACTATAGTATTTATGCTTATGATTGCAGGATATAATTTTTATATGCTATTGTATATCGTAGAAAAAAAAAATCATTTAATAGTATATTAGTTTAAGTTTATGGTATATTCATACTGGTCTATGATATATCGTTTGTATGTGATATGGTATATTGTGAAAGATAGAAAGAAAAAAAAATTATTAAATATTAATTTAAGTTTTTAGTATTTTTTTTATTTTGTAGGGTATATCTTTATTATGTGCTATGATATATTAATAAATAAATAGAGTGCTATATTATTTTTATTTGCTATAGTATATCATGAAAGAAAGAGAAAAAAAAACTTGTGGAAGTTTATTTAAGTTTTTTTTATATATTTATTTGACTATAGAATTGTGGTGGTATATTCATATTACTCTAAGGTATAATATTTGTATGTTATATTATATAACATGAAGGAAAGAAATAAAAATAAAATTAAAAGAATACATATCAACAAAAAAAAAAAAAGGTCATAATACTCATATTATTCTAAGGTATAATATTTGTATATTATATTCATATTACTCTAAGTTAATTTTATAATACCTTTTATATAATGAAGGATATTTTAAGTATTAAAAAGTAAAAAATGACATTTGCTTAATTATTTAAAAAAAAAGAACATTAACTATCACTAAAGTTAGAAATAGAACTATTTACTAACATTTTTCAAAGAAAAAATCATTTCCTTATAAACAATCCAAAACATAGTTTTGCATATTGGGGAAACTTATTGGTAGTTCACAGAATAATAGTTTAGATTTGATAAAAGAGTTATAATTGAGAATTTGTTATAAATATTAATAATTATGTGGATGTCTAAATCTTTTATTTATTACCATTAATTGTAATCAACATTCATCTTTTTCTTAGTTTCCATTTTTCTTAGTTTCTGAAAAACCGTGTTTTTGCAAATGTCAGTTGTATATACGAAAATATAAAAACTGTACGCGTTTGCAACAGCAGAAAGTAATTCTGCTACAGCAAACTGAACAGGCAGAATATAAAATATTTGCAGAAAAATAAATAACTTGACACAAGAGATTTATACGTGGTATCAGTGTTCTCACGAACACTCCTAGTCCACGGGGCCACGCCCAGAGAATGAAATCAATTAATAAAGTATCAAAATTACAAAGACAATTGACTTAAACAAGTTTAGACTCCCTCTAAAGTATTGCCGCAATCCTTTGTAATCCACTTTATGAATCTGACTTCTTGAAACACCTTCAAGCCCGAACTCCCTTCGTCTTTGAAGTGTGAGTGCTTACTTCCTCCCGAAGTAAGGCTTCAACAAGTCTTCTCCCGAAGACCAAGTGCTTACTTCCTCCCGAAGTAAGGCTTCAACAAGTCTTCTCCCGAAGACCAAGTGCTTACTTCCTCCCGAAGTAAGGCTTTATCAAGTCTTCTCCCGAAGACCAATCTCTTGTTCAATCAAGTAGTTCTTCACAACCTCTAGGATAGAGTAAGAACAGAAATAGAACAACTAGAACCTAGATGAACAACTAGGCTCTCACAAAACAAAGAAAGACTCTCTTCTCTCAAAAGATAAATGTAGAAAATGAATAATGGAAGAGGTAATTCGAATGGTTGCTCTCTAGGCTCTATTTATAGACCATAGAAACCAAAGAGGCAACCACAAGTTCGAATTAGCAGCTGTACAAAAACTTTCCAAAAGAAACACGATCTGCTACATCGTATTCTGATGCGTCGACGCAGACCGCCTGTAAACGGAAACTTACTAAAATCGGGTCCGATCTTCTTTCAATGCTTGATTCCCGCTAAAAACAGATTAGATATTCTGATTGTATCAAGATACAATCGAAATCAATAAGGAAAAGGCAATAAACAAGGTTTCCCTAAAAAAGACAACTTTCCAAAAGAGAATTCCTTCTCTTTTGAGAAGTTTTCAACGAAGGAAAGTTCAGCTGAAAGTGCAACTTTCCAAACAAGGAAAATGGCAACTAATAACCGAATAAAAGAGGTAAGAATTCGAAAATGAATGCATAGCAATCTTACCATAAAAAGGAAAAATTATTTTGTCACCTAACTTGCCAAAAAAGGACTTTACAATCTCCCCCTTTGGCACTTTAGATGAACAAAATAATTTTTAACACAAAGTACCTGCAAGTTAAAGTTAGCCATAACAAATAACTACTCCCCCTGAGTAACACAATCGAAAACCAACAATAACTAAAGAAACATGCTAACTTTTAAACCAAATAAGTTCACAAGTACCAAACACAACTCCCCCTGGAAAAAGGGTCTAGAGTTGATAAACACAAATTGAATGCTCAATAAAATGCACATTAATTAAGAAATATTTTGACAACTAAATTGCCAAAAAAGGACCTAACAATCTCCCCCTTTGGCACTTTAGATAATCAAAATATTATTAATTAACAAACACCTACAAAACAAAGTTAGCAAAATAAACATAAAAACTCCCCCTGAGAAGCACAACATTAAACCAAAATAAACAGCTAACTTTGACCAAAGATGAACACAAACACAAACACAAACACAAACCTCAACTCCCCCTAGACAGTTGAGTATACAATTACTCCCCCTTTTTGTTTATCTATAAGGGCCAAAGACAAAAAGAAATGAAAATATAGAAATATGTCCAACAAAAACAAAAAGAAAGAAAACTTATGCCCCATAAAGCTTGATCAATGAGGACAACTGCTTGGACAACTCTTGCTGAACCTCCTCCATGGCAGCGAGACGATTGGAGCAGCAAGAAGAGCATTTGAGGGGGCTTGTTTGGATTCCACCATTTTCCTTTTTGGGATGCCCTAGGTTCTTTGTTCTCACCATTTTGATCTGAAAGAGATAATGAACACCAAACAAGCATGAGAGACAAAGAAATAGAATCGGGTAGGTGGTGAGAGTGAATGACAAAAATTGGTTTATATAAGCTTCGAAGCAAGACAAGAAAAGGAAACCAATTTTTAAAATTTAAATGGTAACCGCCAGCCCATGAACACATAAAAGGAAACAGCCCACTCCTCAACTCCCTTCCCTTTTTTTTAAAAAAATAAAAAAATAAAAGGAAACTAGAATTGCCAACAATATTTCCAAAAATAAATCAATATTTCAAGAATAAAGGCACATTACCATATAAAGATTAAACTTTACTTGGAAAAATATCAAAATAAATCAAAGAAGAATGAATGTTGATACTTACCATTTAAGCACAAGATTTCCTTAACCCATGAAGCAAGTCACCCACCTCCCTCTTATTATTTTTTTTTTATTTATTTTTTTTAAAAAACCGAAAATAAAATACAATGTGTACAATAGATATATGTGATTTGAATCAAGCAAAGAAATCAAATATCATTGACAATTGACAAAATAAAATACATGTTATGCTTTTAAGGAAAATAACTAATTAGTATCTCATGAAATAATCATACTTAATTGATGTTGAGGAAAAAGATATGCATGTTACTGAAAATTGTGAACCAGGATTATCAATTTAATTTTAATAGAGGAGACTTACAGATTTGAACACACTTGTCAGACATAAGTGTGTGCAGTGAAAATAGGATCATTGTCCTTGGCAAGATTTTTCATTTTCGCCTTTTTCAATTTGATCCCGCAACTGGATGCTTTCACACCATACTGAAGGTAGCCCTTTTCTATGGTAGTGCATCCTCATCATAGTTGCTAATTACAATGTTCCAGCTTACTCATCAGATGGCTTTCACACCTCAGTATGGGTAGCTCTATTCCAGCAAGGGGCCTGACAAGACTGAAACAAAAATTGCTCAACTCTGTATAAGAACATTATTTAATCCTGGACACACATAAAGAGTAACATGAACCTTTTAACACAACATCACAAAGTATGATCAGACTGAGATCCTAACTAATTATAATCCAAAAGCATAAACATGATTTGTCAAAATACAATGATAGAAGATTAAGAGCTAGAGATGAATCACATAACACTATTGTACAAAAATTATGAACAGATAAAATTAAACAATGCAAACTCCCAAAGACTTTCTCGAGGAGTCAAAGCGACTTGCATCTAGGGCCTTTGTGAAAATGTCAGCTAATTGTTTTTCAGTATCAACATATTCTAATTGCAATGATTTATTTTCAACAAGTTCCCTGATAAAGTGGTGTCTTATGTCAATGTGCTTTGTTCTAGAATGTTGAACAAGATTTTTGGAAATATTTATGGCACTAGTATTGTCACAAAAAATAGTCAAAACACCCAATTCAAACCCATAATCAATTAACATTTGTTTCAACCACAATAGTTGAGTACAACAACTGCCAGCTAGCCGATGTACTAGCCTTCGGCAAAGGGATAAGGAGATGGAATTCCCCGTTTCTTGCTATGCCAAGATACTAGATTATTCCCAAGAAAGAAACACCCTCCACTTGTGCTCTTTCGATCATCGCATTTCGCCCAATCGCATCACTAAAACAAGCAAGATTTGAATTGGTATCTTTCGAGTACCAAATTCCATAATCGTGAGTGCTATTAACATATCTAATAATCCTTTTTACCGATACATGAGATTCCTTAGGATTACTTCGATATCTAGCACACACTCCCACACCGTAACTGTATATCGTGACGACTAGCGGTTAAATACAAAAGACTTCCAATCATGCTACGATAGAGTGTAGTGTCTACCTTTACTCCATTCTCATCTTTTGTTAATTTCTGGCATGGTGCTCATAGGAGTACTTACCTGCTTAGCCGATTCAAGGCCAAATTTCTTGACAAGGTTCTTCGCATACTTGCTTTGAGATACAAATGTACCTCCTTCCATTTGTCTCACTTGAAGACCCAGAAAGAAATTAAGTTCACCAACCATGCTCATTTCAAATTCACTTTTCATTTGATCAACAAATACCTGCACTTCATGGTTAGATGTAGAACCAAAAACTATATCATCAACATAAATTTGAGCAATGATAAAATCGTATTTTATACGTTTCGATGAAAAGAGTTTTATCCACACTACCTCTCGTGATAGCCATGAGAAAGTAAAAATTGAGTCAACCTTTCATACCAAGCTCGAGGAGCTTGTTTCGTACCATACAAAGCTTTTTCCAAGCTTTGTATACATGGTCTGGAAATTGAGGATCTTCGAATCCTTTTGGTTGCTCAACATAAACTTCCTCATTCAAAATACCATTTAGGAAGGCAGATTTCACATCCATTTGAAACAATTTAATATTCAGAATACAAGCAATACACAAAAGTAAACGAATTGATTCTAATCTTGCAACAGGAGCAAAAGTTTCATCAAAATCAATACCTTCTACCTGTGTGTACCCTTGTGCCACCAAACGAGCCTTGTTTCTCACAATTGTACCGAACTCATCATTTTTATTTTTAAACAACCACTTTGTTCCAATAACATTTATACCTTTTGGTCTTCGGACCAAAATCCATACCTTGTTGCGAACAAATTGGTTGAGTTCCTCTTGCATTGCATTGAGCCATTCCTCAAAGGTCATGGCTTCCTTCACATTTTTCGGTTCATATTGAGAAACAAAGCAAAGAAAGCCGATTAAATTAATATACCTTCGCGAGTTACCATGCTTTCTTCAGATTTTCAATGATGAGATCTTTTGGATGATTTAGTTTGACTCGGTGCTTGGTTCTTTCGAATAGAGTCATGATGATGTTTGGATGAGTCAAGATAGACGTCTGTTCTCTCAATTTCAGCAAAGAAGATTCGTCATTTGCGCATCAACAATGGGTTCTGCCGCATCGGGATCCGTCGTTACAACTTCTGAGGAGTATCCATGAGACTATCTATCTTGCTTTCCTTGTGGAAAACTCGAAAAATCTCTAAAATCATCAACAACCACATTAGCTGATTCCAAAACAGTTTGAGTTCTCATGTTATAAACACGATAAGCTCTACTGTTTAAGGAATATCCAATAAATACACCAACATCACTTTTAGCATCAAATTTACCAATATACTCACGATCTCTATAGACATAACACACACATCCAAAAACATGAAAATGACTTACATTGGGGCGCTTACCTTTCCGCATTTCATAAGATGTTTCGAGATACTCGGACGAATAAACACTCGTTTATTATGTAGCAAGCCGTGTTAATAACTTCACTTCATAAGCGCTTTGTCAACTTCTTGCTATTTAACATCACTCTTACCATTTCCTGCAAAGTTCGATTCTTCCTCTCAACAACTCCATTTTGTTGAGGAGTTTTGGGAGTTGAAAATTCATGAGTTATACCTGTAGACTTGCAAAAATTATCATACACAGAATTTTCAAACTCCTTACCATGATCACTTCGAATTCGAACAATTTTCCCAATATTACAACCTTTCTCAACTCTTAATCTCAGACAAAGAGTTTTAAAGGCATCAAAAGTGTTAGATTTTTCTCTTAAGAAATCTACCCAAGTAAAACGAGAGAAATCATCAACACACACAAAGATATATCGTTTACCATTCAAACTTTCAACTTGGATTGGACCCATAAGATCCATGTGAAGCAATTCCAATACCTTCGAGGTATCGATATCGACACTGTGCTTGTGAGTGATTTTTAATTGCTTCCCAAGTTGACACTTCACACTTACCTTCACTTTCCTTACCAAGCTTGGGAAGACCTCGAACAATACCTCGCATTTGACAATTTTTTCGTGTTTTAAAATTAATATGCCCAAGCTTGGCATGCCACGTATCCGTGGTGTTGTTGATAGCTGAATGACAAGTAAACACAGGGGTTAGAGTGTAACAGTTATCATTGGATCGAAATCCTTGCAAGATACATTCATTGTCATCATTCAGAACATAACAATGATCACTATCAAAAGAAACAACAAACCCTTGATCACAGATTTGACTGATGCTAAGTAAATTAGCCCTCAGACCTTCAACTAACATCACAGTTTTCGCCCAGGTAGCCCTTCAAAATTTAGAGTTCCCATACCAACAACTTTTCCGCATAGGCCATTACCAAAAGTGACTTCTCCACATTGCATAGGCCGAATGTTAGTCAAAAATCCTTGTCACCCGTCATATGTCTAGAGCAACTAATCGTCCAAAATACCACATTTGAGATGCAATAGTTTTATCGAAAAACCAAACAGACACTTTTTTCACCCATATTTGTTTCAAACCTTTATGTTTCTTTTGAGATTTTTTCAAATTATCAAAATAATTTGTTTTAAACAGATTGTTCAACGTGAAACATTTAGGTCTGATATTTCCTTTTCTACCACAAAAATGACAAATGGGAACACATCTTTTTACCCGAGATCTTACCCTTTTCGAAAATCCCGGAGATTTTGCAAAGATCGAAGTTGTTCTCTGCGCAACAGCCGTGAACCGTTACGGCAGAGTTTGTAGCCTCAAGGTGATTTGTTGGAACACTAGATTTTACAAACTTCGTGACTCCAGAACTTTTCATTCCATTAGAACCAATGCCTGCGAAACCTCTCTCACCTGCATTCTGAGCTTTTTCAAAAATAGAAGATCCAGGGTTAAGCATTTGAACATTTTTCTTAAAATTTTCAAGTTCCTTCTTTAATAGAGAGATTTTTTCATCTTTATCACAAAAACTTGTCTCATATTCTTTTTATTTTCAAATCACACATTTCAATCGATGAGACAATTTTTTATTCAATTTATTCAACTCTCTATTTTCGTAAGCAACCCGAATCCATTTTTCATACATGACTTTGTATGATTCAACAAGAGATTCTTCACTGATTTCGCACTCATCCGAATCCGATTCCTCTTGTTTGGTGGTATTATTCACATACCAATCTAGCTTTCACCTGTGAATCACACAACACATTAGTCATAACAGAGGTTAGGGCAACATTTTCAACAATATCTTCATCACTTTCGGTTTCATCATCACTCCAAGTGACATTGAAACTTTTCTTATTCTTTTTCAAAGTGTTTGCACACTCAGCTTGAATATGCCCAAAACCTTCACATTCCCTACACTGAATTCCCTTTTGTTGTGAGAGACATGGTTTAATAAAAGTATTACCTTTTGAACCTTTCGATATGTTCTTTTTATTTCCCATCTTTTTCATATATTTCTGAAAATTCTTAGTTAATAAAGCAATCTCATCATCACATTCACTATCAGAATTTTCATTATCAGCAACTTTCAAAGCAATACTTTTACCTTTATCAAGAATGGATTTGGGTTTGTCCTTTTGTTTAATCTGTTGATTTAATTCAAAAGTACGTAAGGAACCCATCAATTCTTCCACCTTCATAGTTGCTAAAATCTTTAGCTTCCTCCATTGCCAAAAGTTTAGTATCAAACCTTTCTCCGGAAGTACTCTAACAATTTTTCTCACAAGAATGTAATCATCAAGCTTTTCTCCAAGAGCAAAGTATTCATTAGCAATGTCGTATAATTTTTCATAGAATTCGCTAAAGTTTCATTATCGTACATTCTAAGCTCATCAAATTTAGTTTGAAGCATGATAAATCTAGATCTTTTCACATCGAAGTTCCTTCAAACCGAGTTTGAAGAATCTCCCAAGCTTCCTTAGCGTTTAAAACACAAGATGATATAAGTTTAATGTAACCCTCACCTACACCATTAAAGATAGCATGCAAGGCTTTGCTATTGTAGGCGTATAGTTTATCATCTTCAATAGACCATTCCAAGCTATTTTATAGTAGTATTACCCGAAGAATCTCGTCTCAACCGGAGGAGACCAACCCGATAGAAC
Source organism: Cannabis sativa (assembly GCF_029168945.1). Taxonomy (NCBI): domain Eukaryota; kingdom Viridiplantae; phylum Streptophyta; class Magnoliopsida; order Rosales; family Cannabaceae; genus Cannabis; species Cannabis sativa. The sequence continues at coordinate 37,212,616 of NC_083610.1, read as the reverse complement.
CATTCTCCACGCCTTCTCATCTTGAGATTTGATAAAGGCCCTCATTCTAACTTTCCAATAAGGATAAGCAGAGTCATTAGCAACGGTGGTCTAGAAATAGAACTTCCTTCGCAAAAAATGACATTCTAACAAAAACGTTATAGGACCACACTAAGAGTTTAGTGTGTCCCGCTCCGATACCAATTGAAAAACCGTGTTTTTGCAAATGTCTGTATATACGAAAATATAAAACCGTACGCGTTTGCAACAAACAGAAGTACTCGCTTACAAAGAACCGAACAGGTAATATAAAATATTTGCGTAAAAATAAATAACTTGACACAAGAGATTTATACTGTGCATCGTGTTCTCACGAACACTCCTAGTCCACGGGCCACGCCAGAGAATGAAATAAATTAATAAAGTATCAAAATTACAAAGACAATTGACTTAAAACAAGTTTAGACTCCCTCTAAAGTATTGCCGCAATCCTTTGTAATCCACTTTATGAATTCGACTTTGAAACACCTTCAAGCCCGAACTCCCTTCGTCTTTGAAGTGTGAGTGCTTACTTCCTCCCGCAAGGCTTCAACAAGTCTTCTCCCGAAGACCAAGTGCTTACTTCCTCCCGAAGTAAGGCTTTATCAAGTCTTCTCCCAAAGACCAATCTCTTGTTCAATCAAGTAGTTCTTCACAACCTCTAGGATAGAGTAAGAACAGAAATAGAACAACTAGAACCTAGATGAACAACTAGGCTCTCACAAAACAAAGAAAGACTCTCTTCTCTCAAAAGATAAATGTAGAAAATGAATAATGGAAGAGGTAATTCGAATGGTTGCTCTCTAGGCTCTATTTATAGACCATAGAAACCAAAGAGGCAACCACAAGTTCGAATTAGCAGCTGTACAAAAACTTTCCAAAAGAAACACGATCTGCTACATCGTATCTTGATGCCGACGCAACAGATCCGCCTAAACGGAAAACTTACTAAAATCGGTCCGATCTTCTTTCAATGCTTGATTCCCCGCTAAAAACGTATTAGATATTCTGATTGTATCAAGATACAATCGAAATCAATAAGGAAAAGGCAATAAACAAGGTTTCCCTAAAAAAGACAACTTTCCAAAAGAGAATTCCTTCTCTTTTGAGAAGTTTTCAACAAAGGAAAGTTCAGCTGAAAGTGCAACTTTCCAAACAAGGAAAATGGCAACTAATAACCGAATAAAAGAGGTAAGAATTCGAAAATGAATGCATAGCAATCTTACCATAAAAAGGAAAAATTATTTTGTCACCTAACTTGCCAAAAAAGGACTTTACAGTTTCTTAATATTTTACTCTTGTATTTGTATAAATAGGGGTTCACCCCATTGAAATAAACAACTCAAAAATTCTCATTCACTTTCTCTTTCTCTTTCTCTCTTCATCTTTTTCTTCTTTCTTTTCATCTACTTTATATTATTTTATAACACGTTATCAGCACGAGTCTCTGCCCAAGCTTCAAGCATGAGTCTATGCCTAAGACCCAATGTAAGTATTTTGTTAAAGTTCTTGAATTGTTTCAAAGTGACGATACACTAAATATATATTTATATATATACTCATCTGACTGAAACAATTTCAAGAATCTTTTTTTTATTTTATTTTTATCTGTATTATATATATATATGTATGTATATGTTTTTATATGTTTATTATTGATTTCATATATATATATATATATATTATGTTCTTATCATTTATAATATTTACAATATATGTGTGTCAATGATATGATAGAGAAAATTTGTATAAATTATACATATATCCAGAAGATTATGTATCATCGATAAAATATTGCATATATCCTGAAGATTATGCATCATCGATAAAATATTGCATATATCCTAAAGATTATGCATCCTCAATAAAATCTTGCATATATCCTGAAGATTATGCAAACGTAATATTCATTATATAGTTGATGCATATATAATGAAAGAGATGAATACATATTTATATATATGTTCTTGTATTCTTTGAGGACAATGAAAAGTAATCTAATATCGATATAGATTTTGACAAACATTTCCTGAAGTAAATGTTTTATATTTGTAAAAAAAAAATGATTGTATTTATGTGAATACAACTAAAGAATCATTAAAAATGATTATTATTGATGCAATTTTATAAAGTATAAGAATAACAGTGAGCATGACTAATGTTATTTAAATACATGAGACATGTATTTATTGTTCATCATTCCCTGCAGAGAATGATACGAATTGAATTCAACTACTTTTAAAGATTGTTTGTATTAGTCATGTTACTATACATTGTTATTACTTGCAATGTTAAAAATTATTGCATGTGACATATATTAAAGATCAAATTTTGCATACATCTTGGAGATTATGCAAAAATTGTATTCATATATTCTTTGAAATATTGTTAAAGAAATTGTTGAGTAATTTCTTTTTATATATGAACAAGTAATAAATTTTTAAGAAATTTATAATAATGTTCTACTTGTTCATTGTCATTTCCCGAAGTGAATGTAATGATTTTAAATAATCAATGGCATTGTTTGCTACTCAAATATTTTCAGAAGAAATTGGAAACAACTAAAAGATGAAATATCACACACAATCAAAATGCATGAAATCTATATATCATGTGTGAAATTGAATAATAGTAGTCGCGTACCTGTAGTACGGACACACTTATAATCAAGATAAAAGTATATTTGATTATTTAATAAGTGCGAATTGTACAAATATATTGTACATTTAGAATATTTAAATATCATTCCCTGAAGAGAATGAATAGACATAAAATTCTATTTCAAAGAATATAGATTTCACATATACTGGCAATGCCAGAAGCAAATTAATATATACATATTTTTATTATTTCTTGAAATCAATAGTTTCAACTTTCAAACTATTGTTGGTGCAGAATATGTATATATATATAGTTACTATTTAATTCAGTTTGCATATTCCCAAAAGTGGATATATAATTTACTAATATTTGTTAGTGATCCAATATAATCAAAGTGATAAAGAATCACAAAATAATTATTTGAAAAGCTTCCTGAAGAAGTCTTACATACAATTGCTACTTGGAGTAGTAAAATATCTTTGTATGTACCTAGATGTATAACTTTTATCTAGTCATGATAGTGATAAGAAATAACTTATTATATGTACTGGTTGTACATTTAAATATATAATATATCAAGTCATAATAATTAGACTGATGACTAGTCTATTAATAAATTAGACGACTTGTTAAAAAGATACCAGGAAAAATGAATGATATATTATGGTTATATCTATTTGACCATTATAACAACATGATGAAGTTGTCATGTACATTTTATATTATACACACCATTAAATTGATGATAGTGATTCCTGAAGAAATATAAAGTTTGATAAACATAATAGTGACTCCTGAAGAGTGTATATGTTTTGGAGAATAATATAATTATATTATTCGTGTATATAAAATTGAAACTTGTAATGATTATGTTGTTAATTTATAAGGCTCAAAAGAAGAATGTGAACCTGAAGTTCGTGTATATTATAGTGAACCTGAAGTTCATGAATTGAATTATTTTGACATGATCAATCATATGCAATAAATTGTCAAAGAATTTGACTAAATTTTGTTGAAGAACCAGAAGATTCTTCTCATTGTTAATTCATAAGGCTCAAAAGAAGAATGTGCATATATTTGCACATAAAAAAATATTTAAATTATATTTCTTTAACAATCTTGAGCCATTGTTAGATTTTTATTGCATAGTTTCTTATCGATGTAATAAGATTATATGATCATGCATTTACAAAATGTGTAAATTTATGTATTTCTAATTATACACGTATGACTCATTCTTAGAAATGAATTAAGTTCATAAGGATTGAACTTGAAACTGAAGTTTATTGAACCTGAAGTTCAATGTCATATAGTATATATGAGTTTAAATAAATATTGATTCATTGTGATATTGAAATCCCTACAGGTATATTAATATTATTAGATATCACAATTTTTAAAAATTCTCTCGATCAGGGGGAGAGAAGCAGTTGGGATCGATGATAATTTTTGAAAAATGATCCTTGCACAAAGTATATAAGAACAATATAGTTCAAAATGATATATACCAACTGCAAATCAATATTATTCAAAGTTGAGTTAGAATGAGTTGAAAACACCTGAAGTGTAAATGAACAATATAGAAATTATTAATAAATGTTCATTTGATTTATCCTGAAGTTGTTAAATATAGAGGTACTCATAAAGATACCTTAATGTTATAAAGTATTGATGATTAAAATGATAAACGTGATGAAAACGGTACTTGAAGAGACTCCCAAGAGAAGTTAGACATAACACATTTGATCATAATTGAATCCCTAAAGTGATTCTATATAGGTACCTATAAATGATAAACATATTTGAAAAATATGTAATTTAAAGAGATCTTTATAAATTATGTCAATATGGGAGGAAATTATCATTTATTGAAATTTTTGTCGACAATAAATATTGAATGTGTGCATATGCAATAAACTAACATGAGATAGCAAGGATCATGGTATTAGATTTGTCGAGAATTATCGACATACATTTTGTTTTTGGCCAAAATATTATGACGCAGTCCAGGCAAATTTACTCACATAAAGTGAAGTAAGACCTGTAGGGTGTGCAAATAAATATTTCTAATGAGAAATTTGCATATATGTATTTGTACATAATGAATTATTGTACAAAGTTTGCATAGACATGAGATTGATTGAAGTAAGGCTTAAATATTGAGAAAATATAATCATGATTTGATTATAGCCTGGAATATATTTTATGAGGATTTATAAGCGTCACATAAATGTTGCAACAAAAGTTAGTCATTTGGAGCTCCTAATATAGTGAGAATTTGAAATAAGTCTTATCTAAAAATTCTAGAAGAATTTAATACATGTCTTAAGTGATATAAATTCTAAGTCGCGCGCACTATATCACAAAGATCTTTGTATGAAATAAAGACGTGCAAGTAAATTATTGTTTGAAAAATATGTATGGTTGTCTATGCAGTATAAATACGTAAATTATACGTTGTGATAGACTCTTGAATAGTTTTTGATTAATTGAAGAACAAAATTTTATTTCTTTTGTATTTCGAGAAATATTAATGTATAAAGTTTGTTCATTAGTATTGAAGTCCTAAAGTACTTCATATGTATCAAGAATTATAGATATATGATCATTTCATATGGAAATTCATACAACAAGATGGAATAAATATATGGTCTTGGAGTACCATCATTGTCACAAATAAAAATTTATATTATTATTAATGTGTTATGTTCATATCTACTTGAAATTTTAAATTTTCGTATGAACAAAGTTGTGTACACACATGAATGATACAATTAGTTGGATAAAGACTAATGTTCCACGAACCCCTCATATATAATTTAGAAGTCCATACATACTCTGGAAGAGTTATAGAAAATATATGATCAAAGATTGTATATGGTGATATTTTAAAAGTGATAACAATAATCTTATGAGATCTATTATCACCAAAAGAATTATGGATCATATGTGTGAGGGGGAGACATATTCATGTTGCACTCTTTTTCCCTTAGCTCAGGTTTTGTCCCACTGGGTTTTCCTGGCAAGGTTTTTAACGAGGCAACTTGCAAATAGTTATGAATATGAAATATATATTGTACTCTTTTTTTCCTTAACTCAGATTTTGTCCCACTGGATTTTTCTGGCAAGGTTTTTAACGAGGCAACTATAAATCATGTTAACATACTTGCATTTTATGAAGCAAGTAGAGAATGTGTGGGAGTGAGATCATTGACATAGCATATTCTAGAAATATATGGATTGCACTCAATAAAGAAGTATCAACCCAAGCAATTCTTTATGGATAATACTGCTTGCATCGCTCAACTAAAAGGAGGTACATTAAAGGAGATAGAGTTAGAACACATTTCACGAAATTCTTCTTTATACGCTTCAAGAAAATGCATATTGGTGTTCAACATATTCAATCAAGTGTCAATATTGCAAACTTATTCACAAAGTTATTACCAACATCAACATTTGAGAAGACGGCAGATAAGATCGAAATTCGTCGATTAGAAAATCTCCACAAATGCCTAAATGAGGGGGAGTTAGTTTGTTTACACTATATTCTTTTTCCTTTGATCAAGTTTTCAGCAAGATTTTTAATAAGTCAGTTATTATGGACATCCAAGGGGGAGTGTTATAAATATTAATAATTATGTGGATGTCCAAATCTTTTATTTATTACCATTAATTGTAATCAACATTCATCTTTTTCTTAGTTTCCTTTTTTCTTAGTTTCTTAATATTTTACTCTTGTATTTGTATAAATAGGGGTTCACCCCATTGGAATAAACAACTCAGAAATTCTCATTCACTTTCTCTCTTCATCTTCTTCTTCTTTCTTTTCATCTACTTTATATTATTTTATATTATTTTATAACAGAATTGAATTTGTGAAAAAACTATCTTATATTTTAATTTTTATACATTTAATTTTTTTTTTGGTAAAATTCCCTTAAATTTATTTTTCTTTGCAAATTTAAAGTGTCAGTTAGATATTACTGTTAAATACTAACTGGGTTACTACTGTATCGATTTCGAGGTTTTACTGTTACATTTACAAAGGTGTATACAGTGGTCATCCAGTTGATATTTAACAGTAATATTTAACTGACGTGTTAAATTTGCAAAAAAAATAAATTTAGGGGATTTTGCCACAAAAAAAAAATAAGGGAGTTAAGTGTATAAAAATTAAAATATAAGAGAGTTTTGCCGCAAATTGCTCTAACATATTTATTTTTTTACAGGAACCGTAAACAGTAAATCTTGAAGACTAGGACAACATATAAAAAGTTTATAGTTAATTTCATAAAATTTTTTTATTTCATGTAATCATTATACTACATTATTACTGATGATAATATTGGTAGGATTTTAAAAATTTGGTAATTTTTTTGATTTTTCTACAGCAAAATTACATTTTTATGTGATAAGAATTTGATTTTTTTTGTTGATTTTGGCAAATAAAATAAAAATACATAAGAAAAAAATGATGATTATTAGTTCTTAAAAAATAGATTTAAGAAAAAAAAATTATAAATTTAAATATAAAATTATTTTTTTTTTAAAAAAAAAAAAAAAAGAGTTGGGCCGGATCAAATCCGATCTGTATAAGGCAGGTTAAATCTGTTCCGATCTGAGTAACTGGTCTATCGAGACAGGACGGGACGGATCATTACATGATTCAGATAAGGTCGAATCATAGCCGGATTTAGGGGTGTGCATAAATTATCCAATCCAATGACAACCGACCGATCTAATTGTAATCGACCACCAAACATTGGATATCCAATTGTGATAGGATCGGATTGAATGTTATTTTTGAATATCCAATTGGATCGGATTGGATGTTGGATGGGATGTTCAAAAATCCAATATATCCAACATTCAATCGAACTAATTAGTATTTTCATTTAGTTTGGAGGAGTAATTAGATTTTATATTGTTATACGTAAAATATATATATATATATAAAAATTAACATTAAAATTTTTCTTTTTCTCTTGGATTGGATGGTTCCAATCCAATCCAATACATACTGGATCTAAAATATTGGATGGATCTGATCCAATCCAAAAAATACTAGGTCTAAAATATTGAATAAATCCAAATTAAACCAATAAATAAATATGAAATACATCTAACGGATAGAACTGATCCAATCTAACATCCAATGGATGTTGGATCGATTGGATGACTGAAATTAATTGGATCGGATTGGATGGTAAAATGTAACATCTAATATATAATTGGATCAGATCTGGATAGACTTAAAAATATTAGATGTGATCCAATCAACACCCCTAGCCGAATTAGATTTGACCCGCTCTATTGACACTCTAAATGTATACTATCATATTATATATATTTATGTACAGTAGAACATCTATCTAAGAATACTCTATTCAAGAATAACATTTAATTTGTTATAAAAGAAGTAAGTCCCAATTTGGGCCAGTTATAAATAAGAATAACCTCTAAATTGTAATTAATACATTTTCTAAGTCTCGTATTGACAAAGTATACATCTATATAAGAATATTTACATCTTAATAAAATATATACATATATTTTGTAAAATGTAAAATTAATAATTTTATTCCAAATTGTAATACATGTATAAATATTATATTTACTCAAAAATAATTTTATTATGATATAATATTAATGATTATTTATTGTTATTATTGTTACATTGATATTTTTTAGTATTTTGATTTTTTTTAGTGTAATTCTATTTAGTTATAACTTCTAAATTAGAATATAATTTACTTAGTCTCAATTTTACTGTATATATATATATGAACATGAATAAAGTACATCGATATATACTAATATTCAATTTTTAATTGTTTTATTTTATTCAAGGTTTTAGTTATTTAACTCTTTTATACCAAACATGAATGACCACTTGGGTTGAGAAATGAATAAGAAAAAGCTCTGAATATCAACTTCATTCTAAAAAGGCTAATTAGTATTTTTGCCCTTTGAACTTTGACATGTACCAAATCATGCCCCCTGAACTTTTAAGGTCGTTAAAAATGCCCCTGAACTATTGAGATTGTTAGATTTAAGGACTTGTCTAATTTCATTCAATTTTACTATTTCAGTAATTATTTATGTACTAAACCATGTTCCCCAGACTTCGATATCTACTAAATCATGCCTATCGAACTTTGACATGTACTAAATTATGGCCCCTGAACTTTCATCTTTGTTAGACTTTTTTACTAAAATTGAAAAACAGTCCTTAAATCCAACAATCTCAATAGTTCAATGGGCATTTTTAACGACCTTAAAAGTTCAGGGGGCATGATTTAGTACATGTCAAAGTTCAAGGGGCAAAAATCCTAATTAGCCTTCTAAAAATAAAATTAAAAAAAGAGTAATTTTTAAGCATAAATACTTAAGTTATATTTTTTAAATTTCTGAAATTGTCTAATCATTAAGTGTCAATTTATTATCCACGTATTATTTTTTTATTGGTATATTTAAATTAATTTTTAAATAAAAAACAAAAATATAATAACTCAAACTAATTAAGAATTTTCATGTGACTATTGACTTGACACTACCAGGTACTTATAGAAGAAGTTCTACCGTCAAAAATTATACTTAAATATTTATCCGCAATCAAAATTAAGTATTTATGCCGCAAACCACGAAAAAAAAACAATATAATTTTCTTTTCAATAAGAAACAAAAATGAACTAAATGACTGTTTTTTTTGTGACACTCTTTGACTACCTACTAAGTTAAAAATGAATCCATAATATCCACAAATCTATCTACAATATAAACTACCAGGGGAATACATTCAAGCATAGCAGTTTACATGGCTCAAAATCTTAAATGGAAAATGGTAAAGAAATTCTGGTCTTATTCAGTTGGACCTCTCTACTATAACAACTAGGGTTTACTGTGACTCGTCGTCTTCATCCTTCGGAACTTTAATTTAATAGGTTTCTCTAAGACAGTTACATTAGTACTACCCCAAATCTCCGGTTTAGTTGGAAGATGTGAAATCTTCTCGACAATCTCCATGTCCTCTGGAAGTATAGAGCCAAATACAGTGTATGATTTCTTCCACTCAACATGATTGGCTAAGCTGATAAAGAAATCAGGGCCAGAACCAACCCAAGCAACTGATCCTCTTCGGATGATGGAACTGAACTCAGATGAAATTTTCTTAAAAACAGTCTCGTGCGCTTCAAGCGTCCCTTGCACTAAGGCATAAGGAGGACCAAGTGGAGTCTGAAAATAAATATAACATGCAAGTTAGAAACTAAGAAAAATAAGCATTCTATGCTATAACAAATCACACTGTCCTAGCTCATTTCTACGCTCATCATAAAATTAGTAACAAATTCTAGAACGAAATAATCGAGTTAAGAATTACACATTAATATGAAAGATATCTTAATGCTTTCTTTATGAAAGTTAGTTTCTTTATGAATGATTATGTAGGGAAAGCTGACAAGTGAAAAACCGAAATAAGAGGGTTTATTGTCAAGCAGTTAACAACAGGTATTCACTATCACAACATGTCTAGAAAGGAGTCCAGGAAAATGTACGTTTTTCACATGATTTCCTTCTGAATCCCAAATGCTTCCCCGGCTTTCTGCACGATATAAATGACAGCCGGTATATTGTGGTAATTGCAATAGATCGAGAATATAGGCAGCAGATTCTGGGGAACAATCAGGAAAAAGCTGCAGAAATTGAAAAATAATGTCAAATTAAATTCACAAGAAAGACTAACAGAACAAAAAACTAGATTATAAAAGCTTAAGCAGAATAAGGAGCTAAGCTATTCAAGGAAACAGAACAGGAAAAAAAGAAAACCCAAAGACTGATCTTCCATACACACAGCTTATCCATGTTTGTAATCACTAGACAACTGGACTTCTAAACAAGGTAAAGCATCCAACTTTCTAAAGAGTGCATTAACCTTCATGCGAATAGTCCCATGTTCGGTTTCCAGGCCAACAATGTCCTGCGAATTAAGGAAGTAAAATTATAAAAGATGCAAGCATAAATAAGACTTGTAGACTATCTAATATTGCTTCATTATCACATCTACAGTATTTAATCTGTAAATTGAAACAAGCTTGTCAATCAATACCTCCAAAGTTACATAAACTATTCAAATGACATTATTTCAAAGTTCCTATAAAAGACCACTTATTCGTTCTAAAGAGAATTAGACAAGCTCATTGTTGTGTTTCTAATGCTTGATACTTATTAGATACCAACCATACCTCTCCTTCTGCAAAGATAAACCCAGAAGTCCACATAACATGATCACCGGACTCTCGCCGATCAAGCACCAAGGAATTCTTTTGTTTTTTCAACCAACACTGCAGTAAAGACAGAAGAATGGAAAACATCTTATACAAACAGAAATACCATAAGGAAATTTGTGAATTCTTATCTTAGATAGCCAAGCTCTATCTTACAACAAATTACTTAATTTTGGTCATTTTTCGGTTACAATGAATTATATCAATCCCAAAAGTTTGAAACTTGATTGAAAAAAAAAAACTCTCAATTCATAAATACAGTTGATAAATTTAAACATGTTCAGTTCACTGAATCAGCTACAAATGTATATACAATTATCAAATTTAGTTTATCATCTCATGAAAAATACGAAAACTATTGCAGACCACTTTACTCAAAAACGACAGTTGACATTAGAAAAACGACAATAACCATACCTCGCCAAATCTAGCTCCACAAGCTTCTCGATTTCCACAGAACACCCACGAATCACACAAGCAAGGGCCTTTTTTCCGACACATAGCTTTACAGGCCTTGCAACACTCCTCAGAAGAACTGAGCTTAAACTCAGAACCCCATTTTGCGGCGTCACCCCAAAGCTCCAAATGCTCAATCCCTCTACAGCACACTTCTTTTTCTTCTTCATTTTGAGTCCCCGAATCTTGGTCAACGTTTTGAACAGAATACGAGACTGAAATTATTGGGTCGGTAGCGGTGGGAACGAAGAGCACAGAGATGCAAAAGTAGACCATGCTACAGGAGATTACCCCCATCAAGAATATGATCAGAATCGCGAAACGGCCCACTTCTGAGTCATTTTTCCGGCGACCCATTTGAGAACGGAGACTGAATCGGAAAACCCAGAAACGGTTCGAGTTAAATCCAGAGCTTCTTCTTCATGTAGTCGACACTATCGTATATGAGGAACTTTGAGAAGTTGGGAAGGTTCCATTGGCAGACCTTGCAGAGAAATACGACAGCGTGGACACGATTAGAACACTTTTTTTTTCTTTATATTTATTATTATTATTAACAAAGGAAAAGGTCAAATTAATTACTTCAACTACGTTTATTTAGGGAATTAATTTTTTTTAAAAGAATTAAATTATAATTTTCAATCTTATCTTTTTAGGGGAAAAATAAAATAAATAAGTGATGTTTCATTTTAGAATAAATAGAATTTTTAATTACAGTATAAATGTATATTTAACTAACTTAGGTTTGCTGAATTAAATTTATTGGTATTAAACATATAAATTAATTTTAAAAGTGTATATATTTTTATTTTGTTACTAAACCACTATCAGCAATATATATTTTTACTCTGTAATTAAACCAACCACTATTTAAGCTGACTGAAATTAATTTTATTCACATTAAACATATAAATATTTGCTCCAAAAATATTTATGTTAAAATTTACCTTTAAATCCCTACACCACTCACAATTGGGTTAGACACACTAACGTCAATCTTGACCTTTCACACACAAATGTATAAACACATAAATGCTATGCACACTTAATTGAACAATGAACAGTGCTTTAACTTCACTAAATGCCATGCTAAATCTTTGTTTTTCATCAGATTAACAATGTTTGCTTTCAATTGTTATACCAACAGAAATGAAAAGATCATCTTTGAATTGTAATCCTTTCTAGCTCATCTTGCTAGTTCTTTTACAAGTATTTTTCTCTGTATCTCTCTTAATCTCACACTAATCTTCCCCCTCCTCCTACTCCTCTTCTCTCTCTCTCTCTCTCTCTCTCTCTCTCTCTCTCTCTCTCTCTCTCTCTCTCTCTCTCTCTCTCTCTCTCTCTCTCTTTAATCTTGTGAGGAGAGCTTCTCTCTCTAGTTTGGTGTTCTCGGAGCAAGGATTGGCTTGTGCGATACTTGATCTGTCTTGATCTTAGGTATAAAAAATACATTTCTTAGGTATAAAAATGATTTCAGTTGTAATTGATTCTTATGTTTAGTTGTACGTAATCTTGATTTGGTGTTGTAAGCTCCACGGACCAGTTAGTTATATGTGCAGGCTTCAATTAACAATGTATATAAATTTTCACTGTCATTAAAAAACTATATATACATATATTTTATGTCTAGAATCTTGAATGCATCACATTAGTTCTACGTCAATTTTGGATAAATAATCATAATGCAAAATTCTATTCCGTTTTTTTTACATATATTTTTACTTTTATATTTAAACCCCTATTGTAATTTTTTTAATATTTAAATCATTTAGCAATAATATTTGCTTCCAAAACTTTTATTTTTGTTCCCTTTTTTTATATCTTCATAGACATGATTATTTCACAAAGCCTCTTTCAGAGAAAGTGCCTAGATCGCTACGCCTTTCGTTCAAGTCGAAACTTACTCAACAAAGAATGTTGCTACCTTAGCACCGTTATAGTTAACGCCGATGTTCACCAAGGCTTCAGTCGCAGACTATTCAACTCCTATTTGTCTAATCCAAAGTAAGAAGGAGAAAAAAAAATAGATACCATTTCTATCACTTTTTTTTACACACATTGTTTAATTAATCCGACCAGAGGATCTTGACCATTCACATCTTGCTACCTGAGCAGAGCTCATAGGAGGCAACTTCTCTAGCAGTAAGAGCGTGCAACATCGCTGTCGATTTTGAACTAAACTTGTGTCCATAGTTTGTATTGGGCAGATGTTAGGGGAGGTGTGAAACCGGGTTCATTTTGTGGATGTTGCTCTCCAACTGGGTGAGTACCAATTTCCTCTGTCGCTGTCTGTTCCCACTTTGCTAATGTGGCTTTCAATTCGAAGCTCTCACGTCTAGCTTTTGTTCATATTTAATTTCAGTGCTTATTTTGTTTCCATATGACTTGATTTGCAGGGCTCTTTGCAGGATTGTTGTCCATTCGTACTAGTTAATAACAGACATTTAACCATACTTAAAATCATCTTCGTGTATTGTGCTTATCTTCATGTGTACATATAATTTTTAAGGGTTAATAATGAGTTTCCGAATGTTTTGCTTATTTTGTATAGTGCTTCTTGTAAAGTTTATGCACTTAATTTGGTTCAAAATAGTAAATTACTTGATTTTAATTTAGCAAATTGCAGCTAGCCATTGTTTCTAGACAATCTGAAATTGATATAAACAGCAAGTACACAACGTTTGGAAGAAAAAATTGATTAGATAAAACAATAAGCTGTATTATTTACAATACTCGTCGCACCACAATGCACAATACCTTGTCACCATTCACACGAGAATTCAACCTAAAAACACTAGTCATGTCTCAAAAACATATAGTTGGTAACAACTTTGGATGTGTGAATCCTCTGCTCTTAAATATCTGCTACTCGATTTTCAACTCCAAATCTTGTAGGGTTAAAGGAGAGCATAGTTTCAAACAGATAAATCCACAAAAAGAAGCAATAATGCTAAAACAGAAACAGACATGAAATTATAGCTTGCACCAAAAGGTAGCGTGTGCAAAAGCAACTCACAGTACAATGATTTGCAAGATAATTATATGAACTCAAAGTGTGATCAATGCTCTCGTGAACCTATATTTTGGCTCATTCACAGTAAAACTCATTCCGGTGAGAACGAAAAAAGAAGTATAAGATCTGTTGTACATAACAAAACTACAACACAGACCAAATGGTGACAACAATGACAGAGAACAAAAATGATAACTACTTAGCTTAGTTGCAACCTATTTCTAGCATCTATCATGCAAGGCAAACAAATATATAACAACGCCAAAACTAAAGAACTCAAACCATGTGCTCATGTTCTCAGGAACCTATATTTGGACTCCTAATCACAGTACAATTCATTCCGGTGGGAAAGAAAAAGTAAAAATCTGTCGCACATCCCAAAACTAGTACATAGAACAGATGGCGACAACAATGGTAGAGAACGAAAACGATAACTGCTTCACTTATTTGCAGCCTATTTCTAGCATCTATTATGTAAGGCAAACAAGTATATAACAACGCCAAAACTAACTAATTTGTTAATAAAACCCTTTCCGAAATGGGAAGGCTCCAAAAATCCTAGCGTGTTTACTAAGATCTCTAGACCAAAAGGTTAAGCTACACTTGATATGGCTTGATATTATTAGAAATATTTTAAACCCCGTTATAGAATTGTTATGGTAACTATATAAGCAACTAAATTGAAAAAAATCCCTACCAGAACTGAAAATTCTGTTCCAATCATGAGAAGTGATAATGGATCTTGTAGAACAAAATCCATAGTTTTCTACAGATCCTGTAGCATACTTCTTTTCCCATTCCAAATGTAATCATCAACTTTGCTACACTAAGAGAAATTTCAACACCAGCAAGCTTAACATAATCAAAGTGTGACACATCCAAGAATTGCAGAGAGAACAGGAACAAATTCATAGCGTAGAATACACAAACTTCCACGATAAACTTTTAGCAGCAATAATACAAGTCTTACGAAATCCATGGTAGAAGAATTCCAAATGGCACCTTTCTTAAGGCTAAAATTAGAAAAGAGATAGATGCTCCAAATGCATCAAATGTCCACATTTTTGCTCGCTTAAACTTTTACCGCTGTTAGTCTAGCTTTAGCACTGGCTCTCTTAGAGAATTCTCAACAGAGGTTTACAAACCCACATATAAGCTCTCAAAACTTGAAAATATATATCATTTTGTGGGAATATGTAGCTCACCATTCTGTGAATGGCTATTCACAATGTACAAATATATAAATTCTGGTTATCAAACTTATCAAAAATGCCATTAAATTTTCCTCTAATCCTCAATGAAAATTTGCAGGATACAATTTATGCTAAGTTATGCCCACAAGATAAATAAACCAATATAATAAAGACACCATCACATATAATTCAATTATATAGAACTGTAATTTTCTTTTCAAAATAGCAACCAAAACTCAAAAACCAATCAAATAAAATCCAATTCAACAGTTAAAGATCATAACCTTATACTTAAAGGTTATTCTAGCCAAGCTAAATAGTTCCCTTAAACTTGAGTCTCTGGTTAGCCTCATTAAATCGCTTGTATAATGAGGCACTGAAACAGTAAAAAGTGGCCAGAAAAAGCTAGAACCTTTCCAGAAGAGCCAGTTCAAAAAATATCCAAAAGAACCCTAATAATACAGAAAATCCTCAAACCTCTGATAATACTGTCCAAAAGAACAGATATCGAAGCAAGCCTCCACATTGTCCAATTAGCGGAGTTCTTATAGAAGATAAAACAGAAGATGAAAGTCATAAATATCAACATAGCACTTCTTGGTTTCATCTTTGAAATGTTCATGCGTCCTTACAGCATTACAATTATGATCCGACACAATTTCCACATATGTAGAGATCCAAGCAGGGTTGAACCAATACAGCCCTTAAATATTAAAGAATAATTCTTGGAACATATAAGAGAAGCAATTAAACTTGATAGGGTTCTTTCTTCATAAAGTTAGCATCAAAAGTCCACATCCTACAGCAGCCTCTTTGTATGTCACAGATCTGTTCCGTAGATAAAGTCACACTTGTGACCAGGCTCCATTTTCACCAACCACATCACTTAAGCATAATAGAGATGCCCGCCTTCAGTAGCTGAGATCCCCAGTAGAAAGTACTAATAAAAACTCCAATAACTATTTACTTTTTTTTTTTAGGATCGACAAAAATTATCTGCTGGCAATACATTTAGAAAATTGACCCATCCACTAAGAGCAAAACGAAAATAAAAAAGCTTAAATTACCTCAGTAGTATGAACCAGAACCGGAACCACCACCGCCACTACCCATATAACTACTCCCTCCCACCCCACGACTGGAGTACATGGATGAGTATGAGCCACCACCAACCTATTTAATAACATCAAGAAATTATGTAAGCAAATAGGATATCAATAAAGTCATATTACTAATCTTCTCTTTTTATATATTTCCTCACTTCCAAAAGGGAAAAGAATAGAAAAAACAATCATCATACATCAGATGCACGTGAGATATAATCACTCCCATAGCTTGATGAGTATACTCCATCACCACCACCATAAGAACCTAAGCCATTCATAGTTACACAGTTAGCATCAAATCCACAAAAGAGATGCAACAAGAACAAAATGCCAGCACATTAAGCTTACCCCCTCCATAACCCATGCCCTGACGGCTGCTATACATCCCATGTGAGTCTTGACTTGTTCTGCTGTTACTATATCCTAAATTAGAACGTCCAAGTCTATCACCATAGGAATCCCCATACTGAGAACCACTGCCACCATAATCATAGTCTATGCGTGCCCTCGATTGACGAACACTGGCATCACTAAAACGATGAGGGGCATCATCCTAGCATGACATATATATGAGTTCAGCTTTCATGCAGAGCAAAAAATAGTAAAAAAATGACATTTTTCAAAACAAAATTACATAGCATGAAGTGAAACTAACCACGGCAGAGTAAGGACGTTTTGACCCTGAAACAGAATCATAATCGCGTGCACGCCCACCTTCACGATAACTAGAAGGTGGAGGCCTGTCAAACCTTTGCCCATATCCATCATCAGCATAAGCTCGCCTGCCTGAAGATCGCGATGTACTCCTAGGCGGATCAGAGTAGCCATGACCACGTGAGGAGTACTCATCTCTATATGACAGCCGTCTCTCTTGGACAGCCCTTGAACTATAATCTGCAACAGCTCTACTTCTTGGAGGAGGAATCTCGTCGTGTCGACTATATTCTCTCTTCGAGCTACTCTTTGGATAAGATTGTGCTGTGAAAAAATTAACAGCAATGTAAGCATATAAATATGCAGTACGCAAGAAGCAAACGGGCAAAACAGAGTGCGATCCACATCATACCAGGTGCTCTCCTGTCATATGACCTAGCTGGAGGAGGCAAATGCCTGGGTCTGGATGGCACAGACATCACAGGTCGGCGATCTTTATATCCTAGAGGCCTCTTTGTACTTGGAGGAAAACGACTAGCAACACCTCTTGTTGTGCGCATGGAAACACTACGTGATGATGGACGGCCCCAAGAACCCCTAAACACTCGCCCAGAAGGTCGTGAAGACCTAAAATCACCACGACCAGCATGCTTTCCTTTCCCTTTCTGAAGTGGTCTTGACAACCTAGCCCTAACTTTAGCCTGAAATGTCAACATAACTAAATTAATAAATTTAAACACCACTAATGTCAACTCTTTGAATACTTGATTAAAAAGTACCAAAACTACAATAAACAGCTCTCATTACGAACCTTGTTGTCCCCTTCACCTATGTCTGCATTGTTAATGCTCTTCGCACATGTCACTGCAGCATCATGAGTGTCAAAAGTAACAAAACCAAAATCTTTCCTCTTCGCAGATGGCATATTTCTAGCCAGTTCTATCTTTACAATTTCCCCATATTTCTTAAGAAGCCCCCGAACACGATCTTCATCCCATGTTGCAGGTAGGCCATCAACGAATACAGTTTTAACCTGTAAATTCATACATGAGAATCCAGACTCAAATAAAAGGAATATAAATCAACCACCTCAGAACCCCTTCCCTATCCCCATACCAAAATATGTAATCTATATATAAGATATAAGAAGAAACATAAACAAAACAGTTGAGACTTTCGACTTATGAATCCAGACTAAATAAATAAATATCAAAACATCAAATAAAACTATCATATATAAGAGCACATACTCTGTGCAAATGCAAAAATATTCAGTAAAAAAGAGAATAAAAATAATACAACAAAGATTTTCAACCAAAAAATCAAATGTAATACAGAAAAATTGAATATTGTAGAATACCTGTGCCAAAATATATCAAAAACAAAGAAGAAAAAAAAGTGAAATGACCATAGAATATATTAGAATGTGCAAGGAATAGAAACTGTCTGATAAGAAAAACACCAAAATACAAATAAATTACAGCCTCCTCATTATTGGCTTTCAAATTCAAAAAAAAAAAAAAAGAAAACCTCAAGTATCAAACAATATATTTATTAAGAGGTAGACTAAACATCTAAGGATTCAGTTCCTAATATTACAATGCAGATTTGTCAAAGACCCAAAAGAATACCTGTGCCATAATTTCATCACCCGGGTCAATGAACGAATCTGCAAAAGAAACCTTGGCAGGCCTATCAACTCCAAACACAACATCTCTTTTCTGAAGACGTTTAAAGGCATCCATAGCTTCTGAGCGAGATGAAAATTCCAGAAAGGCAAATCCACGATTCATGCCTTCATTGTTGCTATCTTCTACTAATGTCAAATCCTCAACATTGTTGACTCCATAATGTTTCAACTTCTCTTTCAGCTGAAAGAGCATTGAAACAGAATTTCAGAAAACAAAGGAATCACAATAACCATCAAATGCCAGCTTCTTTGCCGGTAAGTAGTACTAGATAGTAAATCTGAAAAATCAATATACTTACAGCTTCCTTAGTCCATGACTTGCAAATGTTACCCAAAAAAAGAGTGTCACTGTCTTGACTGGGAGTTACACCACATTGTTTTCCATTTACCTGAAATTTAATCCATTTAAAGAGTTCAACTTATACGCGAGGAAGTTTCAGTTTACATTAAAACTAAGATCAACAGTTACCACTAGACTTTTGAAATCTTGAACAGCTCGTTTTGCTTGTTCCACTGTAGCAAAACGCAAGAACGCAAACCCCTTGTTCTTCTTGGTCTGAGCGTTCATCATCAACCTGACTTCAGTAACTTCACCAACTTCACTGAATATTTTTCTCAAATCATCCTCAGTAGCATCCTTATCAAGGCCACCAACAAAAACTTCAAACTCCTTACGCTTGCGCCTCTCCTTTACAACTTCATGGTGCTCATCTTCCTCAGCATCAACAGTCTCCACGTGCTCCTGCTCTTCCTCAACATTCTCTTCATACTCTTCTCCCTCAAGCTCTTCATTAATGTCTTCCAGCTCCTCCTCAACCATATCACCCTCATCTTCTTCATCTAAGTTATCCTCGTGTTCTTCCCCTTCCTCACCCAGCTCTTGGACATCTTCTTGATCAGTTTCCTTCTCATCATAATCAACACCACCATATTCTTCAGTTTCGTACTCAGGATCATTATCATCGAGGTCTAACCTTTCATCTTTTTCATATTCATCCGCAGATTCCTTCATTTTATCTTCTTCTGTCATAAAATAGGGGTTGACGAGCAATCCCGTTAGATGAGGCTGAAATTCCTTTTTCATATGTACCAAAAAGTAATTTGAGTAGGAAAAAACATTCATGTCCTTAGATCGAGAGAGACGGGATAATCAGAACTACGAATGCTAAAAAAATGTGTGTGCGATCTACTTCTAAGTGTTCAAGGGTAGCATCCAATTTCATCACACTTAGGCCATCACCCTAAGATCTTTCTCACCCATTACGTAACAGTAAACAAAAGAGGATATCATACGAAATGCTCAAGTCAAGCCAACTATAAAGGAAAATTTTCAAAAAGTTTCGAATTAGTATAACATAGATCCATACAAAATCCATTACTATAAATCAACTTTATTTTTTCTCCCAAAAAAATTCTTTTAAAATGAACAGTGAACGAAATTTTATATATACGTATTACCCAAACGCGGTCTTCTCCGCTTCCATTACTAATGATCTCAGACCCGAACATAACACATATGATTATGTCAACTATAAAGAAAAAATTAATCCCAAATGTAAAGAACACACCATATAACTACTTAACGAATACAGATGATTATGTCAGTGCCATAGACAATCCTATGGTATAAGTATCTAGTATATTGACCCCTTCTCCCTTTATTGTATTTTAAGCTCTAGAAACAACAACATCAAGTTAATAGCTTTGATTAATCAACAATGTGACAAATCCATAGTTTTTTAAGTCAAATCAACGTAATAAAGACAAAAGCGTCACCCAAACGTGAAGTAAAAGTGATCCAAATCAAAGGGGCCATAGATAACTAACAAGAAGATGATTAAACAAAATTAGAACAAATTCATTAAACCCATCGCCTCATGCCCTAATAACCAATATATTCACAAGAAACAAAGAAAAAAAAAAAAAAACTTACTTCTCAACCCGTTGGGCTCCAATTTCAATTCAGATTTGTTATCAGAATCCTTCTGAACGACAGGAACGGGATTCTTCTCAACAGCGGGTGATGATTTTTCCTGAGTGATAGCTGACTCTTCAGCCTTGACATCCTCTTTTTCCTCCACGGGAACAACAGTGACCTCTTCGACCCGGACAGGCTCTTCAGGAACCTCCTGCACAGGCTGATTCTGGGCCTTCTGAGAACCCCTCGTGGTTCTCGCCGTCTTCCTCGTTCCCGCCGCAGCACCCCCTCTCTTCACCGTCCTCGGTGGCATTATTTAAGTATCAAAATTCACAAATTTCACCAAAACAATGACAAATCGAAACCCCCAAATTGACTAAACCAGGTTAAGATCGATCAATTTTCCTCTCAATGTGCCCAAATTCGGATTTGAAACCCTAGAACAAAGAAAAACCCTAGAACAAGGAATAAAAAAGTTATTTTGGAGCGCAAGTCTTGGTAAACGATGACACATAATTATAGTACGGGTTGAACCTATCTAGTTATATATACCTCGAGAGAGAACTTTCCAGTGTTTTGTTTGTATCTGAGCTTATGTAGTTATCGTGGTACGAGAAACAGAGGAACTTTCTCTCCATTCTTTTTTTTAAAAAAAAAAAATAATTAATACTTTTACTTAAAGTTTCTTAAAAATGTTCTTAAAATATAATAATTATATAATTATATTTTTTTTTATTAAATTTCATTTTTTCTATAGTTAAAAATTAATATTTTCACTTTTTAAATTTTAATTAATACAAAATTTTGCCCTCTTTATTAAAAAAATAATTTTAAAATTTACAATCCTCTATTAATACTAAAAAAAGATTAATAAAAATTATTAAAAACACCAAATGAAAATATTAAATTAATTAAAAATATTAAGTTTACTTAAAAAATTTAAATTATTCTTAAAAAAAATATTTTCAAATTTTATTTTATTTATACACCGGAAATAGTAGTAAATGGCCCTTTATTCCTTTTTACTAAGCTTAATGTCCCTTTTTAAAAATAATATAGCAAATGGCCTTTATTATTTTTTAGTACCTAAAATACCCTGTTGCTCCTGATTTTGTCCAAAGTACGTGGACCAACCGGATGATGACACGTAGACTGAGAGGGTTTAACGTTTAGATAATTCAGCTAAGTCTCTTTAACCACAGGGATCAGCCTTAGACATGCCTCCCGGAGAAGGCACGTGAGTCTCACATACTCCCAGAGAGCAACGCTACAACAAAAGCATCTCCGGGAGGTGTCAGATCCTATCTGAACAGTCACCTCGCATTTAATGCCGCATGGGAGAAGGTGTATTGAAACTGCCATATGTCTTAAAGTATGACGGCGTAACCCCCTCTCTGCAGCTACTATGCTATGATTAATGAGCCTAGTGACGGCTACTTTGTGAGGAATCACGTCAGTCAAAAAGGATAAAGGACTACGTCCATAAAACCCCTACAGAGCCTAGGGATTAGACCATGCATCTCCTATGATGTATCCATTGGGAATGTGTGCCTTTACTGAGAATTACTAAAAGCCATGTACCTCAGTTCTAGGGATCACCCCACAAAAACACTATAAATACCACCCAAACTCATTAAGGCAGGGGTCGAGAATTCTGAGTTTCATAAGAACTAGAGAGGAAAAATCCACCAAGAACATTCTCTGTAATAAATACTATCATAAATACACAGACTCGTGGACTAAGGCTCATTAATGCCCCAACCACGTAAAAATCTCTCTCACTAATTCCTTATAGCTTTCTTAATTATTATTATTATTATTATATTGGTTGTTGAAAACCTCGGTCAACATACCCTTAGTTATATAAGGGTATTATTAACATTATATTCATTCTCCAAATAGAAACAGAAGCTTTGCTCCAAAATCTAAATGACAAAGCCTCCATCTCCTTATTTTTTTTCCAGTTAGTTTATGTTGCCCCTGATTTCGCCCAATATACGTGGACCAACCGGACAGGGACACGTGGATCAGACAATTTGTAAATATTTGCTAAGTCTTTGTATGCCACCAGGAGACATCCTGGACATAGGCCCCAGAGGAGGCACCCGGAATGCAAGGTGCTCCCGGAAGCTCGCATAGCATAAAGCCTCTCCATGAGGTGTCAGGCTTCTCCTGAGCAATCAAGTCGCATTAAATGCTGTATGGGAGGAAGCGTGTTGGGACTGCAACACGCAATAAAGTCTGACGGCACAACCTCCAACCAGCAGCGCCACAGTAATGATCATTTAAGTCTAGCGACGGCCACACTGCGAAGAGTCACATCAATCACAAGGCAAAAAGGACATTTCTCATAAAAACCCTACAGCACCTAGGGATTTGACCATGCATTACTCATGGTATATTCATTGGGAATACCCAACTTTATGGATACTTACAGATACACTTGTAAGAACAATTCTAGGGATTACCCCATCAAAACACTATAAATACCCCCTCAAAGCTCATTAAATGGGATCGAGAATCTTGGGCTGCATATGAGCAAGAAGAGTAAATACTCACCAAGAACATTCTCTGTATTTATAAGGGTGACATTCTCCCAAGTATAAAATCTGTATTAAATACATCCATAAATAATAAAGACTCGTGGACTAAGGCTCATTAACGCCCCAACCACGTAAAAATCCTTCTCTCACTTTCTTACAGCTCAATAGTATAATCATATTTTATTAGTTACCGAAAACCTCGGTCAACATTTTGGTGCTTTCATTGAGAGCTGAAGAAAGCTGCTACAAAACAAGCATTTGACTTCATAAAAATGGTGGAGACAAGAAGAAATACTCGTCAGCATCGCCCTCTGGAAGACGCTCAAGACCCAAATGAGGAAGATGTAGCCTCAAGAGCAGTAGAGGAGTCCGAGGAAGAAGAAATAGTCCCCGACGATGACTACGAGGGAAACCTCGACGAGTACGCCTATGACGAAGGTAGTTACTCAGAACTGGTGCTTCTTAGACAAAAAGCTATCGATCACGAAGCCGAGATCGAAGCTCAGAAAGCGCAAAACCAGAAAATGCAGGAAGTGATGCTAGCCATGCAAAAAGCCATGGAAGCAGCTGGCATTCACGTGCACCCCAAGGCAATGACCGCTAGACTCAACAAGGAGCCAGCGACATCTTCGCCTAATTCCCAGCAGCAGAAATCTAGGGAGCCTAGCCCTATAAGATATCCTGCTGAGGGGAATCAAACAAAAAACCCTACTTCTACCCCTGGGCGAAAGAAAAAGGTGCAGGATCCGCGAAAGGTCCGCTCAGATTTCCCTAAAGGGAAAGGTCCGCAGAGGGGCAAGCCCCAAAAAGGGAGTCTTGGCCCTCAGGATCGAGGGGACCGAAAAAGCGTTTCTGTACACCAGGAACCCGGGGGTAGAGGGAGAAGAGGACAGAGATGTCCTCCCGTTGATCTGAGAAATCAA
The DNA here is from genome assembly GCF_029168945.1 of Cannabis sativa. NCBI lineage: Eukaryota > Viridiplantae > Streptophyta > Magnoliopsida > Rosales > Cannabaceae > Cannabis > Cannabis sativa. The sequence goes on along the minus strand of NC_083610.1, from coordinate 37,188,213 downwards.
ATCAATGGGAACCAAGGTGACCTTCGGGATCACCTTGACCAAAAAAGATACGGACCCGTGGTTTCCTTGGGTACGTTGAATGAAGGAATTATGGCGGAACTCGCCATACTCCGAAAAGACATTGCCCGAGTCTCCCGGAGGCAGAAGGGAGACGACTCCGATTCGGACAGCGAGGATCGAGAGCCATGTGCCAAGCACATCTTGGAGGCGGAGCTCCGATCCCAGCGACCACCTGTCACGGTTCAACCGTGTCATGACGGTCATGAGGGTCAGCAATGACGCCAAGTGTCTGTGCTTCCCACTCACTCTAAGTGGGTCCGCGGAGGAATGGTTCAAAAAACTGGAACCAGGATCCGTGGGCTGTTGGAACAAGCTACAGACCAACTTCCGGAGACAGTTTGTCGCCGCAAGAAAGGTCAACCTGGAGGTCAGTGCCTTGACTAATATCAAGCAACTGCCCACCGAGACCTTGAAAAATTACATCAAGAGGTTCCGAGAGGAAGCCTCGAAAACCAAGAAGGTTGATGACGGACAACAGCTTGCACTTCTCCAAGCAGGAATCCGTACTGGGACTCCTTTCTAGAATGAGTTGCAGCAAGAGGGGGCTGCTAGCCTCCAGCACTTCCAGAAGAGAGTCCAAAAATATATCAACCTCGAAGAAGCCCAAATCATGGCTTATGGGGGCTACCACTCCACCGGAATAGCAGGGTTTATGCCCGGAGTATCGCCCTCGGGTACTGCCCCGACTGCGACCACACAAACAAGTGGTATACAGTTCTCTGCTACCCCCGGGTATAGCCAGGGCCAAGCTTTGGCACCAGCATCTTCTCATTTTGGCAACCCGTCCGGAGTAAATGGGCAAGCTCCTTCACACTCTATTCCGGCCGCTAGCTTAACAGGCCCTTCCCAGGGATCAAGGAGTAAAAGGTCCTCCAAAGGCAGCACCCGGACGGGAGAGAAGCGCCAGAAAAAGGGGTACACCCCCCAATATACTCAATACACGGAACTATCGGACTCCCAAGAACGTGTGTACTTCGCCACTAGGCAAAATACACACTACCGGAGACCACAGCCGTTGTATAAAGACAGCTCCCGGAGAGATCCGAGCAAAAGATGCGAGTACCACAACGACATTGGTCATAGCACCAATGAATGTAAGAATCTCAAGGACGAGATCGAAAATCTAATCCGATTGGGCCACCTCTATGAGTGGATCAAGAATAGGTTGCCCCACCTCAATCTGGGTCAGGTGGCTGCGGGTATGCCTCCGGGAACACCAGGGGGTACAGCAGGAGTATTGGCTCCAGCTGCTCCCGCAGGTGACGCCCAGCATATCCCCGGACTGCCGCCCCGGCCTAATGGACGGGTAGCCATGATCTCCGGAGGACCCAATATCGGAGGGAATACTCGCAAGGAGCGAAAGCGATACGCCGGGGCCGCAAAACACAATGAGATATGGGAAGTTACTCAACTCCCAGCTCAAAGGCCTCGGCTGATGGACCAACCCATCACATTCACGGAAGAAGACGCCAAGACGGTGCGCTTTCCTCATCACGACCCGTTGGTCATAGAGACCCTCATCGCGAATAAAGTGGTGGCCAGAGTCTTAATTGACAATGGGAGTTCCGTGAACTTGCTCTTCAAAGAAGCCTTCACCGCGATAGGCTTGACAGATCGTGACCTCTCGCCTAGTGGATCCCAGCTCACAGGGTTTAACGGGACGACACTTATCCCAATGGGAAAAGTGAGGCTCCCGGTCACGCTGTGCCCGGACACTCCCCAGAGCACATTTAAATACTGCACCTTCGTGGTGGTGGACTGTCCGACAGCCTACAATGCGATCCTCGGCCGACCGGCCCTAGTGGACTTTGGCGCAGTCACTTCAATCCGACATCTGTGCCTAAAGTTCCCTACCCAGGAGGCCGGAGTCGGGACTGTAAGGGGAAATCAGGGGGAAGCAAGGCAATGTTATAATGTCGCAACCCACCTGCCCGTACTTATGGTCCGGGAGTCCGCTGAGCCAGAAATGGCTGAAGAGGATGAGTTGGACCCTCGTGTAGGGTCCGAAAGAATCGTGGAACCAATGGAGGACGTCGAAGAAATATCAGTGTGCGACGACGACTCCACCAAAGTACTCCGGTTAGGGAAAAACCTTGACCAGGAGGAAAAAGACAAAATAATAAAAACACTGAAGGGCGCCATCGACATCTTTGCATGGCGCCAAGAGGACATGACTGGCATAAGCCCTCATGTCATCACACATGTACTCAATGTCAACCCGGACATGCCTCCTGTCCAGCAAAAGAGACCCCGCTCGACTTGGTGAAAGCCGAAGCTCTAGAGAAAGAGGTGGACAAACTTTTGACTAACGGCATGATCCGCGACGTGTACTATCCGGAGTGGCTGGCCAATCCGGTCCTGGTGCCCAAAACGAACGGAACTTGGCGAGTTTGTATAGACTTCACCGATCTAAACAAAGTTTGTCCAAAGGACTGTTTCCCGCTGCCCAGGATCGACCAAATGGTAGATGCCACTTCCGGATTCAAGCTGTTATCCTTCATGGATGCTTATGCTGGGTACAATCAAATAAAAATGCATACGGCAGACTAGGAGTGCACTAGCTTCAGGACCGATAAGGGGGTATACTGCTACCTAGTCATGCCTTTTGGACTGAAAAATGCTGGAGCAACCTATCAAAGAATGGTTAATCGGATGTTTAAAGGCCTCCTGGGGCGAAACATGGAGGTGTATGTGGACGACATGCTCGTCAAATCAAAAGCATACAACAGCCATGCAAGCGACTTAGAAGAATGCTTTGAAGTTGTCGGGAGATACGGCATGAAACTCAACCCAAAGAAATGCACCTTCGGGGTCAAATCAGGAAAGTTCCTGGGTTTCATAGTCAGCCAAAGGGGGATTGAAGCAAATCCGGAAAAAATCCAGGCCCTCCTGAATATGCCATCCCCCAAGAAGCATAAAGATGTGCAGAGCTTAACTGGAAAGGTAGCTGCATTGAGCCGTTTTATCTCACGGTCCACGGACAAGTGCATACCCTTCTTCAACGTGCTAAAGAAATGCCAAAAGTTCGAATGGTCGGACGAGTGCGAGGAGGCATTCAGAAAGCTAAAAGACCACATGGCCAAGCCTCCTATCCTATCAAAATCCGTCCTCGGAGAAGACTTATTTCTTTATTTGGCCGTCTCCGAACACGCGGTCAGTGCTGCCCTGGTCCGGGAAGAAGAAAAAACTCAGCATCCCGTGTACTATGTCAGTAAGCGCATGATAGGGGCCGAAACGAGATACCCGGTCATTGAAAAACTGGTATTTTGCCTCCTGATGGCGTCAAGGAAGTTAAGGCCATATTTCCAAGCCCATCCGATCAAGATTCTGACCAATCACCCACTCCGGCAAGTTCTCCAAAAGCCTGAAGCGTCTGGAAGACTCCTCAAGTGGGCAATGGAACTAAGTCAATTCGACTTGCACTACGTCCCCCGAATCTCTATAAAAGGCCAAGCCTTGGCAGACTTCATTACTGAATGCAACAAAGCCGAGGCAACAGCAAACACGCCGGTACCACCAATCCCCACGTGGAGGGTATTTGTGGACGGAGCTTCTAATGAGAACGGTTCTGGAGCTGGAGTGGCTATGATATCACCAACTGGACTGCGACTCCAGGCGGCCCTCCGATTCGACTTCGCAGCTTCAAACAATGAGGTCGAATATGAAGCCCTGATAGCAGGGCTGAAATTGGCAAAAGCTGTAGGAGCCAAAAGAGTGGAAGTCTACAGTGACTCCCAATTGGTCGTAAACCAGGTATCCGGAGAATACCAAACCCGCGGCGAGCGGATGGCCGCGTACGTAACAATAGTCCAAGAACTGCTCCACGAGTTCGCGGACTACAAAATAGAAAGAATCCCCCGAGAAAAGAACGCTCACGCGGACTGTCTGGCTAAGTTAGCCTCGGATAGCGAAATCGAAGAGCTGGGGGTAGTACCAGTGGAACGCTTGGCAGAACCAAGCATAAAAAAAAAAGAGACCACATTAACGGTTGGGCAAGAACCCAGCTGGATGGTCCCCATCATAAAATACATAACAACAGGTGAGTTGCCCCAAGAAAGGGCACTGTCTCGGAAGATTCAGTATCAGGCTCATCGTTATGTGATGATGGATCAAATTCTCTACCGGAGAGGACTCAGCATGCCTTATTTAAGGTGTGTATCGGACCCTGAAGCTAGACAAATCATGCTAGAGGTCCACGAAGGGTTCTGTGGAGATCATACGGGAGGACCCAGCCTCTCAAAGAAAATATTGAGGCAAGGGTACTTCTGGCCAACAATGAAAAAAGATTGTATAGACTATGTCCAAAAGTGTGACTCGTGCCAAAGGTACGCGAACATACCGAGAGCTCCTCCAAATGAAATCACCCTGATGACTAGTCCTTGGCCCTTCGCGGTTTGGGGAATAGATCTTATCGGGTCCCTGCCAACAGGAAAAGGAGGGGTAAAGTATGCAATAGTAGCAGTAGACTACTTCACCAAATGGACAGAGGCTGAGCCTATGAAGACAATAACTGCCAAGAAAGCATTGGACTTTGTTATCAAAAACATAGTGTGTCGATATGGCTTGCCTCACAAAATAGTCTCTGACAATGGAAAGCAATTTGATTGCGAGGAATTTACTGACTTCTGTAACCAACACGGAGTAGTGAAAAGCTTCTCCGCGGTAGCCAGGCCTCAAACAAACGGCCAGGCGGAAGCAGTCAATAAAATCCTGAAGGTCACCTTGAAGAAGAAGCTGCTGGCCTGCAAAAACAACTGGCCTGAAGAATTGCCAAGGGTATTATGGGCCTACCGGACGACCCCCAGAACCACGACCGGCCACTCGCCTTTTTCAATGGCGTACGGTTGTGAAGCGATGGTCCCGGTAGAAACATTATTCCCATCCCACAGGAGGACGACTTACGATCCTGCCACGAATCAAGCTCTGCTTCAAGAGGCTTTGGATCAAGTCGAAGAACTCTAGGATGAGTCTCAAATACGGATGGCTGCTTATCAAAAGAAGGTGACCAAGTATTTTAACTCTAAGGTTAAAAGCAGAAAATTTACTATTGGGGATATGGTCCTAAGAAGAGTCTTCCCAGCCACCCAGGAACCCGGAGTAGGGGTACTTGGGCCAAATTGGGAAGGACCATATGAAATCGAGGACGAAATCGGCTCCGGCACTTACAAGCTAAAAAGAATGGATGGAACCATTGTGCCAAGAGCCTGGAATGCCGATCACCTCAGAAAATATTACCAATAGCAAAAATATAACTTAGATTTTGTTCAAAGAGTTTGTACCGTCCCAATGTATACCTCCTCTACATGTTGAATGAAACTGAGTGCCTTAAAAACAAAGTTTCTATGCCACTCAGGGGGGTACTAGGGTATACTGCACGGACAGATAGAAAAACAAACTAAGTAAAATATCTTGACCCAAAGGGCAGGTCAAAAAGTGTGCACAAAAATAAAAAGCATAAGTATAAATGTTAGGCTATTTTTAGCCTAAGTTTTGGATCACATTTTATAGTTATTTTTCTTCTTTATTATTGTTTTTGGAATAGAATTACGCTTGTTTTTTTTGGTTTCAGGTTTCAACACTTGGAATGTATAAATTGGACAAATTTCGGAAAACGGTGATCTATAAAATAGAGAAAATTTTGAAAGAGAATAAAGCTGAAACTTCAAGCCTAAATTCGACTATGTTCTGATCATATTTTGGAAAAAGTCAAAACATAAAAGTTTTAGATCTCTTTCTTATCTTTCCAACGCATCTTGAATCAGCCCATTTGGAGTTCGTATGAGAAAGTTATGCCTATTTTACTAAAAGATGTCGAAGCTGAAAATTCCATCTCGCCGCGGCGAGAATTCCATGGCCGCGGCTAGAAAGTGGGCGAAACTGACGTAGTTTTTTGATGCACTTTTGGCCGCGGCGAGACCACTTTTGGCCGCGGCGAGCGTCCGTACGGTCAGGGGCATTTTTGTCCGACGAACCCTAAAAGTTAGATATAAATAGAAAACTGCGATTGGAAGTCAAAGGAGGCGATTTGGAACCCTAAAACACAGCAGAAAGAGGCAGGAAGAGCGGAGAAAATCAAAGTGAAGACCCAGAATTCATCCACCAACAGTTTCTTTCTCTATTCCTCTTTAATTTATTTATGTTGAATATTGTCATAGGAATGGTTATGGATTTATTTCTGAACTAAATTTCCCATTTAGGGAGGATGATGATTGTTGTTTAATGTTTTGCCTAGTTAATGTTTAATTGCCATTCCTCCATTCTTGTTTGTGAAATTATCTTAATTTGTGTTTAATTTCATGTTTAAGATTGATCACCTTGTGCATGTTCTATGATCTCAATTCAAAATCTGAAAAGTGAGAATTGAGAATGCTAAAATTAAGATAATCGATGTTCTATGTGAAACGAAAGTATTTGCATGACTTATGTGACGAGTAGATTATTACTTAATGCTGATTTCATGTTAGTTTAATTAAGGAATTAATTAGATAACATGTGGTTTAGAATCTAGAAGATCTGAAAGGAGCTAGGTTATTTCATAATCTGTCATTCACTCCAAGAATAGGATAGTAATTAATCGTTAACGATTTGGGTAAACAACAACAGGATTCTCCTCCCTATTATCTCATCTTGCTCAACTTTAAATTGTGTTATTAAGTTTTCTGAATTTCTTTCATATTTTACTGTTTTTAAATCATAATTGCTTCCGATTTACTGAATAGAATCATAAGTATAATTTAGTGGTACTTAATCCAATTCCCTGTGGGATCGACCTCACCTGTGTGAGATTTACTACTTGATTGCGTGCACTTGCGTAGTAATTAATAATTTTCAGCAACAAGTTTTTGGCGCCGTTGCCGGGGAATTGTATAAAGATTGATATTACATAAAATTATACTAACTTCTACTTTGGTTAATTTTTTTTGCTTATTTCTAATCTGTTTCTTTTAGATTAAATTTTGTAATATTATTAAAAATTAAATTTTGTTCTAATTTAGTTTTTCTTTTTAGTTTTAGTATTAATTTTGTTGTTTCAAATTTTTATCTTTTTAGTATTAATTTAGTTTTATTTTTCTTTTAATTTTACTAATGTGTTACTTATGAGTTTGACCTGCAAGATAAATCCAGATGTTATATCTTGAGGATTTTGCCCAACAACACAATGAACCATTCTATTCTGCTTGGAGGAGATTTAAAGAGCTTGGAGAGAGATGTTATCCCACTTTCTCAAGTGGATGTTTTACATGGCTCTTTTATAACGGACTTAATGATGAAACAAGCGGGTTGATTATGGAGCAGAGGTCACTGGAGCGCCTCTATTAATGAGAGGTTATGACGTAATAAATCTGTTGAATGATATGGCAGATTTTGATTACGACTGGCATTGGGATCCATCACTTCAGGGTTGGAGTCACCAATATCCACCTTATTGCCCGAATTCATCCCAACAAACTGAAAAAGAGGAGCAACTTCTATCACTTCTACAATCACTTCCAGGAGAGATTAGCACATTAGCGACATGGTGAGATCCTTATGTGATAATTCAATGACTCATGATTCAGAATGTAATAACTCCAACGATGAAAGTTATGAGAGTTGTTGGTACAATGAAGAAGGGTCATTATTTGAATACAAGGAGGATAATGAGCCTACAATTGAAGATCAAGATCCTTGTGAAGAGGAAATCATTGAATATGAAATCACAAGTGAGGGTATGGATAGCCAAGTGGAGAGTGAGCAACAAGAAGGAGGGTTGTTAGATGAAAGTGTAGAAACTGTGACATTGGAGGATGAAGAAGAACATGGCATCATTGATTCAACTTCATCAATGATATTGACTGATAAACCACCAATGAATCCATATATTTCATCTACATCATATCATATCCTCTACGAGCTACGAAAGGCTTCTCCCCAAGCTCATCATCCAAAGTTTTATGTTGTTGGTGCTGATTTTGGTTCAAACTCATCACTTGCCAAGCTTGAAGGCAAGTACAACAACAATTTTCAAGTTGTCTTGTATGACGCTTATTACGGGCGTCAACCGCTTGTTGATGTGGCGCTCAGGTAAGTCTCTCTCAACCACAATTTTATAATAACACATTGGGGACAATGTGCATCTTTAGTTTGGGGGAGAGATTTAATTTTTTTTTCTTTCAGTTTATTTCAGTTTTTTTTTTTCGTTTAGTTAGTTTTTTGTTAGTGTCATGTATTGATATCTGAGCTGGAATATTGATTGAACTACTGTTATTCACTTGTGCAATGGATTAAAATCTTAATTGTGTGCTTGACTCATAACTTTTTGAATTAAATTGGATGTGTATTAGAAGGTTGCTCATGTAGATGTAAAACATTTATTTTTGACGCATATCACTTTTGTTCTACTTGGATTGTGGAATGATTGGTTTAACATGGAATAGAATTTGTTTGACATACTCTCTTGAAGCGAAATTCTTGTTGATTTTTGTTTGGAAAGTGATTTAGGTAAATTTTCTTTGGATCGATTGAGCCTTTCAAGCCTACCTGAAAAGTTTTATCCTTAGTTTACCCAAAGTTGAGCCTTAGCCTATTTCAAAAAATATTTCACCACGTAACTAAGCTTAATTCGTTATCTTTAACTACTTTCATTCTCAACGTACCTTATTATGCCATAAGCTTTTAATCAAGTTTGGGGGGAATAAATTGTTGTAAGTGGGGGAATAATTTTTGCAGTAACAGATTAAAAAAAAAATTAAACAGTTGTTATGTGTTGTGCCTCTATTGAAAAAAGAGAAAGAAGAAAAATAAAAGAAAAATGAAATGTGATAATTTCTTCTTGAGAATCAATTGTGAACAATGAGGTAGGCACATAGGAAAAAAAATATGCAATCTCTTACTATCTTCTTTGGGATGAAAGAATGGATAAGTGTGGGTACTTGTTTGGTATAATTGTGCTTATGGTATAATGTATAATGTAGCCTAAATGACTTCTCATCTACCCGTTTTACCTAAGCCATGCTATTATTACCGAAAAAAAGACCTTTTGATTCCGAGCAAGAATTGTCAACATTAGTGGAGAGAGGTATGTCATCCAAACTTATTGAACATGGGTTAGCGGAATGTTGGAAAGTGTAGAATGGTTGTGATATGAATGTCAAAAGCGATGTTTTGTGCCTGTATGAATTACTTACTTCTGAATTATGCATCCAAGTTAGTTCGTAGAGTTATTGAGTTGAAATTCTGGTTATTGATTTGCTTGAAGTTGTGCAGGTGGTAGTGGTAGTTCAATCATTGGAAGGATTAGTTATCTATTGCATTGTTTTTTTTCCTTAGTTTAGTTGAGTTTTAGCTTTACTCGGGGGCGAGTAAAGATTCAGTTTGGGGGAATTTGTTAGGCTATTTTTAGCCTAAGTTTTGGATCACATTTTATAGTTATTTTTCTTCTTTATTATTGTTTTTGGAATAGAATTACGCTTGTTTTTTTTGGTTTCAGGTTTCAACACTTGGAATGTATAAATTGGACAAATTTCGGAAAACGGTGATCTATAAAATAGAGAAAATTTTGAAAGAGAATAAAGCTGAAACTTCAAGCCTAAATTCGACTATGTTCTGATCATATTTTGGAAAAAGTCAAAACATAAAAGTTTTAGATCTCTTTCTTATCTTTCCAACGCATCTTGAATCAGCCCATTTGGAGTTCGTATGAGAAAGTTATGCCTATTTTACTAAAAGATGTCGAAGCTGAAAATTCCATCTCGCCGCGGCGAGAATTCCATGGCTAGAAAGTACGAGGCGAAACGTAGTTTTTTGATGCACTTTTGGCCGCGGCGAGACCACTTTTGGCCGCGGCGAGCGTCCGTACGGTCAGGGGCATTTTTGTCCGACGAACCCTAAAAGTTAGATATAAATAGAAAACTGCGATTGGAAGTCAAAGGAGGCGATTTGGAACCCTAAAACACAGCAGAAAGAGGCAGGAAGAGCGGAGAAAATCAAAGTGAAGACCCAGAATTCATCCACCAACAGTTTCTTTCTCTATTCCTCTTTAATTTATTTATGTTGAATATTGTCATAGGAATGGTTATGGATTTATTTCTGAACTAAATTTCCCATTTAGGGAGGATGATGATTGTTGTTTAATGTTTTGCCTAGTTAATGTTTAATTGCCATTCCTCCATTCTTGTTTGTGAAATTATCTTAATTTGTGTTTAATTTCATGTTTAAGATTGATCACCTTGTGCATGTTCTATGATCTCAATTCAAAATCTGAAAAGTGAGAATTGAGAATGCTAAAATTAAGATAATCGATGTTCTATGTGAAACGAAAATATTTGCATGACTTATGTGACGAGTAGATTATTACTTAATGCTGATTTCATGTTAGTTTAATTAAGGAATTAATTAGATAACATGTGGTTTAGAATCTAGAAGATCTGAAAGGAGCTAGGTTATTTCATAATCTGTCATTCACTCCAAGAATAGGATAGTAATTAATCGTTAACGATTTGGGTAAACAACAACAGGATTCTCCTCCCTATTATCTCATCTTGCTCAACTTTAAATTGTGTTATTAAGTTTTCTGAATTTCTTTCATATTTTACTGTTTTTAAATCATAATTGCTTATTCTTGAATAGAATCATAAGTATAATTTAGTGGTACTTAATCCAATTCCCTGTGGGATCGACCTCACCTGTGTGAGATTTACTACTTGATTGCGTGCACTTGCGTAGTAATTAATAATTTTCAGCAACAATAAAAATCCTGATCCAAAGGACAGGTTAAAAAGAGAAATATGTGGCAAAAGAAAGATCACATATAAATATCTTGACCCAAAGGGCAGGTCATATACATACAAACGGCCCGGGGATAGGCCTTAAAAAATTCTCCCCTTCGAATAAAAACTGCTACCTAAATATATTGTTCCAAGGCAGCAGCAAATATGTACAAAGAAAAAAAAAGAGATAATAATAATAAAAGAAGCGGGTGGAATCTTGGTTGTACTGGGTCAATCTCAAAGCAGCTCAGTCAATGCGCGGAGGAAGGTGAGGTCCAATACGCGCCTCTACCATGGCATCAAGCTTCTTCTTCTTCTCCCGAAATTTGGCAATCATTTCCTCAGGTTTGGGATAGAAGGTAAGCTTGATATTTTGGTCGTTGGTAGACCAAGCCATGTAGACTCCATCGTCGAAGCGCTTTGGGCACCGGCCGCAGGAAACAGGAGAAAGGAGCTCGGCTCTTTTTGCCTTCTTGATGGTTTGCTCCTTGAAGTCCCTGAGCTCCTTCAACTCCGCGGCTAGAGCGGCCTTGGACTCTAAGTTCGCCTGGTGAGTTTCCTCTAGGGATCTCACCTTGGCAACCATTTCGTCCAAAGCTTCCCTGGCCTCCCGGAGCTCCCGCTTGGCCTTATCAGCAGCCTCGCTTTGTGCCCTCAGCTCCTCCTGATGCTGGGCCTCCAGCCTGTCCCTCCGCTGGGCCTCGTCCCGGATCATGGCCTCCGCTTGGGCCTCCCTCCGTTTGGCCTCCTCCTCATTAGCCTTGGCAGCCGCCTCCTGGCGCTCAGCAGCCTCCTGGTAGAGCTGCCTCTCCGCAGTGAGGTCCTGAAGAACCTTCCTGACGTCGTTCATGTCCCCAAAATCAGACAGAACGAAGCCATGATTAATGATGTTCTTGGAGAGGCGGCCAGCCTCAGAAGCAAGCTGAAAAACAATACAAGTGTAAGAAAGAATCCCCCCAAAAAAAAAAGAAAAATAAAGGGAAAAGCAAAATTACAAAGCACTTACCACAGTGAGGGAGTGGCAGAGGTCCTGGACCTGGAAGATAGAGTTCAGGGAGGCACAAGTTGCGAACCGCTTGGGCGCGCACCGGGTAAGCTGAGAAGCAAACTCACCAGTCATCTTCGCGGCGAAGGGAGCCAAGGTGGGCCCAAGGAAGCGACGGAATCAGTCCGACAGAGGGTCCAAGTTTAGGTCCCACGGATCCTGGTACTCCGAGTTGTTGATGGTTTCGTGCATCTCAACCCGCAGAACCCTCCTAAGGGCTTCCACCTCGGCAAACCCCCGGGAGTATTCGTCCATGGCATAGTTATGCTTGGCTATCCGGAGCTCTTGCCTCACCTCATCCCCAGGAACTGGAGTCAGCACAATGTTGGGAGGAGCAAGATGTTCTTCCATGGGGGAGACCCCACCGTCGAGACCATGGGCAGGAGTGTCAGCTCTCCGAGGCCGCTTGGGCTCGTCCTGGGCAACCATCTTGCCCTTGCGCTTGCGAATCAGAGCAACCTCAGGCTCTTCTTCACCTTCTTCAGCGTCCCCAGGAAGAGCCCGGAGCTCTCCCACACCTTCTGCGACTTCCTCAGAAAAGCCCCATTGCTTTTCTTGACCTTCTCCCGGTAGCACCTCCTCGTCATCCACTAAGTCAATAGTGTCAGGGGGAGCGCTGGAAGAGGCCTTTAGGGCAGGGGCTATTGGGGAAGAAGTAAAGGCCGGAGGAGCCTCAGGAGTATGAACTCCGGCAAGCTGGTCCAAGATGGCGTCCATGGAGGTACCTGTTTAACAAAAATAGGCGAGTGTTAGACATCCGTGGGAAACCACTTACACAAGATATGGCAAATAAGCTACTCCTACCCGGACTTCCTAATTCGGCCCTAGCAAAGTCCTGAACTTTAATGCTGGCAGCATCATCTCCGAGATAGCTGTCCGAAGGCCGGAACCAGCTGGATGTAATGTAAGTTGAAGGACCTAAAGGAACAGGTTCCGGAGGGCCAGAACCCATCCGGGACCGACCTAGAAAATCTCCTAAGTTTGAAAAGTAAAACTCCTTCAAACGATCCCCCCACCGGGTCGAGGGCGTCCTAAACCTATGTAGACGCTCGTCGAACCCTATGGGCCTACGACTGGCATATTCACCAACGGAAGGAACATAATGAATTATCAAAGGAGACTTACCGCCGGCACCGGAAGTGCTGGCACCAGGAGCCCCTGAGTTTGGCTCTGGAACTGAAGGCTGTGGCCCGGGAGCCCTTCTCTCCGAAGAATCCTCAATGCGAAGGGGCCTCCCGGCGGGACGATCTCCAATCTCTTCTTGAAGAATCTTGTCAAAAAATTTAGCCTCGGACTTCCCGGCAATCGCCTGGCTTCTTCTTACCACCGGACTCCCCACACGAAGTCCCCTCCCGGAGGCCGCCTGGGCCTGAGAGTATGCCTTCTCCTGGGCCTTCCGGTAGAGATAGTCCTGGTATTTCTTCTCCGCCGTGGCGATAATCTCGTCCCGGAAGGTCTTCTCCGCGACCGGCGCCCTTACATTGGGACAGATGACCCGGGAGAGGTTTGAGTCCTCCACGGATTGATGCGGAAGGATAAGTTTGGCCTTCCTGCAGTTTTCCGTAGTGACCAAACCCCCGACGTCAAGGTCGGCTCGGTCATAGGAGGCAAAGGCACAGGCCTCGGAGGAAGGTCTGTGTAGGGGCCGTCCGCTGATAGGGAGGGATCCTCACCCACTCGGTAAGGAGCTCCGGGTGGTCCATTGCCCTGAACCCGGAGGAAAAGAAAAAGCGATGGCGATACTCCTTGACATGAGTCTGCCTATTATACGGAACCAACCCTTCGTTAGCAGGATGGATCCGGAACCCATAAAAACCGTCCTTAAGTTTGTCCCCCTTCTTGGGGACAGATACAAGTTCATAAAAATACAAAATTTCTGCCGGGCGGGGAGATCCCCATCCGCAGGCGGCGTAAAAAATAAATAAGCCTGAGAGCAGGCGATAAGCTTGGGGAATGAGTTGGTATGGCGCAAGGCCGACAAAAACAAGAAAATTAACAAAATAGTCCTGAAGAGGAAGCATGGCACCGGCCATCAGGTGCGTCTGGCTCCAGGCTCCAAAGCCGCCATAATTATGGTTGGGCGTCTCCGAGTCGCGAGGTGGTCGATGGTAGGTTCCTGATGTGGAAGGCTTGATCCCAGCAACTTCCACAATATTCTCCAGTTGATGAGGACAGGTTAAGGTGGAATGGAGCTCGGCCGCTTCCCATCCGGTCGCCCGGGACTTATACCCCTCCTGGGCAACGGGTCCCAGGGAGACCTCCTCCAAAGTAGCCATGCGTTTCTCGCTTTTCTTCGAAGACTTCGAACCAGAGGCAGACATTTTCTATTCTGTGAAAAAAAAGAAGAAAGAGAAAATTCCAGCAGTTAGGCCCCGTACCAAACCCTAAGTCAAGAAAAAGGGAATGGGGGTCCCCTAACCGCTGGAAAGAGGCCCCCTCCGGACACGTGTCATACGGGAAACCCTAGAAAGATTCCCTGAACAAGTGTCGGGTGCAGTAAAATCGCAGAAGGTGGTTTTACACAATGAGGGGAACAGAAAGAAAAGACCCTATTCTATGCCCTAAACAACTATTGAACGAAGAGCGTATGGTCTTCTACAATGTAAATGCACAATAATAACAGAGGCATGATAATGGCAATCCTACAACTAAAGCAGTAAATGCAAAACAAAATACATGAAGGACTTAAACACTTGCATGCCCAGAAATCTCGAATGCGAACCCAGAAAAGAACAAACAGAATGAGTAAAAGCATGTCACTACCAAAGGATGCAAGAAACTTACAATGAAGTGTTGAACTGGGGGTCCTGATGTGAGTCGAGTAAAGACGAGAAGGACTGATAGCAGCAAGCAAGGAAGAACTGGGAAAGTTGCAAAGTGTTCAAAGGTTTCGTGCTGGGTTTGAGAATTTTCTCTCTAGGAAATTCGAGCAAAGTTGGCAAGAAATGGGAAGTAACCGAAACGAAGGAAAGATGGTGGCTTTTATAGGCAAAAGTGCATGAGGAACAGGCGTCACCACCTACCAATCAAACGATGGGGGAAACGCACGATTCGAATACCCAAAGATTAACGGGCCAGATTGATTTGCAATAAAGGCGGTGGAAACGTTTGAGTATCCGCCTGACACCATTAATGCGCCGCATCAATCAATGGGCATGAAACGAATCGACCTCTGCAAAAAGCGAATCGCTGCATTTAATGCCATCATTAAATACACCCTCACGCGCTCTAAGCTCGTACCGAGAAACCGAGGAGTCAACCGGAGGCACCTGAACAAGCCTTGGTTTATTTGTCAAGTAAACAAGGCTTGTGGGGTAAATGTTGCCCCTGATTTCGCCCAATATACGTGGACCAACCGGACAGGGACACGTGGATCAGACAATTTGTAAATATTTGCTAAGTCTTTGTATGCCACCAGGAGATATCCTGGACATAGGCCCCGGAGGAGGCACCCGGAATGCAAGGTGCTCCCGGAAGCTCGCATAGCATAAAGCCTCTCCATGAGGTGTCAGGCTTCTCCTGAGCAATCAAGTCGCATTAAATGCTGTATGGGAGGAAGCGTGTTGGGACTGCAACACGCAATAAAGTCTGAAGACACAACCTCCAACCATCAGCGCCACAGTAATGATCATTTAAGTCTAGCGACGGCTACACTGCGAAGAGTCACATCAATCACAAGGCAAAAAGGACATTTCTCATAAAAACCCTACAACACCTAGGGATTTGACCATGCATTACTCATGGTATATTCATTGGGAATACCCAACTTTATGGATACTTACAGATACACTTGTAAGAACAATTCTAGGGATTACCCCACCAAAACACTATAAATACCCCCTCAAAGCTCATTAAATGGGATCGAGAATCTTGGGCTGCATATGAGCAAGAAGAGTAAATACTCACCAAGAACATTCTCTGTATTTATAAGGGTGACATTCTCCCAAGTATAAAATCTGTATTAAATACATCCATAAATAACAAAGACTCGTGGACTAAGGCTCATTAACGCCCCAACCACGTAAAAATCCTTCTCTCACTTTCTTACAGCTCAATAGTATAATCATATTTTATTAGTTGCCGAAAACCTCGGTCAACAGTTTAGATTTCTTCAAATTTTTTTTGTAAATTATCGTGATTTCTCCCAAAAGGTGATGAAATATTTTTCTCTCATTCATTTATTCGATTCATTCATTGGATCCAATCATTTTTCCCTTAATTCCTCACAATCGAAAGCGACGAACCTCTGTTCATTTCTTGTTCTTCTTCTAGTTTTCTCACATCTCCAAATTACAATGATTACCCCCATACAACGACCAAAGTCAGACCCGACCCTGGGCATAGGCGGGCTAGGCCTGTGCCTAGGGCCCACCTAACCCAGGGGCCCAAAAAAAAAATATTTTCCTTTTAAAATTATACAATTTTTATACTGATTTTGAAAAATACCATATTTTTTTCTAAATAAGGGCCCAAAATAATTTTTTTTTTTCTATGGCCCACTAAAAGTAAGGGCCGGCCCTGACCAAATTCTCAGTCAAATTTTTCTGTCGGTGGTATCTACATTTTGTATTATGGTATATATATATATATATATATATATTCTATACTATGGTATACCATTCAGAAAATAAAATAAAAAAAATTGGATTGTATATTAATTTTGTTATATAGCATACATATATTTTTAATCAAAGAATACCAATCTTTAGTTTTTTTTTTCTTTCTTTATTTTATTCGTCATATTAAGATATGTATTTATTCAAAAAATCACTATTTTTTATGTTTTTTCTTGTTTGATATACATCAGCACATAAAAAGGATATATTTGTAGATTAAATGGATATTCCATAGTGTAAAATTAATATACCACGAGCTTAAATTTTTTATAAGTTTCTTTTATGTTTATCTTTTATTTGTTTTTTTTTTTAATGAGATAGTATAATGCATAATATATATATATATATAATGTAGTGAAAATTATATATACGTCAAATTTAAATTAATATTCAATTTTTTTCTTTCTTTAATTTCCTTCATGATATATCATATCACATACAAACGATATACTTAAGACCAATATGAATATACCACAAACTTAAACTAATATACTATTAAATGAGATTTTTTCCCAAGATATATAATAGCATACACAAAATATATACTACAATCATAAGCAAAAATACTATAATAAAAAATTAATATAATAAATAAAAAAAATTATATATATACCAAAAACTTAATTTAATATTCCACATGTTTTCTTTTCTTTTTGTTTCTTTCATGATATACTATAATGAACATAAAGACAATATTTCTTAGTGAAATATAACTATACCTCAAACTTAAACTAATATTCCACATTTTTTAATTTCCGTCTTTCGTTCATTATATACCATAGCACATTAAAATCATATACCACAATCTTAAACTGATATACTACCTTTCAGTTTTTTTAACATACTATTGCACATAAAAATGATATACTATTGTGCAAAATAATTATACCAAACACTTAATAATTCAAGTTTACAATTGTAATTTCATCATCAAATTTTTTAACTGAATGGACATTTTGTTAATTTTTTATAAAAATAGACATTTATTAACTTAATTGTTAGATTTAGGACCATTTTGCATCTTCATTTATAAACACGTATCTTAAAAAATCAAACCAAAATTATTAAAAATTCTAATTTAAATAAACTAAAGTTTTTTAAAGATAAAATGAAGCTTATTTATATTTATAAACTCATATCTTAAAAAAATAAAAATAAATAATAATTAAAATTCAATAAAAATATAAAATTATTTTGAAAAAAAAAGTTAGAAATTAAACTGAAAAATTTTATGTTTACTAAAACAAATCTAGATTTTTTGAGAAAAAAAATAGACTCAAATTTGTTCTCCTAAAATTTAGTTTTTACAAAAATTAAATTTTTAATATATTTTTCTATCTAAATGGATATTTTAATAAAAAAATAAATAATTATATAAATCGTTTAATTAATTTTAAAATTTTAATTTCCTTTTTAATTTTCTTAATTATTCAAAATAATTTATTTTTAAGATATAAATTAATATTTTTTTTGGGGGGTTTTTTATTATTACATATACAAAAAAACTTTTTATTCACTTATACGGATTTTAAAAAATTATTTCATTTATATATAATTTATTGGTTTTTTTTTTTCAAAAATACGGTTTATACTTTATGTTTACTATTAGCTCACTCTTTTGCTTACTTTTTCTAGAGACTTTGTTTGTTTACTTATAGTATGTATTTACTATCACACATTTTCAAGTCTTGATGATGGGTTTATTCATTTTTCTAAATAATTAGAATACCAACTTCTTCTATAATTGTAGTTAATCACAAACTCTTATATTCAAAAAAATAAGATCACCAACTTCCTTTATAATTCATCAAAATTAGTTAATCTATTACAAATTTTATTATGTATTTGAGTCATCATCAATAAATTAGACATTTTAATTTAATAAAATTTGCAAATAAATATACATTCAAAAATTAAAGAGAAGAAATAAATCTCTAGGGTAGAATGATACCATGCTTCCATTTTTTTTTTTTTTAAAAAAAAGAATGATACCATACTTATCATTTATGGCCTTTGGAAAAAACGAAGAAAAAATAATCAGTACTTTAACTGATCTAATTTTTTTTAGTTGACATCAACAAGTGATGAAGAAAAACTAATATTTTTATTATTATAATATATATAAAAATGAGATTTGTGTGGTATATAAACATATAATCTCATACACTAACTCAATCTCATATAACAATTCTTACAATAACTCAATTGCATACATACCATGAATTGGTTCATTTAATTTTTGTTTTGCAAGAAAAATAATTTTAATGATATGGAAGTTATTTTACTCTATAGCCTTAATAGGGGAATGTATGATGTTAGTTATCATTTTTAAATTGAGTTGTTGTATAAGATGTCGTAAGGGTTGTTACATGAATTTGAGTTATTGTAAGGGTTGCTAACATGATTATTGTATGATCAGGTTGTGTTGTTGTAAATGTTGCTAACGTGACTGTTGTAATGTAAGGGTTGCTAACATGGTTGATGTAAAGTTGCTAATATGATTGATGTATGATATTAAGTTTCTGTAGAAGTTGCTATAATATGGTTGTTGTATGAGATTGAGTTGTTGTAAAGGTTACTAACATGTTTACGGTATGAGATTAATTAGAGTTACTAATATAGTTGTTATATAAAATTAAGTTACGAATGTGGTTGCTGTATAAGATTTATTTGCTAACAAGGTTGCCAACATAATTGTTGTATGAAATAGAGTTATTATAAAAGTTTCTAAGGGCTGTTGTAAGGATTGTAGTATGAGATTGAGTTGTTGTAAGGGTTGCTAACAAATTTGTTGTATAACATTGGATTGTTGTAAAGATTTATAACATGGTTGTTTGAGATTAAGTTGTTAACATAGTTATTGCAAGGATTGCTAACATGGTTATTGTATAATATTAGATTGTTGTAAGTATGGTTTGGGTATGAGATTGGGTTGTTAACATGGTTGTGGTATGAGATTAACTTGCAAATATAGTTGTTATATGAGATTAAGTTTCTAATGTGGTTGGTATATGAGATTGGATTGCTGACACGATTGTTGTATAAGATTAAGTTGTTAATATGGTTGGTATCGAAAGCCGGCGGGGCTACCTCCATGCCTTTCTTTCTTCGCTTAGAGTGTTGCCTGCCAAATGTCGTGTTGAGGACCGCGCATGAGAAAGAAACTTCAGAGCCTCCAAAAAAAAAGTTGTGATCGAATTTCCCGCACCATAGAAATGTGATCAAAGCCTGGGCCTGGTACTGGTAGTTTTTGCCCACAAATCGCAAATACTAATTTGTTAAGAATTAATCGGATTGAAGCTATAGCGTCATCATTCGCTGGAATCGAAATATCTGCTAAATCCGGGTCACAATTTGTATCGATTAAACAAATCGTTGGAATTCCCAAAGTGATACATTCTCGAAGAGCCGTATATTCTTCTTGCTGATCAACAATTATTACAATATCAGGTAACCCCGTCATATATTTAATCCCGCCCAAATATGTTTGCAAATGAGATAGTTGTCTCTTCAACACAGCCGCATCTCTTTTCGGAAGACGGTTGAGTCTGCCCGTCTTTTGTTCCGTTCTCAAGTCTCTGAACTTATGAAGCCTCGTTTCTGTAGTATACCAATTCGTTAACATACCACCAAGCCATTTTTTATTAACATAATGACACCGAGCCTTTATTGCTGCCCCGGCTACTGAATCAGCTGCTATATAAGGGTTGCTAACATAATTGTTGTATAAAATTAAGATTAAGTTGCTAACATAATTTTTGTCTAAAATAAAACTACTAACATGATTGCTATAAAGGTTTCAAATATTGTTTTTGAATGTTATTGGGGTGCTACAAGACATGCTAACGTGATTATGGTATGAGATTGAGTTGTTGCAAGGGTTGCTAACATAGTTATTGTATGATACTAAGTGTAGAGGTTATCAACATGGTTGTGGTATGAGATTGGAATGTTAACATGGTCGATGTATGAGATTGGGTTGCTAACATGGTTGTTGTGAGAGTTTTTAACATAGTTATTGTATAAGATTAAGTTATTAGTATGGTTGTTGTAAGGGTTGCAACATAGTTGTTGAAGGGGTTGCTAATATAGTTATTGTATGATATTGAGTTATTGCAAGGGTTAAATAACATATTTGTAGTATAGAATTTTTTTTTATTTATATTTTTTACATAGGGTTACAATATATTTGATTCTTTGTTACTTTTACGAGAAGTCCATTGAGATCGGGTGCATTGACTTAATACCCCTTTCAACCTAGTGCATTTGTATATACATTATGTTGTCATTAACTTCAGTTAGGATTATTACATTAAATGCTTTATCACTTGCCCCTGCTTGATCTTTATAATGTTGAAATCCCTCAATTCCATGTTTTCCAAAAAAGTGAATTATTACAGTACATAAGTAACTGAATGTACACGTCAAACACAAGTTTTTTGAGTCTATCACAGTCTTTGCTAAAAACAATTTCAGCAAAATGATGAAGCATGACAATTTGAATTTGCCTTGGTAATGTTTATAGGTATAATAGTTAAGGGAGACAGGTGAGAGACGAGCTGATTCATATATGGATGACTGTGAGTTGGAGATTTTACGAGGAACTCTCTTCATATAATTAAAAATCACTAGTATTCATAATAGCTGTGAAGAAATCTCCCAAAAAGCTACAACTGTAATGTTTCATCATTTTCATCATAATTTTGAGAACATACCCATCATCATCAGCAAAGAACATACGCCATCTCTTTCAAAGTATGTAATATTAACTCTTAGCTCGTTATGATTTTCTTTCATAGGCATTAGCTCTTACCACTCATAAGTAATATTTAATTTTTCCTTCCCTTTATAAATTGAAGGATGACTCTGGTTTCTGGTACTATTATTTTAATCTTTTTTTTTTTAATTTTGTGGCTTGGTAGTAATTCGAAAGGGTACTTTCTTCAACTATGATTATGGAGTAATAAAAAAACCTGATGCAATATGGTCATCTGAAACCTCTTGAATTCAATCTTGGCAATATACCTGAGTCATTGCCGTTATGGATGGCATACAGAGGGGATGATGCCTTACCAGATTTGACCGATGTGAAGCACACGCTTAAGGAATTGCATCATAATGAATCTCATTAGAATTGGTTTATTCACCACCATAATTTATAAACAAGTTATGAATCTCATTTTGATCTGATTTTTCAGCTAGAAAAAAAGAAAGAAGAGAAGTCAATTATCAGAGAAAAGAGAAGAAGAGTTCGTAAAAATGAATTCTAAAAATTAAAGTTAACAAAAAAATAAAAAAAAAACACAAATATAAAAATAAAAAACTTTAAAAGTTATCGTAAAATTAAATAAACTTTTTGAAATCCCGTATACGGTGATTCCCATTTTTTTTATTTAAGCGTTTATATATTACAACCATATTTTTATCTAGGTTTCGAACCCAGGACCTCCAACACTCACACCCACCTATGTCCACTTGAAATATGTTAAGATTTACTAAAGAAAATATGATGAATTTTTCTCATTTTTATTTTTAGGGAATGATTTGATAGTTTTCAAAGTTTAATGGACGAAATTGTTAATTTACAAAGATACGTCAGCATTTAAACGATATAATGAGACGGAACTTAACAAAAGGACTAAATTTCGGTAAATGTAAAAGTTCATGGGGAATTTTTAACAAGTATTATATTTTAGGAGGTAGAATCAGTATTATTAAAAGTTCAGAGGGTGAAATTATTACTTATTCTTTTTTTTTTTTTTTAATTTGATTAGGATTAATAAATAGAATAATCAGCAATTTTACCCTATGAACTTTTGACAATGCTAATTCTTGCCCTTAAAATATATGGCTTGTTAAAAATTTCTCCTGAACTTTTACATTTACAGAAATTTAGTCGTTCTACTAAGTTTCGTCCCATTATTCTGTTTAAATGCTGACGTGTCTTTATAAATTAGCAATTTTGCTCCTTAAACTTTGACAATTATCAAATCGAACCCTCTCAAAATAAAAATGAGAAAAATTCAACATTTTTTTTTAGTAAATCTTAAAAAATCAATTTAGATCTTAAAAAAATATATTGAATAATTAAGAAAATTAAAAAGGAAATTAAAATTTTAAAACTAATTAAGTGATTTAAAAAAGTGTTTGTTTCTTAAAAAATTCATTTAGATATAAAAAAAATATTAAAAATCCAATTTTTGTAAAAACTAAATTTTAATTTGAGTCTATTTTTTCCTCTAAAAATCTAGATTTATTTAAGTAAACATAATATTTTTTAGTTAAATTTTCTAACCTTTTTTCAAAATAATTTTATATTTTTATTGAATTTTAATTATTTTTTTTTATTTTTTAAGATATGAGTTTATAAATATAAATAAGCTTGATTTGTTTCTTCACAAAATTTTAGTTTGTTTAAATTATTTGTAAGATTTTCAATAATTTTAGTTTGATTTTTTAAAATACGTGTTTATAAATAAAATAATGTTTGAAAATATTTTTTAAAAAAATATTTTAGGATTTTTTTAAAAAACTTAATATTTTTTTAATTAATTTAATATATGTATATGGTTTCTTAATAATTTTTAATTTTTTTTTTTTGATAAAATAGGGCAAAATTTTGTATTATTCAAAATTTAGAGGGTAAAAGTATTAATTTTTAACAGTAAAAAAACAGAACTTAACAGAAGGGGCATAATTATGTAGCAATCTATATCTATATATAATCCTATTGTTAGGATGGATGATGTGGCGCGGCCTGTATGAGCTATTCTCACTCTTCTTTATTTTCTAATTTTTTTCTCAATTTACTAATATATTTTTATTTTTTAAAATATAATAATTCAATTAAGTCTAATCTTTTTCTTTCAGCTTCTTAATAAATGACACATGAGACTTTTCAATTTTAATAACTTATACCATGTAATTAATACAAATAGTTGAATGCTAGAATTAATGTTAATGTTATTATATACATATCAGTTATGTGTACATAAATATATCAGTTACAAATAGTTAAATGCTAGAATGTTAATGTTATTATATACATATCAGTTATGTGTACATAAATATATCAGTTACAAATGAGAAAATTCTGACAATAATATACAAACAGATGCATGTAAATAAAATGTATATATATATATATTGGTATCACGGGGTATCACATACTATAATTACAAACGCATCCTTTTTACCTTCACTATTTGTATTTCTTGCTCTCAAACACCTCTTATGTTTTTGTTCTCTCCTCTCTCATCAAGATCTCACAATACATCATGTTTTTTAATTCTATTATTTACATACAAAATGAGATTATTTTTATAATATAATGTATACCAGATACATATATCTCTTATTTTCAAAAAAAAAAAAGATACATATATCTCTCTCTTTTTTTTTCAGTTGAGTTTTTATTTAATTCAGTCTTTCTTTTTATTTTATTAGTACCATTTTTCTTATTTATTCAAAATATATGATACATAAAAGGATAAGTTATAAACCAGGTATGTTAAGATAGCAAGTTTTTACTTTTTTCTGTAAAAAATTTGTTGCCATATCTCAAAATATGATATTTGAATGGCACAATTCATTATGGGTAGTCTATAAGAGTGTGGAAAATACAAACAATTTACACGATATGTGCATAATTATTCCATTCTTTATTTTTAGTTGTGTGGTAACTCTTTTAATGAATATATAAATTATACACTAGCAAAATTATCATGTTAATTTTTTTTTTCATGTTGTTAATAAATCGAATAAATAAATATATATTTATATAATATTATTATTTATTAATTTAGACAAAAAGTAAAATTAATACTTTTTTGTTAAAAAAAAAAAAATTGATCTTAACATTGCTGACATCTCTTATACTATTAAGTGTGAATTATATCAATTCACATTTATTTTACACTTTTATTTTTATCATCACCAACCAATAATTTATTGATATAATTCCTCCTATAATATAAATATATATATATATATTTATATATATATTTGATAACTTTAGTAAATGTATTGTATTTATATTTATTAGAAATAAATTATTGTTCTTTAAAAAATAATAAATAAATGCTAAATTTTATCATAACAGTTACTAATAATAAAATAAAATTAACGATAAATTTATATATTTCTACGTGAGTATAATTTTATCATCACTAAATTCTAGCACTATATTCTATGTAAAAAAATATGATTTATATATATATATATATATATTGTTATAAATTTTAATAGAATATGATTTAAATTGTAGTTATTTGAAAATATATAAATTTATTTTCTCTATATATATATATACATTAATTAGAATATATAACTCCAAGCACTTTTATTAATATTAGTAATTAATTAATTTTGTAATCGATCAATCTATATAATATCAATCATAACACTATATGTTAACATTAATTTTTTACAGTTTTTTTTACAATGTTACTAATTAGCTAAAAAATAATTAATAAAAAATAATATTAATTTAAATATAATGGTTGTAGTAGTTAATAACTAAAAAACAATTAATAGAAAATAATATTAATTTAAATATAATGGTTGTAGTAGTTAATAATTGATGAATTTTTTTTATTGAGTTCATATAGTGGTAGAATTTATTTATCAATTTTACTTTATTTCATTTCTTATGGCAAAATAATTTTAATATTTTTATGTATCATTTATCTCTTTTTTTTCTACTATTATGATAAAAAAATTTATACATGAAGCCGTGTCAATAATTCAATTTTTATTTTTTAGATTTTATATATTTATTATGTGTTTATTATAAGTTATTTTGAGCCACTTATAATTTAATATTTTGTTTAAATAAATACATAAATAATTTGAGTTGTTATGGTCAACTATAAAGGGTGGACACTGAAAGTTTTCATAGTATATATATTATTTTTTAAAAAAATATTAGTAACCAATAAATATAAATTTTATAAATATGGGATAAATGTCACACTCTATAGTTGTTCCAAATCTATTAATTTATTCTCATTTTTTTTCTCACATTTACTATTTTTTATTTGTTCGATAAAAAAGTTAAACTTATATTATATGTGAAAAAGAAAAAAAAAGTGTTCAAAATATTTAAAATCTATAAATTAAATTATATTTTCTTTCAACAAACCGCGCAAAGCGCGATTATGTTACCTTTATATTATAGGGGGAATTTTTGACAAGTTGTATATTTTAGGGGACAGGATCAGGTAGTGTCGAAAGTTCAGGAGGCAAAAATACTAATTATTCTAATTAATATACAATTTTTCTCAACAACTTCTCAACTCTATTTTTTAAAATACATGACTAAAATTTTACTTTCTCTATTTTACATTAAATCTGTTGTCGGAAGAATTTAGACAACACCAAGAAAATGTGAGTATTCAAGTAAAACAAGAACACTCACTAGCAGTTATACGAGTACTCACCTAGAATAGCGAGTACTCAAAATGGTTGTATAAACATGAAGAAAAATCATACTGAAGTAATTGATCCAATGGTTACGGATCCGAACTTGCAGACGCCTACAAACCCAAGAGATCCAACCAAGATAGACACCGCTCTGACTAATCCTCAACCACCAATAGGCCCACCAACTATAGGTCAAGGAGTGACTACCCCACTGCCTGGGTTCACTCAGGGCGTGCAAGAAACTGGAACCATTAGTACTCGGACTGAGCAAACTACCCCCGGTACTGGAGTCTCATCTGCTACAAATTTTTAAAGGCCAATCGATGATGACACTGAGCTACAGAAATTTCAATCTGCACTAGGGCAAATACAAGGCCACAATAACACTCTTAATCATGATCAGCATGATAGTAGATCAACTATAAATTTTGCTTTTGTAGAACAAAGATGCCAAATTGAAGAATGGTGAGATTGAGAGATGGAAATCATGAGAGCTCAACAAGAAGTGATTGACAATCGATCCAGGTAGGCCGCCGTACTAATCAGGAGAGCCTACCAAGTCTCCGGCCAGCAACCAATAATAGATGCTTACATTCCTCTTGGGCCAAAGCACGAGCCAGAAGAATGTCCAGCTGAACACACTCACCAAACCCAAGTTAACGGACCGTCCAATCCAAGGCCATAGAGTCAAACTGTGGGCCACGCGGTAGATGAGTAAGTTTTGTCAACCCGTTACTTAGGAGGGAATGATCAGCCTAACATCCATCCTCAAACAGAAATACTAGGCCAACCTCTTGCTCACAACAGTCAGGCAAAGGAAAAAGGAAAGTGTTTTATTGCAACGAAAAGTTCCACTGGAAATCCAGTGTCCTAAGTTTTTGGCAAAGAAATAAGGTATTTCTAACTTTGTTATAAATTCTTGTGTTTTAGAGAATTATTATCCCTTTAGGTTATTAATTTTAGATCCACTAACCATGTTTATTTTCTTCTTATTTCAGCTCCAGCTGCTTAAACTTGGATTGTTATCCTAGCAAGTTGAGACAGATGTTTGGATAGTAGGGTGGAGATTGTCTAAGTTGAAGATGAAGCTTGTTATCTTCTTTAAATTTTTGAATTAATTATTTTAGTCATTGAATAATTTAGTTTCAATTATTAGAATGGAAATTTTATTTCATATTTCATATTATAGCAGACAATTCATTATGATATGTTGAGAGTATTAATAAAATTTTCTCTTTAAGAGGTTTTCATTATGAATTGATATTATGAAATTGAGCTTTATATTCTTTAACTTGTATGTCAATACCATATTATATCTATATGTTTATCACGTTTCATGTGTTTTGTATATTATTATTGATACAAAATCTATGATATATTAATCTTTGGAAAGAGATAACACCACATAAACACTAAGGATTTAAATTCAATGTTTATAAATAATTGTTATTTCTTAAGCAATTATTAAGATTTTGTTTAATATAAAGTCTTTTGATCTGATAAGGGTGGAAGAAGTTATTTGATATATGTGTTGGAAATATTTTACCAGGATCTAGATTTACTACCATGTATGTTTCATTAACATCTTAATATGAATTCTAAAACAATGAAATAAACACATATAAAGTTTAGGAAACCTTACATTGGGTGCAGCGGAATATAATGACTCCTTCCGTTCAGATCTCTAGCCCTTGATTCCTTTCTGTAGCAGAGCATCACCAAGATCTGAACCTGGATCTCTTTCTCTCCTTCCTTTGATGCTGATTCTCCTTCTTGTTGATTGGATTCTTCACAATCTTCCACACTATGATTGAGATACCACTTGATGTGTGTGGACACTCACTCATTCACTCAAGGTTCAAAAATTTAGAGAAGAAAATAGAAGAAGAGGGTGGCGGCTATGGTATAGAATAGGAGGCTCAACTTTCATTTGACAAAGTTAAATTTGAATGTGAGCCATCACTATCTATTTATAGGTAACCACCTAGGTTTAAGTTAGAATTATTTGGCATTAAAATAATGAAAAATAAATGATAAAAGCCATTAAGTGTGGTCGGCCATGGGCTTTGGATATTGGGCCTCACTTATGCAATTTTGTTGTTTTATCATTTCTGCATCTCATTTTCTCAAAAATGACTTTCCAATTCAACCATTTAAATGCCAATTCTAATTATTTAATAACTAAAAATTAATTATTAAATAATATTGTCATTTAATATATTTATTAATTAGACATATAAAGTCTCTTAATTAACAAATAAAACCTAGAATCTCTTTTCTTCACAATTTTGCCCTTGCTTAGTGAAAATTCATAAACTAGACATAGTCTAACTTTAGAATTATAATTGATTAATTAAAATCAATTAACTGAGTCTTACAAGCAGTATGGTCTCAACTAGTATGGGGACCATGGGCCTATATAACCGAGCTTCCAATAAGTTGAATCGAATTTACCAAGTAAATTCCCTAACTTATTAATTCCTTATTGAATCCACACTTAGAACTTAGAATTGCACTCTCAGTCATATAGAACGCTCTATATGTTCCACGATATATATACGATATTAATTATCTATTGTTATAATCCTAATTTGATCAATGACCCTCTAATAGATGATCTACATTGAATAGAGACTAAATTACCGTTACACCTTCAATGTATTTTATCCTTAAAACACTTAGCTCCGTATAAATGATATTTCAGCGAAGTGAAATGAGATCTCAACCATTTATCTCTGTTTAGCCAAGCTCGAAGGATATCATCGTTTCACTTCTAAATTCCTATAGAAGTTATAGATTCCATATCTATGTTAGCGCTCCCACTCAATTATACTATCATGTTCCCAAAATGTACGTATCACCCTGACCCAAAAGTAGGCTTAACTGACAAATCAAAGAACATGTATAATACTCTTGAGATCGAACCTAATCATATCAGGATTAAGATCATTTGATCTAGAATCAACAGGTGATATTGAATTGAATAGATATTACGGTAAATTTTAACATATCTAATCAAAGTTCAATATCGGTCCCTTCCGATGTATACTCCATACATCCGATACTGGTAAACTTTACCAATGCCCTGGAAAGGACATAACACTTATCTA
Organism: Cannabis sativa; assembly: GCF_029168945.1. NCBI lineage: Eukaryota > Viridiplantae > Streptophyta > Magnoliopsida > Rosales > Cannabaceae > Cannabis > Cannabis sativa. Next base: position 37,159,211 of record NC_083610.1, on the reverse strand, counting down.
AGGTGTAAGAATACCTATCGCTGATTATCATGCCAGTCTAAATCTAGTGAACTGACAAATCAGGGAACAAACTTTCGAACATATAATCAAGATTATATTCCACTGTGCTGACAACACTATAATCATTAACAAATTCATATGTTCTGGACTTAAATAGAATTTATACATTATATATATAATCATGAAATAAATCATGTGAACCATGCAACATAAAATGTTATTTCTGATCTTTATTAATAAGTAAATCTGATTATATTGAAATGGATTTTATTTAGGGCACAAAAACCCAACAATATGTAGTTCAAATATTTTTATATCTTTTGAACTCTAAACTATATTTCAAAACTCCACAGAATCTCTATAACACTTAGCGGTTGAAGAAGTTATCGGTATATGAACTTCAAATATTTTTTTATTGAACTCTAGATTATACTCATAACACCACAATATCTCTATGACACACATATTTTGATTAGACATGAATATAATACAATAAACAAACTAGCAAACTAGTAGAACTTATTCTCGATCATGTACATGTTCCAGTATTTCCTACTACAGTAATTGATACAAATGAAGTCTTTGGACATAGAATCACAATACCTTATGTTAGTGGAAGGATTTTAAAATTCCAACCCATTATTATTTGGAAGACACCAGTGATTAACTTACTATGTTATGTTCAAGATAGGAACTTTAAAACTAAACTAAGAAAAGTTAATCTAACCATTCATATGGATAGTGATAACTTATCAGAATTATGAGAATAAGATAAGAAATTGTTGCAATGTCTATTCGAAAAACTTAAGCACAATTCTTGGTCCTTATGAAATGTTTTATGGTATCTCTAATGATTACGTAATCTTAAGCAAATATTTTACATTAATGTTAATACTATAATGTTATGTTGATGGCTTAGTCTAGAAGGAACTTAATGTTTCAAGACTAAGATAAAATGTCACAACAAGAGGTCCCTAAGCATCAATAGTAAGAGATTAAATGCACAATTGTGTATTAATTTAAACAGACTCCTACTGTTGAGTGGGAGCTATCAAAGATGTAATCAAACAAGGAACATTGGTAGATAATCAAGAAAAAATCTCTAAAAGTGACCTATATGTTAGATGATAGGGGTGTATATTAGAATTCTTATATCTACACCAACTCAAAACTTAATATCAGAGATGGTGGTTACTCTGGGGGTAGATGAATTATTCTAAAAGGATGTAAAAACACATCTATAATAATTTAGTTCCACTAGTGAAGTTAAATAGCTTAGTTGCTTTTGAAAAGCACAAGAAATTTCTTAACTATTTTTATCTCTATTACATTTTGGATAGAATTAAAGATGTGTCTTCAGTTCATTCAGATACACTTAATAAGCAGTAAAGAATTCAGTATCCCTAGAGTAATATATATATATAGAAAATGATGTTGCATAATATTTTATGAACACAAAGGAAGTAATGGTGGATAAAGCAGTTGCTTACCACAGCCTTATAGTTCCTGTTATTTGGGCATAGTCAGATATGCTACACTTGATATGGACATCAAGAGAATAGATTGATTGAAATGCACTTCTTTTTTTATATTAGTGCAAGCGGGAGTTCGTTGGAATTTTATGCCCTAAATAAAATTTATTTCAATATAATCTTATTTGTTATCAGTAGAAGATTAGAAGTCATTTATGTTTACATGTATTATTCATGTTTATTGTTTAATATACAATTTCTGTTAAATGCAGAACATATAGTTATTCACAATTACAGTGATGTCAACACAGTGGAAGGTAATTGTGATTATATGCTTCAAAAGTTTATGTCTCATGATTCATCAGTGCACTAGATTTACACTGATGTAATAGTCAATGATAAAGTTCACTTACACCTTGGATAAGTGTTATGTTCTTTCCAGGACATTGGCAAAGTATGCTAGTATCAGATGTATGGAGTATACATTGGACTGGGACTGATATTGATCTTGGTAAAGATATTATAATCTTACCGTTGTATCTTTCTAAGTCAATATCACTGGTTGATCTTAGATCAAAAGATCTTAATCCTGGTATGGTTAGATTCGATCTCAAGAGTGTTATTGAAGCTTGTATGGCTGAACACATACATCTTGGGAACATGATAGTACAATTGAGTGGGAGTGCTAATCATAGATACGGAATCTATAGCTTCTATCCGAACATAGAAGTGAAATGATGATTTCCTTCGAGCTTGGCTCAATAGAGATAAATGGAAGAGCTCTTATTTCAGTAATTATATTAGTTTACTGAAATATTATTTATAGGAAGCAGTGTTTTAAGGATAAAATACATTGAGGGGTGGAACAGTAAATTTATCTCTACTTAATGTAAATCATTTAAAGAGAATCTTTGATTATTGAGATTAGAACGATGAATAATTTTATAGCGTATTTATATCGTGGAACATATAGAGCACTCTATATAATTAAGAGTGCAATTCTAGATATATAGTGGTACAAGGAGAAATTAATAAGTTAGGGAATTTACTTGGTAAATTCTAGATCTACTTATTGGAAGCTTGAATATATAGACCTATGGTCCACACACTAGTTGAGACAATACTGCTTGTAAGACTCAGTTAATTGGTTTTAATTAAGAGATTTTTACATTTAACACCTTATTTTTATTCTAAATTACAAAAATAACGTTCATCTTCTAATTGCTAAATAATACCGTTTGTTTATACTTTTGCTATTTTAATAACGTTTCAAGGGAACGAGCCATTGAAATAGGCCCACCAAAAAATATTATGCACCTATTTTTTTTTCCTTTTTCCTTCTTTGATTAACTTGCCATTTTCTTTTTCGTTCCTCGTTCAACATATTTCAGTCTCCCTCTTCTCTCAAACTTCAAAAATTATTTTCTATCACATTGCTATTTGGTTGAGCTTAAAAAAAAAACCATTATAATCTATTTTTTCATGTGATCATTTCAAAATATATAAAGTATATATTTTTTTTGCTGTTTCAAAATAAATAAATAAATAAATATTAGATTGCTTATGGTACTAATTATATACTAATTAGTTACTAATCTATATACATTTTATTTAAGTTAACAAGTTTATTTTTAAAATTTAATTAATTGGATTACATTATAGGACAACTAATTAGTTTGCTAAAAATTAGTTTGCTAAAAATGCATCATATAATATTAAAGAACAATAATATAACTTTTAAAATAACAATGAGTACTTTAGATATTTACAAATTCCACTAGTAAGTTATGTGAGTTATTTTACTTTATTTTAATGTATTAATTTCTTAAATAAGTTTGAAGGTAACAAAAATATTGTTAAAAAAATAAAGAAAAGGTTTCTTAAATAACAAAATAACATAATATAATCTAAAAATAAATACATAATTTTAAAGTAACTAATCGAAAGAGGTGACCAAAATGTTTATGAAATTATTAAAGTTGATCTAATCATGAAAAAGTAATTTATTGGTATCTATTATGTGTATTTATTTTTTAAAGACTTTATAGTATTGGGATGCCTCATTTTTAGGTTATATTTGAGACGAAGTTGCTGCTAATTAAGTTTCTTCTTAGCCTCTTAGGTATTATGGATTTTAGTGGATGAAATTTTAATATTTAGAATAAGAATTTTGAAATTAGTAATAAAGCTATCTTTTGTTGGAAAGTGATGGTGTGCAACCATTGTTTTAGTTAATAATGTTTGGGCATTCATAGTGGGAGGACGTTATTATTTGCTTACGTGTCACAATAATTATTTAAGTAACGTTAAAATTGTAATTAGTTTCCTTATCAAGTATATTAATGTAAAAATCTCTTTAATTAATCAATTATAATTCTAAAATTAGATTGTCTTATTTATGAATTTTTCACTAAGCAATGGCTTAATTGTGAAGAAAAGAGGTTTTAGGGTTTATTTGTTAATTAAGAGACTTTATTAAGTCTAATTAAAAAATAAATTAAATGACAATTTTATTTAATAATTAATTTTAATTATTAAATAAATAGTTTTGATATTTAAAGAATTGAAATTGGAAAATATGACATTTGTGAAAGAAATGATAAATTGTTGAATAAAATGGCAAAATTATAACTAGTGGGGCCCACATCTAATGGCCGACCACTTAAGATATATTTAACCATTTATTTATTATTATTTTAATGCCATGTATTCTATATAAAATGTGGCTATATAATAGAATTCTTGGTTTATGAAAAATTATTGGGTGACTTTTTTTTTTTTTAAATAAAAAAATAACAAATTATTAGATGTTGCCACGTAAAGGGTCAGCATCCATGTAGTTAGTTAAACCTAAATATAATTATTAGATGTTGCAATTAATAATAAATTTGTTCATATTGTTTTTTTCTATTAAAAATTATTTTCAAATTTTGATATTTAGAATTAGTTAAATTTTAATTATTATTTTAAATTATATTTGAATGTTTTGATAGATTAACCAGATGAGCATTTTAAATTAAATTATTTTCAAATTTTGATATTTAGAATTAGTTAAATTTTAAATATTATTTTAAATTAAATTTGAATGTTTTGATAGTGTAACCAGATGAGCATTTTCATTAATTCCGAAGATAAATTAAGGACGAAGAATAATTTTTTTTAATTACTATTACAAAGTATAATAGTAATTTTTGTTTTTATTTAAATCACTATTATGCTTTCAAATTTCAATGATTATCACTACATTGAATATTATTAATTTTAAAATTATGATATAAAAAAAAAACTAAAAACTAAAATAAAATTAACATACGTGACTTGGCACGTAACATCTATCTAGTTTAAACATAAACCTAGACGGATTCCTATAAATAGATAGTGATAGGCTCTAAACCTGACAAGCATAAGATAAGTCTTTCAGTCAAAATTTTCAGTTTAAGATAGAGCATTCTCTCTCTCTCTCTCTCTCTCTCTCTCTCTCTCTCTCTCTCTCTCTCTCTCTCTCTTCATATTTTTGAGCCTTATAGTGAAAGAGTACATGTCCACCCATAGCAAGTCAAGTACTCAATCATAGTGTGTAAGACTGTGAAGAATCCAACACTTGAAGGAGAATCGGGCTCAGATCTTGATAATACTCTGCGACAGAAAGGAACAAGGGTTAGAGATCTGAGTGGAAGGAGACATATTATTTTGTTGTAATCAAATTCTTAACTTTATATATGTTTAAATCCATTGTTTTAGAAGATTCATATTTAAATCTAGATCTTGGTAAATTAATCCCCAACAAATACTCTCGTTTTACATTAAAACTTATGTTTGTCCTATTAGAGCATTCCTAATATTCACTTCTCATTTTTCATATTAGGATCATAAATCACTTTTAAAATGGCCAGTCTAAAATATGTAATTAAAACAAATAAGAACAAATCACACAATATAGGGAAGAAAAACTAATAATCACATTAACTAAATTGAAGAAACATCATCTAACATTCAAAATATCCCTAAATCGGGAATTTAGTTCATAAAACTCATGTTCACATCCTTAATAATTCTTGAAACAAAAATTAACATAAAGAAATAAAAAAGGGAAAAGGAAGAACTAGTTGGTGATCTCGCTCCGGGTCGCCACAATTGCTTCCTTTGCTGCCTTATTTAGTTTTAGGGTTCAATTATTAAGTATCTTCCTTCTAAAATACGATACCCTTATATAGTAATTAATGTTGATATCTTCGAATGGCGAAATTCTAAAACTGCCCAAAAATCCTGTATTTAGCCCATAGTCGTGACTTCCTAAAGTTTAGTCACGACCATAGGCAAACCTCAAAAAATAGGCTTTCTGCCTAGCCTTATAGTCGCGACCACATAATTTGTCGCAACTATGGATTGTGGTGGTCGCGACTACTATAGTAAATTGCCAGCTTCAGCAGATTTTTCTCCAATTTGCCCCATCTTTTCACCAATTGGTAGAATTTGAACTCTAATACCTCGGTAACATGAAACAAGAGAAATCAAGCGTAAAACCATTCCAAAAGATAACATTAACAAAGAAAGCACTCTGAAATTGACCTGAAAGTTAGACTAAAAATAGCCTAACAAATTCCATCAAATGTTTCTTTTGTAAACAAAAGGGACATGCAAAAAAAGAGTGCAACCAGTTCAAGAAATAGATGGACGAAAAAGGTAATCTAATTTCCTTAGTATGTTATGAATCTAATATGGCTAATGTTAATCTTAACACATGGTGGATTGATTCAGTTCAACAATTCACATAACAAATTTCTTGCAGAGTATTCAAAACCTAAGGAACCAGTGGCTAGTGAGCAAAATATCTTATCTGGAAACAAGATGGGCTCATGAGTGGAAGATATTGGAACATATAATTTAATTTTAAGTAGTGGTTTTATTTTAAAGCTAGAAAAGACTTTTTATGTACCAAGTTTCTCTAGAAAGTTGATTTTAGTTTCAAGACTTATACCCTTTAGTTTTTCCTTTACATTTCTAGACAAATATTTTAATTTATATAATAAATCTAAATATGTTGGAAATAGTATTTTGTCTGATGGTCTTTATTGCGTTAATTTACAAAATAATACCACTAATGATGTTATGCACGTTCACGCTGGCACTAAAAGATGTGTTATGAAAGAGGATTCATGTATATTATGACATTGGAGATTGAGACATATCTCCTAGGGCTGTTCAAAAAAATTAGTAAGCTGCCCAGCCCAAATAAACCGCCCAAACCAAACTGAATAAACCGAAAAAAATACAACCCGAATAACTTTAAGAAAAATTGAAATCGCCCAATGAATATATTGGGCGGGTTGAATATTTATTCTAACCCGTCCAAATAACCCGAATAAACCAAATAAATCGATTTACATATTTTTTACTAAAATTATTTATAACATAATATATAAATTATGTTTAATAGTTAAACTATTTTACATTTAAAGTTTGTATTTTATAGTGTTTAATTTGAAATTTAGAATTTATAGTTGATAATTTTGATTGTATATGAATATTGAAGTTGAAATTTAGAATTCACATATGAGTATACTTTTTATTCTATTTTTTTTGAAAAATATTGTTTAATACTTTAATGTTTATTCAATTCATATTTGTATTTTTTAACATTAATTTAAACTATAACTATTTTAATCTTGAAAGGCATATACTATACATTTATTTTTTCAAATCAATTATTTGAACACCAAAAACTAACAACAATGAAAAAATAAAAAAATAAAAATTGATTTAAACGGGTTAACCCAACCAAACCGACAAAAATCATTGAGAGGGTAACAACTTTTATTTTTATTTTTTATTGGACTGATTACAATTAGATATTTGCAAACCGACATTTATATTGGATTAGTAAAAATACACTATAGCCTGACCAAACCGACTGATGTATACCCCTAATATCTCCATCAATAGAATAAAAAATTGGTAAAAGATGGGGTACTTAATACCTTAGATTTTACTGACTTTGATACTTGTGTGATTGCATTAAAAGAAAGCAAACCTCCAAGTCTGTCAAAAATAGTGTCCATAAGAGTTTTGAAATATTAGAAATCATACATACTGATATATGTAGTCCAGATATGGAATCACATGTTCAGAAATATTTTATCTCATTCATAGATGATTACTCACGCTACATGTATATATACTTACTTCATAACAAAAGTGAAGCATTAGATGTCTTTAAGATTTTTAAAGCTGAAGTAGAGAAACAATGCAACAAGCAAATTAAGATAGTGAGATTAGATAGAAGAGGTGAGTATTATGGTAAATACACAGAAGATGGACAAACACCTGGTCCATTTTGTGAAGTTTCTTGAAGAAAATAGGATTCTTGCCAATTACACCTTGCCCGGTACACTCGAGCAATATGGTGTTGCAGAAAGGAGAAATTGAACATTAATGGACATGGTGCAGAGTATGCTTAGCAACAACTCTAATTTTCCTAAATCCTTATGGATTGAAGCTCTAAAGGCATCTATGTACATATTAAACTGAGTTCCAATAAAGGTAGTCTCAAAAACTCCTTTTAAATTATGAAAAGGTTGGAAACCAAGTTTAAACCATATACACATTTGGGGATGTCCATCTGAAGTCACAATATATAATCCACAAGAGAAGAAATTAGACCCAAGGACCATAAGAGTATTCTTTATAGGGTACGCTGAAAAGTCTAAAAGGTACAAGTTTTATTGTCCATCTCATAGCACAAGAATTGTGGAATCAATGAATGCAAAATTTCTTGAAAATGCCTTGATTAGTGGGAGTGATCAATCAAAGGACTTAGGTCCCGAGAAAGATCCTTTAGAACCTTCCACTTCAAGAGGAAGATTGATAATGGTCAACACCCTTGTAGTTCAAATGGATGTTGTACAACCATTACCAGTCATTGAAGATCCACAAGTTGGTAATGATAATCTAGTAGATCAAGATGTTCAAGAGTTGCCTGCAACTGTTAAACAACCTGCTGAACCTATTGAACCAGTTGCTGCTCCCTAGAAGCCTATTGGTGAAGTCTTAAGAAGATCTACTAGACCTGTCAAATAAGAGATTTACAAAGGCTATGTTGCGTATTTATTAGAATCTGATATTGGAGTTGGAAATGATCCAGAAACATTTTTGCAAGCTATGAATAGTAGAGAATAAAAAATGTGGTACAATACCATGGATGATGAAATGAATTCTATGAAGTGCAACAAAGTCTGGGAACTTGTAAAGTTGCCTAATGGGGTAAGAGCCATTGGATGTAAATGGGCCTGCAAAACTTAAAAAGACTCATTAGGCAACACTGAGAGATACAAATCGAGACTTATTGCTAAAGGATTCACTCAAGAAGAAGGAATTGACTATACATAGACCTTTCTCCTATATCAAAGAAAGTTCCCTCAGAGTCATCTTGGCATTAGTTGCTCATTTTGATTTAGAGCTGGAACAGATGGATGTAAAAATTGCTTTTCTGAATGGTGATTTGGAGGAGGAGGTATACATAAAACAACTAGAAGGATTCTCCTCTATTGAAGGTAAGGATTTGGTATGCAAACTTAAGAAGTCCATTTATGGATTAAAACAAGCATCCCGCCAATGGTATTTAAAATTTCATGATGTCATCTCTTCTTTTGGATTTAAAAAAAATGTCATGGATCAATGCATAAACGTGAAGGAAAGTGGGAGTAAGATTTTTTTTCTTGTTTATGTGTGGACGATATTCTTCTTGCATCCAATGATAAAGGGTTACTACGTGAAGTAAAATAATTTCTTTCAAAGAACTTTGAGATAAAAGACATGGGTGAAGCATCCTATGTCATAGGTATTAAGATTCATAGAGATAGATACTGAGATATCTTAGGTTTATCTCAAGAAGCCTACATCAACAGAGGTTTAGAAAGATTTTGAATGAAAGATTGTTCACCGAGCGTTGCTTCAATTGTAAAGGGCGATAAATTGAATTTGAACCAGTGTCTAAAGAGTAATTTTGAAAGAGAAGAAATGAAGAACATTCCTTAGGCTTCTGCTTTCGGAAGCTTAATGTATGCTCAGGTGTGCACAAGACCCAACATTGCTGATCCTGTCGAAGTGTTAGGATGATTTCAGAGTAACCTAGGGATAGAGCACTGGAAAGCTGCAAAGAAGGTAATGAGGTACATTCAGGGTACTAAGGATTACAAACTAATGTTCAAACAAATTGACAATCTAGAAGTAGTTTGCTACTTAGATTTAGATTTCGCTGGTTGTACTGATTCACGTAAATTAACATATGGTTACGTGTTTATGTTTGCTGGTGGAGCCGTGTCCTGGAAAAGTAACAAACAAACTTTGACTGCTACTTCTACTATGGAGGCCAAGTTTATTTCTTGTTTTGATGCTACATCACATGGTGTATGGCTAAAGAGTTTCATATCAGGCCTTAGAGATTTTGATTCCATAGCAAGGCCATTAAAAATGTTCTGTGACGATACAACTACTATTTTCATGGCTAAGAACAATAAAAGTGGAAGTCGAAGCAAGGACATCGACATTAAGTACTTAGCTATTAGGGAACGTGTTAAAAAAAATAAAGTGGTCATCTAACACATTAGTATTGAATTGATAATTATCGATCCTATGACAAAATGCTTGCCACCTCATAAATTCAAGGATCATGTAGAGAACATGGGACTTGGTTCCCTTATGTAATTTGTACAAATAAAGTTATTATTAATGAAACTCTTATTTTAATATTTTTTCATATTTATGCGCATCTTAATTTTACATTTAAGAAAGTTTAAGAGGACCTGAATAAACATAAGATTTAAGGTTTATTTACTTAAGTATATTGCCACATAAAGTACATTATTATATAGTAAATATATTGTAATACATGGAAGATAATACTCGACATATAATGAGGACATATCACTAAGATTCATATGTTCATTATATAATGAGAAACGTTTATAGAATAAAATAAAAAATTAATTTTGAGATAAATAAATATTTTATATTCATTGAATATGGACAAAATTAATTAGGTGATATTATATATATGGCCAAATTTTGATATTCATGATCCGATTTGATTTTCTAATTAATTGTCAAAATATTCTGATAATTAATGTGGCACAGATACTGATGGAGTATCTCAACTATAAATATAGGATCTCGGTCCCCGAGCTCTTCACTCATTTTGTGCAAACAACAAAATTCCATCTAAAGAGAGTTGAGAGAGTGAAGAAGCCCAAATTCTCATACCAAAGTTATTGCTGGGATTGAAGCTCAAACATCAATGGCTGGAGGTATTTCAATCTTCATTGCATATACGGTTTCGATATGTTTATAGTTTTTTCGCCTTTCATATTGTTCATATATGCTTCATTTTCATGTTATATATAGTCTAACACAAATTTGTAAGTCTCTTCTATTCAAATAAAAAAAATCTTGATTTGCATAATATGTCATGTAACTTGTTTATTTTTTCACAACACCTGGTAAGATTGGTTTACATTTGAGACACTAAATTTTTATCACTTTTGAAAGCATAACTTGGTTGTTTGTCATTTTTATGAAACTTAGAGATATACATACATGTTTTAGAGTAACTTGATTTTTGTATAAAATATGATAGATTCCTTTTATTTTTGTTTTTATTATATTAAAAATATACATTTCTTGTTCGAAAAAAATGGGGGGAGTCGTGTATCTTAATTTGTGGGCTTAAAAATGGTAGTCAATTGTCTTTCTTTTGGTAAGTGTTGAATTGTACTTTGTTTGTTTAATTTTTGACAGGTTTTCTATTATAAATTATTTCTTATTAACTGTGTTTTGAGAGATTATTAACCTTAATTTTTTCCATTTCAGCACTTATTGCAAATATTGTGAGATATTTGTTTCCTTTTTAATGTCTTTTTTAGTAAAAAAAAAGTTAAAAAAAATTAAAAAAGGAAAGTTTATTTTTTTTTTTTTCTATGAGGGACAATTTCTTTAAAGGTTAGTCGACACTTTGAGTTCATCTTTGAGTTTTTTGACGAGCATTGCTATTAGGCACCAATGGTGCCTAGCACCTTCTCGACATGTCGCGTTACGATTGTCTAGCGATACTCCCTAAAAGCTATTATATTAAATTATATGGGACCCGATACTTAGTTGGACCAATAGCGATATTGACACATAGGAGGGTGCTAGGTACCACTGGTGCCCTTTAGCATTTCTCTTTTTTGACCCTTGAGATAAACAAAAATGGGGAGTATTAAGCTTTAATTTTTAGTTTGTGTATTCAACTCTAGACCCTTTTTTTTCAGGGGAGTTGAGTTTAGTTTATGTGTTAAACTTTTGTTAAAGTTAACATTGTTTTTTGTGTTAATGGTGTGCCATTCAAGAGAATTTATTTTTGTGATCTTGCTAACTTTATTTTGTAGGTGGTTGATAAATAAAAGTATCTTGATTATCTAACTTCTAAAGTGTCAAATGGAAAGATTGTAAAGTCTTTTTTTGATAATTTAATTGTCAAAATATTTTTTAATTAATGTGAATATTTATAGTGAAATAAATATGATTTTCTCGTATTAATATCGTGGCTACAGTTGCCTTTTTCCTTTTAAGAAACTTTTGGTTGCAACTAATCTTTTTCTTTTAAGAAACTTGTCATATAAGAGAGGGAATTCTCTTTATACAAATTTGCCTAAATTTGGAAAATTTACTTTCCCTCTTGGTAATTGATAATATTGGTTTTGTTATGAATATAGCAGATTATATAATCTTTATATACAAGAATTAAAGCCCAAATTGTGATATTGGATTAATTTAGAAAGTTTCCCGATTTGGCCCTGATCTGTCACTGCAAAGTGTGATTTTGTTGCTGTAAATTAGGGTATTTTTTAGGAAAGTTTTGTACAGATGTAACGTGTTTGTAGCTGTCTCTATGGTTTTTATGTATTATAAATAGGGCCTAGAGAGTAGCTAGCCAAACATTTCTCATCTCTTCTAGTCTCATTCTCATATTTTAGTTTTGTGAGAAGAGTGTTTCTTTTGTAAAAACTTAGAGTGTTCAACTAGGTTTTGGTTTTCTTGTAATGATCTCTTGCTATTCATAGAATATGTTGAAGAGAAGCTTTGAACAAGTGTGAGTTGTTCGAGAGAATACTTTTCTAAGTCTCATTTCAGGAGAAAGTGAGCACGCATCAATAATTGAAGGGAGTTCACTTGGTGTGTTTCAGAGATCATATTAGCGAGGTGGATTACAAAGGGTTGCAACAAATGATTAGATGGAGTAATTTTGTTTAAGTTAATTGCTTTTGTAATCTTTAATACTTTACTAATTAATTTTATTCTCTGGGCGTGATCTCGTGGACTAATAATGTTTGAAAGAACATTGATACCACATATGATTCTCTTGTGTCAAGTTGATCTACACAATTTATTTCTGTTTCTGTTATGTTATAGCAAGTCTGTGTTCTGTAGTAACAGATTTTCAATCTATTACTACAAGTCTTTACAATCGTATTTTACTTGCAGTTTTTAAATAAATAAATTAGTATATACAAAAATACGATTTTTCAAGTTGTAACCTACCAAGTTGATCAATGAAGTTTGTTTCATCTTAATAAAAAATAAAGCGAAAAATGGACTTAAAGAGTAAGTCACATGAGAGATAAAACACTACAAACATGTAACAAGCAAATCATACACAAGCAAATAAACTACAACACCCATTTCTCATTTCCTTTTTATTTCAGCCTTTGACATTATCAACCAATCAATACATAAAATGAAACCTATAACCTATTTAAACTAATCTTATTATTACAAACTCTTTAATTAATCTTGTTTCTTAATCACATTAATTACTAGTCTTATTATTACCAACTTTCCAAGAGCTCCAACACCCCCAGTGGCCAGTCCACTTGAAAGTCTGAGTGACATTAACATTATTAGCAAAGCGTTTATATGACATAATCTTCTTATACCTCTTCCAATCTTTTAAAACAGTCCTTAAATCAGTGACCTTAGCGGTGATGCTTCTACAACAATTGGCATGGACAGTGGTGACTGCCTTAAAATCCTTACTGTCTTGGCAAAACCCACTAAAGTATTTTGTATCCAAGAACCTTACTCTGAGGCCCAATTGGTCAATTATGCCACCACGGATTAGGCCCAATAAGACATCTTGTTCTTTAAGGCCCGTTGAGTTGTCTTTCATGGAGTACCACTTATCAAACAAAGCTATAGTTCTGTTGTTTGATCTTATGTAGTAAAATCCTGTGTTTATTAAATGATTTTTGTTCCATGGATCTCCAAAGAACATATCTGTGCTTATTTGTAAATCTTCTGTTTCATTTTTGCTTAGTCTTTCGAATGGGTTTCTGAGCCACATTACGTCCATGTCCTGTTTCAATAAATTATTAATTAATTATTATAAAAAAAATATATAACAACAAAATGTAATTCATTTTATAATAGTATGAATGAAACTAAATATTTATACATATGATGTTCTTATTTTTTTTTTCTCATTTTCAGACAAATATATAAAAAGAATGCTTATGCATGAAAAAGAAAATCACATACTAAAGAAAATACGTGCTAAAAAAATAAGAATCATTAAAAGAAAATGTATATAACATTGAAACTTAGCTTAATTGGTCTAAAGTTTTTATAGTGATTTCGAACTGCCAATTATTTATATTAACTTATTTATTTAATTATAATTTATCATTATAATATGTATAGATTATATATGTAGTCTTATTTGCTAGCTATAACAAGGTTGGCTTTTCATAAAAATTTCTCCAATAAACCTCGTCCTTGTTTTTCATATAGCATATGAAATACTAGCTCAAATATATATATAAAAATAATAAGACCATTCAATGTGATATGATCCTTCTTATAATAAGGACCCTTACGTAGTGAGATCATGTAATATAATATAATATTGTATATGTATATGTCACCACAATACATGTTTCAACTAACATATGTTAATAAAAAATATTAGCTAGTTATACCAAACCCTTACAAACAGTGACATTTGTTCCTGCTCTCTAATATATATCGACCACCAAATTAATGATTATAATATTTAAAAATTCGATTGATCAATAATTAGTGTCGGCAACAAACAAAAACTCATTCACGCGAGGAATCTAGAAAATTTTCAACAAAAATTATTCTTTTGATATCATAATAATAATATAAAGTCATAAATGATCATTTATGTATATATATATGGTTTTTCAGGTACGTACGTATATTTATTGTCCCTACATTTATGTTCCTCCAAATTATATAGTTTGACCTTTTTTTTTCCCTTGTATGCCTAATTCTCTCAATCTATATCATTCTACGCCCCTGTCCCCAACAGCAGTATCAAAAACTTTTTAAATGTATATATCATTATAATTGGTGTATATTAAAACCTACAAATTATAATAATTAAATATTTATTTATATAAACATGGCCACGACGATGATCATGTTGTACATAATATTGGATCCTATATATATATATATACACTCTTTAAGCTGGTTTTATGATTGTGTCATATAAATTTACCATATAATTAGTACATATACACTTTTTAAATAAACGAAATATAATTATAAACAATATGTTAAATTCGATCTTATTCTGGATCACAAATACACATTATACGTAATAGAAAGTAGTTTTCAACGAATATATAATTGACATGTACATAGTTATATGTGCACGTATGAAGATTTTCGTCAAATTTATTTTGCTAGCTATATGCATGTATATCTCTCTATAATAAACACGTAACTTTTAAAATGAGAAAATTCAATTATTCAAGAAGTTCACACATTTTGACTTTTTATATATAATCCGATTTATTTGGTAATTAGAGGCTTATATTTTCGATCGTTTGCATGTATCATAAGCTGTATCATTCATATAAATATACATAAGAAACCAATTATCACTACTACAATAAATGTCACTTTTGCCAGCACAAAAAAGTTAGTATTGCGCTAGTAAAATAAAATTTACTTGTGCTGTGTTGGTAAAAGGGGTTGGCAAATCAATGTTGGTATTAGAACTTTTGTCAGCATAAAGCGCTGGCAAAGATGACTTTTCCCAGTACGTAAATGCGCTAGTAAAAGTTAGATTTTAGCCACTGCAAATGTACGCTAGTAAAATTTTGACCTCTTTGCCAGCGCAACTTGCGAAATGCGCTGGTAAAAGTTACTTTTACCAGCACAGTTCATTACATGCGCAGTAGCGAACTGTGCTGGTAGAAGTGACATTTATTGTAGTGTATACTAGCTAGTATAATAAATACATACATATTGATCATGCATGATATGTATATTAAGATATAACGTATAAACCATCTTTTTTGTTAAAGTCAATATGTTAGAAAAAGTAGATTTACAATTGCGCTTTGCTTAATATTATCATTATTATCATTCACTACACTACGTGTTAGCTAAGGACACTAAACTCAAGAACAATTAAGCTGGATTCGTAACCCTACAGAAACGTCACCAATTAATTATAATTTCTTACCTAAACCAACCAACTTCCTATGATATTATTTCTTTCTCAATAATAAATAAATGAGTAATCCAAAAACAAAAAGTAAGAGGACACGTGAATGAAATATTTAGATGCATCAATATTGAATATTCTCATGTGAAAAATGAATTAAGTTGATATATAGGTCAATAATATCACCCAATGTTTTCTGATCCCAACTCCTATAATAAAGGTCCACCGTCTAAATTACTTTAAACTACTTTTATTCCAAGTCACCTTAATTACGCACTGTTCTCAGCATAGAAATCAACATTTTTTATTTTTTTATTTTATACTCTATTATATATACTTTTGACCTAATTAATTTTTATAAAAAAATATATGTAATATAATTTTTTTATTAATTTATTTTCACTATTTCCTATTAGCTAGATCAAGTAGACAACTTTTTATTGAATTAATAAAAAATGTTAGAATTCTCATGACAGTACTGTAGGAGAAATATTGGACAGATTCAACAAGTTAGAAATTTCATTTATTTTAGTCGTTTTCTAAAAAAAATCCATGTATTATGCCTATAAATTGTTAAGAGATTTGACCAACTGACTCTTCATTTTCATTTATACTAGTAATTATGTCGTTATATATATATTTACGTTAATATAGTAATACTGTAATGTAACTAACTATTCTTTCAATAAAATAAGAAAATAAAATAACCATATGCATATCCAGTTTTCGCATGGTTAATATTTAAATTCAATCTCTAAGAAAAACTGCCTCTAACTATCGTATACTATAACTAAAATTACTACCACAAAAAAAAAAAATTGGTGAATATATATATATATTTTAAAATAGACTTTTTTCACTTATTATTTTTTAACAGAATTAAGCAAGTCATGTATCTAAAATTTACTAAAAATACATTGGCTAATATATATACGTGAATTAAACTCTCATGTGAAAAGTTGCAATATATTAATCTATACTAAATAAAACATTAATTGTATAGGTAATTAAGTAACAATAAACGGTTAATTAGAAGACTATTAATTGAGATTAACAAGTAGTAATGCGTACCGTAAAGACGAAGCTATAACCGCGTTTAAGAACATCCAAGAGAAACAAAGTTCTTCTCCACATCATCTTAATGAATTCTTGAGACATAAAGAGCTTCTCACCCCTGAAATCCACACCGTCCGTTTCTAATCTAAAGCAATTAAGTCTCAAGAACTGGCAACGATCGTAGGCCGTTTGATCAACCGCCACGATCAGAAGATGATCACGTAGCTTCCTAGTCTCTTCACCACCTAACCAAAAACTGTCTAAGAAAATATCAAGCATTGTAGTGTCACCTTTCAAATCTTGCTCTGCATAAGCCCTATTGATCACAACTATTATAACTGTCTTGTTTCCCATTGAGGCTTTAGCCAATGCTAATTCTAGCTCATCTTCAATATTTATTTTTGGGGTCATCTCAAAACCTGTCGTCTTAAAAAAAATAAAAAACACAAAAAGAAATATGTTAATTTATAATTAATATTTTTGTATCTGTGTTATGTTGAAATTTTGATAATAATAATAATAATAATAATAATAATAATAATAATAATAATAATAATAATAATAATAATAAAGACTTACTGAATTTGAAGGGTGACTACATTGGATGATTTGTTGTGTTTGGAATATTGAGAAGTAAGGAGGTGACCAAATGAAGAGACTAAGAATAACTGTAACGGTTAAGAAGAGGAAGATTATTAGTGCAATATTATTAGATTTAGAACCCAATAAAGAGTGGTAATGGATCTTTAATTTTGGATGATTATTATCCATTTTTGAGGTTTAATTGATTTTTCTGGGTTTTGAAACCTTTTGGTTATGGAGGAAAATTGGTGCAGGAGAGAGAGAGAGAGAGAGAGAGAGAGAGAGAGAGAGAGAGAGAGAGAGAGATGTATGAGTTCTGTGAAATGGTTAGGCACTTGATTAGATGTGCCTGCTGTGGTTTTTATTGGTGTACTTTGACTCATTAAAAAGATAAAAGTATATATATATATAATATATTATACATACATATAAAATGTATTTATTACACATATTGGTCAAAAACTATATTTATTGCTTGGTTTTGTCATATGCAGTTTTTCTTTAGCTTTTGGTATGATAATAATAAGGGAAATTTGTGGTCAAACCCTTTTATGATTTAATTTGGTATACATATAATTCTCTTATTTTTTTTTAGTAAAATGGTCTTTAGTTTAGTTCTGTTTGCAAATCTCATGTAACAGTTAGTTTTTTTTTAGTTAAGTGCCAACTAAGAAGCCAATTAAGACTACCATTGTGTACATCTATGTACACATGATATACTCTTATTGGTACCAAATTTTTTAATTATTTCAATAACTTTTAAATTTTCTCCATCATCACCACCATCACCAAATCATCACCACCACCATTGTTATTGTCGTGACCCCTATCTCCAGTACAACCGCAGCAGTTGCATCCACATTTTATTTCCAAAAATCTCTCAGATTCAAATACATGAAAACTAAAATCTGATCAAATCTTATATCCAAAGACAATCTCAAATCTAAAATCTAAGATCACAAAGTAAGACAAAAGAAAAAAAAAATCCAATTCAAAATCTCAAATATTTCAGATCCAAAGAAGACAAAAAAATATCCAATCCCAAATCTCAAATCTCAAATTCAAAGCAAGACAACAAAAAAATCTCAAAACTCCTACCATAAATGAAGAAAGAAATAAAAAAAAAAAAATTAAGAAAATTTCATGTTGAATCTCTCTGCCCAAACAAGCTTGGATGTTTCTCGACGTCGGTGAGCAAACATAGGCACGAATAGCTTCTCAGCCCCCTCAAAACCCCATCCCTGATCCTCTCAGAGTTCTCTCTCACTCTCCCTTGTCTCTTCTCGTTCTCCTCTTCGTGTTTCTCCGTCAAGAAATGAACAAAGCACCATCGACTTCCCCAAGGCCCAAAAATCTCAATCCCATCTCTTCCCCTTAATCTGCCATCCTCCGCCACCGGCTGCCAGTCACCTGTAAAGAAGAGGGAAATAACTAAATTTTTGATATCAATAAAAGTATTCCACGTGTATATAGATGTACACTGTGGCAGTCTTAGTTGGCATCCTAGTTGACACTTAACTTTAAAAATTAACTGTTACATGAGATTTGCAAACAGAATTAAAATAAAAGAAAAAAAAGATAAGGGAGTTATGTATATACAAACTGAAACATAAAAAGATTTAGGCGCTGGGGGTGCACACGGGTCGAGTTTTCGGGTTCGGGTTTTTGGGCTTCGGGTCTTGGAAATGCACAACCGAACCCAGTTTTTGGGTGTTTGGGTGCGTTGGGTATTGGGTCGGGCTTTTTTGGGTTGGGTGTGGTCGGGTTCGGGTCCTATTGGGCTGAGCCCGAATGTTACCATTAAGATGTAACATCTTGCATGACCAGTACGTCGCCGATTGGTGGGTGGACCGGGACGCCGAACTGAGTCGACTACTCTAGGATGTGACTCAGCCGGAGAAGAGAACCAGTCGCCGTCGCCAGTCTTGAAGAAGAAGAAGCGTGCGTGCCTACCGTGCGTGGTAATGGTTTAAGGGTAGGGTGGGTGACTCCGTGACTGGGTGTGGGTGACGACGACTCGAGTCGACTGGTGTGGGTGAGGGCGAGTCGGTGACGACGAGTCCAGTTCCAGTCCACTGAACTGAAGTGAAGACGAATAGTGTTGGAAATTATTTTACCAGGATCTTAGATCTACTCACAAGTATGTTGATTAACATCCTAAATATGAACTTTCTAAAACGATGAAATAAACACATATAAAGTTTAGTAAACCTTACATTGGGTGCAGCGGAATAATATGACTCCTTCCGTTAAGATCTCTAACCCTTGTATCCTTTCTGTCCCAGAGTATTATCAAGATCTGAACCTGGATCTCTTTCTCTGATTCTTTAGTGCTGAAACTCCTTCTTGCTGAAAGTCTTTCTTCACGATCTTCCTCACTATGATTGAGGTATCACTTGCTGTGTGTGGGCACTACTCTAATCACTAAGTATTTCGAAATCTTAAGGAAGAAGAGAGAGAGAGAGTGGGCGGCCAGGTATAGAGAGAGAAGGCTCAGGTTTTTCTAAATGAGAAGTGTGTTATTTTCCTGAAGCCTTCACTATCTATTTATAGCATTCCACTAGGGTTAGGTTTGAATTATTTGGCATTAAAATAATGAAAATATCAGAGGATAATTCCTATAAAAGTGGCCGGCCATGGCAGTATGGATTTGGGCCTCACTTTTTGTAATTTTGCAGTTTTATCACTTTTTGCAATTTTGCAGTTTTATCACTTTCTCAAAAACGCCAATTTTCAAATTCAACCATTTAAATACCAATTCTAACTATTTAATAACTATAAATAATTATTAAATAATATTTTCATTTATCATATTTATTAATTGAACCATACAAAGTATCATAATTAACAAATATGCCCCTAAAACTCTTTCTTTACAATTTCGCCCTTACTTAGTGAAAAATTCACAAATAGACATAGTCTAATTTGAGAATTATAATTGATTAATCAAAACCAATTATATGAGTCTTACAAGCAATATTATCTCAACTAGTGGGGGGACCATGGGTCTATATAACCGAGCTTCCAATAAGCAGATCAAGAATTTATTACCTAAATTCACTGACTTATTAATTCTTCGTTGAATCCACGCATAGAACTTAGAATTGCACTCTCAGTATATAGAATGCTCTATATGTTCCACCATATAGACACATCAATAGTTATCCATTGTTATAATCCTAATTTGATCAATGATCCTCTATATGAATGATCTACACTGTAAAGGGATTAAAATACCGTTACACCCTACTATGTATTTTATCCTTAAAACACTTGACCCTGTATAAATGATATTTCAGCTTATGTGAAATGAGTACTCCACCATTTATTTTTGTTTGGTCAAGCTCGAAGGAGATCATCCTTTGCTTACTATTCGCCAGATAGAAGCTATAGATTCCATGTTTATGTTAACGCTCCCACTCAATTGCACTACCGTGTTCCCAAAATGTACGTATCACCCTGACCTAAAAGTAGGCTTAACTAACAAATCAAAGAACACGAATAGCCTCTTAAGATTGAGCCTAATCATAACAGGATTAAGATCATTTGATCTAGGATAAACTAGGCGATATTGACTTGAATAGATTTTACGGTAAGTTTAATAAATCTAAATCAAAGTTCAATATCGGTCACTTCCGAAGCATACTCCATGCATCCAACCTGAGCTTTACTTTAACCAATGTTCTGGAAAGAACATAGCATTTCTCCAAATGCAAGTAAACTCTTGTTGTAGATTATCATATCAGTAAAACCCTGTGTCTGATAAATCTAGGAAACTTTATTCACATAGTCATGTTTACTTTCCAAAGTGTTGACAACACAATAAACAGGATCAAGTATGTGAAAAGGGTTTCAGATGAATTTATAAATCAAATAGACAAGCAATTGTTAAGGTGAACCAAAACATACACAAATGAATGAAAAAAATACTTCTGTTTCTTTATTGATGTTGAATAAAATAGATTACATTGAAATGGAGTTTTATTTAGGGCATAAAACCCAACAAATAGACATGCAACTGCTGAGCTTTTGTTTGAAAATTGAATATTATTAAAAAATAGTATTACTATTTACTAACGTGAAGAATACGAATAGGCAATAAGTTAGGCATTAATATTATAGGCTTACTTTTTGAAATAATATTAAATTAATAATTAAGTATATCTATCATATATAAGAAAAGTAGAGATAAATAGATTACAATATCGGGTTACGGGTTATAATCTGAACAAAAAAAAAACTTATTAACAAAACCCGAACCCGAAACCCGTTTGAAGTCTTTTTGGGTTGAACCCGACCCGACTACACGGGTTTTTAGGGGATCAGATTTTTTGACAGCGGGTCGGGGCGGGTGGTCGAGTTTTTCGAGTTTGTGGGTCTAAATGTGCATCCCTATTAGCCGCAAATTTCTCTAATAATAATAAATACAATATTTAATGCATTGATTTCTTTCAAATTAAAAGGACAAATAAGCTATTGCCAAATATGGTAGAATAAATTAATTTGATAATTATTTTTTAACCCTCTTATTTATTTATTTATTTTTGACATATTTACGATGCTGACATTCGCAATCGATGCAAGAACCTCTTCGAACCAGAATAGCTTATTATCTAATCAAAGGGCATGCTTTGCCAACCCATGAGTTGCTGAAATAATCGGGCTACATGGGACAAAATTGTCTCGAAATTCAGACAATAAAACTTTAACGACCTCAAACAACACACCATAAGAGTTATATTTTTACCCTGTAATACTAAAATACTAGAAATATCTCAAAACAAACACCATAAAATAAATTGTAGTAAAATGGTTATCTACAAACAAAATAATATTTCAATAAAATATTAAATTTTCAGTCACTATATTCAATTAAGTTAAAAAAACTAATGAAAAACAAAACTTAAAAATAACTAGCCAAAGATGTAATCCTGCTAGTAGCAACATACTAATATAAAAATCAGAGGTCAAAATATAATTAATACTCTTATATAATCAATAAATTCTTCTAATCTTATTTAAGTATGAGAATTAAAATTAACCTAACAACATTAAAACTATTATGAAATATTATAATTTAGAGAAAGGAAATAGAGAAAAGATGGGAATTTTCTTAGTGTTTTATTCCAATGGGTGATCTTCTATTTATACACATATAAGAGTCAAATATTAAGAAACTAAGAAAAAAGAAATATTTATTACAATTAATGATAATAAATAAAAGATTTAGTTATCTATATAATTATTAATATTTATAACACTCCCCCTTGGATGTCTATAATAAATGCCTTATTAAAAACCTCGCTGAGAAAATCCAGTGGGACAAAACTCGGTCAAGGAAAAAAGAGTATAGTATGAAATTACTCCTCCTCATTTTAGCATTCATGGAGATCCTTTAATTGACACATTCTAATCTTGTGAGCTATCTTCTCAAAAGTTGATGTTGGTAATGACTTTGTGAATAAGTCTGCAAGATTATCACTTGATCGAATTTATTGAACATCGACATCACCATTCTCTTGAAGATTGTGTGTAAAAAAGAATTTTGGTAAAATGTGTTTAGTTCTATCTCCTTTAATGTACCCTCCTTTAAGTTGAGCGATGAAAGCAACATTATCTTCATAGAGAATTGGTGGTATTTCTTTATTAGATGTTAATCAACATATTCCTCGAATATGTTGTGTCATTGATCTTAACCAAACACATTCTCGACTTGCCTCATGAATTGCAAGTATCTCAACATGATTTGAGGAAGTAGCCACCAGAGTTTGCTTTGTTGACCGCTAGGATATAGCAGTGTCACCAGAAGTGAACAAATAGCTAGTTTGAGATCTGGCTTTATGTAGATCAGATAATTATCCTACATCTGTGTAGCCAATAAGTTGTGGCCCACAACTATTAGAATAGAACAATTCTTAATCAATAGTACCCTGGAGATAGCGAAGTATGTGCTTAATCCCTTTCTAATGTCTATATGTTGGAGTAGAATTAAATCTTGCTAACAAATTGACAGAGAAAGCTATATCAGGTCTTGTACAGTTAACAAGATACATTCAATGCTCCTATTGCACTAAGATATGGTACTTCTGGACCAAGGAGCTCTTCATGTTCTTTTCTAGGTCAAAAATAATCTTTTTTCACATCAAGTGATCTAACTACCATTGGGCTACTCAATGGGTGTGATTTATCCATATAAAACCGTCTCAAATTTTCACATCAACTTATACTGATGAATGAAAATTCTACATTTTAAATGCTCAATTTGTAGACCAAGATAAAATTTTATTTTTCCTAAATCTTTCATTTTGAACTCTTTCTTTAGATATTCCACAACTTCTGAAAGTTTTTTAGGAGTTCCAATAATATTCAAATCATCAACATAAACAACAATGATAACAAACTCAGAACTTGAACTTTTATAAAAACACATGGGCAAATATGATTATTTTTATATCATTCTTTTAATAAATATTCACTAAGTCTATTGTACCACATGCCTCCTGATTTTTTAATCCATACAATGATCTTTGTAATTTAATTGAGTACATTTCTCGATTGCTTGAATTATATGTATCAGGCAACTTAAATCCTTCAAGGATCTTCATGTAAATATCACTATCTAGTGATCCATATAAATAAGTTGTGACTACATCCATTAATCGCATATCGAGTTTTTCACTCACAGTAGGCTAACTAAATATCTTAGTGTTATTGCATCCACCAAGGAGACTATGTCTTTTCATAATCAATACCTGATCTTTGAGAAAAACCTTGTGCTACAAGTCTTGCTTTGTATCTCACAACTTCATTTTTCTCATTTCTTTTACGTACACATACCCATTTGTATCCAACGGGTTTCACACCTTCAGGTGTTTGGACTATAGGTCCAAATACTTTGCGTTTAGCAAGTGAATTCAATTATGCTTAAATTGCTTCTTTCCATTTTGGCCAATCTTTTCTATTTTGACCTTCTTTGATAGATTTAGGTTCAAGATCCTCGTTTTCATTTACAATTTCTAGCGCTACATTATAAGAAAAAATATTATTGATAATTACTTCAAGTCGGTCCCATTCTTAAACTGTACTGACATAATTTATTGAGATCTCATTAATTCTAATATTTTCAGGCACCTGAATCTCTTCTAGAGATTTGTTTATGTTAACATCTTCCTCAAAATTTTCAGCCTCTTCATTAGGGCCATCTTGATTATTTGCTCCTTTTCTTTTTTTTGAGGATTTTTATCTTTAGAACCGACTGGTCTACCACATTTCAAGCGTGCTTTAGAATCATTAGCTAGTTGTCCTTCTGGGACTTCAATTTGAACTGAAGCATTTTTAGCTGGAATATATAATTTTGTAATTTTTTTTTGGGTCAATGAATGCATCTGGTAATTGATTTGCAATATTTTGTAAATATTCTTTGGACTTCAAGTTCACATTGATTTGTATGAGGATCAAATTGAGATAATGATTGTGCATTCTATATAAATTTTTTTCTAGCTATTTCTTTTCGCCTCCCCCTAATGATGGGAAACTTGTCTCATCAAAATGACAATCATCAAAACGTGCCATAAATATATCTCCAGTTGTGGGTTCGAGATATTTAATGATAGACGGAGATTCATAACATGATAATACTCTAAATATCACAAAAACGAGAAAACTAGGGTTTCATAAACTGTCCCAACCGGTAGACCGGTTCCCCAACCGAAATTTCGGTTCAATGGGGTTTTCTCGGGACCAACCGATCGATCGGTTCCTACAATGGTTGGTCGACCGGTTTAGTGCAAGAACATCCAAAAACATCCCTAACACTGCAATTCAACTCCAAACTCCACAATAGCTTCTAGAACACCTGTATATACCATAATGAACAAAATTCAAGCAATAAATCTCAGTTTCAAACACAGAAACCTAATTCACCATTAAAGAGCAAAGTTTGAGTTCTTAAACTCAAATCTTGCTCAAGTGCCACCAAAATCCACAAACCTAGCATAATTCAACTTAAATCAACCTAACTCAACTTCAGAACACAAACCTAAGCACCAAACATCACTACAGAACTAAAACCCAAGAATTCATGCCTTAAAACCTCAATTCCACAAGAAAAACACAAAGAAGAGAATCAAGAGGTGCTACCTTGGATTGAAGCCCTTCCAAATAAGCTAAACCTCACAGAATTGAGCTGAGAACATCCCAACTTCTGCTGGTTCTTGAAGACGTGAGAGAGAGAGAGAGAGAATTGTAGAGAGAGAGAGGTGATCTTTCTAGGTTATTTCTTAACTCTTCTAAATAAATAATAACTTAATTATTTATTAAAACTAATTCAATTTCAGAGTTATACAGCCCACAAAAGACAAGAATTTATAAGCAAAAAGACTATTTTGCCCCTTGACACAATTCAAAGGTTTAAGGGCCTCCAAGGGTAATTTGGTCATTTTCAAATCTCGCCAATTTCTCAATATTTATAATGTCTAACAATGATGCCCCACTGTCAGTAAAATTCTAAACCATATGAAAACATGACTCTCTAATGACCCAACGTCGCATTCCACTGCTACCAAGCACAAATACAGAAAATAAGAAACTCACACATAGCATAATTAATACATACTGAATTATAATAAACCTCCACAAATGTGTAAATCATAATTAATAATTTAATCTCATAATTAAACCATAATTATTTAATAATCTAACATATTAAACTTAGGCGGTCATTACAATTATCGCCTCGTTAAAAGAATTTTGTCCTCGAAATCTAACCTGAATAGCTTTGGATATTGAGTCTGCATGCTAGACTCAAGCTCTCAAGTGGGCTCTTCCACTTTACTGCTTCTCCAGAGTGCCTTAACTAATGTTATGGTTTTGTTTCGAAGGACTTTCTCCTTTCTATCCAGAATTTGAACTGGTTGCTCATCATAAGACAGATTTAGTTGCAGCACCAATGCTTCATAGTCCAAGATATGTGTTGGATTAGATACACACTTTCTCAACATTGAGACATGAAAAACATTGCGCACAACTGACAATATTGGAGGCAAGGCTAACTGATAGGCAACTTGTCTAACCTTCTCAAGTATTTCGAAAGGTTCAATAAACTTTGGACTTAGCTTGCCTTTCTTCCCAAAGCGCCTGATTCCCTTTATTGATGACATTTGCAGGAAAACATGATCTCCTGTCTAAAATATAATGTCCTGGCGCTAAGGATCTGTATAACTTTTTTGTTTGCTCTGCGAAGAAAGCATATGAGCTTTAATCTTGTCTGTTGCCTCATTTGTCTTCTGGACTAATTCAGGGCCAAATATTTTTCGTTCTCTAGTTTTTCCCCAATGAATTGGGGAGCGACATCTTCTGCCATAGAGCAGCTCGTAGGGAGCCATTCTTATGGTACTTTAATAACTGTTATTATAGGAGAATTCAATCAGAGGCAAATACTTACTCCATGAACTTCTAAAGTCTACGAGAGAAGCTCGCAATAAATCCTCAAGTATCTAAATAGTTTATTCGGACCGCCCATCCGTTAAGGATGAAAGGCCGTACTAAACTTCAAACTAGTACCCATGGCCTTCTCTAGACTTACCGAGAACTTCGATGTGAACTTTGGATCTCTATTAGAAATGATAGACATCGGGATTCTATGAAGGCGAACAATTTCTTTCACGTACAAGTCAGCATACTGATCCTCTAAGTATGTTACTTCCACAAGCAAGAAATGTGCTAATTTGTAAAACGATCCAAACTAAATCGTACATTCCTGTGGTTCTGGGCAATCTAACCACAAAGTCCATTGCAGCGTCTTCCCACTTCCATTCTGGAAGTGCTAATGGTTGAAGTAGTCTTGCCAGTCCCTGATATTCTGCTTTAATTTACTGACAGGTTAAGCATCTGGTCACATAATCCACTACATCCCTTTTATCTCGTATCACTAATAATAAGGCTTCAGATCTTAATACATCTTAGTGGTTTCTGGGTGCAATGGGTAAGGGGTAGTGTGCTTCATCCAGAACTTCCTTCTGAAGCTTAGGATTACTCGGTTCACATACTCGAACCTTAAACAGTAATATTCCATTATTCGAAAATGAGAAGTTCTTAACTTTGCCTGCTAAGACATTTTCTCAAGCTTTAACCAATTTAGGGTCGTCTAGTTGTGCTATTCTAACCCTCCCCAGTAAGTCTTGTTGAAGCGTCAAATTGTGCAATTTCCCAATTTCAAATTCAATGTTCGCCTTAGAAATATTTGAAGCCAACTGAGAATAAATCATTACCACACTGCAAGTTTGGTCAGGCCCCCCCTTCCGACTCAAGGCATCCACTACAACATTTGCTTTCTCGAAATGATACAGGATTTCATAATCTTGGTCTTTAACTAATTCTAACCTCTGCCTTTATTTCATGTTTAGATCTTTTCGAGTGAAAAAGTACTTTAGACTTTTATGGTCAATGTAAACTTTACACCGTTCACCATATAAGTAGTGTCGCAAAATCTTCAAGGCGAACACCATTGCTGCAAATTTCAAGTCATGAGTTGGATAACGCTGCTTGCAATCTTTCAGTTGCCATGAGGCATAAGCTATGACCTTGTCCGCTTGCATTAATACATAGTCTAAACCTTGTCTGGATGCATCACATTACACTACAAACTTCTCTTGATCAGATGGCAGGGCTAAAATAAAAGCTGTAATAAACCGTTGTTTCAACTCTTGGAAACTTTTCTCACATTTATCTGACCACCCAAATCGCTAAATCTTTTTGGTTAACTAGGACAAGGATGTTGAAATCTTAGAGAATTCTTCCACAAAATGTCGATGATAACCCGCTCAGCCGAGTAAACTACAATCCTAAAGCTGATCAAATAGATCATCAATTCTAGGTAAAGGGTATTTGTTTTTAATAGTTAACTTGGTCTGCTCCCGGTAGTCAATACACAAATAAAGAGTCCCATCCTTCTCCTTTACAAACAAAATTGGAGCTCCCCAGAGCAACGCACTAGGTTGAGAAAACCTTAGATCCAACATCCTCTGAAGTTGAATCTTCAGCTCTTTTAGTTCTGCCGGAGCCACATGATAGGGGTGCCTTTGAAACAGGTTCTGCCCCAGGTACCAGATCAATAATAATATCTATCTCCTGTTGTGGTGGTGGTCCTGGTAATTCCTCGAGAAACACATCCAGGAATTCCTTAACCACTTTGATCTCCTCGGGTCCAACTAACTCAGGTTTACCAGAACCAATTACAACCGCTAGAAATCCCACACATCCATTGCGTAGTAAACCCCTAGCCTTCAACACTGAAATTCTTAGGACATGAGAGCCTTGAACCGATCCAACAAAACAAATCGTTCCTCATTCTCTGGTTGAAAAGTTACCATTTCCCGTTCGCAATTAATACTGGCAGAGTATTTGGACAAAAAGTCCTTTTCGAGTATGATATTCAACATAACCAAAGGTAACTTTACTAAATCGACACTTAGTTCTTTGCCTTTAATTCTGATTAGCACAGATTTAATCCGCTTTCTCGATATAATCAATTCCCCATTAGGCAACAGGGTTCCAAACCCCATTTCAAAAACATCACTAGGAGTACCAAGCTGACTAAGTACCCTCATTGCTACATATGTGCGTGTAGCTCCTGAATCAAATTAACAGTATAAGTAAAGCCATTGAATATGAGCTGACCTATGACCGCTGAAGGGCTGGCGGCTGCATCCGCCTAAATAGTAGCAAATACCCGCGTTGGAGCAGGCTTAGCTTCTAGCTTAGATTCCTCTTTCTTCAATTGGGGACAATCTTTCTTGAGATTTCCAATTGATCCACATTGAAAACAAGCTCTCTAGTTACACGTCCCAGGGTGATGTTTCCAACAACGCGAACACTCTAGATAAGTATAATGTCTTCTAAGACCACCTCGGCCCCGAATTCCCTGAAGTCTCTTGTTATGTCTTAAGCCTCCCAATATCAATGTAGGTTCCTTTTTCTACCCAACCAGAGAGCTACTACCACCTTCACCATAATTATAAATAAGGGGACTGGTGACCCGACCTTCCATCGTAACCTCTTGAGGTTTTAGAGTAGATTCCTTAGGGTCACTA
Source organism: Cannabis sativa (assembly GCF_029168945.1). Taxonomy (NCBI): domain Eukaryota; kingdom Viridiplantae; phylum Streptophyta; class Magnoliopsida; order Rosales; family Cannabaceae; genus Cannabis; species Cannabis sativa. Next base: position 37,129,497 of record NC_083610.1, on the reverse strand, counting down.
GTCTAGAATGCGTTTATCCCATCAGAATTTTCCTTAAAGATTGGGGATTCTTGGACCTAATTTTCCCCATACGAAAGTTCCACCCGATTTCCATCCATACCTTACTCTACTGGTAATTTTGGAACGGATACAATTGGCATATGCGGTAAAGGTACCTCAAGAGACCTTTGTTATTTCAACATCTTAATTTCCTCATCATGTCGCTGGATTATAGCTTCCATCTTTGCAATCCTCTGCTCCAAATCTAATGGAGCCTGCGATGAATTTTCTTGGCCATTTCTTTAAGCACGACTGCGACCTCTGCCGCGTTCATGGGGGTTTTAGGGATTTCTACCACCCCGACCACCTCCGATCTCAACCATGTCACCTTGTCCTCTAACATTTCGCTGGACGTCCATAACTTAGGGCTTAGCCTAGCGAACCCATAAGGCATGTAGGTTAGACAGTGGTCAACATATTTCCAAGAACGCATTTAGGGTTTAAACAAAATTTCACACATAAACACAATACAACTTGTACAGTTTGCTAAAAGGTAAAAGCTTGCAGAACCGTGAGTTGAGCTCGACACTGGCCTTGATTGTACATATCTTGACAGTCTTCAGTGAACAACCTGGTGGTTCTGTTAGGCTATTTTTAGCTTACGTTTTGGGTCACTTTTTATAGTTGTTTTCCTTCTTTATTATTCTTTTTGGAATGGAATTATGCTTGTTTTCTTTAGTTTCAGGTTTCACACTTGGAATATATCAATTGATCATATTTCGGAAAACAACAATCTATAGAATAGAGAAAATTCTGCAAGAAAATAAAGCTGAAACTTCAAGCTTAAATTTGACTATGTTCTGATCAGATTTTTGAAAAAGTCAAAACATAAAAGTTTTAGATATATTTTTCTTCTTTCCAGCGCATCTTGAATCAACTCATTTGGAGTTTGTATGTGAAAGTTATGCACATTTTACTGAAAGATGCTGAAGCTTTCAAATTTGCTTCAGTAGTCGCGACCACCACTTTCCATGGTCGCGACTCCTTTTTCATGGTCGCGGCTAGGAGCCAGGAAGCGAGCTTATTTTTTATATTTTTCCTATGGTCGTGACTAGGCTTTATGTAGTCGCGACTAGGGGCGAAAGACGAGATTTTTGGGCAGTTTTTGACTTTTTCAGAGGTAGCAACCCTAATTTCTATTTAAGGGGCTCGTGTTTTAGAACGAAGGGAGCAGAAATTGGCCCAAAAAGTGAATGAAGGAGGAGAGGAAGCAATCCCTAAGACCCGGAGCGATATCACCATCTAGTTTCTTTCTTTTACCCTCTATTTCCCTTTTATGTTTATTTTTGTTTCAGAATTAATCATGGATGTTTATATTATTTTTATGAGCTAAATTTCCCATTTAGGGAAGATGATGAATGTTGTTTAAAGTTTTGCCTAGTTAATGAATAATTGCCATTCCTTCAATCTTGATTTGTGAAATTATCTATATTTGTGTTTAATTCCATGTGTAAGCTTGATCACCTTCTACATGTTCTATGATCTCAATTCAAAATCTGAAAGGTGAGAATTGAGAATGCTAAAATTGGATAATCATGGATCTATGTGAAACGAGAGTATTTGCATGACCTATGTGACACTTAGATTATTACTTAATGCTGATTACATGTGAGTTTAATTAAAGAACATGTGGTTTAGAACCTAAAAGATTTGAAAAGAGTTAGGTTAATTTATAATCTGTCATTCACATCAAGAAAAGGATAGCAATTAGGCATTAACTATTGGGTAAACAAACAACAGGATTCTCTTCCCTATCTTCTCATCTTGATTAATATTCACTTGTTTCTTTAAGTTTCTTGAATTACTTTTATTCTGTTAAAATCTTGAAAATTATTAATTTGCCAAATAGAATCATAAGTATAGTTTAGAGGTAATTAATCCAATTCCCTATGGTTCGACCTCACTTGCGTGAGTTTACTACTTGATTACGTGCACTTGCGTATTGTTTTACAATTTTTGAAACAAGTTTTTGGTGCCGTTGCCGGGGAATTGTATAAAGATTGATATTACATAAAATTATACTAAATTCTAGTTTGGTTTATTTCTCTTGCTAATTGATAATCTATTTCTTGCAATATTGTCTCTATCTATTTCAAGAATTTTAAGTGTATGCGCCGTCAAGGACAAGGAGTCATATTGCCCGTTGATCCTGAAATTGAGAAGACTTGTATGAGAAATAGAAGAAACAAGAGGCAAGAAAGGGTTTCAGCAACTGCTGAAACACAAGAAATCATGGCTGAGAATGCTAATGGCGGTAACAATGGAGGCAACAATGGTAATAATAGAGGTGTCGTTGAAAATCAAGTAAATGGCCGCAGTCTAAGAGATTACATTCTTCCAACTCTTATGGGGGTTCAGTCTTGTATAAGACCACCTGCCGTCGATGCTAACAACTTTGAAATTAAGCCTGCCATACTCCAAATGGTGCAGTCTTCAATCCAGTTTGGTGGACTTCCATCTGAAGACCCCAATCTGCACTTGTCAAACTTTATGGAGTTATGTCAGACTTTCAAAGTCAATGGAGTTAGTGATGATGCCGTTCGTTTGAGACTTTTTCCATTCTCGCTGAGAGAGCGAGCCAAGAGTTGGTTGATCTCCCTGCCACCAAATTCTATAGCAACATGGACTGATTTGGCAACAAAGTTTCTGTCTAAGTTCTTTCCTCCAGCAAAGTCTGCTAAGTTGCGAGGAGAAATTAATAACTTCTGTCAACTGGACAATGAATCTCTTTATGAGGCTTGGGAGAGGTTCAAGGATTTGATCAAAAAATGTCCACATCATGGGGTCAAAAAGTGGATGTTGGTTCATAATTTCTACAATGGGTTGATTGGTAATACCAGAACAATTATAGATGGTGTAGCTGGTGGGGCATTTATGCGAAAAAGTGCAAACGAGGCTCATGATCTGCTCGAAGAAATGGCTATGAATAACCAACAATGGCCAACTGAAAGAAGCCAAACGAAAAAAGCTGCTGGTATGCACGAGGTAGACGCCATCACCAAGTTGACAGCCCAAGTGGAGGCCCTGACGAAGTTGATGATTGCTCAGGTGAAATAGGCTCAAGTTACTTGTGAGCTATGTGGGGGCCCTCACACATATGACACATGCCCGGTGGATGTGAACAGTTTGCCAATGGATCAAGCAAAGGCCATTGGGAACTATTCTCAAAACAATAATTATGGGCACAACCAACAGGGGTTCTACCAGCAGAGAAATTAGCCCCAACAAAACCAACAACAACTGCAACAACAAAGTCCCAGTGGAGGCTTAAATATCCAAGCTGACTTATTGCTCCAATTCATGATGAAGACTAAAGCCTCTATTAAAACTCTAGAAACTCATATGGAACAATTGGCTACTCAAGTGGCAAAACAAGCTCAAGGAAATTCACCTAGCACTAGTGAGGCAAAAGGAGAAGAGCAATGTAAAGCCATTTCCTTGAGGAGTGAAAAGAGTTATGAGGAACCTAGTGGCAAGCAACCAGTTGAAGATGTGGTTCAGGATCGACGGGTACAGACACAGGCACCAAAGGAAAAGAACACTACTGAGGGTCTTGCACCGTAAGAAGCGTCGCCTCCGATCAGCATAGATCATCATATTAAAATTCTTTACCCTCAAAGACTCCGCAAGAACAACCTCGACAAGCAGTTTTCAAAATTTCTTGAAATATTCAAGAAACTGCACATTAACACTCCATTTGCGGAGGCCTTGGAGCAAATGCTAACTTACCTGAAGTTTATGAAACAACTTTTAGCTAAGAAAAGGAAGTTGGAAGAGTTCGAGACAGTGGCACTCACTGAGGAGTGCAGTGCAATTTTGCAGAAGAAACTACCGCCCAAGCTCAAAGATCCGGGTAGTTTTAATATTCCATGCTCTATAGGGGGTTCGGTGGAAACTAAAGCTCTATGTGATCTGGGAGCAAGCATTAATCTAATGCCCTTGTCTGTCTTCAAAAGGCTAGGATTGGGAAAAGCAAAGCCCACAACAGTGACTTTACAACTGGCGGATCGTTCTTTGACTCATCCTCGTGGGATAATTGAAGATGTACTGGTGAAGGTTGGTAAGTTTATCTTCCCTGCTGATTTCCTAATTCTTGATATGGAGGAAGATTCAACTATTCCTATTATTTTGGGAAGACCATTCTTAGCCACGGGGCGAGCATTAATAGATGTTCAAAAGGGGGAGTTAAAGTTGCGAGTGCAAGATGAAGAGGTCAATTTTAATGTTTTTTCCCCAACCGACATTCCTACCTGTTGCAAGATTGAGATGGTGAAGGGTTCTTTTGTTAAAGCTGATAAGAAGAGAGAAAAGCCTAAAGAGCGACTTCGAACGATTCGGCGTCGTTGGAAAAGATTGATGTGTGGTAGTTCTGAAGGTGAACTTGCTCTTGTGCAAAACTCTAAAATTAACAATATTGGAGGTCAATTTTCGTCATTCGGTATGAGGGCTCTATTGGATGCAACGGGTGGACTTGATCCAATTTGAAGAAGTATTGAGGTCCAACCCCTTCTTATGGGGGTGCAGGTAAGTCTCCCTTTCCTTATTTTGCATGACACATTGGGAACAATGTGTATTCTAAGTTTGGGAGAGGGGACTTAAAAAAAAATTAATTAATTGTTTTAGTTATTCTGTTCTTTTTAGTTATTTTGCTTTAGTTTAGTCTTTTTATTTTGTTGTTAGTCGATTGAATAAACTGAAGATAGTTGTGTGCTGCTGTTGATTGTGATATGTCCTGAAATTTTGAAACCGTGTGCTTAATTCTTTTAACTCTTTCGATTAGTTTGGTTGCTTGTGAAACCTGTGTATGAATGCAATTTGACGATCTGTGAAATATGTTATAGTTGTTTTACTATGGTTTGTGGTAAGACTGGTTGAATAGCTTAGAACTTGCATGCCTTATTCTTTTGAGGCGAAATCCTTGCACTACAAGAAAATGTTACATTACCGGCGGAATTATTAGGGGCGGACTAAATCCGCCGCTAATAGTAGGGTTAATTTTTTAAGAAAATAAAAAAAATTGGTTTGTGCGGGAATTGTCCTGGTATTAAATTTTAAATTTATTAGCGGCGGACTATTACCGGCGGAAGTCCGCCGCTAATAATATTTTAAAAATTACATTTTTATTATTACCGGCGGATCTCCGCCCCTAATAATTTTATATATATATCATCTTCATCTTCACTCTTCATTAATTTCTATCTCCCCCTCTTCGTCTCTTCCTCTCCGCCCCTACCACCATCAATCCATCTCCTCTTGCTTCTTTAAATCTACCCCTACATATCACCACCTTAATGATAATTTTATGGGTGAGTATGTTTTCTGAGTTTTTTTTCTTTTTTGTGATTATTTACTTGAGAAATATCTAATTATATATATTTAAAAATTGGTCTCTCTTTCTCTCTTTTTTAGTCATTTTCTCTGTTTTGGAATGCTAGAGCACTGCAACAAAGGAAATCAAGAGGAAACCAATATTTTTGGGTCAGTTTCTTCTCTCTTTTTATAATCATTTTTAAAAATTTTATTAATAAATGAGGTATCTTTATATATTAAAAGTACCTATCTAACGACATTTCTTGGTTTAACATAATATACTTTACAAATAAAAAATATTCTGTTAAATTCAACGTAGATTTGATCCTCCCGTTAACTTTCAAAAATATATAAATAAAACTAAACCCTCAAAACCCTAACTCATTTACAACGTGCGACACTTTACTCATTTAAAAAACCAATCGACTCTTCCATTTCACTCTCCCAATCCCAATCTGAATGACTATAAGGTGAGCTTTGTGATGAAGAAGTCTCAGAGGTCAATCGATTTTTTTCGCTGGGTTGGAGTCGACGATTGAAGGCATAAAGAACGATTTGGGTTCTCAATCGCTACTTTCCAATCAAAAATTACGATTTCAGTCGCTGAGTGCAGAGGTTTCAAATTTGTGATTTACCAAAGACTTCTACAACTTCTTCTTCTGCTTCTTTCTTCTACTACTCTTTCAAGTCCGGAGTTAGTTCGACTCATTCGCTTGAAAAATGTGTTTCGCTGATCTACGATTGGAGATGAATCCACCCCAGCACCCCGCCGCCACTACTAGCCCCAAGGCCCGTAGATCTGACTCCAGATTTCTTCTTTGGTATATTCGACACGAGAATCGGTTAGTAAATTGGCCTTTGTGAGAAAACAAATAAGTTGATACCCCATGTGGGTTTTATTGTCTCTGTCCTTGTATGTTTTCCTTCCCTTCACATAAGCTAAATTTAGGGAAATTTCAGGATGTTTTTCTAATAAAGGCGCCCAAGAAATCTCCATTGGTGTTGAGGATGATTGTATTGGTATTTGCAATGGTGTGTGGTGTATATATATGCTCCATTTGTCTGAAGCAAGTTAGCACCCGGAACAAGGTTGGATATTTGAATCTCTAGGTGATTGAAAAGCCTTGTCAAGAACTGAATATTGACTCCTTGGAAACTCCTCTTGTGCACTACCCCAAACCCAAAAATTATAGCAGGTATAAAGCTGTTTATTAGTTTTGGTTTTTGGGCTTGATTTCATTTGAAAGACAATTTCATGATTTGTCATGTATTTTAGGGCTGAATGCGCATGCAATCCTGTGCGATATTTCACCATTTTATCAATGCAGAGGTCTGGAAGTGGGTGGTTTGAAACATTGTTGAATAACCATACTAACATTAGCTCAAATGGGGAGGTATTCTCCGTCAAAGTTAGGAGAAGTAACATCTCAACCATTGTGGAGACTTTAGATAGAATTTACAATCTAGACTGGTTTAGTAGTGCCTCAAAGAATGAGTGTACAGCTGCAGTAGGGTTAAAGTGGATGCTTAATCAAGTGAATATATGCTCTAGAAATTTGAATTCTTATTTACCATGTGCTATTTTCCTTGGTTGCACAATTAGTGCATTCATGATTAGTGCATTTCAGGAACCATTCATTATTGAATGTTTCTTTTCTAATTATTTTGGTTACAATTTGAAAGTGTACTCTTTTTCATGTTAATCTTGATAATTCTATTATAAGGGGTGTGGATTATTTTTTAGGTGGAGCCATTTATTGATCCTAAACTTACTCATAGTGTAAATTAGTATGATAATGAGATAAAAGAATAACCAAAGTTACGAGTTATTAATGATGCAATCTTATTATTGGTTCTTGTTAGCTATGATTTTTTTGTACAAATAATAACATTATCTACATTTCATTTAGAATACTGTGTAATTGTAGTGTAGAGTAAAAGCTCTATCTAGGACTATAAATCTGCCACACGATAATGAAACTTATAAGATTTTGTTTTGAGTTTTTAAAAATATATTATATTTTCCATATGCTTAGTTTATTTTGTATAATTTTCTAATATTAATAAAAACAGTGACAAGCAACTTAGATAGATCTTTCTGTTATTTTTTTTTTGTTTTCATATGAATTTGAATTAGGATTTATTTTTTGTATTAAATAAATATACATGTGTTTTCTATTTAAAAGTTATTTGAATTTTATTTAAATTATTGTTACTGATATCTGCAAAAACAGCAGAGTCTTGAAAAAGACTTTGAAGGAGAGCGAGGGATATGAGCGCCATAATGATGGGACTGTTGTTCAAGGTAAGATGAAATGACAAAAAGGTTGATGCATTTCGGGTTTATAAACCTATGGTGTTAATACCGAACTGACTCGCTTTTATCTTCTGCCAGTGAAACTTACTGGGAAATTACATGATGGAACTGTGTTTACTCGAAAGGGCCATGATGATGGGAAGCCATACGAGTTCAAAATCGATGAAGGTAATGACATATTATCATGCACTATTGCCTATTCGTGGTAATGGAAGAGAACTATTGTAACTGACTATTTGGATGTGTGTGCACTTGATATTTAGAGAAAGTTATCGGTGGTCTTGATCGAGCTGTAAAGAATATGAAGAAAGGGCAAGTTGCTTTGGTGACTATTCACCCCGAGTATGCTTTAGGCTCATCTGATTCGTCACAGGATTTGGCTGTTGTTCTAGCTAATTCTGTTGTTTACTGTGAAGTTGAGCTCGTCTCCTTCGTTAAGGTGGGTGCCATATGCTCTCTCTTCATTGTCCAAACCAATGTTTCTGCTTGCCTTCACAATGACACTTAAAAGAGATTTGCTTAATGTGTGCAGGGAAAGGAATCTTGGGATATGAACACACAAGAGAAGATCGAAGCCGCGGGGAAGAAAAAGGAAGAAGGCAATGCCTTGTTCAAGGGTGGTAAATATGAAAGAGCCTCAAAAAGATATGAGAAGGTATATTTGAGTATAACTAAATACATATTTTTCTACAAACCCCTTTAATCAGGCCCTAATGATAACACCTCTTTCGATTAACAGGCTGTGAGTTTCGTCAAATATGATTCTTCCTTCAGTGATGAAGAGAAGCAACAAGCAAAGGTGCTGAAAATGACATGTAATCTTAACAATGCAGCTTGCAAATTAAAACTCAAAGACTACAAGCAAGCAGAGAAACTTTGCACAAAGGTTTTGGATCTTGATAGTAAGAATGTGAAAGCTCTGTATAGAAGAGCTCAAGCATATATTCAACTGGTTGACTTGGATTTGGTAGAGATTGATATCAAGAAAGCTCTTGAGATTGAACCAGACAACATGTGAATTCTCTACTTCCTCCATGGAAATCTTTCACTAATTATATGCTGTGATTTTGTTTTTGATTACTTATTTGAGTATTTTTGTTTTGGACATTATATATCAGAGATGTGAAAATGGAGTAAAAATTTTTGAAAGAAAAAGTGAGGGAATACAACAAGAAGGATGCAGAATTCTACAACAACATATTTGCAAAGATGAACAAGTTTGAGCAAGTCAAATCAAATGTAAGTTGATGAACTGATTTTGGTTTGGTTTTGGTTTTGATCAGATGAATCTGTTTTTTTTATGATCCATTTTGATGAAACGTAAAAGCAGGGAAAGGAAGAGGCAGTGTCCATGACCATTGACATCAAAGCTTGATAATGATGATGAAGATGATGGTATATTCTTAGGAGTTAATACAAAATGTGTGTGTGTGGGTTCATTGATTGGCATATAATGAAATGAAATGAGAGTGGTTTATGTTAATTCCATTTTTGACATATTTAATTGACAAAAATATTTTATTATTTCCTATTAATTTCGGTTGGTATGTGTTTAATTTGGTTTCCTATTTTGTGTATTCAAACTTGAAAGGAAAGTTGTCTAGCTTTCCTATTTTTGGAAAAAAGGTAAAAATGGTAAGTTTGGTTACCCATTTCGTTTTTATCTAACCAGCTGTATAATCTGATCTTGTGTTGAGTTTCCCATTTTCTCAGATCAGATTTCTTGAAGAGAAAACCGGAGCTAAACTTTCCTTTTCTATAAAAGGAAAGTTGTAGTTACTGCCCACGATTCTGTAGGTACAGAAACAGAAATTCCTGGACTGATTGAAGGTCTTGTTCAGACCGAATGTAAGCTGTCAATAAGATGTATATTCATTATAAATACATCTTATAGCAGCTAGGTTTTGTATATCTTTCATTCACTTTCATATCTTAAGGAAAGAGTGTCTTTGTTATGTAGAGAAGAGCTGTTCGACTCTTACTATGTTATTTGTTGTTTGTATTGTCTTGAGTCTGTATTCAAGTCTACAACGAAGAAGAACATCAGTGCACCTTCGGGAGAAGGTATTTACAAGCTTTCGGGAGATAGCTTTTGAAGTCTTGCATCGGGAGGATACAAGCACACCTTCGGGAGAAGGGTTTTTACAAGCTTTCGGGAGATTGCTTTTGAAGTCTTGCATCGGGATGATACAAGCACACAACCTTCGGGAGATGGTTGTATAGGCTTTCGGGAGATAGCCTTTAAGCCTTGAATCGGGAGGATTCAAGCACTCTTCAAGGAGATCGAAGGGAGTTTGAGCTCTTGGAGTTTTATAAAGATTCGGTTAGTAGGTGGAATACATCAAGCTTGCGGCATACAATAAGAGGGAGTCTATTTATGCATAAGTCAATTACTTTGTATTTTTTGATACCGATCTAATGAATCTTATCTCTGGGCGTGGCCTCGTGGACTAGTAACAATCTGAAAGGATTGTTGAAACCACGTTAAAAAATCTTGTGTGTTTTTACTTTTATGCACTGTTTGTTTTTCTGGGTTTCTCTGAAGTTACAGAGTTGTATTCTGTAACTACGGAAAAACTGTTTTCAGTACCAGTTTCATTATTCCGCATTTAATTAATTACTTAATTAAATAATTAAACTGGGAATATTAAAATACGGAATTTCAATTGGTATCAGAGCAAGTCACTAAATTCTTAGTGAGATCTTGAGGTTATTCCGTTTAACTTGTTTTGTGTGAGATGTCTTTGTTTGCAGAAGGAAGCTCTATGTCTCGACCACCTCTGTTGAATGAGTCAAATTAGCCTTATTGGAAGGTCAGGATGAGAGCATTCATCAAATCGCAAGATGAGAAGGCATGGAGAGCTATACTTACAGGCTGGTCTCAACCTACTGAAAATGATGAAAAAGGTAATACTAAGGTAAAATCTGAACTCAGTTGGACCACTGAAGATGAAAAATTGTCTGGTTATAATAATAAGGCTTTACATGCTATTTTTAATGGTGTTGGTGAATGCTTTATTAAATTAATCTCATCTTGTGAATCTGCAAAGGAAGCATGGGAAATCCTTCAAATTCAATTTGAAGGTACTGCTGATGTAAAACGATCACGATTTACCATGTTGCAAACTAGATTTGATGAATTGAGAATGTCAGAAACTGAAACTTTAAATGATTTTTATGAAAGATTATCTGATATTTCTAATGAGTTTTTTGCCTTGGGAGAAAAATTAGATGAATCTGTCTTGGTTTGAAAAATTGTTCGAGTGCTTCCTGACAGGTTTGACACAAAATTGCTTGCAATAGAAGAGGCAAAAGATTTTGGAAAAATGAAGGTTGAGGAACTCATGGGGTCTTTAAGAACTTTTGAGTTGAATCAACAGATCAAGAAAAAGAGTAAGCAAAGTCTCTCGAATGAGAAAAGTAAAGGTATTGCCTTTAATGCTTCTGAAAAAATTATTTCTGATGATTAAAATGACGATGAAATGGTTTTGTTGGCAAAAAATTTCCAAAAATTCATGAAATCTGTTGGAAATAAAAAGAACTTTTCAAAGAGCCCAAAAGGTAACATTTCTGGTAATATTCCCTCTAAACCTTTCTCTTCTAGCAATAAAAAAGGTATTAAATGCAGAGAATGTGAAGGTTTTGGTCACACTCAATCCAAATGTGCCAATACCTTAAAGAAAAATAAAAAGGGATTAAATGTTACTTGGAATGATGATTCTGAGAGTAGTGAGGATGAAAAAGAAAAGGTTGTCCTAACAAGTGTTTTGTCAAGAAATTTGCAGGAAAAAGAAAAGACCATTTGCATGAATAATATCCTGTTCGATGACAACAAGGAAGAATCTAGATCCGAATCAGATGAGTCAGAAATTGATGAGAATTCTATGGCTGAATCCTACAAGGTAATGTTTGGTAAGTGGTTGGAAACATGTGCTGAAAATCGCTCCCTGGTTAAAGATAATAAAGTCTTGTGTAACAACATTAATGAGTTGGAAGATAAACTTAAATGTTGTGAATCTGAACTGTCTTTAAAAGAGTCTAAGATTATTTCTTTACCCAAGGAACTTGATAACATTAAAAAGAATGTTAAAATGCTAAATCCAGGTTCCACAATTTTTAAAAATTCAAAAATCTGGCCAAACTAATCATGCGGGTCTGGGTTATGTTTCTAATCAACCTAATTCTAATACCACTTTTGTTAAATCTAATAGTTTTGTTTCTAGAAGAACTGTTTCTACCTCGTAGGTTTCTGTCTCTACAGCAAAGCACTCTGTTGTTACAGAAAAGAAGCAGCACGGTAAGTTTGACAATTTCAAAGGGATTGGAAGACGTTTCATCCCTATTTGCCATTTTTGTGGAATAAAAGGTCACATTCGACCTAAGTGCATAACCATGCAAAACATGTTTAAATCTAATTATCTTGGAAATAAACATGTTTAACAAAAACAAAAATGGGTTGTCAAAAACAAATGCTTGGTAGGTTCCACTTGTTTTAAAACTATTGCTTCTAACATGTGGTATTTTGATAGTGGTTGTTCTAGACACATGACAGGTGAAAAAGAATTTCTTGTGAACATAAGACCAATGCACTGTGGAGAAGTTACATTTGGTAGTGGTCTTACTGGAAAAGTCATAGGAATGGGAACTCTCAAGTTCGAAGGGCTTCCTAAACTAAAGAATGTCATGTTGGTTGAAGGACTAAAAGCTAATCTACTTAGCATTAGTCAGATTTGTGATCAGGGTTATACTATGAGCTTTGATAGCAATCATTGCTATGTGTATAATATTCTTGATGAAATTGTTTTACAAGGGCTGAGATCTAGTGATAATTGTTATACTCTCACTACGTATGCTACTTGTCATTCTGTCATTGAAAATGTTACTGATCTATGACATGAAAAACTTGGTCATATTCATTTTAAAAATCTGAAAAAATTGTCTGTGTCAGGGATTGTTCGAGGATTACCTAAATTAGGTAAGGAGTCATTGGGAAAATGTGGACCATGTCAGTTAAGTAAGCAACTGAAAATTTCTCACAAGAGTATCCCAGATGTGAATACTTCTAGAGTTCTCGAACTCTTGCACATGGATTTAATGGGTCCAATCCAGGTAGAAAGCTTGAATGGTAAGAGGTATATTTTTGTTTGTGTTGATGATTTTTCTCGATTTTCTTCGGTGGATTTTTTGAGAGAAAAATCTGATACTTTGGAAGCTTTCCAATCTTTGTGTTTGAAATTAAGAGTTGAAAAGATTGTAACATTGGTAAAATTGTTAGGATTAGGAGTGATCAAGGAAAGGAATTTGAAAATACCATATATGATGAATTTTGTAAAGCTAACGGTATTTCTCATGAAATTTCTGCTCCTAAAACTCCTCAACAAAATGGAGTGGTTGAAAGAAAGAATCGTACTCTAACAGAAATGGCTAGAGTAATGTTGAATAGCAAGAAACTTACGAGGCGTCTTTGGGCCGAAGCTATTAACACTGCTTGTTATGCCATCAACAGAGTATTCTTACGTCCAGGTACTCACAAAACACCATATGAAATCTGGAAAGGTAAGAAACCAAATGTAAGTCACTTTCATGTGTTTGGATGTGTTTGCTATATTTTAAGAGATCGTGATTACATTGGTAAATTTGATGCTAAAAGTGATGAAGGTGTTTTCTTAAGATATTCCACAAATAGTAGGGCATATCTTGTGTATAACATGAGAACCCAAACTGTTATGGAATCTGCTAATGTTGTTGTTGATGACCTAAAAGATTTGTCTAAGTTTTCTACAGAAGAACAGATTGAAGACTTGCTTGAAAAGCCTGCTGCTGAGGAAAAGAAACCTGACGAAGTTACAAAAGCAGTTGTCGAGGCTACAGTGCAGGAATCTGTTGCTACAGAAATCCCAATAGCACAAGAATCCGAGCAGTCTTCAAATTCAATCACTGATCCAATACAGAGGGAACCATCCTCCAGGGTTAAAAAGAATCATCCTTCAGATCTCACCCTTGGAAACTTGGATGAGAGCATGGTTACAAGAAGAAAATATGCTAATATAATTTAATTCTTATGTTTTATTTCTTTTTTAGAACCAAAATCTGTAAAAGAAGCTCTAATGGATGAAGATTGGTTTCTTACTATGCAGGATGAGCTACATCAGTTTGTTCGAAACAAAGTCTGGAAAATGATTCCAAGACCACCGTTTGTGAACATCATTGGAACCAAGTGGATCTTCAAAAATAAGAGTGATGAGTTTGGCACTATCATTCGGAACAAGGCAAGGTTGGTTGCCCAAGGATACACTCAAGTTGAGGGTATTGACTTTGATGAAACATTTGCTCCAGTAGCTAGACTGGAGTCGATCAGGTTACTTCTTTCCATAGCTTGCATTCTTGGTATTAAATTGTATCAAATGGATGTCAAATCCGCTTTTTTGAATGGGCTATTAAAAGAAGAGATGTATGTTGAACAACCTAAAGGGTTTGAGGATCCTCATTTTCCTGATCATGTTTATAAGTTAGACAAAGCTTTGTATGGTCTAAAACAAGCACCACGTGCTTGGTATGAGCGTCTAACTGAATTTTTGCTTTCTCATGATTACAAGAGAGGAAATGTTGATAAAAAACTTTTTATCAAAAACATTAATTCTGATGTAATTGTTGCTCAAATATATGTTGATGATATTGTGTTTGGCTCTACTTCTAACTCTAAAGTGCAGGTTTTTGTTTCCCAAATGCAAAAGGAGTTTGAAATGAGCATGGTAGGTGAACTCACTTATTTTCTCGGTCTTCAAGTGAAGCAATCAGATGAGGGAACTTTTGTCACTCAAAGCAAGTATGCGAAGAACTTGGTGAAAAAGTTTGGTCTTGAGAAAGCCAAACATACCAACACTCCCATGAGCACAACTTTGAAATTAAGCAAAGATGAACAAGGAGTAAAGGTAGATCAAACTTTGTATCGAAGTATGATAGGTAGTTTGCTTTATCTTACTGCTAGTCGTCCTGACATTTGTTATAGTGTTGGTGTTTGTGCACGATATCAGGCAAATCCCATGGAATCCCATCTTTCTGCTGTGAAAAGAATTATTCGCTATGTAAATAGCACTATTGATTTTGGGATTTGGTTTTCTAAAGACACTAACTCTAACCTTGTTTGCTTTAGTGATGCTGATTGGGCAGGTAATGCAGATGATAGAAAAAGTACTAGTGGTGGATGTTTCTATCATGGAAACAATCTTGTTTCATGGCACAGCAAGAAGCAAAATTCAATCTCTCTGTCCACAGCTGAGGCTGAGTATATTGCTGCGGGTAGTTGTTGTACCCAATTGTTATGGATGAACAAATGATGGCAGATTATGGGTTTGATTTGAAAGCTTTAACCATCTTTTGTGATAACACTAGTGCTATAAATATTTCTAAGAATCCTGTTCAACACTCTCTCACAAAGCACATAGACATTCGTAATCACTTTATTAGAGAACTTGTGGAAAATAAAATTCTTGTCTTAGAATATGTTGAAACTAGCAAACAAATTGCAGATATTTTTACTAAAGCTCTTGACTCGGTCCGTTTTATTTCTCTAAGGAAATCCTTAGGGGTTTGTACTGTTTAATATTTTTGTTCTTCTTAATCCTTGATATTTGAGTTGTCTTAGAGTTCATAATGTCTTGTCCTTGTCCTAGAAGAAAATCTCAACCTTATAAGAATTACAGTCCTTGTTTTATTGCTAATGTTGTAATGTTATGGTGTCATACAGGTTTGTCAGGAAAATTGTTCACTCCTCACAGGAATATTCGGGTTCATCAAACAGTGTTATGTAAGCTACCATTTTCAAATAATGATGTTTAAAAACTGTGTGTTCAAGCTCCATTGGATGAATAGAGCTACCTATCTCAATGTGTGAAAGCCATCTCTGAGTAAGTTGGAAGTATGTAATTATGAGTTATGTAGAAGATACGCTACCATTGAAAAGGGCTACCATTGAGGTAGTGTGACAGCGTCTACTATGGTTACAATTTATCAGAAAAAAGTCTTTTTGACAAATTGGGCAATGTTTCCTACTTACACTTTCACACACTTATGCTTGACACAGTTTGTGGTAAAAAAATTTCTGTCCTCGAAAATGGTGTTATAAAGCTGTTACATACTATTTGATTTGCTTTAATATTCTTGGTGACTGAGTCAATTTTTCCTGTGTAACCGGTATGACCTCATTCTACTACTTCATTAGCTTGATAAAATAATTTCTGACTATTCTTATGAGTTTGATTTTTTCATCAGGGACAAAGACAAGCGGACATTGTGAATTTTAGTTACAAAAATATCAAGGTTATTTTCTTTTTCTGTCTTTTAAATAAAAAATACAAAAAAAAAAAACAAAAAACAAAAAAAAAATTGTGACCGAGTTTGTCAATTGAGCTTTCTTAAAAATTTCTTGTTTTTTATCTTGTTATGTTTCATTATATTCTTAGACACTATTTTTTGCTCTTAAGTGGTGATTAGTGCTTTATGTGTCTCTTTGTGTTCTCTTGTTCATTATTTGCAAAAAAATTTGGGGGGCATTTTTTGAAAAAATTAAAGAAAAAGGGGGGCATATCTTTTTCGATTCTTTGTTAATATTTTTTTCTTTTATTTTTTCTTTTTATGGAAACATGTTTTAATTGTATTCTTTATATTGTGTTTCCTTTATTTTTGGAGATTTGGTCTTATTTTGGTATTTTTAGGAAACTTGTCCTTAAATAATTAATTATTTTTTGTTTCCTTTTTGGTGGCAATTTTGGTTTTGGTAGGGTATTTAAATTCTTAGATTTTGTGGGGATATTTGGTTTCCTTTTTCCATTTAAGGAAACATTGACCCTTTTTTGAAAAACCTTTTTGGTTTCCTCTTTTCTCTCCCCACGTGGTGATTAAGGTAAGGAAGTTACTTTCCTTTTACATTTTTTACTTATTGGGAAATTAAAAATGAAATGTTATATATGCTCAACTACCCACTCACCCACGATCACCACTCTCTCTTCTCTTTCTATTTGTTTCTCAAAGGTCTAATTTTTTTTTTTCAAAGTGTGAGAGTGTTTGTGTTCTAGAATTTCAAAGAGAAATGGCCAAAACTAAGAATGTCCAACCGTCCAAGAAGCCCTCTCGTGGCTCTCCCTCTGCATCTCCGATCACCCCTCCTGCGCCGCCTGCACCAGCGACCGGAGCTCCTGGTTCGTCCTGTGCTCCGATGAAATCTGCCAGAAAATCGAAGACCCAAGCTCAAAAATCAGTGATCAATCTCGCCTCTCCAACAGTCGTTGCTTCTCCAATTGCTTCTTCAACACCTGGGTTTGGTGATCATGATGAATCTCATTCATCCGATCACACATTGTCGAAGTCCTCTTCTTCGAATGGTGCTCCAAATGTCGACAAAGCTATGGTGACTTTGCCCACTGTGAGTTCTCGAACAAGGTCCAAGGTTTCCACTCCTCAAAAGCCCGAAGTGGTTCAACCTAAAATTGTATCCAAAGGGAAAAAGGTGGTTTCTTCATCTTCAAAGGCCAAAAATCTCAATGAGAATCCCCCTTCGGTATCATCCTCGGATTCTGAACTTGAAGAAACTGAGGAGGATCATGATTCAGAGGGCTTGTCCGATTCAAGTGAAGAATTTGTGCCCAAAGATCAACCTGCTGTTGATGATTCTAAATCCGAGAGTGAAGAACCAGAGGCTAAACCTGTCACTACAGAACTTGTTCCTGTCCCTGCTGCAGTTCCAAAGAAGGACAAAGGAAAAAGGCCCATTGTCTCTCCAAATCCTGTTCTTCCACAGAAAAGAAAAAGGCCCTTTGGTATTTCTCTTGACAACTTCAAGCCCCACTCTCATTATTTTTGTTATAATGATCATGCTAGAGATATGAAATTCTATGAGAATAGGAATTTTACTGTGGAGAAAAATTTTAATGTCATTGCTCATAAGCCTTTTGGGGTTTATAACATGTTGAAAGAAAGACGATGGGTAGATACTTTGATCGGTTTTGATGGCTATGCGGATAGAATCGTGAAGGAATTCTATGCTAACATCACTGATGACTTTCTCGATGAGGACTCTTTTATGTTTGGGAAAGTATTTGTCAGAGGACACTGGTATTCCTTTACTGTCAAGGATGTGGCTGAAGCTCTCAATCTGCCTATGGGAATTGAGCCAACTGATGTGGAGTTTGATCGTCAAAAGGTGTTCGGTTATCTCACTAGTGATAATGATGTTGAACTCTTCGACACCATGCATATGTCTCAACTCACCTATCAACATGCTGCTCTCATGAGGTTTGCCCTATCCAATTGGTTTCCTTGCTCCAATCCGGTAAATGTTTCAAATGAACTTGCTTTCTTTTTGTATAAAGTTTCAATTGGTGCTAAAATTGATTTGGCTGACATGATTTGGGAGCAAATTGTTTCTATTCGAAAGGGCAAGAAACCTAGGCTCAATCTTATTTTTCCTCATTTAATCTATAAGATTTTATCTGATCAAGAGGAATTTATTCTTGAGAATGAATCAATTGAGATGCCTGCTATTGGAACCACTTTCAAAATTCCTGAGAAGCCTCCTCAAGGAAAAGCTGCTCAAAGAAAGGCTCGGTCTGCTTCCCCTGGTATTACAAATGATCCTGCTGCTGCATCTGCTTCAACTTCTGCTCCTACAGAAATGGCAGAATTCAATTTGCATTTGGTAAGAATGGAGACAAGTCATGCCTTGCTTCTTAGGAAGATCGACAGCATCATGAAATACTTCCGACCCAATGATGATGAATAAGTGGTTCAATCTTTTATCTCTTGCTTTTTAGTAATGTATGCTTGAACTTATGACTTTGTCCATGCTTTTTTGTTATCTTTGGCTCCTTGATAGACAAAAAGGGGGAGTAGTATTATTTTTTTTTTTGGATTCATTGTTACACCTTTGGACCCTTGGTTTTAGGGGGAGTTGCTTGATTGTGGTTTGTGCACTTTTCCGTTTAAAAAGTTGCTGTGACTTCGGTTTGTAAGCTTTTCCGTCCAAAAAAAAGTCCTTTGTTTTATGTGTTAGAGTGCTTTCATGCAGGGGGAGTATTTTCTATACTCTTGTATCTTTAAAAAGCTATTTGCTTTGGTTTCTAACACGTGATGCAGGTTTTCTCATAATAAAATGTTTTGTCAATCAAGGTGTCAAAGGGGGAGATTGTTAATTACATTTTTGGCATATTTAATTGACAAAAATATTTTATTATTTCCTATTAATTTCGGCTGGTATATGTTTAATTTGGTTTCCTATTTTGTGTATTCAAACTTAGAAGGAAAGTTGTCTAGCTTTCCTATTTTTGGAAAAAAGGTAAAAATGGTAAGTTTGATTACCCATTTCGTTTTTATCTAACCAGCTGTATAATCTGATCTTGTGTTGAGTTTCCCATTTTCTTAGATCAGATTTCTTGAAGAGAAAACCGGAGTTAAACTTTCCTTTTCTATAAAAGGAAAGTTGTAGTTACTGCCCACGATTCTGTAGGTACAGAAACGGAAATTCCTGGACTGATTGAAGAATTATTTTAGGGAAGTTTCTAGTGGGCTGAGGTCTTGTTCAGACCGAATGTAAGCTGTCAATAAGATGTATATTCATTATAAATACATCTTATAGCAGCTAGGTTTTGTATCTCTTTCATTCACTTTCACATCTTAAGGAAAGAGTGTCTTTGTTATGTAGAGAAGAGCTGTTCGACTCTTACTCTATTTATTTGTTGTTTGTATTGTCTTGAGTCTGTATTCAAGTCTACAACGAAGAAGAACATCAGTGCACCTTCGGGAGAAGGTATTTACAAGCTTTCGGGAGATAGCTTTTGAAGTCTTACATCGGGAGGATACAAGCACACCTTCGGGAGAAGGGTTTTTACAAGCTTTCGGGAGATTGCTTTTGAAGTCTTGCATCGGGATGATACAAGCACACAACCTTCGGGAGATGGTTGTATAGGCTTTCGGGAGATAGGCTTTAAGCCTTGAATCGGGAGGATTCAAGCACTCTTCAAGGTGATCGAAGGGAGTTTGAGCTCTTGAGTTTTATCAAGATTCGGTTAGTAGGTGAAATACATCAAGCTTGCGGCATACAATAAGAGGGAGTCTATTTATGCATAGGTTAATTACTTTGTATTTTTTGATACCGATCTAATGAATCTTATCTCTGGGCGTGGCCTCGTGGACTAGTAACAATTTGAAAGGATTGTTGAAACCACGTTAAAAAATCTTGTGTGTTTTTACTTTTATGTACTGTTTGTTTTTCTGGGTTTCTTTGAAGTTACAGAGTTGTATTCTGTAACTACGGAAAAACGGTTTTCAGTACCAGTTTCATTATTCTGCATTTAATTAATTACTTAATTAAATAATTAAATTAGGAATATTAAAATACGGAATTTCAATTTAACTGTAATGAGTCAAAGCTTAAGTTTTAGTGTTTATGTTAAGAGGATTAGATGAACATAAAATTCTCCTTTTGTCCAATACTCATTGTAATTTGTCCATAATAATAAATAATATATAGTAACTTTTGAATTGCTATGTTTTGATCCATTTACTTTTAAATTTTGACTTATAAAAATTATATTATTTTTCATTAAATAGACAAAAGAGAAAGATGGAACTATTTTAATGAAAGATCCAATCTTATGGAGAGTTGGAAGAAATATCTTGCCTATAAAACAACTTCAAGGCTTTGTCCTAAAGACTCCATAAGACAGTGCCTTCAAGTTGTCTTTTACCATTTGGTTTACTCAGTTGGTAAATCTCCAACCTTTGATGCCCAGTTGTATGTAGATTCAAAAAGAAGAGTTCAAAGTACAATCAATTCACCATTCAAGCAACTTAACCAATGAAAGTTTAGGCAGAAGTTTCACTATACTCTTTTTAGTTTTTCTAATAATATTCCATATATTAAGATTTTTTTTAATACTTTTTTCTTCTATTTTAAGATCGCACATTCACTTTAATTTTTGTTACATAATGTTTGCTTTAAAATCTGCAAAACTTATGACTTGTTCCTCCAAATTTTCTATAAGTAAATAATAAGTATTATTTAGATATGACTTATATATACCCATATTTATTTGAATAACCAATTATAATAGCACAAATATTACTTTGATAAAACAAATCATTCGTATGATCATACCTCCACATACAATCTAAATAAGAAAAAATAAAAATAAAAAATAAAAAAAACTAAACTTTACTTAAAACTAACATTTACGTGGCTCGGCACGTAACTCCTACCTAGTATATGTAAACAAGGGTATATATATAAATTTTTTTAGAAAACTGATATATTATTTAATTATTTTGAGGTGTATATTTATTGATTAAATATAATTTATATGTGTATGTATTGATTAAGAATATACATATTTATATATTTCACAAAAAAAAAATTATACTGTAGTCTAAAAAGTTATATTTTTTTATATGTATATACTTTTTTAAAATATATGTATAATATATTTATATATATTATTATAAATGTGTATATATATATTTTTTGTTCATATTTAGGAGAAAACACAATTAGGATATATTTTAGTTTTGAATAAGTAGGTATTTTATTACAAATTTTTAGTTGTAAAATTATTGTGTTTTTCAATAGCTCTAAATAAGTGCTTATATATATTTATATTAGTGAAAGAAAATAATACTTGAGCTAATGTAATATATTAATATCTTTGTGTGTATTTATTTGTTTATTTTTTTTAATGAGTATGTATTTATTTTATAGTGTGCATTTATTTAATATAATTTTTCCATTAAATAAGTTATTTAAATAAGAATAATATTTGAATTAAATTGTGATATAATCTTATAATTATTTAATTGAAGTACTTAATAATAATGGTGAGGTTATTGGTTCATCGCAGCAGGAGCAACAATTTTTACTTATCCTCATACGCCAACAATTTCGGAACCAATTTTAAGATAGATCTTACGCTTGGGTGATTTTCGCATGGCATGGTAGATGAAGAGCTTCACCAAATTGACCTTAATTTGTTTTGAAGTGATGATGAACAACATTAGTGATTAGTTTATGCATTTTGTAAACTTAGTCAATGTAATTATTTAGTTGGATAGTATAAGTATTAGCTAGTTTGTTTAATGGATATTGTAGTTATATATTAACTTTAAATTTGATTTATATTTAAATTAAATAATTAGTTTTTATTATATTTTTATTATTTAATGTTTTTTATTTTAAATATATTTAATATTAATTTATATTAAAAAATAAATTTAAAAGTATTAGAGGAGGAGTGCTCCGCCGCAAATAATAGTGTCAGATTACGAATCTGACACTATTATTAGCGGCGGGGTACTGTTAGTCCGCCGCTAATTATTGTTAATAGCGACCCTCTATTGCCGGCGGAACCCGCCTCTAAAGATCTTTACCAGCGGATTTCTCAATTATTACCGGCGGACCCTTCCGCCTCTAATTCTTATATTTGTTGTAGTGTTGACAGCATTCAATAGGAACATTACTTAGGAAGTTTGTTTGGATAGTTTGAGCCTTTCAAGCCTACCAGAAAATGAATATCCTTAGTGAACCCTTTTGAGCCTAAACCTATTTCGTTTCTTCACCCATTGAACTAAAAGATGTATCCACACTATTGTTTTTGTTCTCATTACATTTTGAATGGTATCATAAGCCTTACAATAAGTTTGGGGGAGTGAAATATATAGTGTGTGGAAGTATTGAAGAAAAGAAAAAAAAATCTTGCGTGATTGAGAAATATGTGAAAAAAAAAGAAAGAATTGTAACTCGACATCACTTGAAAAAAAAAAAAGAATAAAAAAAAATCAAAAATAAAAGAAAATTTCAGTGATGTCTGGTGATTAAAAAAAAAATTAGAAAAATCTTAATCATAGTTAGTTGTGGGAACACTTCGGGAAATTTTAAAATTATGAGAAGCTTGTGGGTTCTTTTGTGCTTATGATATCTTTAGCCAAAATTGTCTTTCATTTTCCAAATATCTAAGCCATAAATTCTAACCTTAAAAAGTCCTTTTGATTCCGAAAAGAATGTTGTCAACATCAGTGGAGAGAGGTAAGCATGCAAGCATATTGGCTATTGGTTTGTGGACTACTTTGATGGAGTGAAACCATTATGACATTATTTTGATACTGAAATTAGTTTGTATCTCTGCATTGTGTGATAAGATGAGCATCCTAATTAATTGTTAGAGTTTTTAGAATTGAAAATCTAATTTAGTTAATGGAAGGAAATTTCACATGAGCCAACAGTAATATAATTATTTGATAGCTTAGTTAATCGAGTTTTAGTGTTAGTCTTAGTCTTACTCGAGGGCGAATAAGAATCTAGTTTGGGGGAATTTGTTAGGCTATTTTTAGCCTACGTTTTGGGTCACTTTTTATAGTTGTTTTCCTTCTTTATTATTCTTTTTGGAATGGAATTATACTTGTTTTCTTTGGTTTCAGGTTTAACACTTGGAATATATCAATTGATCATATTTCGGAAAACAACAATCTATAGAATAGAAAAAATTCTGCAAGAAAATAAAGTTGAAACTTCAAACTTAAATTTGACTATGTTCTGATCTGATTTTGGAAAAAGTCAAAACATAAAAGTTTTAGATTTATTTTTCTTCTTTCCAGCGCATCTAAAATCAACTCATTTTGAGTTTGTATGTTAAAGTTATGCATATTTTACTAAAAGATGCTGAAGCTGTCAAATTTGCTTCAATAGTCGCGACCACCACTTTCTATGGTCGCGACTAGGAGCCAGGCAGCGAGCTTATTTTTTGTATTTTTCCTATGGTCGCAACTAGGTTTTATGTAGTCGCGACTAGGGGCAAAAGACGAGATTTTTGGGCAGTTTTTAACTTTTTCAGAGGTAGCAACCCTAATTTCTATTTAAGGGGCTCGTGTTTTAGAACGAAGAGAGTAGAAATTGGCCCGAAAGTGAATGCAGGAGGAGAGGAAGCAATCTTGAAGACCCGGAGCGATATCACCATCTAGTTTCTTTCTTTTACCCTCTATTTCCCTTTTATGTTTATTTTTGTTTCAGAATTAATCATGGATGTTTATATTATTTTTATGAGCTAAATTTTCCATTTAGGGAGGATGATGAATGTTGTTTAAAGTTTTGCCTAGTTAATGAATAATTTCCATTCCTTCAATTTTGATTTGTGAAATTATCTATATTTGTGTTTAATTCCATGTGTAAGCTTGATCACCTTTTACAAGTTCTATGATCTCAATTCAAAATCTGAAATGTGAGAATTGAGAATGCTAAAATTGGATAATCATGGATCTATGTGAAACGAGAGTATTTGCATGACCTATGTGACACTTAGATTATTACTTAATGATGATTACATGTGAGTTTAATTAAGAGATTAATTAGAGAACATGTGGTTTAGAACCTAAAAGATCTGAAAAGAGTTAGGTTAATTTATAATCTGTCATTCACATCAAGAAAAGGATAGCAATTAGGCATTAACTATTGGGTAAACAAACAACAGGATTCTCTTCCCTATCTTCTCATTTTGATTAATATTCACTTGTTTCTTTAAGTTTCTTGAATTACTTTTATTCTGTTAAAATCTTGAAAATTATCGATTCGCCAAATAGAATCATAAGTATAGTTTAGTGGTAATTAATCCAATTCCCTGTGGTTCGACCTCACTTGTGTGAGTTTACTACTTGATTACGTCCACTTGCATATTGTTTTACAATTTCGTAACAGGTTCTGATACCGAAATTGTAACGCCAGTATTTAAAAACTGACTAATTCAGATTTAAACTTATTTTATTATATTTATAAAATCTCGTAAGTCAGGATCCCGAGTTTAAAATCGTTGTTGAAAATACATATTCAATATATAAAGTTACATAATATATTTTTTTTACAAACTACAGGGCAATACCAAAATAAAACTTAAAATGTGATAAGATCGAAATCCTCCAGGTTGCACTGCCGCGATATGTACAATCCTTGCCGAGCCCCAACTCACTGCTCCTCCAGCCAAGCTTAATTCTTACCTACACATGGTAGCAACAGATGAGTCGACAGACTCAGTAAGATATGCATATAAACAATTATAAAATCGACTTGTGTCTAGGCACCCATACACCTATTCACAAGACTAACCAAAAGATTGAGAACGTTCTTAATGGTCAGTGATATTGACCATGATATCACCCACTACCAGCACTATGATCGCACTGCAGGACCGGCACTACGTTCGTACCGTTATGATAACATCAATAGCACCCAAGAGTACAATTGGCTATGATATCACTCTTAACCAGTACTATGCCCGTACTGTCGAACCGACACAATGGTTGTGCCGCTATGATAGCGGCAATTAATACTCTTTGGGGTGCATATCACTCTTAACCAGTACGATGCCTGTACTGCCGAACTGAAACTATAGTTGTGCCGCTATGATATCACCCAAAACATATACAATCTTAAACACAGCATGCATATATAATATGTTCTATGCTAGTCTTACCTCGTTTTCCATGCCCAGGTGTGTCGGTCAGCCTGAGTGGAATAGCTTCTCGACGCTTTACAGGGTCCTATATCACAATATTCATAACTTTGATGAGAGACATGCTAAAACAGTTCTCAGGACTTAAAACCAAAACTAGAATTATCCCTATTGATGGATAACATGATAATACTCTAAATATCACAAAAACGGGAAAATTAGGGTTTCATAAAATGTCCCAATTGGTAGACCGGTTCCCCAATCAGAATTTTGATTCAATGGGGTTTCCTCGAGACCAACCGGTCGACTGGTTCTTACAGGTACCCCTGAACCAGTCGACCAATTCAGTGCAGGAACACCCAAAAACATCCCCAACACTTCAATTCAACTCCAAACTCCACAATAGCTTCCAAAATACCTGTATATACCATAATGAACAAAATTCAAGCAATAAACCTCAGTTTCAAATAAAGAAACCTAATTCACCATTAAAGTGCAAAGTTTGAGTTTTTAAACTCAAACCTTGCTCAAGTGCCACCAAAATCTACAAACATGGCATAATTCAACTTAAATCAACCTAACTCAACTTCAGAACACAAACCTAAGCACCAAACATCACTATAGGACTAAAACCTAAGAATTCATGCCTTAAAACCTTAATTCCACAAGAAAAAAAACAAAGAAGAGAGTCAAGAGGTGATACCTTGGATTGAAACTCTTCCAAATACAGCTAAACCTCACTGAATTGAGCTGAGAACATCCCAGCTCCTGCTGGTTCTTGAAGACGAGAGAGAGAGAGAGAGAGAGAGAGAGAGAGAGAGAGAGAGAGAGAGAGAGAGAGAGAGGTGATCTTTCTAGGTTATTTCTCAACTTTTCTAAATAAATAATAACTTAATTATTTATTAAACCTAATTCAATTTTAGAGTTATACAGCCCACAAAAGACAAGAATTTCTAAGCAAAAAGACTATTTTGCTCCTTGACACAATTCAAAGGTTTAAGGGCCTCCAAGGGTAATTTGGTCATTTTTAAATCCCGCTAATTTCCTGATATTTCCAATGTCTAACAATGATGCCCCACTGTCAATAAAATTTTGAACCATATGAAAATGTGATTCTCTAATGGCCAACGTCGCATTCCACTGCTACCAAGTACAAATACAGAAAATAAGAAACTCATACATAGCATAATTAATACATACTGAATCATAAAAAAGAAAAGTTCTCTCTCTCTCTCTCTCTCTCTCTCTCTCTCTCTCTCTCTCTCTCTCTCTCTCTCTCTCTCTCTCTTTATTCCACCATTGCAATTCAATGTCCCCTCTCTTCTTCTTACTCTTACCTCTCACAACACTTCAACCTTCCTATTTCTTCATCGTTGTTCGTGATCGCATCCCCAGTACTTGCATCTCCATCGTTCTGATCCTCCAACAAACTATCACGGTAAATATCTCTCTCTGTTTTTCTTTTTTTCTTTTTCGTAGACTGAATTCATTCCATTTTATATAGCCGTATTTCAATATTATGTGAATTGTGATAGTATTTTAGTTGGTATATATACTGTTTGATATAATGTCTGTGTGATTCGTGAAAGAATTGGTTATATTAAGGGCCAGTGATCACGATTCTGAAGCAACTTTTCTGTAGTTTAATACCTCTTAATCATATTCATTGTTCAAGTTACCTTAGTTTTATATTTTAATTTTCTTTGTCAATCGTTTGTTGCTGTAAATGAGTTCAATATTTTTCTTTCTTTTTTTGTTTCACAACTCTTTTTTATTCTTTCTTTTTTCAATGTTTTTCTTTTTTTTGTTATAGGTTTGTTTTATATTGATTTTGTTCTATTTTGTGCCATTATTTATGGCTTTGGCGCCTTACAAGGCTTTAGCACCTATTATATGGTTGGACCCCTAATTATTTAGGGTAGTTTGTTTAAATTTTCACGTTTTTCGGTATTTAATGTATAAGAAAATTTTGACACAATAATATTTTAAAGTTAATAAGTTATGCACTATACAGATTTATTAGTCGGAACAAAAGGATTATTTTGGTTAAGGTATGATTTAAAGAATATTTTAAACTGAAATAAGGTTTAAGAGGGTTTACTTTAAATGCTAATTCCTATTAGTTATGTTTTGGTTTATATTTTTTTAAGAATTTTCAGCATAAAAGGAAAGTGTTTGGAATTTTAGTATTCAGATTCTAATATTATAATTAATTAAGTAAATTAAAGAATAAGAATCTTGAGAATCTTGTAATAAAGGGAGGTGGAAACACTAATGGTCTAATGAGAATATATTGGTTCAGATATATTTGGGAAGTCAAATTATTATGAAAATTTTGTTTGTTCTTAATATTATGGGAATATACCAAAATTATTATATTATTTGTATTTTTAAAGAATTTCTGGATAAGTGGTATTAGTTTTTTATGGAAGAAATGGAAGTACAAATTTGATGGATGAGTTGCGCCATGGTTTATGGCTTTGGTGCCTCTTAAGGTTTTCGCGCATGATTTATGGCTGGCCCCTAATTATTTAGGGTAATTGGTTAAAATTACAAGATATCATGAATTGTAAAAATATTATAAAATGTAATAGCTAACAATTATGGTATATAATTATAAGATTATTGCCTTATTAGTTTATTACAGATAACATAATATTAATTTTAGGTATATAAATTATAAATATGAGATTATTATAGATAACGTAATATTAATTTTGGTATATAAATTATAAATGTGGGATTTTGTAATAAATTGGAGGTAAGGACATTAATTGTGAATTGAGAATACTTAGTTTTATTTTATTTTTTATTTTTGGGAAGATATTGAAATAAAAGAGAAGTAAATGCTAATGAAGTATTGAGATTTATTAGTTGTATAGGAAGATACTAATATGAATAGTTTTTATAATAATTTGAATGATATAATAATTAGGAGGTTAACTATTTAAATAATAAATAAGGAAGTATTATGTCATAATACCGAATTGGATTAATTAATATTAATTTAATATTATTAATTAAATGTATGATGAAGTGGTATTAGGAAAATGGTACTTTTGAATGTGAAAAGTGTAATATTAAGTTTTAAGGATATTAATACAATTTTGGTTTAATTTAAGTTGAATAAAGATTATAGATACCATGTTTTACGCTATAAATAAAATAATAAATAATTTGACTTATTAAGGATTTTGACATATTTTAGTCAATAAATAAGTAATATTTTTAAGAGATAAAATGAAATAATTAGTATATAATATTTTGAATATTTAAGGAATAATGGGTATTAAAAGAAAAATTTATTTATGTTTGATTTTAAAAGGGTAAAACTAAAAGTAAGGAATAGGGATCCTTTGAAGGTTATGAAGTAGAATGCTATAATTTAGTTGTTACTAGCCAAAGGGTAATCCCTTTGGCTAGTTCTAGTATTTTATAGGGAGATCTAGTTGCCTAGTCTTGGTGGTTGGTTGATTCTCTTCAGTTTGAATAGTTTTTTAATTAAAGATTTATGCTGTTTTTTTTATGTTTTTTTCAGGTGGAACTTCAGTATTTTATTAAGTTAGGAGCGTTGTTTGAAGATGTTATAGCTTTATTGTCTAAATTTCCAGGGGTAGTTTTGTCCCATGGGGCTTGCTCTAAGATTTTAGCGGCTCATGGTTGGCAAAGCATGCTCTGCGGTTAGACGATGAGCTATCCTGGTTCGAAGAGGTTCCAGCGCCGGTGGCAGACGTGGGCGTCGTAAATTCATGAGTGATTTTAATCACTTTGTCAAAAAAAAAAAATACATACTGAATTATAATAAACCTCTACAAATGTGTAAATCATAATTAATAATTCAATCTCATAATTAAACCCTAATTATTTAATAATCCAACATATTAAACTTATGCGGTCATTACAGAGACCTTAATGAAGATTTTATGGAATAATCAGTTTATGTTTAATTTTTAATAATTTAGTTTAATTTTGAGACATTTTAATAGTATTAACGTTGAATATTGTTGAGTTATTTGAGATATTTTTAAATTATTAATAAATATTATTAGAGTTAAATTATAATATTTGTAATTAGTTTAATTATATTTAAATTATTATTTATATATTTTTAAATAATTATTTATATTTTTATTATTTATATTATTATTATTATTTATATATTAATTAATACATTTTTTTTTTATTTTTAAAATTCATTAGCGGCGGTGGGACCCTGCTGCTAATGCCCACCGCTAATACTATTATTAGCGGTGAAGCCTTATTTCGCTGTTAATAACCATTATTAGCGGCTATTTAATAACGACGAACTATTAGCGGGGGATTACCGTCACTAATAGTCTTTAGCGGCCAAAAATGGGTTTATTAGCGGCGGAGTGGTCCGCCGCTATTTAAGGTAAATGTTGTAGTGTATATCTATGACAGCACTCACACTCAATTATACCACTGAGTTTTCAAAATGTAAGTATTGGCTAGACAGTAAGGTAAGCTTGTAGCAAACAAATGAAAGAGCTCAAGCATAATTAGCTTAAAGCTTAATCATCTCAGGATTCATATCTAATGACCACTTACTAAAAGTATAAATAACCTTATTGTTGATTACCACATCCATATAACTCCAGTGCACTGATAAATCATGTGGCTAAAAATATTCGAAGCATATAATTATAATTATTTTTTACTGTGATGACGTCACTATAATTATGAATAACTATAAGTTCTAAATTTAATAAATTTAAGTATTAAATTTATAATCATCTAAAATAAACACGTGAACCAAGTATTTAACTAAGTCAAGAAAGATTTCTATTTCTTTTATTCATAAATAATAAGATTACATAGAATATATTTTATTTAGGGCATAAAATCCCAATACAAACTTAGTCAGTTCCTTTCATCATCCCACGTGCCTCATTTACATGTTGTTCAGAGGATATTTCAGTATATAAATTCTAGTCCTAGTTTGGGGTTGTTTTTCCCTAAAGATTTTGAAGTTAAACTTAAACTTTACACGGATTCAAACTGGGGATCATGTCAAGCAACAAGAAGATCGATCTCTAGCTTTTGTATTCTTCTTGGATAGTCTTTAGTTTTATAGAAAAGCAAAAAACAACACAAAGTGTCGTGATCATCAACCGAAGACGATATTGTGTTATGGACAACACCACTTGTAAACTTTTTGGTTGCTATCCATGTTAAAGAAACTTAAACAAGATCGCATTATAGAAATGTTATGTGACAACAAGGTAGCAATCCACATTGCGGCCAATACAATCTTTCACAAATGCACAAAGTATATCGTGATAGATTGTCATTTAGTCAGAGAAAAAGTTCAATCTAGACTCATCAAAACCATCTACATTGCTTCGAAAGATCAACTAGTTGATATCTTTACTAAGACTTTGTTTCCTACACAATTCAGCTACTTAAAAGTCGAGATGGGACTTCAATGCATATGTAGTCCAACTTGAATTGGAGTATCAAGATTAGCTAGTTCAGTAAGAGTAAGTGAGTTGTTAGTTAGAGCTTACTGCAACTCTTGATTCTTTACTCAGTATACTTTATAAGTACTAAAAGCCTTGTACATTTCATTTTGATCAATAATAAGAAAGCTCATTTCCTCCTTTCTTTCTTTGTAATAATAATATGTTGATAATGGTCTTAAAGTCATGTGAGATTTGAAATTGTGGTTACTAAAATATTATAAATAAAGACCTCTATATGAATTTCATTTTGTATCACTTAGTTTCTATCAAGAGAAGACATTGTCAGAAACATTTTAGGCTTGATAAATTTTTAAAACTATTTTCACTTCTTTTCTTATTTAAGTGCTTGTGATAGGGAAAATAAGTTTTTGGACAAATGTGTAAAACTTTGTTCAATTTTAGTGATTCCTTGTCACTTTTGGTTTTGGTAATAAGATTGTTCTCACATCTTCTTTATATTTTTATTTTATGCACTTTGCATTGTGTTATTTACTTGTTGCATATTGTAATGAATTGTGATTCCCCTCTTCATCTCTTATTCTTCATTTTACATGTAATTTTGTAATAGAATTGTAACATTATTTAATTTTTATTATAACCCTTGTATAGTTGAGCATAGAATTGTAATCTTGTTGATTTTATATTTTCATTGAAGATTAATATTTCACAACACCGTATCATGCTTAAGTATATATTTTTCATGTCATGTCATGTCTATTTATAATATCGTATCGCACGCATTGTGTTTAAACTTATATTTCTTCGTGTTGGATTGTACTGCTTTCTAGGCTCGTGCTGATGTCGTGAGTCCACCTGTATTTACAACACTAAATAAATTACACATTCTAATTAATTAGAAATATAAACTATAATTAACAATTTGAAGTCATTATAACCAACCACATCTAATAATAAACATAAGATTAATAGTTCTAATAAACTGAGAACGCTTATACATATAAATGTATATACTATATATACAATACATATTGCAGAGAAAAAGAATCAAATTAAACACATATGAATACATCAAATTTTCTGTAAAAACACACTTATATGAGAGACAGCTCACAAAGAAAAGAATGAATAATGGAAGAAAGATTTAAATGGAGAGTAAAAGGTAAATAAATAAATATATATAAATATATAAATATTCAAAAAACATTGCAGCCCTTCCGATTTGATTTATGCTTCTTGGACTTTGGAGGGTGTAGAGCCAATTTGATTGCAGCATCAAATACACCCTTCACATTCTGCATTTTCAATCACAAAATTAAAGTTTGTTTATAATTATAATCAAATACATGACAACATTTATACTAATAAATTTCTCTATCTATTGTATACGATTCTCATCTATATATATTCTGTTAACTAAGTACTTTGTGGAACTCAATAAGTTATAACCTTGAGTGAGTTATAACCAAGTAGTAATGAGAATGATTAATTAGAAATTATAATTAATTTAAGTAATATTTGAGTTGGGGCATGACCATATGAGCTATTTTAAACTATGATGTTAATTTTTTGATAAAAAAATATAGGTAAATACTATTTTAGAAACACAAAGACTACATATTGGTTGGACTCCATTAGTATAAAATAATACCTTAAGTTTAATTTTTATTAATTTTTTTTAGGATAAATACTATTTTGAATCTTGTGTTTTGCAAAAGTTACCAATTAGACCCTCTATTTTGTTAAATGATAAAATCGATTCTATATTTTTTAAAATGACAAAAATAGGACTGAGCTCAATTTTTAACAATTTTATTTTTTAATATAACCAACTTTAAGATAATTTCTAACACGAACAGATGTAGAAAATATAATTAATTTTGTCACAACATCTCTACATCAGATTATTATTAAGTTTTACTTTGATAAAAAATCAGTTCAGGGTCCTATTTGTACAATTTTGAAAAATACATGGTCCATTTTATCATTTAACAAAACAAATGGTTCAATTAATAACTTTTACAAAACACAATATCTAAAATAGTATTTACCCTTCTTTTAAATATAATCAAGTTGAAAGTTTCTAGCACCAACATATCAATTTTAGCAGTTGGATGTAAAAGTGGGGTAATACTTAATAGTATGTGAATAATTATGATTTAAAATTTGGTGTTTTTATTGTTCTCGCTGTCAATTAATTAATTAATTTCTAATAAAATCAATTAAAAAGCACACCTGTTGCGTCTTTGAGCTGCACTCTAAGTAGGCCATAGCTCCAATTTGCTTCTTCAGATCTTCACCCTGAAACATAATTATAAAGATTGTTCATAAAAATGAGTACAAACTTAATGCTCTATTTAAAAGTTATAAAACACAATAAACACAATAAAACACCCGAATATGTATTGTCATATCATCCTACAAAATGATGAATGAGTCTGTTTGATAACATGACATTATTATTAGATTAAAAAATCTTAATGATGTATTTTATTCAACCTCTATTTTATATATACCTGCTGTGTAGAAATGGTATGTGCTCCAGGATAATCCCTTAGAAATTGTTCGTCCTCCCTCAGATCTGCCATAACCAAATTAATGACATTTCTTTAATTACCAAACACATCTTTTTGTTGTTGATGAATTAGGCAAACACTAGTATAGTTTTTCTTCTTCATCTAAAAGTAACGTTATTATTAAGTATCCCATCAGTTTCTGTATCAAATTACTCTGTTAGTTTCTATTTTTTTTCGACACATTAGTTTCTACTTTCCTTATTACTATTTTCAAGAGTACATATATGTATAGTATTTTATATAAAAAACAATAGTTACAATCTTTTATTATTATTAATATCATTATCTTTATGATGAAAGAATATATAAGCAACAAGTGGTGTCTTATGATACATTTTGCTTGTCTCTTTTCCTAGAGAGTTTTGGAGGCTATTTGATTATGTTTTCAGTTTTTAACTTTTAGAATTGTATTTTTAAAAATGATAATAGAAAATAGTTTTTATCATTTTAAAAATTTAATTGTGTTTGGCTAAGGCTTTTTAAAACTATTTTTAGATTTTTTTTACTAATAAAAGGAAATTTGATATTCTACACCATACCATGACATGAACCTATCCTACCCCAGATGGAACCCCAGAACTCGGCTTGAACGCAGACATGGACCCAGACCTAGACCTAGACATGGACCTGGACCTGAGTCTGGGGGTTTGCGTCTGGATTCTGGTCTAGGGTCAAGGTCAGGGTCCGGGTTCGAGCCCGAATTTGGGTCTGGGTTCGGGTTCGAGTCCGAGTTCAGTTTTGAGTTTTGTTCAGGGTCTGGTATAGGCTCAGACCAGGGTCCGCGTTTGGGTCTGGGGTTCGGGTCCGGGTCTTGGTCCGGTTCCGGGTCTAAGTTCAGGGTTCGGGTCTGAGTCTAGGTTTGGGGTCTGGGGTTTGGATCTGGGGTTTGGATCTGGGGTCTGGGTCTTGGTCCAGGGTTCGGGTCCATGTCTTGGTCCTAGTATAGGTCTGGGTCTGGGTCTGCGTTCGGGTCCGTGTTCGGGTCTAGGTCTGAGTTTGGGTCTGGGAACAAGGTCTAGGGTTTGGGTCCGCGCTCGCGTTTGGGGTCGGGGTCAGGATCCAAGTATGTGAGCAAAAATATAAAATATAATATGTTAGACAAAAAATATATATTTTTGAAAATAGAAAACAATATTTTAATGTAATTTGTTTTCTTATTTTTAAGAAATTATTTTTAAAAAATTTGGCCAAACGATATCTATTAGTTTTTAAAAGTTATTTTCTATTTTTAAAAACTAAAAAAAGTTTTTAAGTTATGATGCTAAATAGCCCCTTGGTGTTTTCGTTCTTTTGTTTTCTTGCTTTTCTGTTCATTTGTTTCTTGTCGCTTTTGTTTGTTAGTCTGATCTGTGTTGGTAAGTCTGGAGTTGGGGAGTTCTTCTGTTAATGATAATGTGGAGAGTTGGGATGATATTCGATTGAAGACGAGGATGATGAGGTTTTTGTACTAGGAGGAGCTGACAAGGATGAGGAAATCTTTGATACAAGGTGGTATTTAGTGGGACGTTTGCTTATAGGAAGGGTTTCAAATTTAATGTGTTTCAGAATGTGATGACTTTGTTATGGTAGGTAGGGCAAGATATGTTCGTAAAGGAATTAAGCCATAACTTGTTCCTTTTCCAATTCTATCATGAAATTGATATCTCTAGTGTAATTGAGGGGAGTCCTTGGACTTTCGATTGTATGCATCTAATTTTGCAACGTTTGAAAGAGGGAGAGAAACCGTAGGATGCAAAGTTGAATATGATGGATTTATTGGTTTAAGTGCATGACTTACAATTGGGGTCACGATCCGATAGGGTGCTGCAAGCCACTGCAAACTATATTAGTTCGTATGTTGAATCTGATTGAAAGAACATTAAAGGGGTGTGGCACAATTATCTTTGGGTTCGAGTATCCATTGATGTGAATAAACCTTTAAAGCGGAGGATGAGATTAAAGAGGGAAGGTGGTGAAACTTTCTAGGAAAACTTCAAATAGGAGAAGGTCCATACCTTCTATTTTATTTGTGGTATCATGGGTAATGCGGAGAAGAAGTGTCCTCAAATTTATACTACTCCAAGTCATTTTTTGGTGCAGTCATATGGAAATTTTATACGTGCTACATCGCAGAGACCTTCTAATATGATATGGGCTAGGTGGCTACGTTTAGCGCCAGCGGTGTTGAGGGAGAGTGGCTCTAAACATGGAAGGGACGGTGGTACCAGCTAGGGTAAGTGCTAAAAACGTGGGATATTTTGAAAGTATTGTAAGAAATAAAGAGAAGATCGTGGTTGTCAGTGTATTGAATTTGAATGGAAAATCTAATACTTTTAATGCTAGCGTGAATATAATGGAGATGTTTTAGGTGATTTTTCTGAGATAAATAAGGAAATAATCTCATCACAGGAGGGAGATATTGATTTAGTGGAGATGAAAAAAAAATTAGTTGGCGAAAAAGATGGCGGGTCAAACATAGCCAATGGTGAAGTAATGAACCTCGATACTATTAGGCTCTGAAAAAATGTTCTTGGGGCGAGACCTATGGTGCAGGCCCACCGGACGCAATGAGTACGTTAAGTAGGAATTTTCGTTGGCTTGGGAACCTATAGTTGGCCCAATTCCTTATGGATCTCATTACCCAAAAGAAATCCAATTTTATTTTTTCACGTGAAACTATTTGTAGTAAAGAAGTTGTGGAAAGTTTAGGACACGTATTGGTTATAAGAGGCTTTTTTTTTGTTGACGCTCAAGGTCATAGTGGTGGCATTGCAAAGTTTTGGAAAGCTACTGATGAAGCTAAGTTACTTGGTTATTCAAAAAACCACATTGATGTGGTTGTCTTAATTGGGAGAATGGCAATTTGGAGGTTAACAGGCTTATATGGTGAGCAGAATAAGAGATTTTGACATAATAATTGGAACTTGGTTCATACTCTAAAGAATCATTCTTCTCTTCCTTGGTGTATTATTGGCCATCTGAATAATGTGGAGAGCAATGACAAAAAGAGAGGGGGGAGGGTGTATCCTAACCTATTGCTGGATGGTTTCAAGGCAGGTTAAATGACTGTGGTTTGCTTAATTTTGAGCTTAGTGGGTATCCTTTTACATGGGAACATGGACGATGCACTAGTGCATGGTTTGAGGCTCATCTTAATAAAGCTCTTATTACACAATCTTGGCTCAATATTTTTAAGAAAGCTCGTCTTGTTAATCTTGAGTTGTCTACATCAAATCATTTTCTAATTTTTTTGGAACCGTTCCTTTAGGTATTTATTCCCTCTATCAAGCAATCTAAATTTGAATACTCTTGGTTATGGGAGCCCATATGTGAGCAACTGGTGAAAAGTGTTTGGGAGGGTAATATTGAGGCTATTTTTTTGAGAAAATTTCTAAGTGTGGGGCGATATTGGCTGTTTGGGGAAAGAATATCATTGGCTATTTTAAGGAGCGACTAATGCAAAGTAAGAGAAGGTTAAAGAAGTTTTGTTATAAAACTGATGTTATTCCCAAAAGTTGTATGAGGAAGATCAGCATAATTTTTATGAGATTTTGACTCAAAAAGAAGTTTTTTTGGAAACAACGGGCTAACCAATTTTGGTTGAAAGATGGTGATAAAAATAGTCATTATTTTCATGCGGTGGCTAGTGCTTGTAAACAGAAAAATCATATTTCCAAGTTTCAAGATGATAGTGGAGCTTGGTTCACTTAGGATGATGGTCTCTCTCAATTAATAAAAGACTATTTTCAGAATCTTTTTACTGCTTCTGGCGTCGAGTGGGGCAATCTTCTTGATGATATTCAATATTCGGTCTCTGTAGCTCAAAATAATGATCTGGTTCGACATTATTTCAAATGCATCCTGATAAGGCTTCGGGCCCTGATGGAATGAATTTGGGCTTTTATTAGAAATTATGGCACATTGTGGGGGAAAACGATGTGGAGTTGGCCCAATAAGTTTTCTCTTCGAGTGATTTCCACATTCGTATTAATGATATTAATATTATTTGTATTCTAAAAAATAAGAATCATGTGAACATGGGTGACTTAAGGCCTATTTCCTTTGTAATTTTGTCTACAAGATTGCTTCTAAGGTTCTAGACAACCTGTTCAAAGTGGTGTTGCCAAAGGTGATTTTTGATACTTAAAGTGCCTTTATTCCAGGTCATTTGATTTCTGATAATATCATGATGTCTTTCGAGATTATGCACTATTTGAAGTGTAAGGTTTTTAGGAAGGAGGGGATCATGACTTTAAATCTTGACATGAGTAAAAGTTATGATCGGGTGGAGTGGAGTTATCTCAGAACTATGCTTGAGAAACTTGGCTTTTCAAAACATTAGGTGCAATTAGTTTCTGGTTATTTCTCCTCGGTGAAATATCAGATTGTTCATGGTGGTAATCGAATTGGGCCTATTGTTCCATCTCATGGGATTAGGCAAGGAGATTCTCTATCTCCTTATTTGTTTTTAATTTTTGCTAAAGGCTTTTCGACGTAAATTCAAAAATATGAGTGGAATCAACTTATCAAGGGGTGTCGTGTGGCTAGGGGTGCTCCTTGAATTTCTCATATGCTATTTGTCAACGATAGCTTCCTTTTTGTCCAAGCTAATTTGGGTGGGGCTCAAAGGGTGATGGAGATTCTCTATAGTTTTGAGAAGATGTCAGGACACAAGATTAGTTTGACTAAATCTACCACTTTCTTTAGTAAAAATGTTAGCGGTGCTACTCAAGAGGTTGTTTGTGTTATTATGTATATAAATTAAGCTGATGAGAGTTACATGTATTTGGGTCTTCCTAGCACAATTGGAAGAAATAAATCTATTGTTTTGGGTTTTTTTGGAAGAGAAGATGAGAAATCGTATACAAAGTTGGGATGGTAAACTTTTGCCTCGTGTTGGTAAGGAGGTTTTAGTTTGAAATGTGGCTCAAAGTCTTCCAACATATTCCACGGCTGTCTTCTTTTTACCTTTGGGGACGTGTCATGATCTTGAGTAGCTTATGACTAATTTTTGGTGGAAATCGTCAATGATTCCTATCATGGTATTTCTTGGATGAGTTGGGAGAAGATGTCACGTAGCAAGGAAGTTGGGGGAATGGGTTTTTGTTCTCTTCGAGACTTTAATCTTGCCATGTTGGGCAAACAAGCTTGGCACTTTCTTACTAAGTTTGAGTCATTGATTTTTAGAGTGTACAAGGCTCATTATTTCAAAATGAGAACTTTCTTCGGCACAATTTGGTCATTGATTTTTAGAGTGTACAAGGCTCGTTATTTCAAAATGAGAACTTTCTTCGGCGCAGTTTGGAAACAATCCAAGTTATATTTGGAGAAGTCTCATTGTTCAGGAGTTGGTTCGTAAGGGGGCAAGGAAAGGGATTAGTAATGGGGATAGACTCTTTTATTTCATGAATTGTGGCTTCGTAATGGTTAAAATCTGAGTCTCTTTAGCTTTTATTCGGGTTTGGCTAATGAGAAGGTTAGTAGACTTTTTGTGGTGGGAGAGAAAGTTTGGGATGTTGATTTTATTAAAGATCTATTTAATGATAGGCAACCTGTATTCTTGGTATTCCTCTCTCTAATTCAATCTTATTATAGGTATTGGGCTTTTGACTCTTCTGGCGAGTATTCAATTAAGAATGCTTTTAAACTTTTACTGGTAGCTTGAGATGGTAGTGTGGATGAGGGTGTACAGTGGCATTTTGGAAGAAGTTTTAGAAGTTAAGGCTTCCTCCAAAGGCTAAGAATTTTGTGTGGAGGGTCGTTAATGGGTGCATTCCAACTAGAGTTCAATTGAAAACTAAACATGTGGATGTATCTTTATTGTATTCAGTTTGTCATGTGGCAAGTGAATCAATTTTGCATTATTTGGTTTCTTGTGATTTTGCTCAAAATTGTTGGCGGGTGACTGGTCTGGCTATGGTTCCAGTTAATGCATGGTCATTTGGGGACTGGTTTTTTCACCTATTCTCTTGGCTGGGTGAAGAACAAAGTGGTTAGGTGTTTATGTTGGCTTAGGCTATTTGGTTCATGCGAAATAAGCTCTTGTGAAAAGTTAAGAAAAATCAAGTGGAGTATGATGTTGATATGGCTACAATCACTCTTTAACAATGGAGGAAAGCTCAAGAAAGATGTTTGTTTTCTTCGTTTGATACTTGATATCTCTCGAATAGGGCTGAGCTTTGGTCAAAATTAGATTTCAAAAAATAAGGTGAATATTGACGCTACTCTAAATGATAAGGAGGGAAGGCATGACTTTGGTGGGGTCATTTGGGATCATCGAGGTCGTGTTGTGCCTGGGTTTAAGGCTGCGGCAGGGGCGAGTTCTGACAGAAATTGTAAAAATCGTGGCACTAAAAGAAGTGTTGTCATTCCAAGGTATAAGTACTGTCGGATTCAACTGTCTGGTGTTGGTGCAAGTTGTCTGTAGTCCAAATGTAATGAACTCCATTTTTGGTGGTGTTGTTGAGGATTGTAAATAACTTTTACTTTCTTTTAGTGATGTTTTTTTAATTTTTGTCAAAAGATCTGCTAATAGAATTGCTCACCTTGTGGCTAGAAATTCTCGTTTATACGTTGATTGTATTTTTTAAGGATCTAATCTCTCATTTGATGTTGTTGTTATTGTTGAGACCGAATTAGTCTAGTTGAATGAAATTTCTAATTAAAAAAACAATACTAAGTTCGTTAAGAAAAAAATGGAAAGGTTTTTCACAAATATAATTAATAAGCAATTCATATTATAAATATAATAATAATGTTGAATGAAAAGTTATTGGATAGTAATTGCTTTCAGTCACTAACTATAGTTATTGTTCACATTATGTATATTTATGTTAATGGGTTGGAAAATTTGAATTTTTATACTTAATATTTTTATCTAATTAGAAAAAAAAAAATTACATTATATGTATTGAGGTTATTCCATTCACTAAAAAAGATTACAAAAAAGAAATCCGCAAAAAAAAAAATTGAGTTAAATAGTTTTTATATAAACATATTTTTGATATAGTGTAAAAATAGATTTTTTTTTATATTTATTTTAATTAAGTAGCAATATTCAGCATAAAAATTAAAAAATTTCTTTTATTATTCGTTATTGGATCAAAATTAAATTATTTAATATTTTTAAATTAGTATTTATAATTAAATTTATTTAACAACTATTAATGAGTAATAAAATGTTCCATATATGTATATATACATATGGGAGTACAATAAATTATTTGAATTAATAATTATTTTGGTATCTATAAAATTCTTAAAACTTTTTAAGAAATTATAAAAAAAAAAATGTAACTTATCCATACAAAAAAAAAATAAATAAATAAATAGATTTTGTGGCATGGCTTTGTTTTATTGTTATTTAATAACTTAACAAAGTAGTGCTAAAAAAACTAACTTATGTTCCCCTGCTTTCTTATGAGATAAGGAGTGTTAGTGCAATCTTAATTTTACCAAAAAAAAAAAAAGAAAAGTCAGTCCATAACCATAAAAAAAAACACATTCATTTAATAATAATTAAAAAAAAAAAAAACCAGACAGAAAGACAAAAGCAAATGATGGATACCAGAACCTACATTAGTATTGTGGGAAGCACATGCCTAGTTTGCTTTGTTCCTTAATTTTTAAGAATGTTAGTAGTTGCTGTAGCCTATCTAAGGGCCAACTCCACTCAATAGAGAAAAGTTTAAGAAAAAGAAATGATATTGATAACTGAATCTTTTCATATTTAGATATAAAAAAAATATATGTTAGTATTTAGGGGTATAAACTTATAATAATCAAAATCATTCAAAGTTGTAACAAGTTCAACTTGTAAAAATTAAAAGAGATGAATTGATTTAAATCACCTAGTTTGGTCCCCACTAGAATAATGGGCACTGATGGTGCATAATGTCTCAGCTCTGGGATCCACTTCTCCAACATAATTAAAAAAAAAAAACAAAAAACAAAAAATATAAGAAAACATGAAAAGGTCAGTATACTCTTACCAGTGTACAATCATAACCATTCATGAAATAAATGAATGGTTAGGATTGACTGTACAATCTTCTCCAAAATATGATTCTTAATAAGAATTTAAGATAATTAAACAAGAGTTAAATAAGCTTACTTTCTTTGATATGTTCTCATAGCTTGGCCTACTTATAAGGGAAAAAGCAAGAAGAAAAACATCTGCTCCTCTGTAGCTAAGGGGCCTCAGTCTGTTATAGTCTTCTTGACCTGAGTTTGTTATTACATAATAAAAAAAAATAGCAATAAAATAAATATTAAAAGAGAAAAAAAAAAAGAATAAGCTTTATGCACTGGAAAGATACATATATATTTTGCATTTTTTTTTTAAGTAAAAAGAAAAAATTTAATGGAAAATTTCTTTCTAGGTTGTCACATGAATTATATATTTTCAAATATGTATATATAAAATGTTGTTTTTTCTTTCGAAGTGGGACCATATTATTATTTAGATTGTTTTTGCATATAGTAATATTTTATACCAAGTTTCATGATGACAACATGACAACTCCTCTTTAAGGATTCTATGCACTAAATATTTATTGATTCAAATATATCCAAAATTTATTTTCTTATATTAGTCACAACTACTTTTTGTTGAGAAAATGCTTTAGTGAATTTGGATATTGAGAAAATGATTAAAACAGACTAATATTGAGAAGATGAAAAATAATATATATATAAAAACCAATTTTATCAATAAATGGAAATTCATTGTTCCTAAATTGGCCATGCATCTCTCTTATAAACTTGGTTAATTTTTATGATCTAATAATTAAAAGGCATTTGTACTTTTAGTTGTAAGATTCCAAAGGGTGAATTTTTTTCACCTATCAATAATGAACTGAAAATAAACAAAACCAGTACTAATATGTTGATAGAAAACATAAGAAACTAGAAATCAAATACATTTGTTTAATTGATTTATCTTATATATGATGAGAGAAAGTTGAAATGAGAAACTAAATTTTAAGTAACAATAAAATACCAAAAATCTGGAAAAGAAGTAATAATATTAAAGAAAAGAGAATTTTCATGATTATAATTACCAGCAGTATCCCACAAACCCAGATGCACTGTCTTTCCATCAACTGAAATATTGGCGCTGAAATTGTCAAAAACAGTTGGAACATAATCCTGTCAAGAAATATATTAAAATCCCATCTCAAATAAATGAAAACCATACATAATTATAGATAGAGTAAGAAGAAGAAGAAGAAGAAAAAAAGTTTGTACAGTTGGGA
This sequence comes from Cannabis sativa, assembly GCF_029168945.1. Classification (NCBI taxonomy): domain Eukaryota; kingdom Viridiplantae; phylum Streptophyta; class Magnoliopsida; order Rosales; family Cannabaceae; genus Cannabis; species Cannabis sativa. The sequence goes on along the minus strand of NC_083610.1, from coordinate 37,087,098 downwards.
AAGTGTTGCTAGTGTAAGAGATTAGAAGACAAGTCTTGCCAACAGCACCATCACCAACTGTCACACATTTGATGAACTTAGAATTTTTTGATGATGTTGTTGTTGTTGTAGTATTAGTAGTAGTAGTATTAGTTCTACTACAATTCTGATTAGCCATGTGATTTGGAAATGGAAGCCCTCAATGTGTAAATTTTATGGGAAAGTCTCGGTTTTTTCTTTCTTTATTCTACTCTCTCTGCTAGTCTAACAACTCTGTTTTGGGGGGCCAAAAAGACTAAAACTTGAAGAGAAAGAAAGAATGGAAGATTTTGATTTTTTTTTTTGGTATTGAAATGATTTTGTTTTTTTCTTTTATAAAAATAAAAATATATATGTATAAACAAAATATTTGCTGGGAGCTTTTGGCGGGGCATAGATAAGATTGTGGTATTAGTGAAACCACTTTAATTTGAGCTGTCAAAGAGCCAAAATTTATTTATAAATAAATAAAAGAATAAATATATATAGGAGTCAACTATAGTAAGAGGGTAATAGACTTTTTTTTTTTGACACTTAAAAAAAATTATAACTTAATTTTTTTAAAAAAAAAAAAATTACGTAAACAACAATTTTTGGTAAAATTTTACATTGGGTGTGTTTGGAAGTACTATGTAATTACTAGGTAGGGTAATTACTAGAGTATTAATTACACAGTTTAGTAATTACACTATATTTTAAAATGCAAGGTGTGTTTGGATAAGAGGTGGTAATTACATATGAATTCATAATATCTTGTTTGGCAAAATAGTTAGTAATTGCATGGAAAAATAAAATTTTTTAATAGCTAATGTTTAATGTGGAAAGTTTTTAGTAATTACACAGTGTAATTAGTGTAATTAGAACTCCTCAATTACTTCCAATTACACAGTTACAATATAATTACATGGTCAGACAAACATGTCAAATTGTGTAATTACCTCCAATTACACACAAATTCAATTACATTGTATCTTTCCAAACGCAAGTTTTACGGTATTAGAAAATAACAAGAAAATCCATATGAAAGTTATAGGAAAACAATATCAAAACATAAACAACAAAACAACATCAAAACAATATAAAAAAAAAATATACTATTATCTTATTTTTTGTACTATGACATGACATATAGTTGGATGATACTTGTCTCATATTTTCCTACTTAGACAGAAGGTTATACTTTTAGTAGCCCCCAAATATTGGTAGAAAAGTCCATGTCATCCGTACGTAGCAGGATGTCCGAGCAGGGTCACCAAGGGACATCCGACCAAAGATCGATCGTGTGATTAACTCGTATGCACCGAACATGATATGTGAGTTGACAATTTTAGAGATGGATATCGTTGCTTCCAAGACACAAAGATAATTCCTACATTCGTGGGATTAGTTCAGAGAATAAATGCAATAAGCCTAAGTTTCTCATTCTTTTTGCATTGTAATTATGGAATTAATTTAGTTTTCTATTTTATTTATTATAGATTAAGGGAAACCATTTTTCATGTAATAAGCTCATATAAATAGTGATTTACTCTCACTATTCAGTGACAAAATTTAATTAAGAAAGAACACTCAAGAGAGAAAGAGCAATCTAAGAGAGATTTGCTCAGATATCCATTGTACGAGCTTTAGAGAGAGAATACTTTATTCTTTGTCTCTCAAGTCAATATAACAAAAATGGGAGTAGGCTATTACCATTCTTACTCTAGAAATTTTGGTGTTCTCTTTACTTACTGTTTTTGCTTTCTATTATTTATTTGATCTAATCGCTTTATCTTGATTTAATGTCGTTAGTTAGAAACGAGATCAATATATACAAATAACAAAAAATTAACAACAAAATAAAAAGAGTACTATATAAAAATACATCAAAATACCGTATTTCATGTAAATAAAATCTTAAAAAATGTAAAAATATTTAAAATTTTGTACAACCGTATTTTTTGTAATTTTTTTTTTTTTGAATTAATCCATTTTTTTAATGATGTTCTATATAATAGTTATATTAGATATTTTACTTATTTTTTTTAAAGTTCAAAATAACTTCCAATTGAAAATAGAATTCAAAATTATTAATTACATGTGTGTCAAAGAAAAATAATTAAACATGCAATCGAAATCGAATGTAAATCATATTTTGGACATTTTAAATTATTTTAAATTTTTTAAAAGTAAGTAAAATGAATGCCATAATTATAATGTATACTAGTTATATAAGAATGTTTGAGTTTTTTTTTTTTTTTTTTGAAGGGAAAATGTAAAACTTCATTAACCAACAAACTCCGTCACCAAACAAGGTAACAAATCAGTAGGAACAGACTCCATACTGAAGGTACGATCAGGGTACAACTTAGAAACTCTAGCAAAGCTATGAGCCACTAAATTAGCAGATCGTTTAACAAAAATAACCTCAACGGTACTCAAATCAGCAAGCAAATTTTACAACTTTGAATGACATGACCAAACAAAGGAATCATACAAATAGAACTGCGTAATGCTTGCACAACCCCGAGACAATCACTCTCCACAGTCACATGATGCCACTGCTTTAATTTGATCCAAGTAAGAGCTTCCTTGACAGAGATAGCTTCGGCAAGGATTGGTTCCACCTTGTTCAACACCAAGATGGTTCGACCCTCAACCAACCAACCTCTATCATCACGTGCTACCAAACCCGAACCAAAAGACCGCCCATCATCAAATAAAGTTGCGTCTACATTAACCTTAATGCTATTAGCAAGAGGAGGGGACCAATGCTCTGCACCATCATAAATCTGATCATCAGAGTATGATGTGCCAAGGACAGAGTTTTGAGCATTATTCCATTGACTAAGGTAGTGTTTAGCAAACCCAACTATATCATCAACACGAGTCGTCTTTCCCTTCCAAACCAACTCATTGCGTGCACTCCAAATGGCCCAACACACAGCAGCCACAAGAGACTTTTTTCAGCATTCAGCTTGCTGAAAACCGAGGTGCACCAATCAAGAAAAGGATACTTGAGTCACTAATGGTGTCGATTCCCACCCTATTCCAGCATGTTTTGATCACATTGCAAGTGACCAAACAATGAGTAATGGTTTCATTTTCCACATGGCAGAGAGGACAGAGAGAGCTTACCTCCACATGTTTAGTTCGAAGTTGTATCATCGTCGGAAGGCAACCCACCGCCGCACGCCACATCAAGTTTTTGATCTTGAGTGGTAACTTTAAGCTCCAAAGTTTACCCCAAAAGTTATTATCATTAGTCTCATACCATCCACCTTTAAGCTTTTGGAGTATATTATAAGCACTTTTAACCGTATAAAAACCTGAAGTCTCTTTAGACCAAACAAAATGATCTTCCAAGTTGTTGTCATGCAAAGGAATGGACATGATCAAATGTTTATCCCTATCAACAAAGAGATCATCAAGAACCTCCACATCCCACCTCGAGCCATCAGGTGTTAGGAGGTTGCTTACCGTAGCAAGTGAAAGAGCAGGATGATCCGAAATGACAGAAGGATTAACTTCATTTGGCAACCAAGGAGAGTGAAGTATTGGAATGTTATTACCTGATCCAATACACCAACGAACTCCTTTTCTTACTAAGTCTTGGGATTCCCATATACTCCTCCAAACAAAACTCGGGTTTGAACCTATCGAGGCTGATAGAAAGTCTCCCTGGGGAAAATATCTGGCTTTAAAAACTCGGGTTACCAAAGAATTTGGTCTTGTAAGAAGCCTCCACCCTTGTTTTCCCAACATATCCAAGTTAAAATCACGCAGATTCTGAAATCCCATTCCACCCCCTTTCTTATGTTTGCAAAGTTTATCCCATGACAACCAATGAATCCCCTTTCCACTATCCTTGTTAGTCTGCCACCAATAAATTGCCATCATACTTTCAATGCTCCGACTAATTTCTTTTGGGAGAAGAAAAACACTCATCGCATAACTCGGTAGTGCTTGGGCCAGAGTCTTCACCAAAACTTCCTTTCCAGCCCTTGAGAGGAACTTGCCTTCCCATTGTTGCAGCCTTTTCCTGACTTTATCTTTGAGGTAGCCAAGAACAACAATTTTTTTGCGGGACATGGTGCTTGGAAGCCCCAAGTAGAAACTATCCTCAGTTGCAATACTCATTTGAAGGCTCTGGCTAATAACATTTCTGACCGTGGTAGTAGTATTAGTACTGAAGAAAATGGATGACTTTGATAAATTCACCTCTTGTCCTGAAGCTCTTTCAAACTTGGTCAACATTCACGAACCCGATGAGCTTCGACTTCTGATGCTTGACAATACAGGTAGCTGTCATCCGCGAAAAGCATATGAGAAACTCGAGGTGCCCCATTAGCCACCTTGCACCCATGGATCCAACCTTGTCTTTCATACTTTCTCAACAAAGTAGAGAGACCTTCTGCACAGAGAATGAACAAATAAGGAGACAAAAGATCCCCTTGTCGGAGGCCCCTAGTTGGAGCAATAGGACCCATCTCATGACAACCATGGATAACCTTGTAATTTGTCGTTGACACACATTGCATGATAAGGTGTACCCAAGTGTCCACAAAACCCAACTTCGTAAGAACCGCTTCTAAGAAATTCCACTCAATACGGTCATATGCCTTGCTCATATCCAGTTTCAAAGCCATACACCCAGTCTTCCCTTGGCGCTTTCATTTAAGATAGTGGAGTACTTCAAAAGAAACCCTAATGTTATCAGAAATGAGCCGACCCGGAATAAAAGCGCTTTGAGAATCCCCAACAATAGAGTCCATGAAAGGTTTCATACGGTTGGTCATTACCTTAGTGACAATCTTGTAAAGAACATTACAAAGAGCTATAGGCCTCAAATCTTTCATTGTCTCTGGACCCTTCTTCTTGGGGATGAGGACTACATTTGCATCACTACAAGCTTCATCAAAGGCCCCCGTAGCAAAGAATCTCTGAACAACATCCACAACATCTTTTTCACAATATTCTAGCATCGTTGATAGAAAGCCGGGGTCATACCATCTGGTCCCGGACTCTTGTCAGGATGCATTTGAAACACCGCCGTCTTCACTTCCTCCTCCGAAACTGGTCTTGTAAATTCCAAGTTAGCAATCTCAGGAACAACATGATCAATACAGTCAATTACTTCCCTATAATCAATATTAGAAGCTGAGAATAAGGTCATAAAATACTGTACCACAACATCAGCTAACCCATTCTCCCAATCCACAAACACCCCTTGGTCATTTTTAAGCTTCGAAATAAGGTTACTCCATCGCCTATTACTTGCAGCCTTGTGGAAATATTTGCTATTTTGGTCGCCCTCCTTCAACCAGAATTGTTTGGCTCGTTGCTTCCAAAAAATCTCACGTTGATCGATAATTGCAAAAAGCTATTTTCGGACCTCACTATACCGAGCCACAGAGATGTCATCTCTTTTCTTCTTCAAAAGCTTCATTTCGGCATTACACTCTCTTATTCTTCTTTTGAAATTCCCTGTTATCTCTTTACCCCATTGAGATAACGCATCAGCACACACATTCAATTTATTTAAAATTCCCCCCACACCAACCCGTTGCCAACAATCCTCCACAATTTGAAAACACATGGGTTCTTTCAACCAAGCATTTTCGAAACGAAAACGGTGGTTCTTTGAAGTTTGTTCAACGAAAATTGGCTCAAGAAATAAAGGAGAGTGATCAGAAGTAGAGGTTTCAAGATTAAAAAATTTTTGCACCTTGAAAAAGGAGAGACCAAGCTTCGGTGACCATTACTCTGTCCAGGCGAATTTCAACCCAAAGTTTTGTACCTCTGCTCTTCTCCCACGTGAAAGGGTACCCCGTGAGGTCTAAATCAAACAAATGACAATCGGCGAGAGATTTTTGAAAGCCTTCCAGAAGCCATCCAGGGTAAGGTTGTCCACCCTTCTTTATCTTCTTGACTGAGAATGTTGTTGATATCCCCAATCACACACCATGGAAGAGATGAAGAAGCGGCTATGGTACGAAGGAGATTCCAAGTCTGTTCTCTGCGATTTCTATTCGGCTCACCATAGAAACCAGTGAGTCTCCAGCTTGGGTAGCCCACTTTGTCAATCCTAATATCAATGTGATTATTAGAAAAGCCCAATAAAACACCCTCTTCTTTTTCTTTCCAATACAACACTAAGCCTCCTCCCACTCCTTGGGCCTCAACACAAAAAGAACCTTCAAAGCCCAATTGTTGACCCACCCATTCAGTTCTTTTCTTATTACACTTGGTTTCACATAAGAAAATAAAATTAGGTTTCTTTTGAGTAACAAGCTCCTTAAGGAATTGAAAAGTCCGTTGGTTCCCAAGCCCCCGACAATTCCAACTCAAGACATTCATAATGCTTGGCGGGTCTGGAAACTAGAACCCGTCCCAAACAAGTTTTTTGGGCTATCCCCACCTTGACCGCCCATAGCCACATCAGCATCACTCTTTTGATTATTACCATTATGTTGTTTTTGTAAATTGTCTAAACTAGGTTCATCTAATTTATTAAGGTCCGACCCAATAGCGACATAATTATCCAGCCCATCCAAAGTCCTTCTTCTTTTAGTATCCAATACCAATAAAGAATCAATCCCACTATTCACTCCAATCAAATCCTTCTCCACGTAAGCCTTTGACTTTCCATTTGACACTTCCCCAATCCCATCCGAATTCATTGTCTCCATCTCCATTAATGGCTCATTATTACGTATGGGTACTAATCTTCCTAAATCAGTGGAGATATGATGCATCTGCACATTGACACCATTGATTGCACCATTCAATGTTGCCTGAGTATTGGCCGGAGTTCCAGGATCAGGTTGTTTCATAACCGCCCCTGATCTTAGCCATTGTGCTCCCATGGTGTGCTGTCGTCGTCTTGGGGCTGCCTTCAAGGACAGGTCGTATTCCTTAACTATCAAATCTGGTGGCGTATCAAAGAGCTTCTTACAGAAACGTTCAGAGTGGCCAAGAACACCACAAATGAAGCAGAAGGTAGGGAGGCCCTCATACTTAAAAACCAGAGAACAAGATTGACCACTCTTCTTTTCAAGTTTCATTTTTTTCTTTAGGGGTTTATCAATATTCATCTTCACCCGAACCCTCAAAAAATCCCTCCAAACACCAACAAAATTATTGGGATCCGATTTAACAAAAGTACCCACATGATTTGCCACATTTCTAACTGTAGACTCCGTCATGAAACCCGACTCCAAATTATGTAGCTGAACCAAGAAATTGAGTCTATTCAGCGGAACCAACCGTGGGTTCTCTCCTCGTTTCAGTCGTTCAAAAATTAACGGAGCGCGATCAAATGTCCACGAGCTGCCATCTATAACCCTTTCAATGTCAATCTCATGGTAAAATTGAAATAAGAAATGGTTGGGATTCAATTCCTTCACATACATGCCTTGTCCCGGTTGCCATAGAGATGCAATTTTATGTTGCATTGCCTGAAAATCGACATTCCGTTTCGTAAGAAATCGCCCAACAAGAGACCATCTATCATCTATTCGCGACAAATCGCCTTCATCATCATCAAGCAGTAGCATGTCTTCATCCTCATTACCACCCCTATCATTCACATACCTATCCACCATCTCCATATCTGAAGAACTCCCCGCTGCCATCGGAAAAATGCCAGAAAAACCACACTAAGGATACAGCACCCAACAACAATCAGACACAAACTATGACGAAACCAAACTCGGACTACCAAACAATCTCAAACCATGTCAATAGACAAGACAGATATCACTCAAAAACAAAAATTAATTGGCAGCCCGTGCTCGCTTTATGATCTCAGATATCCCTGAGAACACGTTGTTGGCTGGTCTCAGATTTCAACAAAAAATTTTAATTAAGAATGTTTGAGTTATAATTTCTCTAAATCTAAAAAATAGAGACTTCCTTATTAATTTTGACAAAAGTGGTACCCTAAAATTTACTTGTACTGTTGTACATGTATTATCAACACATAATCTAATTAATATCAACAACAATTAAATATATATAAATAAAGAAAGAAAAATAGAAAGCAATACTAAATCACAAATCATATTTTTTTTGAAGGAAAATGGTAAACTTTATTAGAATGAACTTTCAACCATTACAATAGATAAAAGATCAGCAGGAGCATTACTCTCGCTGAAAATACGATCTGAATACAAACAAGAGCTACGAGCAAGACAGTGTGCAGCTTTGTTTACAGAACGTTTAACAAAATTAATCGTGACTAAAGGTAAGGAAGCCAACAATGTACGACAAGCAGACACATGTTGACCAAAAGGAGATGGAATGATAACCGAACCTCGGATTGCTTGAACAACAACCAAAGAATCCGTCTTAACTTCAACCCGACCCCATTGGTGCCTCTTTATCCAACTCAGAGCCTCCTTAACCCCCACAACTTCAGCTATGGCCGAGTCCACAAACCCCTCTAAGAGGGCCGTGAAGGCTTCAATGAACCGACCATCATGGTCTCGAGCCACGCCAGCCGCTCCAAACTTTCCGTCATTTGCAAAGATTGCGCCATCAACATTTACCTTAATCTTTCCCATAACCGGTTTCACCCAATGCTCCAAGTCTATGTTCGAACCCGAAGGAACAAATAAAGACCCCAATCTCCTTTGTTGAGCATTTCTCCATTGATTAAGGACTACTCTTGCCAATAGAATAACCTCCTGCTGACAATGATTTCTCCCGCCAAACTAGCTCCTTTCGGGCATGCCAAATTGCCCAAATCACCATTAATAATTCCTCCTGTGCCATAGAAGAGTGCTAAAGTATCATCTGACTAAACCAATCCCAAATGATGTCCAAGACACCGAGACCATATTTAAACTCGACCTCTGCCAACATGATCTTGCAAAGGGACATAGAACCAATAAATGGATGATTGTCTCAGTCGCTTGGTGACACATGGGACATATTTGATCCAGAGGGATGTGCTTGGTATTAAGTTGAACTTTAGTAGCCAAACAGCTTGTCAAAGCACACCACATAAGTTGGTGAACTTTCGGAGGAACTTGAAGCTTCCAAGCAATCTTCCAAATTTTCATCTCAAAGTAGCTTGAGTACTTATAATGTTAATAAAATTGTAATTTCCGTCCAATTTTGTTAATATGAACTCCATAAGTGTCTTAAAGTTGTACTCTAACTTAGTTTTGAATTTGTTGAAAGAAAATTCAGAAGTATCTAAGCTTTTACGTCCATATCTAATAATATAGAATCCAACCATTATATATGTCTTATTTAAAATACTAACAGAGTTTGTATTAACAAAATTAGATAAAAATTACAATTTTACTAATATTAAATACTTATTTCGCTTTAAAAAAATCATATTGAGTTTATACTAATTACTAACTTAAAACTTTAGCTACACTATTGCAAATAATGTCAAAATTAAATAAAGCATTAATATTGTATAATCTATATCATTATTTTATAATTTTTTAAAAAATTATTTTTGTAATGTGTGAATGTTTCTATCATTAATTATTGAGGTGATGCATGCATGTGATTATAAAAGTAAAGTAACAACTACATTTTCCATTACTTTATCAATTCACATGGGAAATTTGACAATATATGCTTAAATATAGCATATATTGTTTTAATATACTATGTAAAAAAAAATTAAAAAAATACTCTCCAATTAATTATAATCCCAACTTTACCCTCCCCATTTCAAACTTTCACTCTCCCTCTAACTCTCAGTTTTCTCTCTCTCTCTCTCTCTCTCTCTCTCTCTCTCTCTCTCTCTCTCTCTCTCTCGTTCTCACGCAAACCAGACAACCCTAACCCCAGTCACCGGACCACCCCTCACTCACCGGACCACCCACGACACCCACCCCTCACGCAAACCAGACAGCCCTCACCCCACTCACGGACCACCCCCTCACGACCCGACCCCAGCATCCAGAGGAAATCGCGAAACCCATCTCAGACGACATCGCGAACTCTTCGAAGAAGAAATCGTGAAACCCCAGACGAGATCGAGAAACCCTCATTCGCGACACCAAACGAAACCCAGATCCAAAACCTAAAAAAAAGGTATTTTTCTAAACTTTTTTGTTGTTTCATTACTTTTTCTTCTGTTTGTGCTTCATTTTAAAGTAATGTAGTTAGTTTAGGTTCAATTTGTTTGATTTCGTTTGAATTTCATTGTTTTGGTATATTTTCTGGTTTTTGTGCAAAATTTGCGACGTAGGGCGACTATGTTCACGACATAACGCGACATCGTCTAGAAAAAGTTAGGGATTTTCTGTTAAACGTCTTTTCACGACGTGTTGTCGACATACTGGCGACATAATTAGCGATATTGATTTTAGTACCTAGGTTTCATGATTTTTATCGACTTGTATGTGTGTTTGGCGACATGTTTTGCGATATATTAGCGATATATAACAGTTATACATAGGACTAGTTTTGCAGCCTCTTTTTTGTGTTTAGCGATTCATTAGCGATATATTAGCGACGTATTTGGCGATTTGATCAGGATTATGTTTAGCGATGTATAGCGACATACAGCGACATGTTTCGCGACATACTTCTAACAAATTTTTTGACAATTTTGCAGATGGCTCCTGAACTTAAACTTCCAATTACCTCTCATTTCACGGGACGTCTTACCTATCGGGGTACAGATAGGTTCAGATATATCAAGGCCAAGTTTACTGAGATGGATTTGGTTGAGACAGTGAAGGCTAGTCCTTTCGGACACTTTTGGGAAGCTGGAGAGTTAACTTTCTCCGGCGCGTTGGTCCACAGCCTCCTCTTACGAAAAATGAAAGTGGACACAGAAAAGGAGGATGAGGTTTGGTTTCATGTAGGGAGAAATGACATGAGATTCGGACGGATAGAGTTTGGACTCATTACTGGCTTACCTATGGGTAGTGCCCCTACAGACGAGGAAATACACGCCAAGTCCAACGACCATCTAGTTCGGACTTATTTTGAAGGGAAGAGTTCTGTTCAGTTGGACTCCCTTATGATCCAACTTGAGAGGTGCGAAGATAAAGATGATGCCTACAAGCTTGGACTGATCGCTTTCATTGAAGGTGTATTAGTATCAAAGGAGGGCAATGTCCAAGTTTGGCCTGAGATGTTGAAGTTTGTTAACGATCTCGACTTCTTCTTTAAGTATCCGTGGGGCGAGCGCGCTTTTCGTAAGCTGATGGAGACATTAGGAAAGAATATGCAACATTACAAGGATAATGTTGACAAGAAGAAGGGGAAGAAGATTGCTCAGGAGGCAAAGTACACAGTTAGTGGCTATGTACCTGCCTTTCAGTACTGGGCATACGAAGCAATTGAGAAGTTGGGGAAGAAGTATGCCCACTGCAACGGGACCAAGTTCCCCAGAATGTTGAGCTGGAAAACACCGGAGGGCCAGCGGAAACAAGATGTCAAGGCAACCGACATTGCACTGTTATTCAACAGTCGGGTATGTTTCTTTACTGTTCTGTATTTTATTTAAATTTATTGAAAATGAATATTCGCGACATTGTTAGCGATATGTTAGCGACATTATGCGATGTCGAAAAAGAAGTGGCTGTATCTGTTATCGCGACATATGTCGCGACATGTTATCGACATGTAGCGACATTGTGCTTCTTTTTTCAATTATCATAATTTTTGACTTCTTTTAACAGTTTTTAATTATTCTGTGTTTTCTTTTTTGTTTCAGTTGGTGGTGAAGAAGTGCTTGTTTCCCCGGCCCAGTGAAGAGGCATACTTCAAGAGTATTAATGAGGGTAGAGCCCCTCTTTGCTTTGAGATGGACGTAGAACAGACGGTGGACGTTGATGGTACACAAGAGTCTGTGTTTGAAACTCAAGCGAAGACCATCAACGAGGCCGTGACAAAGGCAAATTTAGTTCCACCACCACCGGCACCTGAAGTACACGAGCCATCTACTTCAGCAGGTCCTTCTGCTCCAACCAGTACAACTGTGGATACTGACCTTGTAAAGAGGTTGGATAGCATTGAGGCCCGGCTAGAGAAGCTTGAGTCCCAGCAAGAAGCCGTCATGTTGGCACAGACGGGGTTAGTAAATAGCCATCTCAGTATGAGGCGGTCCTTCACAGAGAGTCAGAAAGATCTGAAGGAGACTCTACTGGCTAAGATGGACGAGTTGATGGCTATGGTAAAAGGAGCGCCCACACCTGCAGAGCCCACACCTGCACCGCAAAATGAGGAACAACAGGCGAGTGATAACGAAGATGTCTTCCCAGAAGATTGGGAAGCAGATGATAACGAGGCACCGTCAACTCCATTGGACGCAATCATCACGGCCATTGGGGATACACAATCACAGGACGAAGTCCTACTTCTACCTGCACCCCCAGAAAATGTGCCATTTGTGAGGAAGAGGAAGCCGCCAACGTACTTGAACGACTACACTGCGGAAAAGAAAAAGAGGCGAGTTCTTCCAGAGAACGTAGACCCGGAGAGACCAGCAGACCGTAGATTGCTTCGTACGTTCAAGAGGTGGTTGATTGGAGACATTCCCAATGCTCGACCTAGGAATGTGCACACCGGTGTTGGCGATGTGAAGTTCTTCACAGTTCTGTTTCTTAGGTCAGAGTGGCTTCACGATGGGGTAAGTATTTAATCATTAATTAGTATTTTTCATTTTTTTTGCAACATTTTATTGTATTGTCGATGTGTTAGCGACAATGTAGCGACATTTTAGCGACATTGTTGCTGACACAGAAGTTTTTTTCTTTCTGTGTTATTTGTCGACATGTCGCGACATTGTCACGACATTCTCGCGACATGGTCGCGTTTTTTCCACGTTCTGTTTAACGACATGTCGCGACATTGTCACGACATTGTCGCGACATCAGACAAATTTATTTAACGACAATCTTCGCGACATTTCGCGACTTTATTTACGACATTACTTAATCTTCTCTTTTTTTTATGCAGCACATAGATGCCATATCACACTTGATGAGGAGGAGACGCCATCATTTTCCAGAGTTGTACCCTCAGCCAGGTGTGATTCTGGACACAACACTTCCACAATTCCTCATAGGCATTTGGAGCTGCCACACTGGTGACAGAAGTACGTTCGAATGGCCAGATGCGGTGAACCAGTACTATCTGGGTATGGAGAGCCGTTACATGCCATGTTGGAAGGATTTGAACTTCATATACTTCGTCCTGTACTTCGATCATCAAAAACATTGGGTTGCTGTTGAGGTAGATATTGATATGTGGCAGATTCGGGTGTACGATAATGATTTATCATGCACCACCGAAGCACAGTTTGATGCCATCATGCTACCTTGGACTGAGTTGTTTCCACATCTGCTGAGGTCTACTGGCTATTATGATCAAGTCAACAACAACATTCTGAATGTGGACTTAGGGGACAGTAGCCAACTCAAAGCAATGCATGCTAGACGCATGCCAAGTGAGGTGGTTCCCCAAAGTAAAACAAGGTATTTGTTAATATAGTATATTATTATTTCATTTGCCATTACTCTTTATATGCAGTTCAGTCTCTAAATGTGTTTGTTGTTAATTTTTCAGTGGTGATTGCGGGGTGTATGCACTTGAGTACATCGAACACCTCATGCTGAATCGGTCCTTGGACAACATTACAGACGATAGCATGAGAATGTTCAGAGATCGGTGGTGTGTAGACTTGTTTTATCAGAACTTAACTTGGTAAAATATAATTTAAAAGGGTTGTAAATTTTTTGTATTATAGACGATAGTTGTTTTTAGTACTGTACAGTTTTTATATATGGAAAAGTGTTCAATTTAAAAACTTTTACTTACATGTCGCTACAAAATCGTTAACATGTCGTTAAATGTCGAAAATTTTAAGTTTTAGAGTGTTTGGTTTCATATCGCTAAAGCACCGCGAACATGTCGTTAATATGTCGATAGTACAATCATGTTTTGACTCTTCAGTTGATGTCGTTAACATGTCGCAAGCATGTCGCGAAACGTCGGTACAAAAGACGTTTCCACATTAAATGGTAATTAATGTGAACTTTATTATCCCGCCTAACCAACTACTTGATTATGTCGCTAACATGTCGCTACGTGTCGCGACATGTCGCAAGAATTTCCCAGATTGCTTTTTGCATGACAAACATGTGTACAATTGTGTAATTCAATTTTTACATTTATTATCCCACCTTCCCAACTACTAGTTTTCTCTATAAAAGCCAATTGTCTATCTCATAAGTTACACATATTTTCTTAATTTTTTTCCTCTTAAGATAATTCTCTTAGCAATGTCTACTAGAAGGAGCAAGGGCAAATATCCGATTCTTACTCCTGAAGAGATCAAGCAGGAGCCTGATTGTGGGGAAATTACGCCTCAAATGCAAAAAGTGCTTGACGACATGGAACGTTTTGAAAATGAACGGCTTATGAACGAGTGGAGGTTTCTAAAACTTGAAAAAAAATTTAACAAAACAGGTGTATGGCCGGTTCCACCACCAGGCTTCCCCGAAGGCTGCCGTCGCTGCAAGTTAGGTTATTTTAATGGTAAACAGGTGAAGCCTGGATCTCTATGCAAATATTGCAAGGCTACACTTCGCGATGAGTCGCAAATGTAATCGTTAAAATATCGACTTTTCACTAAATAAATAGAAGTTACATTAATGTCGCTATATGTCGCTAACTTAATCGTGAAACGTCGCTATTTTTTAATTTTTTCCAGAATTGATAAAAGTTCTTCCTACATGTCGCTTTTGAGTCGCAAATGTAATCGTTAAACGTCGCTAAATATCGACTTTTCACTGAATAAAAAAAAGTTACATTAATGTCGCTATATGTCGCTAACTTAATCGTGAGACGTCGCTATTTTTTAATTTTTTCCAGAATTGATAAAAGTTCTTCCTACATCGCACCATGTCGCTAGTGTAATCGTGGAAAGTCGCAGTTTTTTAATTTTTCCATAATTGAAAAAAGTTCTTCCTTTATCGCGACATGTCGCTAGTGTAGTCGTGGAAAGTCGCATTTTCAGGACCTTGTCCAAAATAAAATAAATTTCCAAACATGTCGTGAAAGTGTCGCTACATATCGCAAAATGTCGTGAAATGCACAATTATAATCAAAAATCTGAGATAGTGCGAGTAAACAACCACGTACACAGAAAATAATATCCATAAAACATAGTCATACATAAAAAAATACAAGTAACATGTCATAAACCATAATAATAATAATGCATGCAATTAAAAAACGTAAATGCTGCTCAAACCCTGGCCTTGCAAGTAGCTTTGTTGTGTCCCAATGCGCCACAGTTTGAACATTTGCGTGGTTCCTTGACTTTGGTACCGTTCGATGGAAATCGGTTAGTCCGTAGTCTTCCTGCATTGCTCTTTCTTGGACGACCTACAGGTTTCTTCTCCACTGGTACACCGATTCTCATGTTCTGCATGTGTTCTGGAAGCACCCATTCATCCTCCTCGCCCACAACATTAATTGTTGCATCGTAAGTATTCTTCCACGTCTCCTTTGTGTAATAGGGAGATGACAGAGCGTAGACACTGACATTCTGAGTAAGCGCTGCGGCACATGCATGGGGACAAGGAATTTTCAACAATTGGAACATGCCGCAAGTGCATGTTCTCTCAACTAAGTTCACATCTCCGCCTTTTTCAAAGTCAGAACCGTCAGCACCTCTTCCAACATTAAACAATTGTGCACCGTTACGTAGGACACTTCTACGTCTACCATCCTCGTGTTGCTTTATCAAATCTTCCTCAAAATGAGTTGCCAAAGGGGTAACACACTTACTTGCCTTCTCAAGACGGTTAGCAAACCAATTTTGTAGTGTGAACCTTATGAACTCAACTAGAGTAGTTATTGGATATGCCCGGAATTCTTCAGTCACGTTGTTAAGGCTTTCTGCAGCGTTGTTTGTCATGATGTTGTACCTGTCTCCTAGACAATAAGGACGAGCCCATTTTTCTAATCCTATATTGTCAACATAAGCAGCGATGGGAGGATCCATCTGTCGGAGCACCTGCAAATGTCTATCACATTCCCTCTTCGACCATGCGTAAGCGGCCAACCATATTTGCGTGTTACACACATCAGTCTTGAACTTGTGGGTGACATTCATAGAAATATGTTTGTAGCATGCACAATGGCATGCTTCGGGGAAAATAACCTCGACAGCATGTTCAATGCTTTGATGCCTATCCGATACAAACACTAAGTTTTCAACCTCCCCAATCGCTTCCTTTAACTTCTGCAAGAAATACTTCCAAGAGTCATGATTCTCGCTGTCAACAATTGCAAAGGCAATCGGAAACAGTTGGTTATTTGCATCGTACGCTACAGCAACTAGCATTGTGCCCCCAAACCTTGTCTTCAAGAACGTGCCGTCGATACTAATCACAGGACGACAAAACTTAAATCCCCTCCTACAAGCAGCCAGTGACCAGAAACAGTACTTGGAACCTGTTATCCTCTGTGATAATGTCTGTAATAGTACCTGGATTCTTCTGTTCCAGCACGTAAAAGTAACCAGGTAACTGACTATAAGCTGCTGCTGGCGTACCCCTAGAATACAAAAGTCCCTTCTCTCGGCACCTCCAAGCCTTCTCATAGCTCATCTTGATCCCATACTCCTGAAACATATCCCTTTGTATGTCTTTAGCTTTGTACTTAGTTCCATCTGATTTGAACTTGTTCTTAATGAGGTGGCCAACAACCCACGGTGCTGCTTGACGGTTATCAGCATGTCTAGAATCCAGGCTACATGTGTGTTCGTTGTGGAATACAGTAACCTCAAACATGTCACAACGTGCCCTCTTCCTCCCCCTCACTCTCCATTTGCAATCTGAACCCCTGCAAGTTGCATAAAAAACATCGGTCCCAGACTTCTTCACCATGAACTCAAAATTCATTTTCAATGCAAACCTTCCAACCACATTTTTCAATTCAGTCTTATTTGTATACAGCTTGCCAACATATATTTCCCCTGAATGTGTACCAGTAAAAGAAGTTGTATAAACATTATTTTCCTCTATGTCTTCCCTTGTCCACACAATAGGTTTGAATTTTGTACAAACTTCAAAATCAGATGGTACAGTACTACGAGGAGGACCTGGGCGGCTGCTACTGGTGCCTGGTGTTTCGTGATTTTCACTCCGAGGGGTTCTTCTTTCTTGGTCTTTCCTTTGCTCCCTTGGACGTGGTGGAGATGGTGGAGGTAGTTCTAACCTTAAAGAAGGTACTTCTATAGGTTCATGAACTTCCAACTCCGCATCACCATCCTCGTTCAAATCTACTATAGGATCATTGTTGTAAAATGCACCATCAAACTCATTGAACTGGTCAAATCCATAGTCAACCCTATTATCCTCCTCTATATTAGTAGGGGCCTGCTCATTCATCCCTACGGCTGGATCTGTTTCTGGGACAAAACTCCCAACAACACTTCTTGGGAGGACAGTTGGCGGAGTAGGCCCCAAAAGCGCATGCCTTTTAACCTTAGTCACAAACAGTGGCAGCAAGTTCTCCACACTCATTTTTGCCTTCATTCTTAAGAACAATCTTACTTGACTATCTTTCACTAAAACTTCTGGCGGTATCATATTGCCTTTCATGTACATATAACACACCTCTATTTTCAGTTCATACACAATAGGGTCTATATCCAATTCTTCATACAAAATATCATTCATCTTTTCTAAAGTAGTGTCAACCTCAAACATTAACATCTTACTTTTGGGATTATTGAAAATCCAGTTGAAACCTTCAACTGCCCAAGCCCCATCATATAGTACAACTACAAACACATTCGAATCTGCAAACCAAAATGACCACAAATTATAACAAACCAATATGTCGCAAGATATCGCTAACCTATCGCTACTTATCGCGAACCAATCACAAAAAAAGTATGTCGATAAACGTCGCGAACTTGTCGAGAAAACTAAATATATCCACAATATAACACAATAATTCTATGTGTCGCGACGTGTGTCGCGACATGTCGACATATGTCGCTAAAAGTCATCCCTAACCTCTAGCCAGCCAGTGATCGCTAAATGTCGCTAACATGTCGAAACATATCGCTAAAATTGCAAAAAAACCAGTAAACTCGCAGACTTGCTGCATTTCGTGTTTCATTGACAAAGGGTGTCAAAAGGGTACATAAAAACCACGGATATGTGTAGATCTATTACTTTCAACATAAATACATCTAAATCAAACAATAATTACTAAAGAAATTACATACCCATTATTGTTTAAAGGAATGACTTTCTTAGAGCTTTGGTTGGGTTTCAAGTTCCCTTTGAGTAAGTCGGCCGAACACTAGCTCCGGTGGTGGCAATGTGTGTATTGTAGAGAGAGAGAGAGAGAGAGAGAGAGAGAGAGAGAGAGAGAGAGAGAGAGAGAGAAATCCGAGAGATGGAGAGAGAGAAAGTGTTATGATTTTATTTGTTTTAGGGGTAAAATTGTAAGGTATAAATGTTTTAAGTATAGTTTTCATAATATAAAGAATGCTAGCATAGTTTTAGTGTACTCTTTATTTTTAAGCATATATTGTCAAATTTCCCATTCACATTGAAATATTAGATTCTTGTAAACAAAAGAGAGGGAATAAATGTAAAATAAATACATATATGGGTGAGAAAAGAAGAACAAGAGGATAAAGATACTTGGTACACAATTTGAGGTATATAATCTGTATTAAATATTCAAGTGAGTCTATGATGATTTGATGAAATTTTGACAAAAATAGCCTAAGTTATTTGACTTCTACACAACCATTTAGATTACAAATCACAAATTTTAATTAAATTAAGACATTTGGATAATAATTGAGTTAATAACAAATAGATCAATATCAATCTATGGCTGATTATGATTATAGTCAAGATCCCAATGACCCCACCTGATATAAGAATTATTCACTTGATTGATTTTATTATTTTTATTGGTGGTGTATTACTATATATTGATTATGATTAACTGTTTTGGGTTAAACAAATTTAATTCCATCAACAATGAGCGACTCTTTTAGAGAAAATTAGGTGATTTTATTTCTTTGATTTGAACAACTTCATATAAAATTATCAATACAAAAAACAATATGAATATATGATCCTTGTTGCCATTACACTGAGTGTTACATTGATCTTATTATAGATTATATTGTTAATGCAACACTTTTTTTTTAATAACAAGGTGAATCTCTCATCACCACGTGATCACGTGAGATTTAGAGGCTGTTTGGTTTATAGTTTGAAAACTGTTTTTTATTTTTTAAAAGTGAAAATAGTTTTTAAAAACTAACAGGAGTCATTTGGTAAATTTTTTTAAAAATTGAGTGTTTAGTTTATTTTTTATATAGCATTAAACATTGTTCTATGTTCATTCCAATCTCCAAAATTATTTATTTGAATACTATTTGTCATTATATTTTTATTTTAATACCATGCATACTTTTGGTATTCACTTTAAGAGTTAAATCTCTACAAATTTAAATTAGTAGCCATAATCATATAGAAAAACGATCAAACTGTAACATAAAAAAAATGGATTGGTGAAATGTGTTTTTTCATTATTAGAATATGATAAAATTTTAAAAGAAAAAGTAATAGAAATTAGAAATATTAAATAAATACCAAATTGTACCTTTTGTCCAAAAGAAAAAACAAATGACACTTAAAATAATTGCTTCACCTTTTTAGTGGTAGTCAAATAAAAAAAAAAAAAGAAATAAGTTATATAAGGTAATATGAGTAATAATATATTTTTTTTTGTTATAACAAAAAGAAGATGTTATATCTAATAATAAATTTTATGATTTGGTTATATCATCTTTTTGTAAACATATATATATATATATTATTATTTTCTATATGTATAAATGTGTAAAGTCCCGTTTAATTAATATACGCTAATTAGGACTCTCAAATGCAGCCAGCTGATGTTAATAGTTTTTACTTGGGACTCCCAAGCATTTTAGGCCGAAACAAATCAGCTGCTTTGGGATTCTTAAAAGAAATGATCCATAAACGTTTACAAAGTAGGGATGAAAAGTTCCTCTGGAAGGCCGGGAAAGAGGTATTATTGAAAGCTGTTGCTCAGTTGCTTCCTAGTTATACCATGAATGTCTTCCTCCTTCCTTTGGAGATCACTCGGGATATGGAAAGCATGATGGCGAAGTTTTGGTGGTAAACATCTAATTCCTCTCAACGAGGTATTCATTGGTTGTCTTGGAATCGACTATGTAAACACAAGAATGGAGGTGGAATGGGATTTCGGGACCTTCAGGATTTTAATTTGGCTATTTTGGGCAAACAAGGGTGGAGACTCCTTACTAGGCTAGATTCGCTTGCTGCCCATGTTTTTAAAGCTCGGTATTTCCCAAATGGTACTTTTCTCAATGCTTCCCTTGGAAATAACTCGAGTTTTGTTTGGAGAAGTATTTTAGAAGCTCAACATTTGATTCGAGAAGGAGTGCACTGGTGTGTGGGTAATGGTGAAGACATTAATATTCTTGACGAACCTTGGTTGCCTATTAAGGAGAATCCGTATGTTTCTTCCCTACATCCTGGTTTGTTTAATGTTAGAGTTTCTAATTTACTATGTGTTGATGGTTCTAGTTGAGATAAGGAAACCATCCTTGATTTGTTTGAGGAAAGAGATCAAAGAATTATTTTTAATATCCCTATTCAAATGACTAACACTACCGACCACTATATATGATCATTAGAAATGTCTGGCTTGTACTCGGTTAAGAGTGCATACTCTCTTCTCCAAAAAAATCGTGGTCGATGGTATGACAACGAGGATGCTAATTTTTGGAAAAAAAAAATGTGGGATGAAAGCTCCTCCCAAAAGTGAAAAATTTGTGTTGGCGTGCAGCTCGAGGCTGTCTTCCCACCAAGCTCCAACTTCGAACAAAGCATGTGGATGTAAGTTCACTTTGTCCCTTCTGTCTTCAGTATGAGGAGTCTACTTTGTATATTCTTGTCACTTGTGAAGTGGTGAGGTCTTGCTGGAACCGAGTTGGTATTGGCACTAATGTGGCCATGAATATCGATTTTTTTGACTGGTATGTGCATTCTTTAGAGACCATGGATGTTGATCATCAATGCACATTTACAATGGTTTGTTGGCGATTTGGGATGCTAAAAACAATCTTGTTTGGAATGGAAAACTTTTCAAAGAGGATGATGTAGTTGCTAATGCAAAAAGATTCATTGATCAATGGAGGAGTGCTAAGAGCTCTGAATATGAGTCGTCATGGCCTGGTTTTCAGGCGGGTGACGGAGCGAAGCACTGGATCTCACCACAAGCTAACAGTATTAAGGTAAATATTGACGCAGCTTTATTTGACTCTGATCATAAATATGGGCTGGGTTTGGTTGCTAGAGATGAAAGGGGACTGCTCATTGAAAGGCGCACAATGTTGTCCAATGGAAGCATTGAACCGGAACTTGCCGAGGCCATGGGGGTTCGAGAAGCTCTTAGTTGGATTAAAGAGCGATGATGGAATAATGCTTCGGTGGAAACAGATTGTTTAAGTGTTGTTCAAGTTTTACGAAGCTCCATTGTTATGATTTCTATGTTTGGTCAAGTAATCAAAGATTGTAAAGCTTTAATTTCTGAACTTGGTAATATTGTTATCTGTTTTGTTAAGCGATCAGCAAATAAAGTAGCTCATAGTTTTGCTAGAGCTTCTTTACTCTATCCTGGTTGTACTTTTAGGTTGGAGTCTGTTTTAACTGATTTGTTACTATTGTTGGTAACAGAATTTGGAATTTGATGGTTAATAAAACTAAATTTTTCATTTAAAAAAAAATATAGGCAAACTAAAATCAAGTATAATATTTATCAAAAAGAAAAACCAAGTATAATATTTATAGGAAAATTCTTAGGTGAGAGCATCACTTTTGTTCTCACATGTAACAACATTATTTTAGACTTATCATTAGTTGAAAAGGGTGGTTGTATGGTATTAACATATGTTATTGTGTAGGATGGTGTTTGGTATACTTTTTTTTTAAAAAAAAAAAAGAAAAATTATATTGTGATTTTACCTTCATCACCTCAAACTCTTTTGTTTCTTTATTATTTTAAAATATGTTGTTTTTTTTTTTTATACTTTTGAAAAATATGACTTTTTTTTTTTTCTTTTTTGCTTAACTAGGAAAAGTATGAGACTTATTTTCAATTTTTGAAATCTCTATTATTCATTCATATTTATAAATATGCAATATTAAACCTAGATATTTTTAGATTTTGCTAATAAGCAACTACATCTTCTCTTATAAGTCTTAAATTTATTTTTTCAATTGAACTAAAAAATCAAATTGAGCAGTTTTTTTATTTTAGAAAACCTTTCTTTCAATTAGTGTAAGAAAATAAAGAAGAAGAAGAAGTGATTAACAAATAGATAAGTAAATACAATAAATATTGAATAAATTGAATATATTTTCTAATGCTCCATATATCATTTTTTTTATTGATTGAATCTATATTCAAAACACTTTAGATCCAAACACACAGAAAAAAAAAAATAATAGATGTTATAAAAAACACATAAATAAGAAATTGTAAAAAAAAGAAGAAAAAAAACTACTACTGCACATTAAAAAACGGTTATAGTCTTTAAAAAAAGTAAAAATAATAAAAATATTAATTTAATAAAAACTGCTACATGTATATCATACATACATACATGTCGCTTCGATATTAAAAGGGAAATTTGAATTTCTATGCATGCATTAGGGGATAATTTTTTCCCTAAACTAATACTTTTCTACATTGAAAATATATGATCACTTTTCCAAAATTCCAAAAATACCCCTCTCAAAAACTCAAACCCTTTCTCTCTCCTTCCCTCAAACTCTCTCTGCCTCTTTGCCTCTTTGCCCAAAACCGCATCGGAGGAAACCGCCCCCAACCCTTAACTATCATCTCGTCCGCGTCGAACCACCCACGCACGACGAGCACCACCCACGTTGAAAACCAACCCACGCCCATCTATACCCATCTCGACCGAACCGCCATCGGCGATCCACCACGCACGCACGCCGGCCGAACACCACCGGAGATCAAAGGCAAACCTAGTCCGATGGATCTGGATTGAAGGCGGTGGTGAATCTGTGTTTTTTGGGTTAGAAAATGCATTTTTTAGGCAAGCTTGATGCAGGTCCGATGCAGGCCCGATGCATCATGATGAAAAAATTGAATCTGGGTTGAAGACAAAGGCCCGATATAGGGCCCAATGGCCAGCCCGATGGTCAGTCAATTTTTTGGAAAAAAGAGGAAGAGAGAGGGACGGTTGGAAAAATGGGAGGGGTTTTTTGGAGTTTAGGAAAAAGTTATCCCATTTTACAAATTATGCATAGTATTAGTTTAAGAGACCAATTTATGAGTTTATTAAGCATGAAAATTCAAATTTCCCTATTAAAAAAGATAATTGAGAAAAATCTAATACAACAACCCCTATGATAAACAAATCAATTAAAGCCATTAGATTGAAAATCAAGGATTATAAAAATGCTCTTATTTATAAGAGCAAAAGTGGTGCTCTCACTTAAGGAATACCCAATATTTATACATATGAAAAAAAAAAGTATAATGTCTTAACATTAATACTAAAATTACTTTTTTAGAAAGAAAAATATTAATACTATAATTACGAATATATAATTCTAAATTTTTATAGTTGAAGTACTATTTAACTTTTTTTGAAAGAGAAGTACTATTTATATTGAGGAAATTATATTCTACATTTCCTTTTGAGAAATGTGAGTAAATGATCGTATTTTTAACTCTATAGATAGTTAATATTTATTTTTTAAAATAATAAAGCAAATGTCTGAATTTTTTGTCAACTATTTTTTCATTATATAAAAGGTATTATATATTTTATTTTTTTAGATTTTGCTGTTGTTGTTGTTGTCTAATATGTTATTTAACCATATAATTAATTTTTTATTAATATATCGTATGATATACAAATAATATACCTTAAACCAATATACATATACCACAAAATTAAACTAATATACTATTAAATGAATTGTTTTCCACAATATACAGTAGCATACAAAAACTATATATCACAATCATAAGCGTAGTCAAAAATTAATATATCACCAGCATGGTAAAAAAAAATTATACAAAAAACTTAATTTAATATTCCACAAGTTTTTTTTTTCTTGTTCTTTCCTTCATGAAATACCAATGAACATAAAATCAATATACTTCAATCAAATATAACTATACCTCATACTTAAATTAATATTTAATATTTTTTTTTCTTTATATTCTTCACGATATACATATCACATACAAACGATATACCTTAGACCAATATAAATATACCATAAATTTAAACTAATATACTATTAAATGATTTTTTTTTCTACGATATATAATAGCATATAAAAACTATATTTTGCAATCATAAACATAAATACTATAGTGAAAAATTAATATACCACCAATATAGTGGAATATATATACTAAAAACTTAATTTAATATTCTACATGTTTTTTTTTTCTTTTTCTTTCCTTTATGATATACTAATAAACATGAAAATAATATTTCCTAATGAAATATAACTATTTATTTATTTATTTATTTATTTATGTGTTTTGTAACTTTTTCTTCAAATTTGGGGTATTTTTGAAAATTCTCCAATAATATTTCAACACCGTTAGACACGTTTGCCTTGTTACTAAGTTTAAAAAGGCACAAACCCAAAGCTGGCGAAATCAGGAACAAAATCAAGAGAATTCGAAAGCTAATCCGAGGTATCAGCCATGGCGTCGCCACCACCGTCATATCCTAGTGCTGCGAGAATCTCCGACTCTCCTTGCTTTCCTCAATATACTGCTTCTCTTAAATGTAAGTCACTTTTCCTTTATGATTTGTTTTCTGTCTTGTAATTTTTATCGTTTCGTAGCCCTTAATCCAGAGTTCAATTCCTATTCGAAACACTCACACCAATACTTCTCCTTTTGATTCCTTTTTCTTAATGTAATTTTTCGCTTATTATTAGTTTGTGGACATTCTATTGAATTTCGTGTGTTTTCTTAACTAAGGATTGAGAACCCTAATTTTGTGCTAAATCGAGTGTTTGAGAGGTTTGTGTTTCATATGCTTATTGATATGTGTTATTAATGAACTTCTCTAATTAATTACTTTTATGATCATTATCTTATATTTTTCAGTGATTTTAATAAGAAAATTAATTTTCTAAACTTTATGAAATATAATTCTTAACGTGGAACAAAGAATTTCGGCTAATACAAAATGTTTTTGGGACGTATACAAATTCCAAAGGTAGAACTTTTTTAGGACTAAATTTGTCAGTATGCTTGATTTTGTAGCTTCTTGAAAATTGTAGGGTTCTGTAAGAAGAACCCAATTACTGAGGTATAAGCTTTAGGAAAAGATTAAAGATCCTATCTAAGCTACTTTAGTGCTGATAATGGTACTCTTAGTTAGGGCTTAACATTTATGTGATGGAATGTTGAACCATGTTGATCTTAAGCATTGTTTCAATTAGATTGGAAGAACTGTTTAATCTTTCTTTGATCTTGGATACTAAGGAAAGATCATACAAAACCACTTACATTGCTCCTTAATTGTAATGATAGTAACTCGATTGGTGCAATATTTGCAGGTCTTGAGGAATTTAGCACTGACAAAAGCAAATGCCAAGAACATTTTGATGTTTACAAGGAGTGCAAGAAAAAGGAGGTTGGTTCTTTAAGCCATTGTAGTTTTTCACTTTGGTAGTGCTGTTCTCGAATTGTTTCAGGTGTTCCAAACTGGGTAACGATGTATGTTTCCGAATTTTGACAGAGGGAAGCTCGACTTGAACGGAACAAGACTCGGTCTTTGTTCTCATGAACTTTCTTTTGCTACTCACATTCCATTAGTTCGGACTGGAGATGAAATCACCATTTATGGAGTTAAATTATACCAAAAAATAAATAAATAACAAAACACCTTGAAGAGTAGAACACATGGGAAAAGAGCCTTCCTTTGAATTTTTTGTCCTCTTTTTCTATCTATTAATATTGTCATTTGTCATGCCCTGTTAAACATACCAGCTTCATTTAAATACTACCCATGCCAATCAAATTATACTAAATTCAAGGGAATGTAAATCCGTTCACTACTAGTACCAATAAATAAAAAATAAAAGGTTTCAAATTTGACATGTTTTTGCTGGGATATTTTATTATGCTATTATTTCATTATTTGATAGTGTAGGTATACTATACATGAATGATTATCAAAATCCATGAATAACGGATTGCGCTAACATTGTCATTTTGAAAATTCTGATCTTGATGGTTTAGTGTAACATAACTAATTGACACAATTCCTTTTGAAAGTAATAGAATATAAAATCTATACTAATTGACACAATACATTTGGGAAGTAAAAGAATTTAGGTAGTATTTGGTTAGGAGGAAATGAAAAAATTGATAAAGAATTTATTATTTTTTTTTTATTATGTATTAGAATAGTTTTTTCTTTCCATTTTAAAGTGAAAATTATTCTACTAAAATAATATACAACTAAACAATTAAATGGAATAAAAAGAATACTATTTTGACGTTTAAGTATATAAAAAGTTTGTTTACAAACATATATTCCTTAAGATGCATTTTTATGGAGGCTTGCTATATTAGAAAATGATCTTTGTCAATTTGGGACAGAAGAAGATAAATCAAATCCGGATGTAAATAATACTATTGTTCACAATTCCACAACTCATCATAAGAACAATCCATAACATTATTCATCAGATATGACAGCTTTTTTTATTTTATCTTAATAAATTGTAGATTTACACAAGTCAAATTCTCCTTACTTAAACATTAACCCCATGTTCTGATTCAATGACCAACCTGAAAGCTGCAGCATAGCGGTAGGCCGGTGAGACTAAGAAGCAAAACTTGGACAAGAGAAGCGCGACTACCACTTTCAGCTCTGTCATGGCCAGGTGCTGGCCAATACAAATTCTAGTCCCTACACCAAAGGGCATGTAAGACTGAGGAAACTTGGAAGCTCCAAGAACTCCATGTTCAAATCTTCCTGGATTGAATTGGTGGGCATCAGGACCCCACAAATTAGTGTCTTGTTGCATTATAGAGATTGGGATCTGAATATTTACTCCTTTTGGAACTAGAATGTCTTTATATTGAACATCCTGCAAGGCGTTCCTTAGGACATAAACTATAGACGGGTAAAGGCGCAAAGTCTCTTGAATCACCATAGTGAGCTGAAGAAATAAAAAACAGGATTCATTGAACTGAAGATGCAATGGTTTAATATCCGAGAATGATTAAAGCAGATATTTTTAGTAACATAGAAATGACTGACTGAACATTGTGTGAACTTACAACTTTCATGCTTCGGAGCATATTGGCATCAGGACTGCCATTCTTGCAAACTTCTTTCACTTCTTCACGAACTCGAGTTTGCCAAGCAACAAGGCCCAAGATGTTGTAGTACCAGTGCTCTCATGGTCAGCAAAATATATTCTCTTGCAGTTATCTACAATGAATTTGTCCTGAGTAAGGCCAAGAGATGGGCTATCTACACCGCCAAAAGCTTTCGCCCCCTCGAGTATCATCTTCAGAAGGTTCTTTTCATCAGCAGCATCCGTTTTTTGCTTCACCACCTTTAAAATCATAGAATCGATTTATTTCTCTAGTCTCCATACTCGAATTGAGAAAATTGTTGCTGCTTACATAAAACTAAACATTGACAACATTAACTTTTGAAAGAGTTGTAAGCTTACCTTATGCCAGGAATCCCAATACTTAAAAAAAATCTAGTTTTTTAGAAAAAAAAATAGATTCAAATTTGTTCACGTAAAATTTATACAAAAATTTAATTTTAATATATTTTTTTTTATATCAAAATAGATTTTTTAATTAAAAAATAAATAATATTTTAAATTCCTTAATTAGTTTTAAAATTTTAGTTTTCTTTTTAATTTTTTTAATCATTCAAAATAATTTTTTTAGGAAAATCATAGTAAATAGCCTCAAATCATAGGACTATGTTAGTAAACATACTCATTTCAAAACTTGTAGCAAAATGTCCCTTTTATTAAATTATTTATTATTTATATTGTCTTTTTCCACATAAAAGAATTAATAATTTTTTTTTTTCAATTTTTTTTTAGAATTAGAAGCAAATTACTTAAAAATTATAGTATATCTATATTAGTTTTGTTAAAATCTTTTTTATTTGAAAGTTATATCAATTTTTTAAATTTTTTATGAGTTGTTGGTATATAGATTTTGTTATACAATATATTTCTGTTTGTTGTATAGTATATTATTATTCTTAGATGATATTTATTTTTTATTTTGCTATGAATAATAGCGGCATATAATTTTGTTAACATAATGCAAACATTTTAATATATGTATATAATTTTATTGGCATGCTACATATATTTAATTATTATTTTTATATATTTTAATTGTATAATATATATTTATTTTAAATAATATTTAATTAGTTTCTATTTCTTATATACAATGGTGGCATATAATTTGTTATCATAGTATATATATTTTAATTGTGGTATATAATTTGATTACTGTATACATATATATATACTAGTAAAAATTTACGTGCGAGGCACGTATACTAATTTTATGTTAGGTATTTTTTACTTTATTTAAAAAATATAATTAACAATTAAAGAAAAAAATATTATTACTTATTAGGTAAGATTATTATTATGTATATCTAAATAATGTAATTTATAATTTTGACAATTAAAAGTAAATACTGGATGTAATATATTATAATGTTTAAGAAAACTTGATAATTTAAGTGTAATATGTTCTTAAGATAATCTAAAAATAAACTAAAAATTCATGTTCAAATACTAAAGAAAACACAACTTAAATGTGTGTGAAATAAAAAAGAAAATTAAAAATCAATCTCTAAATTATTGACAATTGAAGATAACATCTATCTAAAAGTTGTAGATAAAAAATCTCTTTTTTACAAATTATAATGTGAAATGTTTTAGTTAAAATACTTTATTTATATATATATATATATATATATATATATATGGAACACTTCTAAATGGGTAATACCCATAGATGGGCACTAAAAAAAATTAATAAGGTAACAATCTAATAACCTTTTATGGCAAGTTTCTAATAATTATTTTTTTAAAAAAAATTATATTTATTTTTTATAAAATTGGAAATAATAATTATAACCAATATTTTGAAAAAATTATAAATTATTTTTAAAAATTAATTGAAATTACTACTTTATAATTTTATGAAATTGTGAGTTTATTAATAATTTATTATTGTAAAACTAAGAATCATTTACATGTATATTAATGTGTTTTTTTTAATAGGAGAATAAGAGCTTGATTGTGGAATCCAATTGTCTTAATATTATTCATGCTCTTAAAAATAAAACGCTACAATATTTCTTAGTTCTTACTTAGGGTCAGGGCCGGCCCTGAAACAAAGTGGGTCATAGGGAAAAAAAAATTTGGGCCTTTATGTTAGAAAAAATGTGGTATTTTTCAAAATCGGTAAAAAAATGTATAATTTTAAAAGAAGAAAAAAAAAATTGGGCCCCTAGACTGGGTGGGCCCTAGGCACAGGCCTAGCCCGCCTATGCCCAGGGCCGGGCCTGCTTAGGGTATCATTGTTAGAGAAATATTATTATCATCTAATAATTTTTTTGACATTACCATGCATCATTCTCCTAGAATAACTAATGAGGTGTTGTTCATTATTTATATTATTAGGATTGGAAGATCATGATAATCTTGTCTAGGGGTCAAGTATAATTTTTTGTGCTGAAATTCTTCTGTTGGCAATTGCTATTATTCAATAATGTTTATGACACTTTTTTTCTTCGTTCATTTTTTTTGTTAAAATTTTCTTCATTGGTTTTGTTCTTATAGATTTTGGTAAGCTCAAGTATTTTTTGAAAAATAAAAACAGAAAAATGATTGTTATTATGAAATTAAAAATTTTAGGTTTAGAAAAAATCTTATACATTTTATATGTATTACAGCTTAAAGCTTAAAATTATTTTTTTTTTTCTCAGTAATGCAATTTAAAATTCTAGTTTAAAGAAATTTTAATAAAAAGATAAATAATATCAGTTCAAATATTAATAGCTATATAATCAAAACTTACCTATATTAATTTAGAGAGTCCATGGTTTGATCATATATTTTTTTTTTAAAAAAAAGAAAAAAGATTAAAAAGACGTAGCTAGCTATAGACAATTTAAAGAAAAAACTATGCTCATTGTCATATTGAACAATTAATTTTTCCATAAATGATAATATATTTGTCCGATTTAATTTAATTATTTGATATATAGCTGCCAAAAGAATAAATTAATTAAATAAATGATATTAATTTATATCAAGTAATTAATATATTAATTAAGTACGTGAATATTATAACATTATAACATTGATATATTTGCCCCTCATTATAACATTTTGGTCGTAATACATACATGAACAGATTGGTATGTTATTTGTCCGCTGTCGTGGAGGAGTAAGTCACTCACCCGCAGAGCATGTATTGGATGATGATGTTTGGGCATCTGGTTTGGCACTCTTGCCATTCATAGAAACTCAGTTGTAAAATAGAAATATTTAGCAACACTGTACAGTAGCATCTCAATAATGTTCAGTTATATGTATGTTGTTTCTCAATTGTACATCTCTCACTGTAGACTTTGGCCAATGCCATTATTTAAATACGTACCTACTTATGATAGAGGGTTGTAAATATCAGTTCAAATGTTAGTGAGATTTGTTTTATTTTTATTTTATTATATATAAATAATATTTTATTATTTTATTAAATATAAATAAAAAATTACCCATGAATTTCTCAATTGTACATCTCTCACTGTAGACTTTGGCCAATGCCATTATTTAAATACGTACCTATTTATGATAGAGGGTTGTAAATATCAGTTCAAATATTAGTGAGATTTGTTTTATTTTTATTTTATTATATATAAATAATATTTTATTATTTTATTAAATATAAATAAAAAGTTACCCATGAATTTCTCATAAACTAAGAAATTTAGTTATATAGGCACACTTTATATAGAATAGATATATTAGTGATATATATTTTTATTATTAGTAGTAGTATATATATTTTGGTGAATGATATATGTATTTTTTGTTATACGGTGTATCATTTTTTTAAATAATATTTAAGTTCTATTTTTAATTGTACTTCCGTTGACATGATATATAATTTTATTAGCATCCTATATATTTTTATTTTTATTTTTATTTATTGTTATTATATATATTCAATTGTAAGGTATATGTTTTTTGTTATATAGTGTATAAGTTTTATTGTATAGTGTTGACCGAGATTTTCGGCAACTATTGAAATATGATTGTAATGAAGAGCTGTAAGAAAGTGAGATGAAGATTTTTTACGTGGTTGGGGCGTTAATGAGCCTTAGTCCACGAGTCTCTGTTATTAATGGATGTATTTAATACAGATTCTACACTTGAGAGAATGTCTTTCTCTTAAATACAGAGAATGTTCTTGGTGAGTATTTTCTCTTCTTGCTCTTTTACAAACCAAGATTCTCGACCCCATTAAATGAGCTTTGAGGGGGTATTTATAGTGTTTTGGTGGGGTAATCCCTAGAATTGTTCTTACACATGTATCTGTAAGTATCCATAAAGTTGGGCATTTCCAATGAATATACCATGGGTGATGCATGGTCAAATCCCTAGGTGCTGTAGGGCTTTTATGAAGAATGTCCTTTTTGCCTTGTGATTGACGTGACTCTTCGCAGAGTAGCCGTCGCTAGACTTAAATGATCATTACTGTAGCGCTGCTGTTCGGGGGTCGTGCCGTCAGACTTTATTGCGTGTTACAGTCTCAACACGCTTCCTCCCATGCAGCATTAAATGCGACTTGATTGCTCGGGAGAGACCTGACATATCCCGGAGAGCCTTCACGCTATACTAGCTTCCTGGAGTACCGTGTACTCCGGGTGCCTCCTCCGGGACCCATGCTAACAGCGCTTCCTTGTGGCGCACAAAGACTTAGCAAATGTTTACCAGTTATCTGATCCACGTGTCCCCTCTCGACTGGTCCACGTATTTTGGGCGAATTCTGGAGCAACATATAGTATAGTATATTATTTTATTTTAGATCATGTTTAATTTTTATTTTATTATATATAAAGGTGATATATAATTTTACAAGTATGGTATACTTATTTTATAGTTGTATATAATTTTATTAATATAGTATATACATTTTTTTTTAATAATATTATATTATTTTATTTTATTTTTTATTGTAGGTATATATGTTTTGTTTGTATGGTATATAATTTTTGTTGTCTATAGTATATCATTTACTTGAGATGATATTTAGTTTTAACTTTATTATGTATAAATTTTTTAGTATGTATACATATTTTAATAGTTGTATATATAGCTTTGTTAGCATGATATATATATTTTTTAGTATTAATTTAGTATTGTTATAATTTCTTTGTGATATATAATTTTATTACTACGATATATCAAATACCGTTGTATATAATAATCTAATATATTTATTCGTTTTTGTTATAATATAATAATATGCAATATTAAAAAAATTATATAACTTAATTTAATTATTATATATTTTTTTAAAAAATTATATGTAATAAATGTATTTTTATAATTTTTATTAGCTAATTTATTAAATTTAGTCATTTTCGTAATTTTTTTTTAAAATGAGACATTTACTAACTTAGTTTTCAAATTTATAGTCATTTTGCATCTTAGCCCATTTTTTAAGATCTAAATTATTTTTTTAAGATTTACTAAAAAAAATATTGAATTTTTCTCATTTTTATTTTGAAAGGGTATGATTTAATAATTGTTAAAGTTTAAGAATCAAAATTACTAATTTACAAAGACATGTCAGGATTTAAACGAAATAATAAGACGAAATCTAACAGAAAGACTAAATATTTATAAATATAAAAGTTCAGAAAATTTTTTAACAAGCCATATATTTTAGGTGGTGTTTGGTTCACATGAATGAGCATTGGAATGGACTTGCTATTCCTTAAGAAAGCTCAATCAAGTGTTTGGTTTCTTTATTAGAACTTGAAAGCCCATTCCAAAGGAATTACAATTCACCTAAACTAAGGATTTACTTTTCCACTATAAAATCACTTGAAAGCTAATTCCATACTAACAAAAGTCTATTTTACCCTATCAATCCTCCTCCACTTCTCACTTTTTTTTGGATGTTACCATCATATTACTAATTATTTAATATTTATATGTAATTTTATTATTTTATTTTTTAATAATTAAGTTTGAGAATGTGCACATTTCCCTCACATGATAAATATATTTTTTTGCTAAGAATATTATTTATTTGTTCAATTCATAAAATAATGGTAATTTAATAAAATAAATATAATTTTTGAAGAGTAAAGGGTAATTTAGTCAAAATAATAAAAGTTCTATTCCATTCCATACAATACCAAACATGATAATTCTTATTCCGTTGTTGATTCCATAGGCTTTACCAAACAAAAGAATAAAAATTCTATTCCATTCCATTCTTATTCCCATTCCCATTCCCATTCCCATTCCATTTTCACTTAGTAACCAAACGCCACCTTAAGAAATAAAATCAGTTGAAAATTCAAAGGTAAAATTTCTAATTATTCTTATTTTATTATTGTTTACCTTTAAACTATGAACATAGCCTCTTTAACGGTTCATTGCCCACCTTATGAGCTTATAAATAGATTGCCAGGCTCATTTATTCTTCACATTCTGAATTTTGAAGCAAATTGCTCTTGAGGCTTTGTATTTCTTTCTAACTTGCTTAGCAAATTAATTAGTATACTACAGTCGAAAAGGGATGAACAAGAAGAATATTGTTAAATTATTTATATACAATTTCACAGTTAAATTCTTGAGAAGTTCACAATAATATATCGGATTTACAATAATAATAATGATACTTCTATGATATGTCACGTCAGTTGAATTTGACGTTTTTGATATTTTTTGACGTTTTTTGACGTTTCTATTTTTTTTTTGTCTCTTACGTTTTCAAAAGTAATTTTTTAGTTACTAATAATAATGTTGATAAGAAAACAATTAGTTACCTTTATATAAAAAAACTTTATTCTTATACCATATAATTTAACATACATTTCGGTTACTCTCTAAAAATTTATTTGTATAAATCTTAGTAACTAATTAGTTATTTTTAAGTTATATTATGGTAAATTATAATTTTAAATACATCTAGATAACTTTAAAAATTATTTTTAAAATTAATGAGTTGTCATTTAATATAACAAACTACCATATTTATATACCGATTATTTTATATATTTTTTTTGTTATTTTGAATATTAATTAGTTATTATATAATATAATATAATTCAATTAACTTAATTCTAAAATGAATGTTATCTAAGATTAAAAAAAAATTATAAAACAGTAAGTAATCACTATATTAGTAACTAAATAATTTTTTTTTTCGGAAATAGCAAAAAAAAAAAAATATAGGTTTCTCACATATTGAAATATTCATATTGAAAAGTAGATTGCAATGGTATTTTTTTAGGCTCATCCGAGTAACAACATGATTATAAATTATTTTTAAAGTTTAAAAGAAAAGAGGGAAATAGAAAAGAGAGAAAGAGTAACATAAGAGAAGGGAAAAAAGAGAAAAATAAAGATAGAAAAGTATAAGTAAATGCATTAAAACATACCAAAACAAATAAAAAACTTGACCAAATCATTTTTAACAATTTAATCAAAAACAAGTCATTTTTGAACAATTTTCGTAAATTCTTTATATAAAAATATCCTCTAACTTTGAGGCCACATAGCCAATTAACATAATTCATCTTTCATTTTGAAAGTGATAGATTTTGTGACTGAAAAAGCTATTGAGCCAAGGAGTAGTATCATTATTGTTTTAAAATATAAGTTTGTTTGCAAACTTATATTTCTAAGGATTTATTCTTATGAAAGCTTGCTAGTTTAGAAAATGACCCTTTTTTGATTTAGGGACAGAAGAAGATAAATCAAATCCTGATGTAAACAATATCATTGTTTAAAATTCCATATGCAAGAACGCATCATCATAAGAACTATCCATAATGACAGCATTATTTAGTTTATCATAAATAATCAATTGTAGATTAACATAAGTCAAATTCTCCTTACTTGGAGATTAACCCCATGTTCCGATTCAATGACTACCCCGAAAACAGCAGAATGGCGGTAAGCCGGTGAGACTGAGAAGCTAAACTTGGACAGAATAAGAAATAATACTACTTTCAGCTCGGTCATGGCCATGTTCTGTCCAATACAAATTCTAGTCCCTACACCAAAGGGCATGTAAGCTTGAGGAAACTTAAGCTCCAAGAACTCCATGCTCAAATCTTCCTGGATTGAATTGTTGGGCATCAGGACCCCACAGATCAGTGTCTTGTTGCATTATAGAGATTGGAATTTGAATA
Organism: Cannabis sativa; assembly: GCF_029168945.1. NCBI lineage: Eukaryota > Viridiplantae > Streptophyta > Magnoliopsida > Rosales > Cannabaceae > Cannabis > Cannabis sativa. The sequence continues at coordinate 37,051,544 of NC_083610.1, read as the reverse complement.
TTTACTCCTTTTGGAACTAGAATGTCTTTAAATTGAATATCGTGCAAGGCGTGTCTTGTGATAAAAACTCCAGGCGGGTAAAGGCGCAAAGTCTCTTGAATCACCATAGTGAGCTGACAAGAAAAAAAAAAGCATTCATTGTACTGAATTAAGCAGGGGTTTTTAGTAACATAAAAGTGAGTGACTGAACATTGTGTGAACTTACAACTTTCAAGTTCCGGAGAGTATTGGCATAAAAAACGCCATTCTTGCAAACTTCTTGCACTTCTTCACGAAACACAAGTTTCCCAAGCTGGATATGCAGCCAGCAGCAACAAGGTCTAAGATGCTGTAGTATCAGTGGTCTCATAGCCAGCAAAATATATATTCTTGCAGTTATCTACAATGCATTTTTCCCGTCCCGAGTAATGCCAAGAGACGGGCTATCTATACCGCCATAAGCTTTTGCCCCCTCGAATATCATCTGCACAAGATCCTTTTCATCAGCAGCCTCAGTTCTCTGCTTCACAACCTCTAAAATCATAGCATTGATTTGTTTCTCTAGTCTCCACACATGAATGTTGTTCATTGTTGGAATGAATCTGATATATAAATAAATACATTTGTATATTAACAACAATTATGATTGTTGCTGCTCACATAAAACTAAACATTGACAACATAACATGAAAATATTAAACAATGATAACATGTTTTCGCGGCTCTTCCCGAAGTGTGCACGGCAGTCTAGCAACCATGGCGTCCCCAGGATAAAACAGCCTCTGTATAAGTACGATACATTCTGCACAGGAAGAAAGAAAAAAAAATTTAATGTTGGAAAAGATGTGTTCTTACGTTGTTCGGATACGACTTATATAGAAGTCGATCCAAGAAAAAACAGTAAGAAAACGGTAATGTTATCGTTCGTGGAGGAGTTGGATCTTGGGAGTAAAAGGCGGATCATCACGTTTTTACCACTTCTGATCACGTGTTAAAATTAATTAATAAATAAAAAAATAAATCTTTATTTAATAAAATAATTTTTCTTTAAAAAATTAAGTGACATCACACCCGCCAACCCGGCCCGGATGGACGGTGGCGGCGGGCGCATGTGGTGATCCAGTGTGTGAGTCCTCACCCATGCGCACAAAATTGGGTACCCATAAGTTCACCATACCCTTGACAAAAGACACACAACAGAAATTAAGTTTAATTGGAGTTAATACAAATCTCTTTTTCCAAATCTAACTTCAAACTAAAAATATTTTGTATAGAAACATCGTTACTCAAAAGTCAAATCTTTACCAATCAGTAATAAACAGAGAACAAATTGTACTAGTGTTTCTTTTCTCTAGTATCAAAATTTGAGAAAAACCTGAGTTGGTAAAACTAATTAACAGTGGTATAATACCTTGACCTTGTCATTGTAGAATTCAGGAGCAAGAATCTTTTTTTGATGAGCCCAAATTTGACCACTAGAGGATATAATACCCTGGCCAAACAGTGGTCCATAATTCCTGGAGAGATAAGGAGGTCTTCCAAGATTCAAAGAAGTGCTTATTAGACTAACTTCTTTTACCATGTCTATATCTGTTACGAATAAGAATTGAGTATTTCCTACTCCATAAAGGAAAATTGGCCCTGCATATATATTTTCATTCAAGTACTACACAACTCAATTCACAATTCACACCGTAACAAAATAAATAAATAACAAATGGGGAAAGACGTTGGAAGGCCAATCATGACCAATCGAAACGACATCATGAAGTTTGTCGTTTGTATTAGTCCTTTTTGAGTTAAACTGAAGCTTGATTTTGTTCAGTTCAGAGACATTTCCCAATAGATTTGAAGGTAATGGGCCTCGAATCCCTTGCTTTTGAAGCTTTAATCTTAACCTCTTAGGTTTTAATACTAAAGACGGATAAAAATACAAGAAAAACAATACAAACCCACCAACCAAAACACCAATGACAACGTTTAACGCCTACATTGCTACCTCTGTCTATTGTATTTTCTTGCCATAAAAAGAATTGATATTGTATTAAAGAAAGTAACCGATACGTAACGCATGCATGTATGGTATAACGTGTCAGCTAAAGGATGACGTCAAATGTAACATATATATAAAACAAGGAAAGCCTTACAGGGGAAATGGCAGTAACTAGCACTACTCCAAAGCTGATTTGGGTAACATTGGCAACAAAAATATTAGTTTCAATTCAAACACCCAGAAACAGTTTTTTTTTTACAGTCAGATTAAACAAAGAAACAGTCCTTTTACAGTGAGATTAATCAAATTTCTTTCTACTTATCAAAAAAGAAAAATCAAATTTTAACTCTTCTAGTAATTTGAAAATAATTGATGAAGCAGTTCGTATTATTTTATTTATAGTTTATTCGGTTCGCCCTAAATGTAAATTTTATATTTTGAATCTAATTTCATTCGCACAATAATTCAAATCTACTTTTTTAATATTTAATTATTTAAATTTACTAGTAACAAAATAAAATAAATTATGTCTCCAACAAATTAAAATAAACAAAACAAAAGGTAACAAATTCAAATGAAAAAAAAAAAAGTTAATTTCATTTTAGATTATTTTTTTTATAAATAATAATAAAATATATATTTGATTTGTTAAGTCTTTAAATATATTTGTATCATACCTATTAAATTTTTTAAATTATTATTTTTTTACATTAAAATATTAGTTGTATATATAATTTTTTAAAAAAATATATAAATATGTGTAAATTAGATTGGATCAGTCAGTTACATTTACATGTCAATCACACGTACAATCTGTACAAGTGCGAATTTTAAAATATATTTTCAATCTAATTTAATGCACAAGTGTAAATATCCATACTTTACGAATTGAATTGAATTGAATTGGATCGTGCGAATTGGATTGAATTATGTATTTTATGAACACTTCTAAAAGCAGTTGTAATAGCACCACTCATGACTCAACCATGGAAGATGGGCTAAAGATGGTTTTACATTCAGCCTGAATCCCAATTGAATATTGTTATTAGGCACTAATTATTTGATTAAATTATATAAAATTTAATACTTAAATACATTAATAGCGATATAATACATTTCATATTGTAGGTGGTGGCTTTTAGCATTTCTTAATCCCAATTTCTCCAACAAGAAGACAAAAAGGAAAATAAAATTTTCTTGGATTGGGTTGCTCTCTTTGCTCCATTACAACAAACTCCCTCATCCATCTCCATCTCAGCAAAGCTTCTTGTTCTTCTCTGGACTCTAACTCTCCATCTTCTAGTGGGGTTGGTCATGTTGCTGGGTCCATCTCTAAGCTTGGGCCTGAGTATTGCTTGTTGGTCCAGCATCACTTGGGCCGAGTGCTCATAGAATGGTCTATCAACAGTTGTCAATGCCATGAAAGAAAGAAACCATAAACAAACAACTCAAATTTTCTCCTTCTCCACCTGGTAAATCCTTGAGATAAAATTAATAGGGTCAGATATCCATCAATTTTCTAGAATTTAAAAGCTAAAGGACATTGCCATAAGAGAATGAGAAATATCCTCTAGTATTCCTGTTTTTGCATCTAAACTAGCTCCAATCAACATTTAATTTCCTACAATTAAAAAAAAAAGAACATTGTTAGTGGGCAGCAAGCATTTAACACCGTAAGATCTCATATGATAAGTATTTTGTAAGTTTTTATTTCTATTAGACTCTCCCCTACGGTGACTACTTAGAAATAAATTTACAGAATATGAAACAATGGTGGAAGCTCATAAAATGAGAATAACCTTGACTCTCGCCTACCGGGACAATGTTGGATTCTCATTTTGATCGAATAAAAGGTTGCTAAAATAGTGTCCATTTTAGATGAACTGACTACTCTATTCGACTAATGTTATCTTTGACTCTCGCCTACCGGGATACTATATTTTATTATGTTAGAAACCTTGGAAAATAATAAATATGTTTAGTTTTTGGTATTTTTACAAACATATTTGCTTTAATTGTTATTTTCTGAAGTTGTGTATGAATTTATTGAACTAATAATTTATTTCTGTTTATTGATATTTGTAGTGTCAAAATGTACAACCCACACCTCAATCCTCATCTAGAATATACCTTTAGGAATGAACTTCAAAGTGTGAAGATGACTCCTAGTCAGAGTATCACTTCACACTTGCTCATAATGAACATGAAATTCCAAAAAGCAGCTATGTTGGGAGTTGTTTTATCTGGAGAGCAAAGAGTTCATTTTGTTCTCAACAGCTTCTCATCTGAGTTTAACCAATTCGTTGTTAACAATTGGAACTCGTCCAACATATATAAGTTAGACGCTGAATTGCGTGCTTATGAACGGACATTGTCACTTGCATGGGGATCCTTCTCCAGTAATGCAGACAAGGGCAAAAGGAAAGCTGAAGATATTGAGAATAATTCCTCAGACAATCCTACTACTTCAGGCTTAGTTGAGAAGAATAAAGAAAGTGATTCCACTTCCTCAGATTATCCTTCACAACATATTGAACCAACAATAAGAACAATCCAAGAACATTTAAGTAGTGATTCCAATGCTTTAGTTTTTGAATCATGTGTTTTAGAGAATGAAAAGTCCATCTGGATTGTTATATTCTGGATCTACTAACCATGTCTGTTGTTCATTGCAATTGCTTGAAAACTGGAATTAATTAAAATCTGGAGAGTTGAAACTTAAAGTTGGTAATGGCAAAATGGTATCGGTTAGAGCTAGAGGAAAAGCCAAACTCAAGTTTCAGAACAGAATTTTGGATTTAGACAATGTCTTATTTATTCCAAATTTCAGTAGAAACTTGAATTCTGTTTCATGTTTACAGTTGCAACAATACAAATTGAATTTTTCGAGTTCTAATTCTATCATTTCTCGAAATGACATTCAAATTTGTGTTGCATCTATGGAACAGAGGCTTTATGTTCTTAGACCAGATGAACTATTTGCGCTTAATAACGAACTGTTTAAGGTAGCTAAACCTAGAAACCACAAAAAGTAAAAGATCGAAAATGAAGACGAAACATATCTATGGCACTTACGTCTTGGTCATATAGGCTATGATAGACTTCACAGGTTAGCCAAAAGTGGTCCATTGAAAAATGTCACCCTAGGTGAATTACCAGTTTGTGAATCTTGCTTAGAAGGCAAAATGACAAAACGTTATTTCTCTGCAAAGGGAGAGCGTGCCAAGGAACCACTAGGCATAGTACATTCAGATCTTTGTAGACCACTGAATGTCAAAGCTAGAGGTTGTTATGAGTACTTCATCACTTTCATCGACGATTACTCTAGATATGGTCATATTTACCTTATGCATAAGAAATCTGAAACGTTTGAGAAGTTTCAAGTAAAACTTTAAAGATCTTGTGAACTGATAGGGGTGGAGAATATATGGATATGCAGTTCAAAAATTATTTAATTAAACTTGGAATTGAATCCCAATTGACTGCCCCTAGCACTCCATAGAAAAATGGAGTTGCAAAAAGAAGAAATCGCACGCTTTTGGAAATGGTTAGGTCCATGCTTAGCTACTCAACTCTACCTACGTTATTCTGGGGATATGCTATTCAGATGGCAACTTACATTTTAAATGTTGTTCTATCTATATCAGTCCCTAAGACACCTTTAGAATTATGGAATGGTTGTATACCTAGTTTACGCCATTACAGAATCTGTAGGCGCCTTGCTCATGTCTTAAGAAAGAAAGATGGAAAACTAGAAAAGCGAACTAAGGTTTGCATGTTTGTTGGAAATTCTAAGGAGACTAGGGGTGGACTATTTTATAGTCACAAGGATGATAAAGTGTTCGTTTCCACAAACGCCACTTTCCTTGAAGATGAATATATTAAGAACTTCAAGCCGCAAAGCAAAGTGGTATTAGAGGAAATGCTTTCAGATATAAGTCCTTCTAACGTTTCATCATCTTCTACTCAAGTAGAGGATAATCCCACTCCCTCGGTTGAACCTTTGTAAGTTGATACAACCGAGAAGTCTACCACTAATGTTCTTGTTCAGAAGATCACGGCTCATCGTCGTAGTGGGAGGGTTTCCACAAAACTATCTCGTTATGGCTTGGATGGTGAAATCAATAAGGTCGTTGGTGACGGTATTGATGACGATCCATTAACCTATAAATAGGCAATGGCAATTCTGAAACAAAAACAATGGTCAGCCGACATGGATTCAAAAATGGATTCCATGAATAAGAACAAAGTCTGGGAATCTGTAGACGCACTTGATGATTATCATCCAATTGGATGTAAGTGGGTCTACAAGAAAAAAAGAGGTGCTAGAGGCGAAGTCGAAACTTTCAAAGCTAGACTGGTCGCTAAGGGTTATACCCAAAGAGAAGGTGTGGACTATGAGGAAACTTTTAGTCCAGTCTCCATGCTCAAATCCATCCAAATTCTTCTCTATATAGCTGCCGTTTTTGATTATGAAATTTGGCAAATAGATGTCAAGACAGCTTTCCTTAACGGAATTCTTGAAGAAACCATCTATATGGAGCAACCAGAAGGCTATGTTCTTCCAGGGTAAGAAAAGAAATTTTGCAAACTCAATAGATCCATTTATGGACTTAAGCAAGCTTCTTGCTCTTGGAATAAAAGATTTTATGAAATAATCAAGACCTACGGCTTTCACCAAAACAATGATGAACCTTGTGTTTACCAACTCAATGATAATCAAGTGGTAGTATTCCTGGTCCTTTATGTTGATGACATTTTGATCATTGTTAACAATGTCAAGAAAATGACTGACATCAAGGAATGGATTGACACTCAATTCGAAATAAAAGATTTGGGTGAAGCTGCTTATGTTCTTGGTATTCAGATTATCAGAAACCGGAAGAACAGATCCCTAGCTCTCTCTCAAACAACTTACATTGATAAGGTGTTAGAGAGATTCTTAATGACAAATACCAAAGGGGCACAAATGCCTGCTAGATTTGGTATCCGTCTATCTAAGGAACAGTGTCTCACTGATCCTCAAGAGATAGAGGATATGAGAAGGGTTCCTTATGCTTCAGCAGTTGGGAGTCTAAGGTATGCAATGTTATGCACTAGACTTGACATATGCTATGTAGTAGGAATTGTGAGCATGTATCAGACAAACCCAGGACAGGAACATTGGACTGCAGTTAAGCATATTTTGAAATATTTGAAAAGTACTAGGCATTATGTGTTAGTCTACAAGGGTGGTGCTTTAAATTCCGTAGGCTATACCAACTCAGATTTCTAGGCTTGTCTTGATGACAGAAAGTCTACATCTGGAATGGTTTTTACTCTTGGGGATGGAGCAGTTGTTTGGAGAAGCGCTAAGCAAACCGTAATATCAAACTCTACCATGGAGGTCGAGTACATAGTTGCCGCTGAGGCTGATAAGGAACTTGTTTGGCTAAGAAAGTTCTTCTCAGGACTTGGTGTTGTTCCTGGAATGGAAAAACCACTGGTTTTACTTTGTGACAACACTGGTGCTATAGCCAATAGTAAAGAGCCTCGAAGCCACAAGAGAAGCAAACACATAGAGAGGAAATACCACATCGTCAGAGAATATGTGGCAAGAGGGGACGTACTAGTGGAGAAAGTGGACACTGAAGATAACTTAGTTGATCCATTCACCAAAGTTTTGACTGCAACTACATTTGAAAAGCACAGATTGAATTTATGATTAATTAAAATGTATTGACTGTTTTATATTAGTGCAAGTGGGAGTTTGTTGGATTTTATGCCCTAAATAAAACTCTATTTCAATGTAATCTTTTCTATTTAATTATCAATAAAGAAACAGATTTAAATTCATTACTTGTTTAATGTGTTATTTGGTTCGTGTGATCATTTATTTACTTATTTGATTTATAAATTCATCCAAATCCTTATCACACTGATATTCTTGTTTATTGTGTCGTCAACATAGTGGAAAGTAATCAAGATTGTGTGATTAAATGTATTCCTAGATTTATTAGTACACAGGATTTAACTGATATGATAATCTACAATGTAGTTTACTTACACCTTAGATAAGTGTTATGTCCTTTCCAGAGCATTGGTTAAAGTAAGCTTGTGTGGGATGTATGGAGAATGCATCAGAAGGGACCGATATTGAACTTGGATTAGATATGATAAACTTACCGTAGTATCTATTCAATTCAATATCACCTAGTTGATCCTAGATCAAATGATCTCAATCCTAAGATGGTTAGGTTCTAGTTCAGTTGCATTATTTGTGTTCTTTAATTATCTATTAGTTAAAGTCGACCAAATAGTTCTTCCCGTGACGTATAGGTTAAGAACATGGTAGTTCAATTGAGTGGGAGCGCTAATCATAGATATAGAATTTATAGCTTCTAACCGGACATAGAAGTGAAACGATGATTTCTTTTGAGCTTGGCTATATAGAGATAAATGATAGAGCGCTCATTTTAGTGATTATATTAGTTTACTGAAATATCATTTATAGGTTGCTAAGTGTTTTAAGGATAAAATACCTTGAATGGTGTAACGGTAAATTAATCCCTATGCAATGTAAATCATCTATAGAAGATCATTGATTATTGGGATTATAACAATAGATAACTAATAGCGTATCTATATCGTGGAACATATAGAGCGTTCTATATAACTAAGAGTGTAATCCAAGTTCTATAGTGGTGCAATGAGAAATTAATAAGTTAGAGAATTTACTTGGTAAATTCTATATCTGCTTATTGGAAACTCGGTTATATAAGCCCATGGTCCCCATACTAGTTGAGACAAACTTCTTGTATGACTCAGTTAATTGATTTTAGTTAATCAATTATAATTCTAAAACTAGACTATGTCTAGTTTATGAATTTTTACTATATTATGGCTTCATTGTGAAGAAATAGGATTTTAAGATTAATTTATTAATTAAGAGACTTTGTGGAGTCTAATTAATAAATATTATAAATAACAATTTTATTTAATAATTATTTTAATTATTAAATAAATAGTTTTGGCATTTATAGGGTTGAAATTGTAAAAAGTGGTATTTGTGAAAAATAGATAAATAGTTGAGAAAAATGGCAAAAATCTAACTAGTGTTGGGCCCACTTCATGGCTGGCCACTAGGTGTTATTTTTGCTCTATTTTTATCATTTTTTTTTATTCCAAATAAATCAACCCTAACCCTAGGTGAAATTAGTATAAAAGGAACAGAAAGTCTCATAATCCAACTAATGTTTCTAAAGCTAAAAACCTAGTTTTCTTTCTCTCTAGGTTTATGAGACTTCTTCCTTTCTTCTTCTAATTTCGAAACCTATAGCTTTCTTCACAAACCAAATTCAAGCCTTTAGTGATTGAGTGTGTGCCAACCCATAGCAAGTAAGTCCTCAATCATAGTGTGTAAGACTGTGAAGAATCCAAACAACTGAAGGAATTTCAGGCTCAGATCTTGGTGATACTCTGCAACAGAAAGGATACACGGGTTAGATATCTGAGCGGAAGGAGTCATTTAATTCCGCTGCAACCAATGTACGGTTTCTCATACCTTTTATGTGTTTATTTTCATCGTTTTAAATATTCATATTTAGGATGTTACAAACATACTTGTTAGTAAATCTAGATCCTGCTAAAATATATTCCAACAAGAGGCAGCTCTCCAAAGAAAGTTATTTACCTTGGGAGGGATTTACAAATGCCATACTCAATGCCAAAAACTAGAAGTGTTCGTATCCTTATGTGTATGCTTCTGATCTTGGAGAAGTTTATAAGCGCTTTTTACAGAAAACACACCTGAGCTTTCTCCTACCCAAGACCATGTGTCGCTGGTAGCATTTGGACTGAGGGGAATTCCTAAAATCATAGCAGCTTCATGGTTGTTAAACGTATCGTGGACTAGATCCGTATCCCAAGTCCGGTTATCAATGTGAAAGAGTGAGCTGACTTGTTAATTCACTAATTTAGGATGATTAGTTGACACATAACGGTTTTGTGAACTAGACAACCAAGGATGTTGTAAAATACTTACACTATAATTAAACACTTACACTATAATTAAGGTAGTTAAATACTTAGACGTAGTTCATGGTCTCATCAAAAATCTAAAAAATGAACAAAATGAAACATATTTATAATGATTATTATAGTTTAGGAAATTTTTTTAATAAACATAATAATAAGTTAGAAGGCAATACTCTTAAAAGCAAGGAGACATAGATAATTTTAAGTTTAGGTATGAAAAAAATAATAAATAAATTTGTAAAATTTATCGGGAATTATGTTAAAAAAATATGATAACTTTTAGCGCAACAAAATAATAATAAAGCAAAATAAATAAATTTATTCGGTTTGGTAAAATTACCAAACTCACGAAAAAGATATATTTTCACTTATAACTTATACTCTCTATTTTAATCTTTTCACCAAAATCTCAATACACCATTTACTTCTTCCTCACTCTCACCACACAATAACAAATTCACACTCACTTCTCTTTTCAAAACTCACTCTTTTTCTCACACCCCACAAGAACACACGTACATACGCATAGAAAAAATGAACTTTGGACGGCTTAAGGATCAAGTCATTCTAAAACTTCCTTAAGAATGTTATTCAAAACTTAGCCAATAAAAATATTTTACACATTAATTATCCAAAATTAATAAAATAAAACTAATTTGAATAAAATATCTCCAACAAATTATTTGTATACAATTTGATAGTTAAATTCTTTATATAAAAATATTCTAACCTTGAGGAATTAGTGACATTGCTAGTTAACATAATTCACTTGAAACTGATAGATTTTTAGAGTGGGAAAGTTAATGACTCAGGCGTAGTATTGTTTTAGAATATATGCACAAACTCATATTTCTTAAGATCCATTCTTATGGAGGCTTGCTAGTTTAGAAATTGACCTTTTGTCATTTATGGAAAGAAGAAGATAAATCAAATGCGGGTGTAAACAATATCATTGTTTTTTAAGATTACTTATGCAACAACTCATCATAAGAACCATCCACAACATTACTCATCACATAATCACAGCTTTGTGTTATCTTAAATTGTAGATTTACATAAGTCAAATTCTCCTCACTTGGAGATTAACCCCATGTTCTGATTCGATGACCAACCTGAAAGCTGCAGAATGGCGGTAAGCCGGTGAGACTGAGAAACAAAACTTGGACAGAATAAGAGATAATACTACTTTCAGTTCTGTCATGGCCATGTGCTGCCCAATACAAATTCGAGTCCCTATACCAAAGGGCATGTAAGCCTGAGGAAACTTGGAAGCTCCAAGAATTCCATGCTCAAATCTTCCTGGATTGAATTGTTGGGCATCAGGACCCCACAGATTAGTGTCTTGTTGCATCATAGAGATTGGAATTTGAATATTTATTCCTTTTGGAACTAGAATGTCTTTAAATTGAACATCCTGCAAGGCATTCCTTACGACATAAACTCCAGGCGGGTAAAGGCGCAAAGTCTCTTGAATCACCATAGTGAGCTGACAAGAAACTTAAACAGTTAGGGGGAAAAGTAAAAAAAAAAAAAAACATTCATTGTACTGAATTAAGCAGGGGTTTTTAGTAACATAAAAGTGACTGACTGAACATTGTGTGAACTTACAACTTTCATGCTTCGGAGCATATTGGCATGAGGACTTCCATTCTTCCAAACTTCTTCCACCTCTGCACGAACGCGAGTTTGCCAAGCTGGATAAGCAGCCAGCAGCAACAAGGCCCAAGATGCTGTAGTAGCAGTCGTTTCATGGCCAGCAAAATATATACTCTTGCAGTTATCTACAATGAATTTGTCATGAGTAAGGCCAACTGATGGGCTATCTATACCGCCACAAGCTTTCGCCCCCTCAACTATCATCTGCAAAAGGTCCTTTTCATCAGCAGCCTCAGTTCTTTGCTTCACCACCTCTAAAATCATAGCATTGATTTGTTTCTCTAGTCTCCACACATGAATGTTGTTCATTGTTGGAATGAATCTGATTTAAATACATTTGTATATTACACCAATTAAGAATGTTGCTGCTCACATAAGATGAAAATATTAAACAATGATGACAAGAAAAAAAGGAAAACTAAACAGATAATCTTACCTTATGCCAGGAATCCCAATAGTTCTTTTGGACATCAACTTTTGAAGAGTTCTAAGCTTTGAGAAAATTTGCTCCCCTTGTGAATAACTGCTTCCAAAACAGGCTTTTGAGATTATATCAGCAGACAAGCTTCTCAAATCATCATCAACCTTAATATCAGAAACTCCTCCCTCATCTTCAATTTTCTTCTCCCAAGATCTTATCAAGGAATTTGTAGAGTTCACCATAAGTTCCACCATACCCTTGACAAAGACACATAACAGAAATTAATTTTAATTGAATTTAAATGCAAATCTCCTTTTCCAAGGTTAACTTTTAGAGAAACATCATTACTCTAAAGTCAAATCCTTACCAAACAGTAATGAAAAATTTGAGGGAAAATGGCTCAAAGTATAATTAAAACAAACAAAAAGCTAAAAAAACCTGACTTGGTAAGCTAACATTATATTGATTATACCTTGACCTTGTCAATGTAGAGTTCAGGAGCAATAATCTTTTTCTGGTGAGCCCAAATTTGACCACTAGAGGATATAATACCCTGGCCAAACAGGGGTCCATGATTCTTGGAGAGATAAGAAGGTTTTCCAAGACTTAAAGAAGTGCATAGACTAACTTCTTTCACCAACTCTATATCTGTTATGCATAAGAATTGAATATTTCCTACTGCATAACTAAAAATTGGCCCTGCATAATTATTTTCAATTCAAGTGATACACAAGTTAATTCCCAGTTCACACCATATAACTATATACATATATAAATGATGTTTAAAGGAGGGTTTACCATGGTCAACTCTCCACTGTATCAAATGGGGAAAGATGGTGGAAGGCCAATGATGACCAATCGAAACGACATCGTAAAGTTTGTCGTTTGTATTACAAGTAGTAGTAGTCCTTTTTGAGCTTAACTCAAGCTTGATTTTTTTCATTTCAGATATATTTCCCAACAGAAAAGAAGGTAAAGGCCCTCCAATCCCTTGCTTTTGAAGCTTTGATCTTAGCCTTATAGGTTCCAACACAAAAGAATTATAAAGATACAAGAACAATAATACAAACCCACCAACTAAAACACCGATGACCACGTTTAACATCTCCATTGCTCGACTCTCTGTAAATCTGTCTTTTGGGTTTCTGGCTTCAAAAAACTTGAAAACCTTTGAATTGTTTAATCATATTGTACGGTATTATCATACTATTTTACTCGTACTATTTTAATACAACCTTTGAATTGTTTAATCATATTGTATTTTCTTACAATAAAAAATTAAATTGATATTGTAGTAAGAGCGTCGTTATAGCTAACCATCAGATATTAATTAATGCTACGTGTGTCTTTTAATATTTCTTTTCGTAGGATCCAAAATTTGGCGGAAAAAAATGGATTTTGATTATATTTAGTTTATTATTTATAATTATGCTTATAAAATAGAAATTTTTACATGAAAAATCACTTTTGCACAATTTATTACCAAAATACTCACACACGCGTATATCAACTTATTTACTTACAATGTTGATTTTATTACACAAATACCACTTAGTCATCATTCCATCCATCATCAATCAAATCCTACTCTCTTCCCTCTCTTTTTTCATTTTCTATCAATCAATCCATCATTTCACTCTTTTTTTTTTTCTTCTTTTCTGTTTATTTTTAATTTTGTTTCAGTTTTTAATTTTTAATTTTTTATTTTATTTCAGTTTTTAATTTTTTATTTTTAATTTTATTTTCAGTTTTTAATTTTTAATTTTTTTTCCATAACAATTCTTCTTTTTTTTTTTATTTTTAATTTTTAATTGTAAAGCTAGTTTCTTATATATTGTTGCTTAGGTCTAGGATTGACTTCTATCAATCAATCCATCATTTCACTCTCTTTTTTTCTTCTTTTCTTTTTTATTTTTAATTTTATTTCAGCTTTTTAATTTTTAATTTTTAATTTTATTTCAGTTTTTAATTTTTAATTTTTTTACATAACAATTCTTCTTTTCTTTTTATTTTTAATTTTTAATTGTAAAGCTAGTTTCTTATATATTCTTACGAAGAAACGGACCTTGATAACATATGGAGCTACTGTGTAGAAAATAAAGCCAGAAAGAGTATAGACAACAAAAGCTAATACCTGAAGACAAAATCAAATAATAAAGAATAGTCGAAGTCAAGGAAAGTGTTCTGAGAAATGAAAAATATTTTCACTGGTTTTAGGCACAATCTTAGGAAATCATTGTGCTTCTTATGTATGTTTGCTCAACAAATAATGCAGAGATTTCATTGTCAACGTTTCTGGGAAAAAAGCTAATGTTGGTGCTGATGTTCGAACCGAGGTTTGTTTTCGGTTTCTTTTTGGTTTTCTCCCATATTTGAAATTTTACACCTTCTGTATGTATTTTTTTAATATGTTTTTTATCTAGTTGTTTCCTGTCCATTTTTATATCATCAATGGGTAACAATGAGATTTATCATGGATGTTGATGTTCAAAGAGTTTTTCCTGTATTTTAGTTTGTATACAGTTGTTTTGTAGTTTTATTATAGTTTTGCTACTTGCATATGTTATTTCACTATAAAATTAATATGCAACTATTTGCACAAAACTTACTATGTATAACTACTATTTCTTAGTCCCCATCCAATTAAATTCTTGCATAATATATAAACTATCATAAAACGATAATGCAACTATAAGGCAACTATTTGCACTTGCATACAGTTGTTTTGTAGTTTTATTATAGTTTTGCTACTTGCATATGTTATTTCACTATAAAATTAATTTGCATCTATTTTGCACAAAACTTACTATGTATAACTACTATTTCTTAGTCCCCATCAAATTAAATTCTTGCATAATATATAAACTATCATAAAACGATAATGCAACTATAAGGCAACCAAAACAAAAAATAAATCAAAATGTAACTGTATATAACGTAGATGTATTATTCATGAGGTTTTTTTAAAAATTTTCACATCATACATTGTTTTGAATTTGGTGGGAGGTCCAGATCTACATTTCATGAATCTGGATTTTGATATTAGGGGGAGTTGTTTTCATCGAATAAAACAGAAAATAAATGTGTAATTTCAGTTTCTTCACAGTTTTTCTGATTTTTTTTTTCGTCATTTTCAGTTTAGATCATTGCAGGTATTCTTTTCCAGTTGATTTTGCCAGAATTAATAGTTGTATGTTTCTCGTTTTGGTTTCATTTTGGTTGTTTTGCGGTTTTGAAACGAGCGCGTATTTTCATCTTCATGGTTCGCTTCCGTATACCGAAGGCTTAAAGGCATGTGGTATTTTTGTAAATATTTGTATGTGGACTGTATAAATGTTTAATGGGCCGGCCCAAAGTATTTTTGTAATTTTTTTTCCTTTTTTGTATTTTTTTGTTTTTTTCCCTATAAAATAAGAAAAAAAATAATTAATTAAGTTAATAATTATTTAATATTTTATTTAAAAAATACAAAAATTATTATTTCTTATTTTTTATTATTTAAATAATAATAATATAGTAAATAAAGAATGTAAAGTTTAGTATAATTTATATAAAGGCTAATTAGGATTTTTTTTTTCCTGAACTTTGACATGTATCAAATCATGCTCCATGAATTTTTTTTACCTTTAAAAATTCCATCTGAACTATTGAGATTGTTAGATTTAAGGACTTTTGTCCAATTTTAGTAAAAAAATTCTAACATAGATAAAAGTTCAGGGGACATGATTTAGCATATATCAAAGTTCAGGGCATGATTTGGTAGATATCAAAGTCTGAGGAGCATGGTTTAGTTCATAAATAATCACTGAAACAGTAAAATTGAATGAAATTAGACAAAAGTCCTTAAATCTAACAATCTCAATGATTCAAGGGGAATTTTTAACGGCCAAAAAAGTTTAGGGGGTATGATTTGATACATGTCAAAGTTCGAGGAGAAAAAAATCCTAATTAGCCATTAATAAATTATAATAATTAGTAGGGAAATTACCTTATATACTATTTTTTAATTTTTTTTTTTTCGAATTTACGGTTTGGGTTTCTAAGGTGGTTTCTTTGGTGGCTTCTATGTGAGTTGTTATACGAATTTTATTTGCGACTTAGGTTGTTCCATTAGTTGCAATAAGATTTTCTATGTGGAATTTCGTATAAATGCAAAAGAACTTGTTTTGAAGTGTAAAAATAAGAAAAAAAAATTAAATGAAAAAATAATATTTATTGTAGGCTAAATTTAGTACAATATTATCTCGTGTATCAAATTTAGCACAACGTTTATGATGTGTCAAATTTAACACAATTTGTAAAATATTAGCAAAAAAAATTTTAAGTGTGCTAAAAATAAAATATGGTAATATATCACTTTTTTTGACACTCAATTAGACAGACTCTAACCCACACCATCAAAACACTCGTATCAGTATATCAAGGTCATTTTTTACCTTTCACCCAAGATCAGTAATTCAATAAATTTAGATCATTGATTTAAAATTTAAATCCAATAATCATCCTTACACTATACATTCATCTTTAAAAAAGATAATAAATAATTTATTAAACTTATCCCTACAAAAATAAATAAATAAATAATTTATTATTATTATTCTTTCTTTTTTTTTTTTATATTGAGAGATTCAAACTTCATACAGTACCTTCATTTTGTGAGATGTATAGAATTACTAAACTAAGTTTATAACCACATAATAAATAATTTATTAATCTCATAATTATTTCACTATAAACTCTTACTCTTGATAATTATATACATATATATTTGCTGACTACTCTATTATAACCAGGCCCGGCCCTGGGCATAGGCGGGCTAGGCCTGTGCCTAGGGCCCACCCAGCCCAGAGACCCAATTTTTTTTTTCCTCTTTTAAAATTATACATTTTTTTTTTTACCAATTTTGAAAAATACCACATTTTTTCTAACATAAGGGCCCAAAATTTTTTTTTCCCCTATGACCCACTTTGTTTCAGGGCCGGCCCTGATTGTAACCATAAAACGTCTATTGTAATCATTACATATAACACGATTCTTGATTGGGTAATTTGTGGCCAAACTATTTAAATTTTTAGATTTGGCACGATCAACTCCTGTGGCCTGTACTGAAATTTTAGAGGTAAAATCTCCTAAACTATTGTTTTTTTTTTTTTTTTTTGCTTTGTATTGTTTCCGTGGTTTGGCTCTGTTATTTTCCAAGTGGGTCTGTGGAAATTGATCCTCTAAACCAATTTATTATCCAACTTACTTAAACCAACTAACTTAACTAACTTTCTGTTATGTTAGTTAGTTAGTTGGTGTTATCCTTGTTTGAGTTGGGCCTATGTATCTAGTCTTTTCATTTAAGTAAGAGGTTAAGGAGGAGAATAAGAGAGAGGATTTGAGGGTTGCTTAGGAAATCTAAGCTGAGAGTTTTGTTCTTGAAGAGGGTCAAGAACAAGGGGTGTACTCGGGTTGGTAGAGAGAAAACTGTGACTGTTTTCTCTGGTGTGTGTCGAGTACCAACAGGGTTGTGATTGCTCTGATTCTTGTAATTGTATTGATACTCTCTTATTCCACATATTAATGAAGAATTGGTGATGTTTCTCAGCTGGAGTATGGCTAGGGATCATGTTGATCTCTAGGACCGGAACGAGGATAAAATCTTGTGTTGTTCTTTGATTGATTTCTGGTTTGATTCATTGTGTTGTTAATTGGTTTATGTTCATTATTACTGTCCAAGTTGTGAGTTTATTGCAGGTTTTAAGATTGAATCCTTAATGTTATTTCCGCTGGAATTACAACAAAATCAGAGCTGATGTTCAAGATCCAATTGAGGAAGTCAAGAATCAAGATTCAATCAAGACTCATCTGCAACCAGTCATGACAGGATCAGCAAGATTTGAACTTGAGAAGTTCAATGGGACAGGGGACTTTGGCCTATGGAGGGAAAGTTTGAAGGGAATTCTTGTTCATCAAAAAGTTGCCAAGGCATTGAAACCTAAGGAAGAACTCACTGACAAGTTGCAGAAGGAAGAACTTGAAGATATGGAGGTATTGGCATATTACACTATCATAATGTACTTGTCCAATACAGTGAGAAGGAAGGTTCAGAATATGAAGACAGCTCGAGAACTATGGAGCAAGCTTGAAGAGATTTACATGAAACCCTCTCTAACTAACAAGATTAATTTGTTAGAATCTTTATATGGTTTTAAAATGTCTTCCCATTTGTCTTTAGATGATAACCTTGATGTATTTAACCAAATCATTATAGGATTGGCTAACTTGAAGCACACTGTTGATGAAGAAAGTCAAGCTGTTATTCTTCTCAGATCATTGCCACCTGCATACCAAGAATTAAAGGTTGTTATCAAGTATGGAAGAGATACTCTCACCCTTGATGATGTTCTTGGAGCCTTGAAGTCCAAAGAACAAGAAATGTCCAAGGAGAAAGACAATGTCAAGGATGAAGCTTACCTGGCCAGAGGAAGAGACAACAACAGGGGCAGAGATCACTACAGAAAAGATCATTTCAAAGGCCAACATAGATCCCAGTCAAGATCAAAATCAAGAGGAAAATACCATAAGGACAGAAAATGTTATTTCTGTGGGAAAGTAGGTCACATCAAGAGGTTCTGCATTGAGTTCAAGAACAAACTCAAAGAAGACAGAGAAAACAAGCATGATTCTGCTTCTAATGTTGAAGAATCAGATCATTGCTCATCTGATGGTGACTTGTACATGGTTTCAGATCAAAGAATCACAAATGAATGGATTCTTGATTCTGGATGCACATACCATATGTGTCCTACTCTTGAAAATTTTATTAACTATAGGAAAGTAAATTCTGGTACTGTACTAATGGGAAATGACAATTCTTGCAGGGTAATTGGCATTGGAAAGGTTGCTATTAGGCACTTTGATGGTACTGTTCGAATGCTACATGAAGTAAGGCACATACCTGAACTTAGAAGGAACTTGATATCCCTTGGTACTCTTGAGGATGAAGGCTACAGCTACAAGTCTAACAATGGTCAGATGAGAATTGCAAAGGGGTCTCTTACCATCATGAAAGGTGAAAAGAAGAATGGTTTGTACATTCTGCAAGGAGAAACAGTGATGGCTTGTGAAGCTAGTGTTGTGCAACACCAAGAAACTGAGATGGAAATGTGGCATAAAAGGATGGATCACATGAGTGAACAAGGGATCAAAGAACTGACCAAGCAAGGACTCTTAGGCAATTTCAAACCCAACTCATTACCTTTCTGTGAAGCATGTGTGTTGGGAAAGCATCACAGATTGAAATTCATGGCAGGTCATCATTGTTCTAAAAGACCATTAAAATATGTTCATGCTGATTTATGGGGATCTCACAAGGTTGGAACTCACTCAGGTAAACACTATTTTTTGTCTATTGTAGATGATTTCAGTAGGCATGTATGGGTTTATTTACTTAAAACCAAAAATGAATGTCTAGAAAAATTCAGAGAATGGAAAATTGAAGTGGAAAATCAGTATGAAAGGAAATTGAAAGTGCTTACGACAGATAATGGTTTAGAGTTCATTAATATTGAATTTGGCTTGTTGTGTTGTGAATTTGGAATTGTTAGACATAGGACTGTTAAGCACACACCTCAGCAAAATGGTGTTGCTGAGAGGATGAATAGAACTTTGTTGAACAAGGCTAGGTGCTTGTTGATTAGTTCTGGTTTAGGTAAAATCTATTGGGGAGAGGCTTTGATCACTGCATGTTATTTGATTAATAGGAGCCCCAGTAGAGTGATTGATTTTAAAACTCCCTATGAAAAATTGCATGGCACTACACCTAAACTGAATCACTTAAAAATATTTTGTTGCACTGCATATGCACACCAGAAACTTGAAAAATTGGAACCTAGGGCTATTAAATATTTCTTTCTTGGATATCCTAAGGGTGTTAAAGGATATAGACTATGTCATGTTGAAAATGGAAAACCTAAGATTATTATATCTAGGGATGTAGTCTTTAATGAGCATGATTTCATGCACTTGACAACCAAGGAAGGCAAGGGTTCTGATGTTGCAGGTACTAACAGGGATGACCTTGTTGAGTTGGAGATCAACACTGACAGGATTGAAGTCTCCATTGAATTACCCCACACACCAGGGGCAAGGACATCTTCTGAGGTGGAAACACAAGGTGCAGACACAACTGAGGTTGGTACAGATACAACTGAGGTGGAATCTCTGGAAACCAGTCAAGATGATCAACCGGATTTTACCAACTATCAATTGGCTAGAGACAGGTCAAGGAGAGAAATTAGACCTTCGAGTAGGTATGCTGAAGCTGATTTGATAGCCTATGCCCTGGTTGTGATACAATCTGATAGTGAACCTGAACCAACTACCTATGAAGAAGCAATTGCATGCAAATCAAAGAAGAAATGGCTTGCTGCAATGGGAGAAGAGATGCATTCCTTGAAGAAGCATAGAACTTGGATTCTGGTGCCAAGACCAAAAGACAAGAAAGTTGTCTCATGCAGATGGTTGTTCAAAGAAAAAGAGGGAATGTCAGAGGGTGAACCACCTAGATATAAAGCTAGATTGGTAGCTAAGGGATTCACACAGGTTGAGGGAGTTGATTACACAGATATCTTCTCACCTGTTGTGAAGTACAAAACCATCAGAATGATGTTAGCCATTGCTGCACACAATGACTTGGAAGTTGAGCAGTTGGATGTCAAAACTGCCTTCTTAAATGGTTTTTTAGATGAAGAGATATTCATGGAACAACCACCTGGTTTTCAGGTGGAAAATGGCAAAACTGATCTAGTTTGCCTGCTTAAAAGGTCATTGTATGGGTTGAAACAGTCACCTAGACAATGGAATCAAAGGTTTAACCAGTTTGTTTAGAGTATTAGTTTTTCAAGGTCAAAATTTGACTCTTGTCTCTACTACAAGGAACTAGGGACACCTAAGGTTGTGTACCTATTACTATATGTTGATGATATGATGATCATCAGCAAAGACAAAGCTGAAATACAAGTCATTAAGAACAAACTCAACTCTAAATTCAAAATGAAGGACTTGGGAGCAGTCAAGAAAATTTTGGGTATTGAAGTCATGAGGAACAAGCAAGAAGGAAAAATGGTGCTAACTTAGAGAAACTACATTGAGAAGGTGATCAAGAAGTTTAACTTAGATTCATCTAAGGCCACTGCAGTTCCACTTGCAGGGCACTTCAATCTGTCTAATGAGTACTGTCCTAAAATTGAAACTGAAAGGGAAAATATGAGAGGTGTACCATATGCTATGGCTGTTGGATGTCTAATGTATATCATGGTCAGTACTAGACCTGATAGAGCACATTCTCTAAGTGTTTTGAGTATGTTTATGTCAAACCCTGGGTTAGAGCATTGGAATGCTGTGAGGTGGCTGATTAGATACTTGAAAGGGACAATCAAGTATGGTTTGATCTATCAGAAAGACACATCTGATGTTGATGCTGATTATGCATCAAATAGGGACAATAGGAGGAGCACCACTGCCTATGTATTCATGGTTAAAAAAAGCTGTATATGTTGGAAATCACGACAACAACCAGTGGTGACACTGTCAACTACTAAATCAGAATTCATGGCCACCACTGAAGCTTTCAAGGAAGCTATTTGGTTACAAGGAATACTGCAAGAGCTGTTACTTCTCAAAGACAAAGGGACAATCTATTCGAATAGTCTGTCATCTATTCACCTGTGCAAGAATCCTGTATATCATGAGAAGAGCAAGCACATTGACATTAGATTGTATTGGATTCGAGAGAAGATTGAGGACAGGGTTTTGGAATTGGAAAAGGTGCACACAAGTGACAACCCTGCCGACATGGGAACAAAGGTTCTCACATTCAGCAAACGGATGCATTGTCTCAGTTTGCTGAACATTGGTTCTTGTTGAACATTTCGAGATTTCACATCATCAAGGCTTCAGTGAAAAGATTCTGGTAGGTTGCTTTAGAGAATCAAGGTGAAAATTTGTGGAAATTGATCCTCTAAACCAACTTATTATCCAACTCACTTAAACCAACTAACTTAACTAACTTTCTGTTATGTTAGTTAGTTAGTTGGTGCTATCCTTGTTTGAGTTGGGCCTATATGTAAGTCTAGTCTTTTCATTTTAAGTAAGAGGTTAAGGAGGAGAATAAGAGAGAGGATTTGAGGGTTGCTTAGGAAATCTAAGCTGAGAGTTATGTTCTTGAAGAGGGTCAAGAACAAGGGGTGTACTCGGGTTGGTAGAGAGAAAACTGTGACTATTTTCTCTGGTGTGTATCGAGTACCAACAGGGCTGTGATTGCTCTGATTCTTGTAATTGTATTGATACTCTCTTATTCCACATATTAATTAAGAATTGGTGATGTTTCTCAGCTGGAGTATGGCTAGGGATCATGTTGATCTCTAGGACCGGAAGCAGGATAAAATCTTGTGTTGTTTTATGATTGATTTCTGGTTTGATTCATTGTGCTGTTAATTGGTTTATGTTCATTATTATTGTCCAAGTTGTGAGTTTATTGCAGGTTTTAAGATTGAATCCTTAATGTTATTTCCACTGGAATTACAACAGGGCCCTACATGGCACTAAGTAAAAATTTTAATGTCACCTACTTAGCTTTATATCAGATGCAATTAGGCATATTATAAATTGCAAAATAAAAATAACTTAAACAAAGCTAGTTAAAATTAAAAATGCATAATTAAAATAAAAATAAATAAAACATATACATTATAGAAAATTGAAAAGACAATAAACGTAAAGACCAAAATCAATACAAAAAATCGAAAGGTTCTCCAGCCATTGAAATGGGAGATGAGAAGGCGATTTGGATTTAGAGGAGGAGTTCGATCGTCGATGGTGGAAATGTGATATCTTAGGCAATTGTTTAGCGATACCCCACCTGATTACGGTAAGTTTTACTGTGTTATACCTAATTTTTGAAAAGTCAAAAAAGTCAACCTTGCGACTTTGACCAAGACTTATAAACGTCAAATAAGTTAAGACATCATACTTGAGGGCCCCATGACATCTCTAGGAAACTCATAAAAATACTAATCAATTATTTAGTGCCGGGACTCACACCGAAGTCTGCCCAACCTAGGATTTATGGGTCCACATAAGGATTTTTGTCCTAGAGACCTCAATCCGACAAGGAGACCAATAAGGACTTGACATATTTAGTCATAAAATGGCTAAAACTTGAGCATAAAGTTAAGAATGCACAAGGAAGGCATCCCATTATGCATGGTCGACTATGCCCTAATTTGGCATAAAAAGATGGCACAAGTCTCTACTCTCAAACTACCAAAGAAGACTTGTCTAAATATTGTCCCTCAACACCAAGGAATACAACACAAGAAACCATTTTCACCCAAGAATCAAGCTAGCCGACTTGTGCCATCTCTGTGCATAAATAAGTGGCATAAGTCGGCCACACCAAATGGTAAAGAGATTTTTTGCCAAAAATACTTTTTCATCATCAACATATCAAAACCAAGTGAAGAAGGCCACCAAGTGGCGAAGAAACCACCTAGCCAACCTGTGGCATCTTTATGCACAAGAAAATGGCACATGTCTCTTTCACCAATTGCCCAAGAACTAATGTGGCCAAAGTGTTTTTCTAGCATCCATATGGTAAAACTAAGCAAGAAACACCATCAAGGAATTCTCATAAGCCTTAGACGACATGTGCCATCTTTTGGCACCAAAAGATGGTGCAGGTCTCCCATTAGGAACATCGAGATAAGGTTTTGGTACCCCAAAACCCTCCAAAATATGGTTCACCATCAAAAAAATAAGTTAAAACACACCCCGAGGTGTCCAAGAACATGTACGACCGACTTGTGCCATAATGAGGTGGCACAGACCATGATAACATGGCACGTGTCATATTTGGAACTGAAATATACTTACTTCCCTTCAGTAAAATAGGCATAACTCTTTCAATTTTTATCTAAATGACTTGGTTCAACTTGCATTGAAAGTTATTTTTAAGACAGATCTAAGTGTGTGTCATGGTCATAACACAATTTTGAAACTATGGGGCTCAAAATTAGGTTACAAGACAGGCTTGCACACTTTACTTGGTAATTAATTGGTTTTACCAAGTGTGGGCCTCAAGGGGATGTGAGGAGAGCTATCCATAACACTTGTGACTCTCTACTTGCCTTAGCTGAGGTGTGCCATCCTATGGTCACTTCTCTCCAATTTTGTCATTCCCAAAGCACAATGTCACATAAGCAAGTTCAAGACAAGGGAAATAACCAATTTTGACGACAATGCAGGATATTTGGGATATTTTTGTAAATCTTTACTTAATCACCTTTTTTATTCATTATGTTAGAGAAAGAGACGAAATTTGAAGTGAGATACCTTGACTTGTGGAGGGTCACTAAAAAACCCTAGGCCTGTATAAAGACAATGATAAACTAGGGTTTGGGAGGACGAGGATAGCTGCCTAGAACACATCATCCATTGAGACCTTTTCTTTTCACTTTTTCCTTGAGATCTTCATATTAGTACGACACCAAGCCTCCATCATACAATCACCATTGATAAACATATTTACCAAAAAGAAGAGACCATTCTCTATTCTTGTTTCCCATTATTATTAGGTTTATGGTGTTGGGTCTCCCATGAGCCTATTACCTATAAGCTTCGATATTGATTTTGCTTAGAAATCCCTTTTGTACTATCATCCACACACTCTTGAGAATATAACTTTGGTGTGATGGAATCAAATAATATAAATAAAGTAGATGTAGTTACCATCGGGACTTGGGGTGAACTGCTATAAATCACTAGTGTCCTTTTTTATTTATTGCAACTTTATTTAGCCAAATCAGTTCATCACAATCCTCTTATTTTTTACAATTTTCTTAGATTAGTTGATGAAAATCGCATCAACATTTTGGTGCTTTCATTGAGACTGTTGCGGTGGAAAGTTTGGTTATTTTCTCTTCAAAAACTCGTTACTTCAATAACAATGGTGGATGCTCTAGACAAAATTGACATGGACATAAACCAATATTCATGTGGGGATTTTCATCTTGTAAGATTATTTGATGAACAATCCCAATCTCCATTAGGGGCACGACATCCAACACTGAGAGCACCAATCCTTGCCATAGTGGAAGAAATCAAATAACCAGAGACACTAGAGCTTGAGGAAATTAATCCTCGCATTGGTGATGATAGGGCTGACCTTGGTCCCATTGAAGAGTTTGAAAAAGTCGTACTAAATACAGAAGAATCAACCTAGATCGTAAAGGTTGGTAAACACCTTAATAAGGAAATAAAAAAGTATCTTATCCAATTCCTTCGTGATAACCAAGATATCTTTGCATGGGTCGTGTAATATCTTGAAAATTTAATTATGAGTTACTAAAGCCTATTTTATAAAATATGGAGTAATAAGTATGTTAAGAGTATAAATGGGTAAGGTTATTGTTGACCTCAGATTTGGCTAACCGACAGTGAAGTCGTATTAACACTGATATTTGCCATGTTTTACACAATAAGAACTAGAAATTAAAAGAGCACAAAGATTTTATAGAGGTTCGCCCCCCTTAATTAGCGGGTAATGACCTACTCTCTTTTTAGTTATATTTGATACTGAGAGATAATACTATTCAAATCACTATAGGTGAGATCTGAGATAGCTCTCTTAAGGTTACAATGTAGGAATAAAATATGGAAAATCTCAAGCATAGAGAGAAGAAATGGGCGTGTGAGAGGGAGAGAGTTCAGACTTAGCATTTAATGACTTACGGTTTTTAGCTTACGATTTTATAGTTTGGTTAAGGCTCTTTATATAGGAGAGCTTACACCCTTCTTATTTGATAAAATAAGTATATATTTACATAGTAAATTAGTAAAATACAAATGAATAAAATGCCCCTTAAAATATATATTTTTCCTTTATCTTCGTGGGCGGTTAAGGTCTAATTTGCAGTTTAGCTTACTGTCCACGTGTAATGATGTGCACCAAAGTTCTGCCAGGCCTACTTCTGGCTGGCCATGCATCTGCAGGATGCAGGCTAGCCAGCCTTGCGCTGTCTAGAAGTTGGCCAGCCATAGGGCCGGCCAGGGTTGGTTGGCCAGCCTCTTTGAGGTGGCTGATCTGTCATTTGTCATCCCATTTGAATGCCAAGACCCCCCGTTAGTTAAGGTGCTGAATAGATGACTTGGCCTTCTTGTTGGTGAGTTGTACTGCTGTTGCGATATTTTTGCACACGCAAGTGTACGTATCGTTTAAAGTAGTAGACTCACTAGGAGTGAGGTCGATCCCACAGGGAGTGTAGTTAAGTACGTTAAAATTAAACTTTTACTTCTATTTGGTTAAATAAAAAATAAAGAAAGAATTAAGAATAAGAAACTAGTAAGAAACAATTATACAAGAAAATTTAAAGTTAATAAAAACTAGGGTGTCGATTTCAATTGTTTCTATTGAATATGGTCTAATATGATTATTTCCTTAATATTAATTCCAATGCAATAGCAGGTTTACTAAGGTAATTTATAGTCTTCTCAGATATATAAACCTCAATTACATGCAAACTTTCTACTCTCGTGATAAATTTAACATGCAACAGGCATTAAACACAGAAACCCTATAAGTTATCTAAACCATATAGGTACTCTCGTCCTATATCGAAATTCAGTTCTATTCTACTATAGCATATTTGACACTCACTTCTCAGATCTCGCATCAAAATCATAGACAGTTAATTGGTGATCAGGCAATTAAAAGTAATTAAGCACAAATAAAATAGAATACATAGAAATTAGGGGGAAAATTAATCATATTAAAACCATAAACAATGTTAAACAATATCCATCTAACCCTAATTAAAGTGTTTAGCTACACATGTTCATGAGAGCACAATCACACATATTAACTTTAAGAAAAGAGATAAAAATAGAGAAGAGAAGAATGCTGAAAACCCTCTGAAGAATGCCTCCAATATTGCAGTTGATCTCTCCACTTTCCATCTGTATTCTCTCTGTTTTTTCTCTCTAAAATTGCTTCATGAAATCAACTCCCTTCTTCCCTTTATATAGGCATTGAAGGCCTAAAAATATGGAAAAAAACGCAATATTTAAATTCCCACTCGAATTTAAATTTTTGGGAAACCTCAAACGAGATATTTTTTTCTGCTGCGTCCACTGATAGTATTTGGACCATAACTCTCTCAATATTGCTCGGAATTGAACGATTCAAGATGTTCCGGAAAGATAAAAGAGAGATCTAGAACTTTTATGTTTTGACTTTTTCCAAAATCCAATCAGAAAACCGTCGAATTTAGGCTTGAAGTTTCGGCTTCCACAATTTTCTCTATTTTAAATATCATGATATTTTTTATCTTTTTCCCATCTTTTTCTCTGATATTTTTCTAATCTTCTTCTATTTTAAATCTGTAAAAATAAAAGATAACAAGCGTAAAAATGCTCCAAACACGATTAAAACTTAATTAAAAATATACTAAACTTAATCTAAAATTAATACTAAAAATAACCTAACAAATTCCCCCAAACTAAGCTTTTACTCGTCCTCGAGTAAAACACTAAATAAACATTAAACAAGTCAATCTCCAAAACATGAGTAATTTTCAAGTAGGTTCAATAATATGATTATGAAAAAATTCAATTATACATACAATCCAGAATTTCAGTTCAATTACACCCTTGACATATTTCAATTTATTTTCATTTAGCTCATCAAACCATAGAATGCAATTAACTAACAATTAAACCACTTTATGTATGCCAATTACAATCATCAATCCACTAACCATAAATTCCATATGCTTGCAATACTTACTATTCTCCACTAATATAGATTAATGCACAACCAAGAATCAGAAGGTTTTTCTAGGCTTGTAATGTTAGGCTTAGGGTAAAGGTAGTTGAAATGGTCATTTAGGCTTTACTATACCATAAGCTTCTCCAATCATGTCACCCACAATATTTTTCACACAATCCCAATACCCTTTTTTCTAATTACATGAGAGATATATTCTTCAACAAGGGTGCAACAACTTTATATTTATCTTTTTTTTTTCTAGATTTGACACTAGTTGTCAGATTTTTCTTTCTTTTCTCCTTTTTTTCAAGTTGTTGTCAATCAATTTTTTTTTTTTTTTTATATTCTCTCAATTTTCACACTTTTTCCACACACATACAACAAACTTCCCATCCAAATTCCCCCAAACTAAAGATCTACTTATGGTATGATTAGGGTCAAATTGTGGATATTTATGGGTTTATCTTTTTATGCTCAATATGTGTAAAACAAAGAATAGGTTAAGGCTCAAAAAAAAGGTAACTAGGATAAAAATTACAAGGATGGCTTGAAAGGTACAATCGATCCAAAAAATTGCTTAAATCACTTTCCTAATCATGCATAATTTATTATTTCGTCTCAAATAGCAAGCAAGCAAGTTCTAGAATTTTCCAAACAACTTTCCACATTCCACAATCAACATGCATAAAACAATTCAACTACTAGCAAATTACCTAATATGATTCCATGCTCAAAATTGAAATTAGTCAAGAATGTAATATCACCAAGCACACAGATTTTTCGAAAATAAGTGAACTTTTCAAATCATGCTATCTACCTACTTTTAAATTGGCTCACATTAAGAAAATTGACTCAAAACAATAAAAACTAAAAACTAAAAATTAAAAGACATAAAACTTAAAAAAAACTCAAAATAAAAATTAAGTCACTGCTCCCCCCAAACTAAAGTGACACATTGTCCTCAATGTGACATTAAAGAAAAAGGAAAGGAAACTTACTTGGGTGCCACATCAATAAGCGGTTGACGCCCATAATAAGCGTCATGCAAGACAACTTGAAAATTGTTGTTGTACTTGCCTTCAAGCTTGGCAAGTGATGAGTTTGAATCAAAGTCAGTACCAACAACACAAGACTTTGGATGATGAGCTTGGGGAGAAGCCTTTCGTAGCTCGCAGAGGATGTAATATGGTGTTGATGAAATATATAGATTTATTGGTGGTTTATTAGTCAATATCATTGATGAAGTCGAATCAGTGATGCCATGTTCTTCCTCATCCCCCAATGTCAAGATGTCACTCTTTCATCTAACAAACCTTCTTCTTGTTGCTCACTCTCCACGTGGCTATTCATACCCTCACTTGTGATTTCATATTCAATGAGTTCCTCTTCACAAGGATCTTGATCTTCAATTGTAGGCTCATTATCTTCCTTGTACTCAACTAATGACCCTTCTTCATTGTAGCAATAACTCTCATAACTTTCATCATTGGAATTATTACATTCTAAATCATGAGCCATTGAATTATCACATAAGGATCTCACCATGTCAGTTAAGCGATTAATCTCTCCTGGAAGTGATTGCATAAGTGCTAGTAGTTGTTCCTCTTTTTCAGATTGTTGAGATGAATTTGGGCAATAAGGTGGGTATTGGTGACTCCAACCACGAAGTGATGGATCCCAATGCCGGTCGTAATCAAAATCGCCATATTATTCAATAGATCTATTATGCCATAGCCTCTCATTAATAGAGGCGCTCCAGTGACCTCCTCGCCCCATAATTAACCCGCCTTTTTGTTTCATCATTAAGTCCATTATAAAATAGCCACGTAAAACACCCACTTGAGAAAGTGGGATAACATCTCTCTCCATACTCTTTAAATCTCCTCCAAGCAGAATAGAATGGCTCATTGTGTTGTTGGGCAAAATCCTCAAGGTATAGCATCTGGATTTACCTTGCAGGTCAAGCTCATCAATAAAACATTAGTAAAATAAAATAAAACTAAATTAGTACTAAAAAGATAAAAATTTGAAAAAAAAAAATTAATACTAAAACTAAAAAGAAAACCAAATTAGAACAAAATTTAATTTTTAATAATATTAACTATCACTCCCCGGCAACGGCGCCAAAAACTTGTTGCGATATTTTTGCACACGCAAGTGTACGTATCGTTTAAAGTAGTAGACTCACTAGGAGTGAGGTCGATCCCACAGGAGTGTAGTTAAGTACGTTAAAATTAAACTTTTACTTCTATTTGGTTAAATAAAAAATAAAGAAAGAATTAAGAATAAGAAACTAGTAAGAAACAATTATACAAGAAAATTTAAAGTTAATAAAAACTAGGGTGTCGATTTCAATTGTTTCTATTGAATATGGTCTAATATGATTATTTCCTTAATATTAATTCCAATGCAATAGCAGGTTTACTAAGGTAATTTATAGTCTTCTCAGATATATAAACCTCAATTACATGCAAACTTTCTACTCTCGTGATAAATTTAACATGCAACAGGCATTAAACACAGAAAGCCTATAAGCTATCTAAACCATATAGGTACTCTCGTCCTATATCGAAATTCAGTTCTATTCTACTATAGCATATTTGACACTCACTTCTCAGATCTCGCATCAAAATCATAGACAGTTAATTGGTGATCAGGCAATTAAAAGTAATTAAGCACAAATAAAATAGAATACATAGAAATTAGGGGGAAAATTAATCATATTAAAACCATAAACAATGTTAAACAATATCCATCTAACCCTAATTAAAGTGTTTAGCTACACATGTTCATGAGAGCACAATCACACATATTAACTTTAAGAAAAGAGATAAAAATAGAGAAGAGAAGAATGCTGAAAACCCTCTGAAGAATGCCTCCAATATTGCAGTTGATCTCTCCACTTTCCATCTGTATTCTCTCTGTTTTTCTCTCTAAAATTGCTTCATGAAATCAACTCCCTTCTTCCCTTTATATAGGCATTGAAGGCCTAAAAATATGGAAAAAAACGCAATATTTAAATTCCCACTCGAATTTAAATTTTTGGGAAACCTCAAACGAGATATTTTTTTCTGCTACGTCCACTGATAGTATTTGGACCATAACTCTCTCAATATTGCTCGGAATTGAACGATTCAAGATGTTCCGGAAAGATAAAAGAGAGATCTAGAACTTTTATGTTTTGACTTTTTCCAAAATCCAATCAGAAAACCGTCGAATTTAGGCTTGAAGTTTCGGCTTCCACAATTTTCTCTATTTTAAATATCATGATATTTTTTATCTTTTTCCCATCTTTTTCTCTGATATTTTTCTAATCTTCTTCTATTTTAAATCTGTAAAAATAAAAGATAACAAGCGTAAAAATACTCCAAACACGATTAAAACTTAATTAAAAATATACTAAACTTAATCTAAAATTAATACTAAAAATAACCTAACAACTGCCACGTGGTGCTGATATCAGCCACGTAGACATGCCACGTTAGGTGAGCAAAAATTGGGATAATATTTGCCCCCAAGTTCTTGTACAAATGTCTGTGCGGATAGGGACTTTCTAGCTTAGTTGGAACTGATATAGCCTTAACTGAGTAAATGTTGCTGCATTTTTAGTCTTTGAATAATTTTTCTTGACGGTCTAATCTCATTTGCTGCAGTAAGTTAAGCGCATTGTACTTCTATATGCTTTTTAGTTGAACACTGCGTAGCAAGTGAGGAAGTGGTGCCACAGAAACTATATAAGCCTTTTAGAGGGAAAATCCTCTTCACTTTTCACTTTCCATTCTTTCACTAGAAAATGCAGCTTTGAAAAGCTCCTCCTCTCTAGAGGCCGAACCCACATTGCTCCATCTCTTGGGATTTTTGCGCTATTTTGACGATCCAAGCTTCCCATTCTCTCCATCAAAGGTTTCTTGTAGTGGGTAAGCTTTCTATTCTCGCTATTCACTTGATTTAGTTGATTTTTCCATGATTGCATGAATCTTTTTCTTTGCTTTTAATGTTCTTTGATTCCCACGTTAGATTATAATCTTTTTGGTATTTTGATCTGCATAGTAGTCTTAGGATGTGTAATGTGTGATTTCTAGAAGAAAAAGATTAGATTCTGACCTTCATTGTGATTCTTGGCTCTTTGAGTCACGAAGAACGTGTTCAGGTTATTGAAAAAATACATGTTCAGATCCTTTGTACACCCTGGCCGGCCATGAAAGTCTTGTTCAAAACTTAGGTGTTCACCATGGGGTCTGGCCAAGCATAGGGGGAGTATCCTATAGGTTGGCCGACCTATGCCTGGAACTGGAATTCCTGGTCGACCCTAGGCTGGGTCATGGGACCTAACCGACCCTCTAAGGCTTGGGAACCCTGCCGGCCAAGGCCAAGGTTCTAAGCAGGCAGCCATTCTTTTGTCCTCTTTTGACCTCGGCTAGGGTCTTATGACAACCTTGTAGGCATATACAACTATAATCTTATGCATGGTTCCCCTTGGGAACTCTATATAAGACTTGGTAGTGAGTCCATTATTTTCAAGTGCACAACTTAAAACTAACTATTTTTCTAAGTAGATGTACTTGATATGGTACTTGGATGATACCTAGCCTTGTACAATGTGGCTTACATGGAAAAGACCCTTGGGTACAATTAACCATAACTTTGTCTGTAGCTTTGTCAGGTTGCTCACCTCCCCTTGTCTCTTCTATACAGGTGATTTCAAGTGTTGATTTAGGGAGATGACAGCTGCCATGTCATAGCTCCCGTCAGCTTTGCTTTTAAGATATAGCATTTAGTCTGTCACCTTGCTCTCTTTGTGTGATTTTGGACTGATAGTCACGGCAAGAACAAAACGATCGTGTCGTAGTGCACCAACATATGACCCTCATGTTGCTAGAGTGGCAACGATGGGTAAAGTTAGAGTTGTAGAGGAGGCCACACAACCTCGTGATTATGTTGATCTAGAGGTCAGCCATGAAAAGATGCATGAGGTTGACCAGGGGTTAAGAATTCTGACACTGAGTCTGAGGTGGAGGAGGTTGCGCCAATTAGGAGGAGGACTTACAAAACTTGTGTTGTCCTTCCCAACTGCTCACTAGGTTGATATGATGTCGATGGGCAGCCCTTGAACAGACTAGGCCAACCTTGACTGATAGGTCTGAATCATGTCTTGATACAGTCTTCAGAGCCTCAGGTTCTTGATGTTGGATCATAGGGAGACAGGTGGGTCTCTCCTACATCTGTTATTCCTGCTGAGATTTTTGACAAGATACTAGCCAGTGGTCTAGTGAGGGGTGTCCAGTCTGAGATACCCACTAAAGATCAAAGAGCACACCGGCTTGCCGTTGGTTGGATGGCATGGTCAGAGCATCATATTCAGCAGGGGGTAGTGTTTCCATTACACCCATACTTCTGAGACATTACTGCTTACTTCAGGATGTGTCCAACACAAATCACACCGAAAAGTATAAAATACCTCTTAGCGATTGTTTTATATTCGGAGTTAGGCTAGCTCAGCCTATTCCATACGAGATTGGATACTATTTTAATCTGAAATCTACTCCGAAGCAGAACTAGACAGGGTATTTCTACTTCAGTTAGGTTGGTCATCAGTGGTTGGGCGACACCAACAACACACCTATGTCAAAAGTTGGTGGATATGCCCCAAACTACTACATTGCTTGCGACATCCATGAGATTCTACACCGTCGCTTCCAGTGCCCCCGCGGCAAAGAGGAACATAATCAAGTTGGCCAGTGTGGCCAACTTTCAGAAGTACGGCCTGTATCCTCCTACTTCTAGAGTTGTGGGGGCCGAGGGCCGATCAGTTGGTGTTGATGGAGCCCTAACTGCTGAGGAGGTCTGTCCTCGTGATGGACAAGTTCTTGACATGGATACTGTGCCTCTGTCGAGGATAGCCCAAGGGCTGGAGAGGAGAAAGAGGGCCCTCTGCTAGCGCTTGACTCACGGGGGCACAGTTGGGGACGATACTCTTCAGATTAGGCTTAGAGGCCAGAGATCTATAGGGCCTACTCACCCCTTGCCTGCATTTAGAGGCAAGAGCAAAGCAATCGTTGAAGATTCAGATGATTCCTCTTCTTAGGATGATGGTCCTTGATAATTGATTACACCATCTTTTATATTCTTGTTTTGCATTGAATGTTTGTAACTTGTATTCTAACATTGTTACTTTCTCCTTGCAAATATGTCTTCCAGGTTGAGAGGTCTAGTTGGTGGACCTTCAAAGGAGCCTTCGAGTCGTCCAAGGGCCAAGGTGGTTCAGACCACCCGTGTTAGAGATGCCATGGGGTCATCTCTGTTGGGTTTTGTGGCCTAAATAAAACTCATTTCAATATAATTAGATTTATTAATTAATAAAGATCAGAATTCATTTTATGTTGCATGGTTCACATGATTTATTTCATGATTATGTTTAATGTATAAATTCTATTAAGTCCAAAACATATATATTTATTCATGATTATAGTGTCTTCAGCACAGTGAAATATAATCATGATTACATGTTCAAAAGTTTAACTCTTATGATTTGTCAGTTCACTGGATTTAGACTGACATAATAATCGGCGATAAGGTATACTTACACCATGGATAAGTGTTATGTCCTTTCTAGGGCATTGACAAAGTTTACCAGTATCGGATGTATAGAGTATAGATTGGAAGGGACCGATATTGATCTTGGATAAGATATCATAAACTTACCGTTATATCTTTCTAAGTCAATATCAATGGTTGATCTTAGGTCTATGGATCTTAATCCTGATATTGTTAGGTTCAACTTAGTTGTATTATTTATGTTCTTCAAGTTGTCTGTGGAAGCTAACAAATGGTTCTTACGAATATTTACATCTTGGGAACATGGTAGTTCGATTGAGTGGGAGCGCTGATCATAGATATGAAATCTATAGCTTCTATAAGTATTTAGAAGTGAAACGATGATTTCCTTCAAGTTTGGCTGAATATAGATAAATGATTGAGACATCATTTCAGTAATTATATTAATTTACTGAAGTATCATTTATAGGTAGCTAAGTATTTTAAGGATAAAATACATTGAAGGGTAGAACGTTAAATTTGTCCCTATCAATGTAGATCATCTATAGAGGATCTTTGACTATTAGGATTGTAACAATGGATAATCATAACGTATCTATATCGTGGTACATATAGATTGTTCTATATAATTGAGAGTGCTATTCAATTCCAAATCTATAGTGGCGCAAGACGGAATTAATAAGTTAGAGAATTTACTTGGTAAATTATAGATCTACTTATTGAAAGCTCGGTTATATAGGCCCATGGTACCCTCACTAGTTGAGA